>NC_083873.1:91626986-92251986 GCF_032452875.1 Bos javanicus
AGCATTTAAAGAAATAAAAATTTTAGTGAGATAGAATTTTTGACAATTGAAGTATAGTTGACTCACAATATTATATTAGTTTCAGGCATACAAAATAGTAATTCAGTAATTTTATAGATTATACAAAGTTATTATATTGACTATATTCTCTGTGCTACACATTACAAACTTGTAACTTATTTATTTTATACCTGGTAGTTTGCATAAATTGTCTTTACCATTTTGCTCCCTCCCCCCACCCTATTCCCTTCTGTTAACCACTAGTTTGTCCTCTACTTCTGTGAGTTTGTTTCTATTTTGTTGTATTTGTTCATTTGTTTTACTTTTTAGATTCCACATAAATGTGCAAATATACAGTATTTGTCTTTTTCTGTCTGATTTATTTCACTAAGAACTTTTTTTTTAAACTCTAATTTTGAAGAAAGATGAGAGAGAGTAATTTCACACATATCCATGGGAATACAAATTAGTTCAGACCATCTGAGACATTGGGGAAGCCCTTTCGGGAGAGCACCAAGGGCTAACTGAAAAATGTGCATCCTCAGCAATTGTATAACTCTGGGTTTATCCTAAAGATAAAATCATCCAAGATGCACGTACAAGGATGTTCACTGATATATTATGTAAGAGAGCAAAAAAAGAGGACTAACCTAAATGTCTAACATCTGTGGGGCCACTAGAAATGATGATTCAGATGTAGTGTGTACACCCACCCACCCACACACACACAGGGTCATCCCTCAGTATTTAAGCCCTTCCCTGGTGGCTCAGATGGTAAAGCATCTGCCTACAATGCAGGAGACCCAGGTTAGATCCCTGAGTTGGGACGATCCTCTGGGGAAGGCAATGGCACCCCACTCCAGTACTCTTGCCTGGCTACAGTCCATGGGGTCACAAAGAGTCGGACACGACTGAGCGACTTCACTTCACTTCACTTCAGTATTTAAGGGAGAACTGGTTCCAGCACCTTTTCTTGGAATCTTTGGAAGCTCAAGTCCCTTATATTTACATATAACCTAAGCACATCCTCTTGTATACTTTAAATTTTCTCTAGATTAATCATAATACCTAATACAATGTACATGAGGTGTGAATAGTAATGTGTACTGTGTGCTAAGTTGCTTCAGTCGTGTCTGACTCTGTGCAACCCTATGGACTGTAGCCTGCCAAGCTTCTCTGTCCATGGGATTCTCCAGGCTAGAATACTGGAGCAGATTGCCATGCCCTCCTCCAGGGGATCTTCCCGATCTGGGGATTGAACCTGTGTCTCTGATGTCTCTTGCATTGGCAGGCGAGTTCTGTACCACCAGTGCCACCTGGGAAGCTCTGTGAATAGTTATAAGTACAATGTAAATGCTATTCAAATAGTTGCCAGCATGCAGCAAATTCAAGTTTTGCTTTATGGAACTTTCTGGAATCTTTTTTTCAAATATTTTTGATCCATGATTGGTTGAAGCTGCATATATGAAAGGCTAACTCTACCTGTAAATCTACTGATCTAAGCACGGAAAAAAATATATATATGTACTGCTGCTGCTGCTAAGTCACTTCAGTTGTGTCCGACTCTGTGCGACCCCATAGACAGCAGCCCACCAGGCTCCCCCGTCCCTGGGATTCTCCAGGCAAGAACACTGGAGTGGGTTGCCATTTCCTTCTCCAATGCATGAAAGTGAAAAGTGAAAGAGAAGTCGCTCAGTCGTGTCCAATTCTTCGTGACCCCATGGACTGCAGCCCACCAGGCTCATACTGAGTGAGAAGCAAATTGCTAAATAATGCACCGAGTACTACCTGAGTTTTATTTATTTGTTTTTGACAAAATTTGGGAGGCTATTTATACAAAAGTATTAAAAATGGTTGTGTCTAGATAATAGTATTTTAAGTGATTTATATTTTCCTCTTTTTTCATTTCTTTCTCTAGATTTCTACGATAAACATGTAGTCTTGATGTAGTAATGGTTTTTGTTACTTAAAATGATGACTTTTTACTATGGTAAAATATGCAATACATATATTTACCATTGTAACCATTTTTTCTAGTGTATAACTCACGAGTGTTAAGTGCATTTATATGTCCTGCAACCATCACCACTGTCCATCCTCAGAAATTTTCATCTTCCCAAACTGAAATTATACCCATTAAGCAATAACTTCCCATTACCACTGCCCCATCAGTGCAGGAGCACTCTATATTCAATCATATTTATCTCTCTCTCCCCTTCCCACCTACACATATGCTTAAAAACAAAAACAGTTTTATTGAGATATAACTCACACATGAAATAAATCTCCCATCAAACACACTTCTGAAGTGCATTTTAGCCTTCCTTGCCTTTTTCTTTTTTTTAAATTGGTAACATTTTAAGCATGCATGCAGGACAGTGTTGGAAGTGAATGCTCTTGAATTGCTTTGGAAGAAACTGTAGAGGAAAAAAATATAAGTGAATTTTACCTGCCAGAACCCTGTGCTCTGTATTTGGAAAGAGCCTCTGGGTACTTTCAAAAACTATTCAAACTGGTTTTAGGCCCAGCTCCCCTTGGAAAGCTGAGATAAACTCAAGAGCAGGAATCTATTAATAGGTCAACAGCAGGAAAAGAAGGGGGGTATGGAGGGGTCTGGGGCAGCTGCGTCTCATTTGGGACTTGAAAATTGGCTTTTCTTTTATTCTTTTATAGAATCTAGGAAGAGAAGGGATGTTTTCTCCTGCACATTTGATTATTATAACAGGCCAAGATCTCTTTGAACATAACCAGTAAAGAAAAGAAGCCTCCGTGGCCATCGAACTGGGTAACATAATCTCTGGTTTGTAGTTTGAATCCTATTAATGTTAATGGTGTAGAATTGTACAGTGAGAATGCTCTGGGAGTTTTTAAAGCTCGATTTTTCAAAGGCTGCATTCCTCATTAGACCTTCTCCATTAAAGCATGCTTGAATGATGCTACACAGCCGAATAGTTGGGATTTTTTTCCACTCTTGTCATAGTCTGAAGACAAAGGATTCTTCCGCTTGCCCAAGTTCCTGCGAGCCTAGGTTGAGCGGCTGTGACAGCGCGGCAGCAGGGAGCTTTTTATGCAGGCTTGGGTTTGCCGTCAGGCCTCATTCACTAGACAGGATCAGTCGGAGCAGTGGATGGAGGAAAAAAAATCAATGGGGGAAAATCTCACGCAGCCAGATATGGTGCCATGATCCACTTTTCCCTTTCACTGCTGCTGAGTCATGGTGGCGTCTAGGCCACGGCACAGAAAACTGTAAAATCTCCTCCTACCTGCATTGTGTCTTCTCCGTGCTTTGGCTAAAGTGATGTCCAGACAGTTTAACAAATGCTAGCGTTAGGGTCTCAGCTTTCTTGACTACTCCTGTGAGTGGCATTAAGAGCAGTGGAAAGGAGCTGGGGGCCCTGTAGCAGGTACCCACGTTCCTCCTCACAGTCTTACAGCCTAGCTTGTACTCAATGTCTCCTGGCCTCAATTTCCTTATCTGTAAAGCATGGATAATATACTTATTCCTTGTAATTCACAAGGTTCCTGTGAGGATCAAAGAGGGTTAATTTGTATGTTTGTTATCATATGGAGGCATACTTCTAATTCATTATCATTGGGATTTTTATACTTGAGTTAGAAGTTGTGTGTAGAATTCTTCTGGATTATGTGTGCATGGATTTCAGCCATTACCAAAAGTTTTTTAATATTGCCCAAGGATAAGCATTGTGTGTATGTGTGTGTGCTCAGTCGTGTCTGACTCTTTGTGACCCCATGGACCATGGCCTGCCAGGCTCCTCTGTCCATGAAATTTTCCAGGCAAGAATATGGGTTGCCATTTCCTTCTCCAGGAGATTTCCCGACCGAGGGATCGAACCCACATCTCTTGTGTCTCCAGCATGGCAGACGGACTTTTTACTATTAGCACCACCTAGGAATCCCCAGGAAAGTGTTAAGGGCTAGATAAATTTAAAAGTGACTTTAGGTATAAGATATAAAATGTAAATATCATTACTATTAACTAGTTCGTTGGAATATTGGGGGAAGGAAGGAGAAAGAGAGGGTCAAATAAAAACCCCCTCCTTCACAACAAGACAAAACAAAGCAGGAATTGTCAAAAGAGGGAAAGACAGTGGGGAGTAGGGAGTAAAAACACAGATGCACTAAGCACCAAAACGGACACACAGGAAAAACACCATCAACCTTGTCTTGTGACCGTATGTCTCTTTCTATTGAAGGTTTTAAAAACCATATTACGTCTTTACACCAGAAGCGACATATTAGTTTGCTAGGGCTGCAGTAACAAAATACCACACACAGACTGGATGGCTTGAAGAACTGAGTTTTTTCTTCCAGTTCTGGAGACAAGAAGTCTAACAGCAAGGTGGTGGCAGGTTTGGTTTCCTGTGAGGCCTCCCCCGTCCTTGGTTTGCAGATGGTGGTCTTCTCACTGTGTCCTCAGGTGGTCTTTGTGTGTGTGTGTGTGTGTGTGTGTGTGCGCGCACATGCGCGCACATCCCTGTGTCTCTTTCTGTGTCCAAATTTCCTCTTCTTATAAGGCATCGGTCATATTGTACTGGGGGCGTCCTCAGTGGCTCAATGGTAAAGAATCTGCCTGCAATGCAGGAGACACAAGGCTGATCCTTGGATTGGGAAGATCCTCTGAGGAGGACATGTCAACCCACTCCAATATTCTTACCTAGAGAATCTCATGGTCAGCAGAGCCTGGTGGGCTATAGTCCATGGGGTCTTAAAGAGTCAGATATGACTGAAATGACTGAGCACGCACACACACAAGCACACATATTGGATTAAGTGAAAGTGAAGTCGCTCAGTCGTGCCTGACTGTTTGCGACCCCATGAAGAGTGTAGCCCACCAGGCTCCTACATCCATGGGATTCTCCAGGCAAGAATACTGGAGTGGGTTGCCATTTCCTTCTCCAATCCAATATTGGATTTGGACCCATTCTAACAACCTCATTTTAACTTAATCACCTCTTTAAAGATTCTATGTTCAAATATGGTCATACTCTGAACTGGGAGTTAGAGCTTCACTATGAATGGGGGTCAGTACAATTCAGCCCACAACATGCTTTTTGCACCATAGACAATAAGAACTTAGTCAAAGGACCAGAATTTACTCCAGAATCATAGAAGGGGGCCAAAAGGAGTTGTGAAACCAGTGGTAAAATTTGTTTGAATATCTCCTGTGATACTTATATCAATCATACAAAAGATATCTGAGTTTATGGAGAAACTCAGACTTCTGTGGATAAATAATTGTTTGGTTTAAGCATTTGGTCCATAATTTTTGATTTGGGAAGTGGGATTGGAGTGTCAAATAGGGAAATAGAATCTACACTGATTATGTCAGCAGAGGAAATTTAATACAGGGAAAAGCATGAAGAGATTTACTACTCTCTGGTCCTGAGGAGCAATTTAACATGGGATCATTCGTGAGGGAGTCACATGTGATGTTCATGGGGTGTTCTGTGGGATATCAAGATGGTCAAGACTTCTGGGGACCGTGGAGAGATGATGTGCATAGAGCAGAAGGGTTGACATAGCCTTGAGGCAAGACAGTGAATGTATACTGTTGTCCCTCTTAGTAGAAAGAATTAGTAGAAAGCAAGAGACTTGTGTTCCTTGATAATTGTTTGAAGGGAAAAAATTAGATCAAGAGCTGTGTACCAGATGCCAGATACTTGTGTTAATTTGCTCAAGTGAAGTTACCATGTCAGGAACAGCAATGACAATCAGCATTGCCTGATAGAGTTTAAAATAATCTATAAGCATTATCCAACATGAGTACGTCTTCTGCGTTATCCAACATGAGTACGTCTTCTGCACAGCCAAACAGGAAAGTTAAATGGAAATGTTAGGAATTGCCACACCTGCTTCTTTTAAGTCTCTGATGTTGGCATTAATCCTGGCAACCATTTGGCCTTACTACAGCATTTTCCCACATTCCAGTATGGAGACTAGATCCGTTTCCAAGTGTATTTGCAGCAATTATACACTCAAGATCTAAGGTCATAACCATTTCCTTATGGGTAGGAAGTCCTGTAAGGTAGATTTGAGTTCAAACCTCAAGTATCACCTGACTGCTATAGGCCTTCTCTTTGAATACTGATCTCCGGTGGTGTTTTGGGTCTTCAGGAATTAGCATCCATTCAGAATTAGTATCTAGAATATTTCAAAGATCTGTAGATTCTTTAATTTCCCTTGATAAAAGGCCAAGACTTTACTTAAATCTTATTAGCAGAGTTGATCCACATCACTTGCTTATCCAAACTAGTATGTGTATATATGCTAGCTGGTGCCTGTTGTTTGATGCCTGCTATGACAGTTGATCTCTGCTCTGGGGGCTCCCCATCAGACCTTCTCAGAATTGCACTGCAGGCTGAAGCTCCTCCTACTCAGTCACCTTCCTTCCCTGTCTCCTTTCACAGGGGTCAGACCTGCACTGTGGTCAGAAGCCTCTCCCCTCCTACTCCTGATCCTCCTCCCCTTTATCTTCCATAGATGTTTCCCCCAATATGTGTCTATCACACCTTGTTCCACTTTGGCATCTGTTTCTCAGAGGATCTGAGCTGACACAGAAATCAACTAATCATGCAAAATAGTCTGAAGTCCATTGAATATTAGATTGCTGACAAGTATAAGACTCCTGGGCTTCGGTGAGCATAATTTTAGTTTTTCCTAATAACTGAAAATTTTTTTAAATAATTAAATATATCATGTATTAAAAAGCCTGAATAGAGTTGGTTTCTTTCTTCTGGAAAAACATCTATTCCTTAGGTAAGAAAATGTTGCTTTTGGAAATAAATTTTTTAAGTGGATCCAGAGAAGAGATTGAATTCAGGGAAGAGATTGGGAGCAGAAACTGGGAAACTGGATAGCATCTGTCTGTCTCTGCTGTGTGTTTTGCTTTCTATTTTATATCAAAAAGTGTTAACCTAAGATCTAACTTGTCAAAAATGAAAAATGTGGGATTCATGTGGTACTCTCAACAGGCTCCTTGAAAAACATTTTTTTCCTTCTGTCAAAGATCAGCTAAAGTTGAATTTGGCATTGTTTGCCCTCTGTCACCCCCGCATTCAGGTCAGACTCTTGTCTGACCTAAGTGAGGCGGTGATGGACAGGTCTGTAGAGGGTATTATCACAGCCTAATCAGATAAACTGAAAGCAAAATTGTTTTTCTCTCATGGTCTGGCCTAACTTGCTCTGTGAATTTTCAAGGCATGGTACAATTGATTGTTAGGAATGAGACAGAGATTTTGGTCACAGCAGCAGTTCTGGGAACCAACTGTCCTCTGCCTTGTAGACTGACGTCCTCAGCAACAGAGCAGCCTAAGCACCATGAAACCTGAAATATTTTTTTACCTAATGCATAAAAGCGGGCCCTGTTGTTTCCTGGATGCATTAGGCTTTCAGTCGATGATAATGACACATTTAATCTTGTGCTGTGCTAAGTTGCTTCAGATGTGTCTGACTCTGTGACCCTATGGACTGTAGCCTGCCAGGCTCCCCTGTCCATGGGATTCTCCAGGCAAGAATGCTGGAGTGGGTTGCCATGCCCTCCTCTAGGGGATCTTCCCCACCCAGGATCAAACCTGCGTCTCTTAGGTCTCCTGCATTGGTAGGTGGGTTCTTTACCACTAGGGCCACCTGGGAAAGATCTAAAACATTCATTTTGTAATAGTAACAATGAGTCCAAGTCTAGAATCAGCAGAAGCCTTGCAAAAAATAATTAAACTAAATAAAATGAACAGCAGCAACCAAAACTAAGACCTAAAGGTACTAAAAGAATCTCTTCTAGTTTGCTTGCTTGTTTAATTATATATTTTAATAATAATAATAATAGACAAGTAAGAAATGCCTATGTTTGGGGCTGTGGAGGCAATGACAAACAGGCTTAAAGGAAAGTAAAATACTGTTAAAATAGTATTTTGCTTCTCTGCCAGGGGAGTAATAGAAGGAAATAATTATTTGTTGCAATTGTGCTTTGTGCCAACCTTTGTGCTAAAGGTTGGCATTAACACACACACACACACACACACACACACACTTAGTTGCTCAGTCCTGTCCAACTGTTTGTGACACCACAGACTGTAGCCCACCAGGCTCCTCTGTCCATGGGATTCTCCAGGCAAGAATACTGGAGTGGAGTGCTGTTTCCTACTTCAGGGAATCTTCCTGACCCAGGGATTGAAACCTCATGTCTTGCATCTCCTGCATTGGCAGGTGAATTCGTAACCACTAACACCACCTGGGAAGCCTGTATATATATTTATTAATATTTTGGCCAGCTAAGATTATTTATTTATATTTTTGATTGAAGTATAGCTGCCACACAATGTTATATGTCCTAGGTGTACAATAGTGATTCACAATTTTAAAGATTGTATTCTGTGTATAGTTATTATAAAATATTGGCTAAGTTCCCCATGTTGTACAATATATCTTTGTAGCTTATTTCGTACTTAACCAGTTTGGAGGAGCCTGGAGTGCCTCAGTCCATAGAGTCACAAGGAGTTGGACACGACTGAAGTGACTTAGAACACATGCACGCAGTCTGTACCTCTTATTTCCCTCCCCCTCTATTGCCCCTCCCCCTGCCCTCTCCCCACTAGTAGCCATAGTTTGTTCTCTATATCTATGAGTCTGCTTCTTTTTTGTTGTATTCACTAGTTTGTTTTATTTTTTAGATTCTACATACAAATCGTATCACACAGTATTTGTCTTTCTCTGTCTGACTTATTTCACTTAGCATAATGCCCTCTATCTGTGCTCCTGCAAATGGCAAAATTTTCATTTTTTATAGCTGAGTGATATTCCCTTGTGTATATAAACCACATCTTCTTTATCCATTCATCTGTTGATGGACACTTAAGTTGCTTCCATATCTTGGCAATTAAAATAATACTGATATGAATATTGATAAATAACGTAACCTTCTACCTAAAGGAACTAGAAGAAGAAGAGCAACAGTTAGTAGAGGAAAGAAATCATAAAAATCAAAGCAGAAATGAATGAAATAGAGACTAAAAAAAAGAATAAAAGAGATCAATGAAAATAAAAGCTGGTTCTTTGAGAAGATAAATAAAATTTATTAAACTTTAGCTGAACTCATCAAGAAAAAAAGAGAAAGGGTCCAAATCAATAAAATAATAATGAAAAAGGAGACATTATGACCAACATCACAGAAATACAAAGGATCATAAGAGATTACTACGAACAACTATATGCCAATAAAATGGGCAACCTAGAGGAAGTGGACAAATTCTTAGAAAGAAATATTCTCCCAAGACTGAACCGGGAAGAAATAGAAAATATGAACAGATCAGTTACCAGTAATGAAATTGAATCAGTAATTTTAAAGGTCCTAAGCCAATGCAGGAGATGTGTGTTCATTCCCTGGATTGGGAAGATCCTTTGGAGAAGGAAATAGTAACTCATTCCAGGATTCTTGCCTGGGAAACCCCATGGACAGAGGAGCCTGGAGGGCTACAGTCAAACAAACCTTAGGAACTAAATAACAGCAATAAACAAAAGACAAGGACAGGATGTCTTCATAGGTGACTTCTAGCATACATTTAGAGAAGAGTTAACACCTATCTTTCTCAAATTTTTTTTTTTTTAAAGTCATAGAGGAAGGAACACTTCTCAGCTCATTCCATGAGATCAGCATCACCAACTAAGTTTCATCTGGTAAAATTCTTAAAATATCTTGTTTAAACTTCACTCTTCATTGGCACACATAGATTTTAAAACATTTTTAAAAACAAAAATTTTAGCTTACTTGTAATTAGTATTTAATATGAACCTAAACTTAATGCTCAGTATTAACTCATCTTTACAACACATCTATGCAGTAACTCCTATCATTAACCCTATTTTGCACTGAAGGAAAGAGATTTAGACTAAGTGATTTGACCCCAGACTCCAAGCTACCTATTGTACTGTGTCTCTCTGTCTACTTCATAGGGTTTCCATGAGAATCAAGTGAGTTTCTGTGTGTGAAAGCACTTTGAAAATCACAAAGCACCAGATACTTAAAAGCCAGTTTTTAAGAGAAAATCTTATTCTCTCTATAGAACAATCCTTTTAATACAATACTTAGAAAGCAAGTTACTGTCCAAAATAAAATTAACCATGGATTAAAGGAACACTTTTGGATGGCAAAATAATTGTTAAGAAAACCACAAGGATAAAAAGAAAAAAATTGACATATAATCAAGATAAGTTGTAATTTAAAAAATGGCCTTTTTGAAGGAGTGAGAATTTTTCGCAGAGCTAAGCAATGTGATTGCATTGCCACATTGTATAGAACAGTCTCTGTAACAGGTCTGACTTGGCCACAAGAGGATAACTGCATGGTCTAAAGTAGATTGCACCCACCTTCAGCTGCTATTGAAGCTCTTAGAAAATGTATCCTCACTTAACAAACGTGGCTGAAAATGCCAAGAAGCCTTTTGCTAAAAGATATGTTCTCTAGGCCCTAACTGAATTCATTATTTTGTTGAGCACTGCCACCAAGCCAACCGTGGGCAATTTAGCATGTCACATTTCAAGCTGAATTTAATTCATCTAATATGTTCGCTTTTGTGAGCCGTAAATGAGACAGATTTACCTTACGATCAGGTGACCACCTGTCAGGAATGCCATAAACAGAAAGTGTTAATTCTGCCATAAACAGAAAGTCAAGTCTTGGTTGTCTACCTATGAAGTTCAGTTCAGTTCAGTTCAGTCGCTCAGTTGCGTCCGACTCTTTGCGACCCCATGAATTGCAGCACACCAGGCCTCAAATGGCAACCCACTCCAGTGTTCTTGCCCACAGAATCCCAGGGATGGGGGAGCCTGGTGGGCTGCCATCTATGGGGTTGCACAGAGTCGGACACGACTGAAGCGACGTAGCAGCAGCAGCAGGCCTCCCTGTCCATCACCAACTCCCGGAGTTCACTCAAACTCACGTCCATCGAGTTGGTGATGCCATCCAGCCATCTCATCCTCTGTCGTTCCCTTCTCCTCCTGCCACCAATCCCTCCCAGCTCCAGAGTCTTTTCCAATGAGTCAACTCTTCACATGAGGTGGCCAACGTACTGGAGTTTCAGCTTTAGCATCATTCCTTCCAAAGAAATCCCAGGGCTGATCTCCTTCAGAATGGACTGGTTGGATCTCCTTGCAGTCCAAGGGACTCTCACAAGTCTTCTCCAACACCACAGTTCAAAAGCATCAATTCTTCGGGGCTCAGCCTTCTTCACAGTCCAACTCTCACATCCATACATGACCACTGGAAAAACCATAGCCTTGACTAGACGGACCTTTGTTGGCAAAGTAATGTCTCTGCTTTTCAATGTGCTATCTAGGTTGGTCGTAACTTTGCTTTCAAGGAGTAAGCATCTTTTAATTTCATGGCTGCAGTCACCATCTGCAGTAATTTTGAAGCCCAAAAAAATAAAGTCTGACACTGTTTCCACTGTTTCCCCATCTATTTCCCATGAAGTGATGGGACCAGATGCCATGATCTTCATTTTCTGAATGTTGAGCTTTAAGCCAACTTTTTCACTCTCCACTTTCACTTTCATCAACAGGCTTTTTAATTCCTCTTCACTTTCTGCCATAAGGGTGGTGTCATCTGTATATCTGAGGTTATTGATATTTCTCCTGGCAATCTTGATTCCAGCTTGTGCTCCTTCCAGCCCAGCATTTCTCATGATGTACTCTGCATAGCAGTTAAATAAGCAGAGTGACAATATACAGCCTTGATGTACTCCTTTTCCTATTTGGAACCAGTCTGTTGTTCCATGTCCAGTTCTAACTGTTGCTTCCTGACCTGCATACAAATTTCTGAAGAGGCAGGTCAGGTGGTCTGGTATTCCCATCTCTTTCAGAATTTTCCACAGTTTATTGTGATCCACACAATCAAAGGCTTTGGCATAGTCAATAAAGCAGAAATAGATGTTTTTCTGGAACTCTCTTGCTTTTTCCATGATCCAGCGGATGTTGTCTCTGGTTCCTCTGCCTTTTCTAAAACCAGCTTGAACATCAGGAAGTTCACGGTTCACGTATTGCTGAAGCCTGGCTTGGAGAATTTTGAGCATTACTTTACTCGCGTGTGAGATGAGTGCAATTGTGCAGTAGTTTGAGCATTCTTTGGCATTGCCTTTCTTTGGGATTGGAATAAAAACTGACCTTTTCCAGTCCTGTGGCCACTGCTGAGTTTTCCAAATTTGCTGGCATATTGAGTGCAGCACTATCACAGCATCATCTTTCAGGATTTGAAATAGCTCAACTGGAATTCCATCACCTCCACTAGCTTTGTTCGTAGTGATGCTTTCTAAGGCCCACTTGACTTCACATTCCAGGATGTCTGGAACTCATCTTTACAACACATCTATGCAGTAACTCCTATCATTAACCCCATTTTGCACCAAAGGAAAGAGATTTAGACTAAGTGATTTGACCCCAGACTTCAAGTTACCTACTGTACTGTGTCTCTCTGTCTACTTCATAGGGTTTCCGTGAGAATCAAGTGAGTTTCTGTGTATGAACACACTTTGAAAACAACAAAGCACTAGACACTTAAAAGCCAGTTTTTAAGAGACAGAAAATCTTATTCTCTCTATGGAACAATCCTTTTAATACAGTACTTAGAAAGCAAGTTACTGTCCAAACTAAAATAAAATTAACCATGAATCAGAGGAACACTTTTGGATGGCAAAATAATTGTTAAGAAAACCACAAGGATAAAAAGAAAAAATTGACATATAGTCAAGATAAGTTGTAATTTTAAAAATGGCCTTTCTGAAGGAGTGAGAATTTTTTGCAGAGCTAAACAATGTGATTGCATTGCCACATTGTATAGAACAGTCTCTGTAACAGGTCTGACTTGGCATGGTCTAAAATAGATTGCTCCCAACTTCAGCTGCTACTGAAGCTCTTAGAAAATGTACCCCCACTTAACAAACGTGGCTGAAAATGCCAAGAAGCCTTTTACTAAAAGATATGTTCTCTGGGCCCCGACTGAATTCATTATTTTGTTGAGCACTGCCACCAAGCCAACCAGGGGCAATTTAGCATGCCACATTTCAAGCTGAATTTAATTCATCTAATATGTTCACTTTTGTGTGCCGTAAATGAGACAAATTTACCCTATGATCGGGTGACCACCTGTCAGGAATGCCATAAACAGAAAGTGTTAATTCTGCCATAAACAGAAAGTCAAGTCCTGGTTGTCCACCTAAGAAAAGCTGGTCCAAAAATTTGCCAAGGCTGTCAAGGTCCTATGTTGACAGGAAACATGTCTAAAAAGGTTGTGTCTGTGCCTTTTTAGGGGCTTCCCAGGTGGCACAGTGGTAAAGAATCAGCCTGCCGATGCAGGAGATGCAAGAGATCTGGGTTCGATCCCCCAAAGAAGGGAATGGCAGCCCATCCCAGTATTTTTGCCTGGAGAATTCCATGGACAGAGGAGCCTGGTGGGCTCTAGTCCATGGGGTCGCAAAGAGTCGGACATGACTGAGCAACTAACATTTTCACTTTTCCCCCATAGTGCCTAAAATCCCAATCACAAAGTGACATGTGAATGGGTCCAAGATCACAATAAGAAAGTGTGTTACAACACACACCATTTATCAAACACTTCCTGTTCCAAGGAGCTGTAAATCGGAGAGAAAAATCTGAGAAATTCACCAGGAATTCAGTGAGCATCTTTTTTTCTATCAGATTTAGGGCAATTCTCAGGTACTTTGGGAATCAGAATTACTTGGGAAGGATTGAGGGTTGTATCACGTAGGCTCTGAAGTCAGATTGCTTTGTTTTGCTTTCTTTCTCTGCTGTTTGATAGCTATGTGACCTACTTAGTCATTGTAAGACCTGGTGCTCCTATGGGTAAAAACAAAAGAATGGGGAGTGAAAGATAGGGAGGGTCACAGGGGGAGAGAAAAATACACATCTCATTTAAGGGTGTTGTAAAGACTGACGTGTTGCTTGGCATGGCTTCAGGCATATGGGAAGCCTACAATTATCTGTTGTTGTTGTTCAGTTGCTCAGTCATGTCCGACTCTCTGCAACCCATTGACTGCAGCACGCCAGGCTTCTCTGTCCTTCACCATTTCCTGGAATTTGCTCGAACTCATTTCCATTGAGTCGGTGATGCCATCCAACCCTCTCATCCTCTGTCATCCCCTTCTCCTCTAGCCTTCAAACCTTCCCAGCATCAGGGTCTTTTCCAACAAGTCAACTCTTCGTATCAGGTGGCCAAAATATTGGAGCTCCAGCTTCAGCATCAGTCCCTCCAATGAATATCCAGGGTTGATTTCCTTTAAAATTGACTGGTTTGATCTCCTTGCAGTCCAACGGACTCTCAAGAGTCTTTTCCGACACCATAGTTGGAAAGCATCAGTTCTTCAGCGCTCAGCCTTCTTTATGGTCTAATTCTTACGTCCATCCATGACTACTGGAAAAACCATAGCTTTAACGAGACGGACCTTTGTTGGCAAAGTAATGTCTCTGCCTTTTAATACTCTGTCCAGAGGCTTAGTCTTCCCTAGTGACTCAGATGGTAAAGAGTCTGCCTGCAATGTGGGGGACCTGGGTTCAATCCCCGGGTTGGGACGATCCCCTAGAGAAGGGAATGGCAACCAATTCCAGTATTCTTGCCTGGAAAATCCCATGCACGGAGGAGCCTGGAGGGCCCCAATCCATGGGATCGCAAAGAGCTGGACATGACTGAGCGACTAACACACTCATACTCACTAGGCTTGTCATAGCTTTTCTTCCAAGGAGCAAGCATCTTTTAATTTCATGGCTGCAGTCACCATCTGCAGTGATTTTGGAGCCTAAGAAAATAAAGTCTGTCACTGTTTCCATTGTTTCCCCATCTCTTTGCCACGAAGTGATGGGACCAGATACCATGATCTTAGTTTTTTGAATGTTGAGTTTTAAGCCAGCTTTTTCACTCTCCTCTTTCACGTTCATCAAGAGGCTCTTTAGTTCCTCTTTGCTTTCTGCCATAAGGGTAGTGTCATCTTCGTATCTGAGGTTATTGATATTTCTCCCAGCAGTCTTGATTCCAGTTTGTGCTTCATCCAACCTGGCATTTTGCATGATGTACTCTGCATAGAAGTTAAATAAGCAGGGTGACAATATACAGCCTTGAGGTACTCTTTTCCTAATTTTGAGCCAGCCTATTGTTCCACCTCTGGTTCGAACTGTTGCTTCTTGACTTGCATACAGATTTCTCAGGAGGCAGGTAAGATGGTCTGGTATTCCCATATCTTTAAGAATTTTCCACAGCTGCTTGTGATCTACACAAAGGCTTTAGTTTAGTCACTGAAGCAGAAGTAAATGTTTTTCTGGAATTCTCTTGCTTTTCCTATGATCTGGTGGATGTTGGCAATTTGATCTCTGGTTCCTCTGCCTTTTCTAAATCTAGCTTGAACATTAACTATTGTATTTTATTATTTTGGATGTGCTGGGTCTTTGTTGTGGCACGTGGGCCTAGTTGCGGCAAGCAGGGGCTACTCACTAGCTGTGGTGTGAGGGCTTCTCTTTGTGGTGGCTTCTCTTGTTGCTGAGCATGGGCTCCAGGCTTTCAGTTGCCACACAAGGGCTCAGTAGTTGTGGCACTTGGGCTCCATTGCCCCGAAACATGTGGGATTTTCCTGGACCAGGGATCGATCCTGTGACCCCTTAATTGGCAGGCAGATTCTCAACCACTGGATCACCAAGGAAGTCTTAGCCATTTGATTTTTGATATTATTATTTTCCTTTCTCTACCTAGAGTCAGCCATTAATTGATCAAAATGTATCCTGTACCTAAAATGAATTGGGGGCAAAACAAACAAAAGACAAAAACAGATCGAGAAACAAAGCTTTGTGCAATAGTTTAAATATCTTCACCAATCAAAACTTTATAGGAGATGCTATTAGTAAACTAACTGACTTTCCATTTTTTTGCTAATTTACTCAACAATACCTGCTGTCAAGCACTGTAATGAATTCTGTTTGAATGCAAAGGTGAATCTGATTTGGGACTTGCCTTCAAGAACCACAGTCTTGCCACGGTGTTAGGCCTGGGAAGCAGCGGTGGGGCACGAAGAGGCCTTCTAGGTGCTAGCAGTATTCTGTTTCTTGGCCTGGGGACGGTTCTATAATAATTAAACTATATATTTACATTTAACTTTTTGGTGTACCTGTTAAATTCACAATAAAAAACAGTCCCCAAGAATGGTATGTAAATTGTATCTCAATATAAAAAGATTATGAGATATTCCTGACCTTGGATTAGAGGCTGGTGTCTTAGATGGGCACACAAAGCACAAGTGAGCAAAAGGAAAAAATAGATAAATTCATTTAACCAAAATTAAAAACTTTTGCTTTCACAAGAAAGTATCAAGAAACTGAAAAGACAACCCAAAGAGTGGGAGAAGTATTTTCAAATCATGTATCTGATAAGGGTCTAATATCTAGAATATGTAGAAAAAACTATTACATCTGTCAAGTGTATCTCAATAAAGCTGAAATTAAAAGATGAAAGAAGAAAAAAAAGAACTATTAAATCTCAACAATGGGGGCTTCCCAGGTGGCCCAGTGGTTAAGAATCCATCTGTCAATGCAGGGGACATGGATTTGATCCCTGGTCTGGGAACTAAGATCCCACATGCTGCAGGACATCTATGCCTGAGAACCCAGTGTACCACAATGAAGACCCAGTTCAACCAGGGGAAAAAAAACCCAACCAAAACCTCAATAATGAAAAGGGACAAATAACCCCATTAAAACTGAGCAAAAAATTTGGGCTTCCCTGATGGCTCAGTGGTAAAGAATCTGCCTGCCAGTGCAGAAGACACAGGTTTGATTCCTGGTCCAGATAGATCCCACATGAGACGCCCACACACCAAAGCTAAAGAAAAGCCCCTGCAGCAACAAAGATCCAGCACAGCCAAAAATGAAGAAATAAATATTTTTTTTAATTGAGCAAAATGTTTAAAGACATTTCTCCAAGAAAAATATATAAATGGACAATAAGCATATGAAAAGATGCTTAACACCATTAATTATCAGATAAATGCAAATCAAACTCCCAAAGGTACCATTTTATACCCACCAGCATGACCATAATGAAAAAGGCAGACAATAACAAGTGCTGGCAAGGATGTGAAGAAACTGAAACAGTCATACATTGTTGATGGGATTGTAAAATGAAGTAGCTACTTTGGAAAATAATTGGGTATAGTGCCTCAAAAACACAGTTACCACATGACCCAAAGCTAGCTTAAAACATAACATTCAAAAAACTAAGATCAGGTATCCAGTCCGATCAGTTCGTGGCAAATAGATGGGGAAACAATGGAAACAGTGACAGACTTTATTTTCTTGGGCTCCAAATGCTGTGGATGATGACTGCAGCCATGAAATTAAAAGATGCTTACTTCTTGGAAGAAAAACTATGACAAACTTAGACATCCTGTTAAAAAGAAGAGACATTACTTTGCTGACAAAGGTCTGTATAGTCAAAGCTATAGGTTTTCCAGTGGTCATGTATGGATGTGAGAGTTGGACCATAAGGAAGATTGAGTGCTGAAGAGTTGATGCTTTTGAACTATGGTATTGGAGATTCTTGAGAGTCCCTTAGACTGCAAGGAGATCAAACCAGTCACTCCTAAGGGAAATCAACTCTGAATAGTCATTGGAAGGACTGATGCTGAAGCTGAAGCTTCAATATTTAGGCCACCTCATGCAAAGAGCCAACTCATTGGAAAAGACCCCAGTGCCTGGAAAGATTGAAGGCAGGAGGAGAAGGGAACAACAAAGGATGAGAAGTTTACATAGCATCACTGACTCAATGGACTTGAGTTTGAGCAAACTCTGGGAGGTGATTAAGGGCAGGGAAGACTGATGTGCTGAAGTCCACGGGATCACAAAGAGTTGGACACAACAGAGCAACTGAACAACAACAATAGGTATTTACATAAGAGAAATGTAAACCTAAATCTACACAAGAACTTGTACATGAAATTTTATAGCTGCACTGTTAAAAATAGTCAAAAAGTAGGGGAAAAAACTTAACTGTTCATCAACTGATGGATAAACAGAATATGATATGTTTATATAATTGATTATTATTCAATCATATAAAAGAATGAAGTACTGATATCAGCTACAACATGGCTGAACATTGAAAATATGATGCTAAGTGAATGAAACTGATCACAAAAGATCACGCTTTGTATGATTCCATTTGTATGGAAGGTCCAGGTTAGAAACAGAAAGCAGGTTAGTGGTTGCTGGGGATGAGAGGAAAAAAGGGACTAAGGAGTGATTGCTGATGAGTACAAGATTTCTTTGGGGGATGATTAAAAAATGTTATGGAATTAGATAATGGTAACCGTAACAATATAAAGCATTATGGATATATACATATATAAAATATAAAACATGACTTTATTCCGTAAGAAGTGATAAATAGAAGACAAAGGCAAGATTTTTGTCATGTTCATTAACACACATCCCTAATTTGGAGAACAGGAAAGGGAAAATAATCTGTTAATCTAGGTCTCAGCATGACATTTGTGTTATGATAATTTAGTGAGAGTTGTTGAGAATTGGGAAGGATCTGAGAATTTACCCTACTAACAAGCTATCCTAATAGGTGTGAGGCTTCCCTTGTAGCTCAGTTGGTAAAGAATCTGCCTACAATGCAGGAGACCTGGGTTCAATTCCTGGGTTGGGAAGATCCCCTGGAGAAGGAAATGGCAACCCACTCTAGTATTCTTGCCTGGAGAATCCCATGAATTGTACCCTGCCAGGCTCCTCTGTCCATGGGGTCACTAGAATTGGACTCAACTTAGCAACTAAGCAACTTCCCTGGTGGCTCAGACAGTAAAGCGTCTGCCTACAATGCGGGAGACCTAGGTTCGAGCCCTGGGTTGGGAAGATTCCCTGGAGATGGAAATGGCACCCCACTCCAGTACTATTGCCTGGAAAATCCCATGGACAGAGGAGCCTGGTAGGCTACAGTCCATGGGGTCGCAAAGAGTTGGACACGACTGAGCGACTTTCACTTTAGCAACTAAACCACAAGGACATAAGACTCCTGGGTCAGAGACAAAGAACTTTTTCCTCTGCATTTTACCATAGTCAATTGTGAAAGAGTTAACAATTTATAGAATTTTTAAAAATATAATCAAATTAGTGTTTGGAAACTCTAAGAAATGTATTATAAAATAAAATATTAAATGCAGAAGGTGTATAAAATCTGTTTACCATATAACTTTTTGAGTATATGCTTACTGGATGTTTTGGAAGCTTATAAAGTAAATATTAGCTTTTCAGATTAAAAACTACAAGATGAAATAGAATGTGAAGGAATCTCCAGCAAATCACTTGAACTTATACATAGCACTTAACTTTCCCAATGAAGTTTTTCAGAAGGACAGATTCAGTAAAGTATGTTAACTGCAGATTCATTGTTCACCCCAGACTTCTTTAATCTAACAGCGTGTAGTGGGGGAAAATTTTTACAGTAAATGAGAAAACATTCAGTAGTGAATTCTCCTTGTGTTTTCTACAATATTCCCTGGGATCCATGTGGTTTAATCAACACAAAAAAAGTACTGGTCTTTAAAAACAAACAAAATCTTCATTCTAGAAATCACATGAAACAATCTTGCTTGTATTGCAATTATATTTTGTTTCACTTAAACCTGTTGAACTGCATGGGCATGCAAAACAATCTTAGAGCCACTATGCTAGCAGAATGAGGCAGTATACTGAGCACCAGCATATAGAGGAAAATGAGACTTTGGTGGGGACTCTGGGATCTGAATCTGAAGACAGCAGTTTCTTAGAGTATTTTGGTTTTGAAGGAGTCAGTTACCTAATTAGATGTGTTTCATACACAAGGAAAGATGATCTCTTTAGTCTTTTCCTAGACTCCCAAAGCCATTTCCTTCAATTATAGGACCTCCAACATACACAGGAGGTCTGATCTAGGATCTGTTTCCTATAGTTTTCTAAAGGCTGATCCATCCATTATTAAAGAGACTTGGCCTCTGAGCATCAGATTACTGCTTTTCTTGTAAAACAGCTTAGTGGCAACAAAATCCATTTCATCTCTAGACATTGGGTTATTTTTTTTTCTTTTTAACTGAGCCTTTCTATTTTGTTTTGTTTCTTGGTTAAAGATGAGCTGTAAATAAGTCCATGGAACTTTTGGTTATCAAC
The DNA here is from genome assembly GCF_032452875.1 of Bos javanicus. Taxonomy (NCBI): domain Eukaryota; kingdom Metazoa; phylum Chordata; class Mammalia; order Artiodactyla; family Bovidae; genus Bos; species Bos javanicus. The sequence continues at coordinate 91,647,195 of NC_083873.1, forward strand.
TTTACTTACTTTCAAATGATCTAACTATATAATCCTTTGTCCTGTCTCAGATATTTGCTGTGTGTAATTTTTGTTTCATTTTACTGAGATGTCTTTCCTTCTCTTAAGCAGAAATAGCAGAAGATTAAGAGTTAGGATATGTAGCCTCGTCTTTCATCTCTTAATCCCCCGTGTATAACCTATTGCATCAAGATAATGCTTCTGGGAACATGCTATGAGTTTCTTCGGCGTGACTGCTGACGAGCTGGGGTAGATTTGGCTACAGTTTCTGAGTCTGGAGTTCCTGTGTGTTTGGAAAAATAAGGATAAAATAAATCTTAACTAGTTTATGTGGCTGAAGAGACTGGGAGCGTCATCTCCTAAACTAAATAAGATTTGGTTTAACGTGGTATATGGAAGATGAAAGGACAGCTCCCCTAGGAAACTCAGACTTGATGCAAGACTGTGCATCACTTGACCTTTTTCTGCCTTTGCCTTGAATTGTCTGGAGGCTCAAAACTATTCTTAATGCTCACTTATAGTGACTGTATTAAGTTTTACAAATTTTAAAATCATTACCATGATCTTTTCTTTCAACTTTATCATATCTTCCTACTTTAACATACATGTGTAAATAGTTGGTATAATTGATATAGGTGAGCACATGTGTGCTGTGCTTAGTCGCTCAGTCGTGTCTCTTTGCGACCCCATGGACTATATATAGCCTGCCAGGCTCCTCTGTCCTTGGGATTCTCCAGGCAAGAATACTGGAGTGGGTTGCCGTGCCCTCTTCGTGGGGATCTTCCCAACCCAGGGATTAAATCTGGGTCTCTCACATTGCAGGCAGATTCTTTACCATCTGAGCCACCAGGGAAGCCCGAGTGTGTGTGTGTGTGTGTGTGTGTGTGTGTGTGTGTATAAAACATATATATGCATACATACTTTTTTCTTTCTTATGAAGTCATCTATAGTTGTTTTTGGAAAGAAATGAGAAATGAGAGCATGGCAAAGAACACATGAGGCGTGAGGAATGATTCTTTTTCTGTCCATAACCTTTAGTTAGCATGTTCTTTTATATCAAGGGAACACTGAACTCATTATGAACAGGGCACATAGAAAGATGACGCAAATGGAAAGCAAACAAACCAACAAAAAAGAAAAACAAAACAGCTCTTGGGAGAGTTGATTATAATTGCACAGGAACAGCCCTTCAACTTTCCTTTCTATTACCAGGGGTTTTACTCAAATTGCAAAAATGTGGTTGAGCTGTAGTGACCTGGAGACTCAGCATCTGTTAGCAGCAAAGTTAGTTAGAAGAGGGCCATGATTACAACTGAAGTTTCAGAGCCTGGGCAATGGGCCTGACATTTGAGAAAACAGGCAGGGTTAGTCCTTTGGTCTCCCTCCCTTACCGCCCCCCGCCCCCCCCCCACCACCACTTCCCCTTCTAGGACCCAAGTTATGCTGCTCCACCAGGCCTGTCGTATCCAGAAAGTACTCAAGCCCTTGATCCCCTCTTCTCTATCCTCTGGCTAACATCTAACCATCCAGTGTCCTGTTCCCTCAGGTCTGTTAGGAGAGAGAATCTAATGTGATAAATAAATACACAGTAAATACTGGATAATAGAAAAACTCTCAGATCACATAGGAAACCCACTGTGGTTGCCTTTCCATATTGTTTCAATGTCCTGTGTGTTCTCTGGATTTTGGAGTTATGTTGAACTAGCAGTCAACCATCTCTTGCTCCCCTGACCTTGTATCCTTCTCTTTTTCCTGCAAATATGGGGTTTTTTTTGTTTTTGTTTTTCCACTGAAAAGGAAGATTTAAACTCTCTTTGAGAGACTTCCCTGGTGGTCCAGTGGCTAAGACTCTGCACCCTCAATGCAGGGGGCCCGAGTTTGATCCTTGGCCACAACTAACCCCTGGCAGGGCCAAATAAATAAATAAATATTAAAAAAAAAAAAAAAACTTCCTTTGACTTGAGTTGGTAAGATGGATTAGAAAGTAGATGAACTCCTAAATGAATATTTTGTTCCTAAAAATAAGTAGAAAAATTTATAGGCCATTTCTGAGAGAAGTGTTGTATGTTGGGAACATTTCATTTCAGAAATGAATATTCAGAGATAGAACCACTCATGGTGTTTTCATGGGGCTATCCACCATGAATGGGAAGGGATGTCTATTCATCTCTGTATAGAAGCTTTGGTGTTTTAGCTTAAAAGAGAACATAGTGGTGAGCATTTGCGATATCCTGGCAGTGTGGATTCCAGGGAGTGGGGTTAACTTTGGACAGGTAATCCCTTTGTATCAGACTCTAAAGGGCAGTATCTTTATTGAATGTCAGCTTGGCTGTCACTCATGTTTTGCCCTGCAGTTTCTGAATTATGCATCACCTTTTTGTCCTTTCCCAACCATTTGAAAATCAAGAGTGGAGATAATAATGTGGTCAGGGGCTCCACTGGAGAAGGCAATGGCACCCCACTCCAGCACTCTTGCCTGGAAAATCCCATGGATGGAGGAGCCTGGTGGGCTGCAGTCCATGGGGTCGCTAAGAGTTGGACACAACTGAGCGACTTCACTTTCACTTTTTCACTTTCATGCATTGGAGAAGGAAATGGCAACCCACTCCAGTGTTCTTGCCTGGAGAATCCCAGGGGCAGGAGAGCCTGGTGGGCTGACATCTATGGGGTCACACAGAGTCGGACACGACTGAAGTGACTTAGCAGCAATAGCAGGGGCTCCACATGCATTTATTGCTCATGTGGGGTAGTAGTAAGCAATGGTATGCTTCACGATTCTTTATGCCTTATATGTCTGAGATGGATCATAATAATTCAATAACTGTAAAATATAAGTAGAGCAGGGACTTCCCTGGGGACCCAGTAGTTAAGACTCTGTGCTTCCACCGCAGGGGGCGTGTGTTTGATCCCTGATCAGGAAACTAAGATCACACGTGCCTCGTGGTCAGAGAACAAAAGAAAACAAACTAAAGAAACTAAACAAAACAAATGGTTTGGGGAAATTAGTCCTACATAGTCATATGATTCATTTGCATAGGTTCTAACAGAGCAGCAGTTGGGCCATCTCCATTTTTTCTGCTTTCCTACCCCTTACGCAAACACAAATGGAATTTTCTGGATGTGACTAGTTACTTCCCACACTCAGTGACTTACAGAAGAAAATATGTATGCACTGCCATTTGCTTAAAGGTCAGCAGCTTCCATCTCTGTGGGTTATGGTGGAAGTGAGCACACAGGTGTTTGCTCAGTAAGCATAAGTATTTGCAATGCTAACTATATCTACTGCAAAAGCACAGCAGATTGCATATTTAATTGGAAATTCATAAAAGCCAGAGCAGACAGCAACTAGTATATTTTGAAAAGGATGGTTAAAATATGCAGAAAAAGATTATTTGCCTATAAATAAGATTAACAGTTCATAACCACATGTTGGAACCTCTTTTGTAAACATTTGAATGAGATGGGATCAAGACAGGGGTGAGGGGTGGTGGGGGCGGGGGACTGATCATGGAACTCTAAGATCCTCATGAGTGCTGGCGATGCCTGTTAAGAATAAACCGTTGTCGCCTGGCTGACCAACCATTATCTGTATCCCCATCTATTGACACATATTCAATAATTCTTGTAAAGTGGAAAAAGAAAAAAGAATTGCTTCTTTGGTGGTGCTGCGGTGGCAGGGGGAGATCCAGGGGAATAAGAGCACATGCTAGTGTCTTAATGGTAGCCAGGACCACCATATCTGGCTAAGCAGAATTTGCTCTGCACGACTCCTGGGGTCACAATCCATGTAGATTCCAAAATGACTGACACCCCCCCTGCCCCTCTGTCGTAGTACAATACCTCAGCCCTAGTGGTAATCATTCATTTGGTGATTTGGAAATATTTCCAGAATATCACTTGTGAAGGACCAAGGTCTACTGTGTATGTTATATACTGTCTGTGTAGTTAATATATACTTCACTATTAACCCTGTCACTTGTATTGAGTAATAAATATCTACTCAGTTTAAAAAAAAATGAGAGAAAAGCAGCTTTAAAAGAGCAGCCTTAAAAAAAAAAGGTACAAATGAATTTATTTATGAAACAGAAATAGAATCACAAGAGGGGAAGAGCAAGGAGGGATAAACTGGGAGATTGAGACTGACACATCCACACTGCTGTATATAAAATAGGTAAGGAACAAGGACCTAGGACTTCCCTGGTGGTCCAGTGGTTAAGAATCTGCCTCCCAGTCCAGGGGACAAGGGTTCCATCCCTGCTCCAGGAAGATCCCACGTGCTGCAGCACAACTAAGCCTGTGTGCCACAGCTACTGAGCCTGCGCTCTAGAGCCCAGGAGCCACAGCTACTGAAGCCCACACACCCTAGAGCCTGTGCATCACAACAGAAGAAGCCACCAGAATGAGAAATCTGCACATGACAACTAGAGAAAGCCCACAAGCAGCAAAAAAAAAAAAAAAAGACCCAGCACAGCCATTAATAAATACATAAAAATCAACTGGGAAATTTATTTTCATTTTAAAAATAAGGATGTATATATAGCACAGGGAACTCTACTGAATACTCTGTAATGACTTATATGGGAAAAGAATCTAAAAAAGAATGGATATATTTATCTGTAACCCTTATGGCAGAAATTGAAGAGGAATTAAAGAGCCTTTTGATGAAAGTGAAAAAGAAGAGTGAGAAAGTTGGCTTAAAACTCAACATTCAGGGACTTCCCTGGCGGTCCAGTGGTTAAGACTTCACCTTCCGATTCAAGGGGTGCAGGTTCAATCCCTGGCCAGGGAGCTAGGATCCCATATGCCTTGTGGCTGGAAAACCAAAACATAAAACAGAAACAATATTCTAACAAATTCAATAAAGACTTTAAAAATGGTCCACATCAAAAAAATATTAAAAAAAAAACAAAAACAAAAACTCAGCATTCAGAAAACTAAGACCATGGCATCCGGCCCCATCACTTCATGGCAAATAGACGGGGAAACAATGGAAACAGTGACAGACTTTATTTTCTTGGGCTTCAAAATCACTGCAGATGGTGACTGCAGCCATGAAATTAAAAGATGCTTGCTCCTTGGAAGAAAAGCTATGACCAACCTAGACAGCATATTCAAAAGCAGAGACATTACTTTGCCAACAAAGGTCCGTTTAGTCAAAACTATAGTTTTTCCAGTAGTCATGTATGGATGTGAGAGTTGGACCATAAAAAAGGCTGAGCACGGAAGAACTGATGCTTTTGAACTGTGGTGTTGGAGAAGACTCTTGAGAGTCCCTTGGACTTCAAGGAGATCAAACCAGTCAATCCCAAAGGAAATCAGTTCTGCATATTCATTGGAAGGACTGATGCTGAAGCTGAGGCTTCAATACTTTGGCCACCTGATGCGAAGAGCTGACTCATTAGAAAAGACCCTGGTGCTGGGAAAGATTGAAGGCCAGAAGAGAAGGGGACAACAGAGGATGAGATGGTTGGATGGCATCATCGACTCAATGGACATGAGTTTGAGCAAGCTTCCAGGAAATGGTGAGGGACAGGGAAGCCTGGCGTGCTGCAGTCCATGGGGTCACAAAGAGTCAGACACGACTGAGCAACTGAACCACAACAATTCATATACAAAACCGATTTACCTTGCTGTGCATCTGCAACTAACACAACATTGTAAGTCAGTTATACTTCAATAAAAATTTTTTTTAAATGAACAGGTTTACTGAAATATAATTTTCATATCACAAAATTCACCCCTTTAATTTATTTATGCAGTAGTACAACCATCACCATAATCAATTTTAAAACGTTTCATTACTCTCTCCCCCAAATCCTATACCCATTATCACTTACTCCCTTTTCTGGAGTTCTGCTTATGACTTTCCCTGTTCCCTTCTTCTCCTAGCAACCATGAATCTACCTTCTATCCTTATAAATTTGCTTATTCTGCACATTTCACATAAAGAGAATCGTATATAGCTTGGCCTTCTGTGATTGGCTTCTTTCACTTAGCATGATGTTTTCAAGGTTCATCCATGTTTTAGCATGGGTGACTACTTCGTTTCTTTTTACTGTTAAATTATATTCCATTGTATGGATATGCCACATTTCATTTATCCATTCATCAGTTCATGGATATCTAAGTTATCTCCACTTTTTGGCTATGTTTGTGTGGACATATATTTTCAGTTCTCTTGGATATGTACCCTAGGGGTAGAATTGCTGAGGAGAAAGGCAGGTTTTTGTTTAGAAATCTCTTCATTATTAAGTGTTATATTAAGCCATCATATTAATCATATGTCTTTTTATTGAAGCATAGTTGATTTACAATGTGTTTCTTCCTGCTCAGTCATACATATATATTTTTTCCACTATGTTTTATTATAGGATATTGAATATAGTTCCCTGTACTATACATTAGCACCTCGCAGTTTATTCATCCTATATATAATAGTTTGCATCTGTTAATCCCAAACTCCCAATCCATCCCTCCTGGTCCCCTGCCCCCTTGGCAATCACAAGTCTATTCTCCATGGCTGTGAGGCTGTTTTTGTTTCCTAGGTAAGTTCATTTGGGTCATATTTTAGATTTCACATGTAAGTGATATCGTATGGTATTTGTCTTTCTCGTTTAGTCTCACTTCACTTAGTAAGATAATCCGTAGATCCATTCATGCTGTATGTGAATATATATATATATACACACATATATGTATATGCATACATACATGGGCTTCCCAGGCGGTGCTAGTGGTGTGTGTGTGTGTGTGTGTGTGTGTGTGTGTCTGTGTGTGTGTGTGTGTGCGTGTGTGTGTACACACCACATCTTCTTGATCCATTCATCTTCCGATGGACATTTAGGTTGTTTCCATGTCTTGGCTATTGTCAATAGTGCTGCTATGAATACAGGGACAGGGGTGCATGTATCTTTTGAATTATAGTTTTGTTCAGATAGATGCCCAGGAGTAGGATTGCTGGATCATGTGGTAACTCTGTTTAGTTTTTAGAGGAACCTCCATACTGCTTTCCATACTGGCCACACCAGTTTACATTCCCACCAACAGTGCAGGAGCGTCAGTGGTAGTCCTTCTTCGTCCCACCTCAACCTTCCAGCCCCCGCGCCCACACATGTTATGAACCACAGAAAGTGAATGCACTAAGTGTTTAGTCTCTTCGAGTAGGTCATACCTACGTTGAATTCACTCTGATTTATTATTTTGCTACTGCGCTTGGAACACAGACAGTATTCATTAAGAACTGGATCTATAGAGTGGAAACAGAGGTTCCCTGTTTCCGTCAGTCAACTCTCAAAGGATAGCTGGAGCCAATTTCAGATTATTCTGGGGTCTGTGCTTTCTTAGTTCTTTGCCATCCTTCTTTCTTTTGGTCTTTTTGCTTTTCGTTAGTGCCACTTGCCTGAAACACAGATAACCGAGCCAAAGTATTTTTATAGTCTTTAGGTGAAAAGAATTTTAATAGGTTTGTCATCATGTATTTTATGTGCCTTGTAAATCGCATTGTTTATCCTGAAACTATGAAGACGTTACAGTCTGCTTCTTTCAACCTATTCTTAGTTTCTGGTATTGGACTGTCAGACTTATTATTAAAGATGGTAAAAAGAACTTATAGTAAAGGAAGTAAATTGTTTAAGTGTATAAATTATAGTATTTATTTTTTAAGTGGTCACTAAGTGAGAAAAAGTACCACTAGAATGACTTTTTAAAATAGATCGTATTTTCATCATAGTAGTATATTTATATATGAGTGTTCTAGTTATAACTTTAATAAGTGAACATTACCTTAGGATTGAGATCTTTGGATTAATGAGCTTGTCAGAAGTCTGGTTTTTATTGAGCCAAAGCTATTTGAACTGTGCAGACTTGAACGGTTTTCTTAGTGGCATGTATATTTGAGTAGGAGGTTATAAAGAGTAGGCAGTGAGAGGAATGCTGCTTGACTCTTAAGGAGAACATTGTTTCATTGGAGAGAAATAAAATATGGATTCCCTTCAAGCAAAACAGTTTGCATTTCTGTTGTCCAGCCTTCTGAAGAACCTGATAAAGCATCAGCCCCACCGTATCCAGCATTCCCCATTTTTCTTCTGGGACTCTTTTCTACAGAATGAAATTGGTTTGATTCATAGGCTGGCCTGAGGTTTTGAATAGAGTGCTTTGGGGGAATGTTTAGGAAGTGTTCCAGCAAGCCATCAAGACTGTTGACAAGTGGCCAAGCTAAGGGAAAGAGTATTAGTAATAACAACAGTTCACACTTACAGAGCTCTTAATCATGTGTCAGGCAGTGCCCCGAGCACATTACATATATTAACTCATGTTATTCTCACAGCAATCCTCTGAGCTCGGTCAGTTTTCGTTCTCAATGTAGGTGAAGGACTCAGGCACAAATAAGTTAAAGAATTCCCCAAGGTCACACAACCATAGTTTGAACCCAGGGGGTCTAGTGCCAGGGTCAGTGTCCTTAACCACCAAGTGTTCCTGCACAGCCTGGAGAAACAGAGAAACTCGCCTGCCTCTGGAGGCAAGAGGAAAGGCAGGGGCTCGGGTCCTGCCGGCACTTTGCCACTAATGAACTTAGTGAACTGAGGCATTCTCCTGGCCTTTCACTGCTTGGATCATTTCAGAGGGCAAAAGAAGCATTCACTGCATGGAATTCTTTTGTGGCCAGAATGTATCAGCAGGGCATAGGTCCAACTTATCTTTAAAGACATACCTTAAAAAAAAAAAAAAAAAAAAACAGAGAATGAGACTGCAATCTTGCTATTGTATGCAATATTGTCTTTTATTATGGCTATTATGACAAAAGAGGTCAAATTAAGAGGAGTTGAGGGGGATGGGATGAACTGGGGGACTGGGACTGACCCGTTTACACTATTCACGCTGTGTACAAAATACATAACTAATGAGAACCTACTGTAAGCTCAGGGAACTCTGGTGCTCTGTGCGGACTTAAATGGGAAGGAAATAAAAGAAAGGGGGGTATATGTATATAATGCATAGCTAATTCACTTTGCTATACAGTAGAAACTAATACATCATTGTAAAACAACTATACTCCAATAAAAATTTAAAAAAACAAAAGGGGACTTCCCTGGTGGCTCTGTGGTAAAGAATCCACCTGTTAATGTAGGAGACATGGGTTCGATCCCTGGTCCGGGAAGATCCCACACGCCACAGAGCAACTAAGCCGGTGTGCCATAACTGTTGAGCCTGTGCTCTGGAGCCCTGGAATCACAACTCCTGAGGGCACGTGCGGCAACTACTGAAGCCCGCGCGCCCTAGAGCCCGCGCTCTGCAGCAAGAGAAGCCCCTGAGAAGCCTGCAAACGGCAATGAAGACTCAGCACGGCCAAAAATAAACAAACAAAATTTTTTTTAAAGTAAGTAAAAATCAGAAAAAAAGGAGTTGAAATGTAAAGATGAAAATGCTAAGTCACAAGACCATCACATGTGACAAGAGTGTAAATTGTGTGTCCATTTAATCCCTGGTGTGACTTTTAATCTCTGATGCTTAAAATTTATGGAAACTAACTGTGACCTAACAAAATAAAGAGACACCATGTCTTTTCATTTCAGTTTTTCAAAGTTGCATAGATGCTGGATAAAGATAAAGACATACTGTTAACAGCTTCGGAAGGAAGCATAAACTGCTTTGAGAGAATAAATCAAGACATGAGCCAGGGTTTATGGCCTCAGAGCAAATGAAGTTTTTCTTGAGGACAAATTGAAGTTTAGGGGTTTTATTTTATTTGGTGGTAGTTTAGTCGCTAAGTCGTGTCTGACTCTTGTGACCCCTTGGACTGTAGCCCGCCAGGCTCCTCTGTCCATGGGATTTTGCAGGGAAGAATACTGGAGTGGGTTGCCATTGGGGAGAAGAAAATTACTTTTTAAATTAATTTATTTATTTGGCTGTATCAGGTCCTAGTTTTGGCAGGCAGACCCTGGAGCTCAAGGGCTCAGTAGCTGTGGCCCTCAGGCCTGGTTGCTCCATAGCATATGGGATTTTTGTTCCCTGACCAGGGATTGAACACATGTTCCCTGCTCTGCAATGTCGATTCTTAACCATTGGACCACCAGGGAAGTCCTGGTTTAGGGATTTTAACAGAAGCTCTCCTGAAGAATGAGCTAGGCCCAAAATGGTGCTAACCTTGGTACTCTCCTTAGTCAAGTAGAGAAAGACAAAGAATCAGTTTATAAAATGGTTGTTGAGTGGTAGATTAGAGGTACATTCAGCCAATGGAAAGGTTGGACTTTATTTCAGCAATTGAAATTGGCTCATTGCGGGCAGCCACCGTGTATTACCCGCCCATTCATCTAATTCAGAGTAGAGTGCCTGCTACTTAGTAACAACAACAAAAAAGAGCAAAAATAATAGCTACCATTGCTTGACACTTACCGTGTATGCTGTGTATTATTATCACCTCCGTTTTATGAATGAAGAAACAGAACCTTAGAGAGCTGTCAATAGCCAAATCTCACACAAGTCATTTAACTGCAGAGTCAGTTTTCTTAACCATCGCAACTGATCGTGGCTGACCTTAATGATTAGGCTAAATGTTTTGGAGTATCTTCTGTGATTAATAGGGACTCATTGAAAGTTTTCTGAACAAGAAACTTAGTTTTTTAAATGTGGTATATAGGATGAGGGCAGAATAGTCTTGTGGCTTTTGCACTTCAGTCTTGCTATGAAGTGATAAGCATCTGAGTCAATATGCTATATTAGAACGAAAAGGAGAAAAGAGAGAGAAGACTCTCTGTGAAGGGATGGATGATCCTTAAGACATGGAGACTGATTGGTTGTGGGAATTAGGGAAAGGAAGGAACCCCAAAGAATTGGTGGTCTCCAGAGCAGTGACAGAAAGATTGCTGGTGTCATGAATAAACATAGAGAACTCAGGAGATGAAGCAGTTTGCAAAGACTTTTAGGACTTGGGTGATGTTTGGGGCCGGCAGTGATGGCAGGACACTAGTGTGCAATGTATACCCCTTGATGATGTCAGAGCCTTCATCTCCCTACATAAAAGCTAAAAATCCTGGATTCCTGTTTTCTTAGACTCCCTTGCATGTGGCCCAGCTTTGGTCATGGGACACAAGTGGATACCTGCTGGGGGTTTTGAAGAAAGATTTTTCTCTTTGATGATAAAAAAAATCTAGTAAGTAAAATCTCTTTCTGTTTTGGATTTCAAGCACAAGGTTATCTTACAGGGAGCTGCTGTAGCCATCTTGTAGTATTGAGGCACAGGTGGAGAAAATAGGTGGAAAGTTGACCCAGGGCCCCAACACTGGGGAGGTCCTGAAACAACACCAGGACCATCCATCTCTGGACTTATCATGTGGGAAAACAAAAACAAGCACATCATTCAAGCCGCTTTTAAGTGGGTGTTTTGTTATTGATAGGCAAGTATCCAGACTGATACAGACTTTATGCAGGTCGTGGATGACCTTGGGATCCAAGCTTGGCTGTACTTTCTCCTTTGGACATTAATTTTGGGAAAACACCATATGGTGAGTGAACATCAGAATTGTCCACTGAAGCCTTTAAAACTGTGGGAGTTCCTAAAAAGGAGAATGCACTTTAGATCTCATTCCTAAAAAATGAGGGCTCTTTAACGAAAAGGTCTCTAAAGATCAAAGAGCCTGGCCTAGATCTAGGACCCAGTTTGCTGCTAGGTGAGAGTCCCTGTTAGGTTTCAGCATTAAAATGTGCTTCTCAAATGACAACAGGGCTCCTTAGTAAATGGAAGCATCCCCCAGCCCCTAGATACACACTGGGCAAAGGAAACATTTTCTTCTTTCAGAGCTGCTGCTCTTTTCATTCGCTTCCTCCCACCTTCCTTGCGTTGGCTGGTGTCTGCTGGAAGGCTTCTGCTGGCAGGCAGGCATTTTTAGCCCAGTGATGGATGTGCTGAAGAGACTCAGCCTGTTTTGTGGAGCTTTTGAATTGGACCAAGTGTGCATTCGGAAGGTCTGGGTGACTGACTGATTGAAAAGTAATTGATTGCAGACTTTCAAAATAAGATTCAAAAGGTACATTATAAAGTTAGATTTCACAAAGCCTAACCCTTTCTTTATTATACTCTTGACTCATTTTATTTGTTTCAACTTTACAAAATTATTTTAGAATTTAGTATCCACTTCACCATTTAGTCCCTGAAGCTTTTGTGTTATATATAAAGTTTATGAAAAGAAAATTCTTGTCAGAGAGGAAGGAGGGAGAAAAACAGGCCACATGGATTCTTGTCTTGATTCTGCCTCCCAAGAGGGAATCTCGTTTAATGTTTCCAAGCTCCCATATTTGTCAATGAAAATTTTGGGTTGGCCAAAAAGTTCGTTTGAGTTTTATGGTACGAACATTTTGGCCAACCCAATATTTGATTAAATCTTGTGTAAGATCCTGTCCACAGGAGCTTAGGGTTTCTACTATTTAGGTCACATTCTATGTAAGAATTTTGCTAGAAGTACTTCCCAGACGGCGCTAGTGGTAAAGAATTTGCCTGCCAGTGCAGGAGATGCAAGTTTGATTCCTGGGCCGGGAAGATCCCCTGGAGAAGGAAATGGCAATCCACTCCAGTATTATTGCCTGGAAAACCCCACAGATAGAGGAACCTGGTGGGCTACAGTCCATAGGGTTGCAAAGAGTCAGACACACCTGAAGCAACTTAGCATGCATAATACCAATACAATTTGGTTCTGATGGTAGGATTCTGGGTGGAGATGCCAGATAAAATACAAGACACTTAAATTTGAATTTCAGGTAAACAAGAATTTTATTTCATTTTTTAGTATAAGTATGTCCCAACTATTACATGGGACATACTTCTGCTAAAAAAATACATCTATTATCTTATTTTAAATTCAAATTTAACTGGGAATTGTATTTGGATTGTCTTAAATCTGGCAACTCGAATTTTGCACAAGTCACTGATGGTAATGACATCAGCCTAAATTACTCAGGAGAGGATGAAGAAAGAGCTCCAGGAGAGCTCCAGTGGGCTTGACAGATCTGCTGTCCTGGCCGGGGGCTGAGTGGGTTCAGCCAGGGTGAGAGAGTGAAAAGACTGAGGTACATGTGTCCTCCTCCTCCTGGTTCTTCTCTTGACCTTGACCATCTCTGCGACCTCCTTTCCCTTTTTCACCTTAATTGGTTTTCATGAAAATGAAACTATTCACTGTTTTGTTGCAGGCTGTGGTCATGTCATCCTTTTTATGGTCCTTGTTCTGAATTTTTGAAATGTGTGGGTAGACCTTGGTTTATTTTTCTCATTCTCTGTGCTCACCGCCCCCTCCCTAATTAAATTGATTTCTGCTGGTGTGTGACCTGGATTGATTTTTTTCCTCCCTTGTGGACTAGCTCTTTCTCAATAGAAAAATGATTGCCAAATTTCTCAAGCCCACTTCTAAACTTTGGGGCCTTTTTGAATTTTGTTCATATTCATCCTTCAGTTGTCTGTACACCTTTAACCCACATGCGTGTCTCTTCACAACAGATAAAGAGGATTGCAACTGGGGTGGTTTTGTTTTGTTTGGTTTTGTTTGGTTTTGGTTTTGACAGATGGATGATCAGTCACTCTTTACTGAAACACAGCACACATGCCAGGGGAAGTCCAAGGACATCTCTGGAACAGGGGAAGATCCCACCCCTGCCCTACACATGTACACTCAGGCACATGTGAGTCAGGGTCCCACTGAGTGTCTGGATCAGGCCTGCTGATCTACGTGGGAACATCTCAGCACAGTAACACGACTCCAGTCGTGGTGGGGTCCAGGCCATAGGCAGCACTGCCCCTTTCCACACGTGGCTGTGCCAAGTCCTAGCTGAGGGTCTTCAGCCCCTCCTGGAGCGCAGCAGGGAGACCTGGACGGGAGATGTACGCACTGCCCTTGGGTTTTGATCCTGTGTGTGGCTGGCTGCCTGTAGCACTGCAGAGGCCGAATCAGCGTTGTGCACTGCCGGTTTGTTCCAGTTTGTCAAGCAAGATCACTTAACACCTCTGGGTCGGGTAACCATGCTTTCCCATGAAGTGAGAGGACCGCTGGGCGGGAGAAATGGAGGCGCCTTCTCCTAGATGGTAAGCATTTCAGGGCCCTGATGTTAAAAGTAGCAAGAGGGTGAATAGGGAAAAGAACACGCTGAGACTGCCATACACGTGGTGTAAGAAGTGGCTGCGGTGGGAGTCTCATGATGAGGGGATGTCCCCCATCATTGTACAAGGGGAGCAGCCACAAACCCTGGCTTCTTGGTTTCTTATCCTGAGGCTGGGTGCTGTAGGGGCCCTTTGGGGGGCCCTCTGTGTGGTGCTCTCAGTGGTACTTGTGTTATGGCCTTTGAGACCCAAAATGCCAGGCAGAAAATTAGGCAAATGAAGGTCATGGCTCAAGGCCACTTCTTTCTTTTTAACTTTTTATCTTATTTTGGAATATAACTGATTAACAATGTTGTGATAATTTCAGGTGCATAGCAAAGGGACTCAGCCTTACCTATACATGTATCCATTCTACCCCAAACTCTCCTCCCATCCAGCTGCCACATAACATTGAACAGAATTCCCTGTGCTATACAGTAACTCCTTGTTCATTATCCATTTTAAATATAGTAATGTGTACATGTCCATCCCAAACTCCCTAACTATCTGAAGCGGCTGCTGAAGTTTGTCATCTATGCAATCTGATTGATAAAAGGCTCTTCTTTTTAAAAACAAAAAACAAACAAAAAAATACAACAACAAACTCTTACCACCTACCTGATTGAAATGCCTGTTATTAGAACCACATACGAGTCCAAAACTTTTGTTCAGGACAGCTTTCTTCTGTGTACTAGGCACCAGGGATCCTGAGAAGAATGGATGGCCCCCACTGTCTGGAAGCTTATCAAATGAGTAAGCTGATGGTTAAACTAGAGTTTGACCATGTAATGAGAGCTGTGGTGACAATTCACCTGGGTTAGACGTGTGTTGAGGGGTGGGTGACACAGGAATTCAGCAATGAGAAGCCAAGCAGGTAAGGCTGTGGGCTTGGATGCTGGAGGAGCTGTGGTGGGTCCTGTGCCCAGGTCCCCTTGATTGGACTGGTGTTCCCCTACCCTGAGCTACTGGGAGCATTGATTGTCCGGCTCCCTGCTGTACTCTTCCAGGGTAAATTGCCTTCTGCTGAAAGGAGCAGAAAATGCCCAGGAGTGGCATTTTCAGCCTGAAGAATCAGGCTGAGCACAGAGGTCAGAGTGAACCACATCTTAACATCTGTGCCATCCTGCCTCCCTCACTCCCTTACAGGTTTCTCCCCAAAACAAGTCTCAATAAGTCACTTGCACTTGAATTCATCACTGGCTCTGTACCTCCCATCTGCTGGAGGAGAAGCAGGAAGTTGATGTGGTTCTGGCATTGTGGGTTCTTATTTTCTGAGATGTGGGAGACACAGTAGACAAGGTGGTTGAGAAGACTGGTGAATGTTGATGGTGGGCGTGTATGGCTCACATGAGGAATAGGAGCAGCATTGATTGTCAGCTTCGGTGAGAGACCGTATTTCTGTGGCACCGTCTATATTGTGGTATCACTGTCTTCAGCACTCAGCAGCCTAGATACAAAACCAGAAGCACACGGCACACAGCTGTAGTGCTGACAGATGGAGACGATGAGAAGATAGTGGACCAGGTGTGGTAACAAAGGACTTGAGAGCAGGAAGGAAGTAGTAGTTTGGGAGAAAATGGAGGTGTCAATGGACCAAAGATATGGTTAAGATTAAAGAACTTGTGTGATGAGCACAGCGTAGAGAACATGTGGCAAGATTAGGAGGCAAGGAGGGTGTGTTCAGAGTTTGGAATGAAAGAATTTAAGGTTTAAGGGTTAGAGCATTTCAACATAACAGCAGGACAACAGGTCTAGATCTGCCATGGGCACAATTGTCTGAATCACGTGGATTCCTGGTAAAGAGATCAAAGCACTGCAACATTAGAGAGTTGGATGAGCCATCCTCAGGGATGTTGTCAGCAGTGAGGTGTGGTAGTGACCCCAGAAATCCACACTGATCAGTTCTTACCCACGCCCCAGAGATGTCATTACTTCTTGTACCTGAGCCTTTGTGTAGTAGGCGAACTTAATAAAGACACTGGACAAACATTGGCCAGCTACAGTGGAGTGTTGGAGGCACAGGAATTCCTAGTGAGACCCTTTCTCTTGGTGGTTTATAACCCAAACCACTTGTTAACAGCTTGAATAATTCCCATCTTTCAGTGTTCGTGGTGTCCCACCTCTTCTTGGACTAATTGGCCTTCCTGTTAAATCTCTCAGTTGGGAAAACTCCACTCTTACTTTATTTCTCTTTTTTTTCTATGTATTTTCACTTGCTATTCTTATCTACTAATTATCTTGCTGACCCAGGCATTCAAGAATAGGGAACACCATGATACCTGAGAAGAAGTTGTAGTGGAAATGATTCACACCTCTAGTTCTGCATGAAATGTTTCCATTCCCTTCATCATTCAGTGAATTTTCAGATGTCCTTTGGGTATCTCTAAACTGTCTCTTTCTGTTCTCCCCAGACTGTTTCAGAACCCCTCGCCATGATAAACTCTCAAAGTCACCTTATTCCCCTTCATGACTCTTATCACAGCTGTAACTAAACAAACCAAAAAAAAAAAAAAATGAAGTAATTTATTGCTTAAGGTCTATGTCGCCTAATGGAATGTAACCTAAGGACAAGGGCCATCTCTGTGTCCCTAGCTCCTGGCACAGTGCCATACATAAAGAATGTACTCAATAAATGTTCATAGAACAAATAAATAAACATATGATGAGGTGACAGTTAGAAAAGCTCCAGTTCTCTTCCTAGAAAGTGAAGTCGCTCAGTCGTGTCCGACTCTTTGCGACCCTGTGGACTGTAGCCTACCAGTCTCCTCTGTCCATGGGATTTTCCAGGCAATAGTACTGGAGTGGGTTGCCATTTCCTTCTCCAGGGGAGCTTCCCAACCCAGGGATTGAACCCAGGTCTCCCGCATCGTAGACAGATACTTTACCGTCTGAGCCACCAGGGAAGTCCCTTCTCTTCCTCGGTCTGTTCCTATTTACTCCGTGATCTTCAACAAGTCATTTCAGCTTTCTGAGCAAAATACGTCTTGACTCATTTTAGCAGTCTTTGATTTCTGATTTCACAGCCTATCAGTCAAACACCTTAACAACTCTTAACCCCAGCACCATGTTTGGGCTAACTAAAACTTCTCCTGGAACTTCTTGAAGTAGCTTACTTGTAGAGAAACCGTTTTTCCTTTGTGTTTCAATAAGCTATTGTGAAAGTGAAAGTGAAGTCACTCAGTCATGTCCGACTCTTTGAGACCCCATGGACTGTAGCCCGCCAGGCTTCTCCATCCATGGGATTTTCCAGGCAAGAACACTGGAATGGGTTGCCATTTCCTTCTTCAGGGGATCTTCCCAATCCAGGGATCGAACCCCAGTCTCCCTCTTTGTAGGCAGACGCTTTTACCGTCTGAGCCACCAGGGAAGCTATTACAAGCTATTGCTAAGTAACAAATAAGTCCTACGTTTAGTGGCTTAAACAGCAATTTATTATTTCAAAATAAGTAGGAAGAAAGGTAAGAGTAAAGACCAGAGTTTAAAAAACACAAGCAAACAGTGAAATAGACATAGAAAGACCAGGAGATAAGGCAGTGCATGACACAGATGTTTGAGGAAAGAACATTCAAGGCAGAGGGTACTGTTAGTTCCAGGGTCCCCTAGTAGGACATGCCAGAAGATCAGGAAAGAGGCCCTGAGTGGGTGGAGCAGAGCAAGCAAGGAGGATGGAGGTGGGTAGCCAGACCACACTGGAACCTGTGGCCAACTCAAGGACTTGGACTTTGCCTCTGAGTGAGATAAGGAACCACTCAGGGATTTGGAACAGAGTGGTATCATTTGCACTTCCCTGGTGGCTCAGATGGTAAAGCGTCTGTCTAACAATGCGGGAGACCTGGGTTCTATTCCTGGGTTGGGAAGATCCCCTGGAGAAGGAAATGGCAATCCACTCCAGGACTATTGCCTGGAAAATCCCATGGACAGAGGAGCCTGGTAGGCTACAGTCCATGGGGTCGAAAAGAGTCGGACGCGACTGAGTGATTTCACTTCACTTCACTTCAGTATGATTTGCAGTCTTCAGTTCTTTCCTCTGGTTTGAATTCTAGTTTGTTCTCTTGACTCTGGTCACGCAGATGTGTACCTTGGTCGTGAGACATAACAATCTAATTTTATATGATCAGAGATAGGCTGTTTCTTTGGGCAGGTTTTTGTTTCACATTTGTACAATGAGTTAGAGGGCTTCCCTGGTGGCTAAGTAGTAAAGAATACACCTGCCAATGCAGAAGATGCAGGTTTGATCCCTGGGTCCAGAAGATCCCCTGGAGAAGGAAATAGCAATCCACTCCAGTATTCTTGCCTGGAGAATCCCATGAACAGAGGAGCCTCTCGGACTACAGTCCATGGGGTCACAAAAGAGTCAGATACAACTTAGCAACTAAACAACAACAGATTGTGTTTGTACAGTTTTGTGTTTGTTTCAGTTCCCAGGGAGTTCACACAGATAGGGTGACTGCTTTGTACTAATGGCAATTCCCAGCTGTATGCCTACATTGTTTTTTGATGTGGTTGAAGATTCAAATGGATAGATAGCTCAAGGAATATGGATATATATATATATATACATGTGGAAATGGATGGATGGGTGAATGGAGGGACAGGTGGATGGATGGACAGATAGATATATAGTAGAGAGGAAGAGTAAGAAGGAGAAATCTTCCTTGTTTAAATAGCACTCAGGAAGACTGGTGAACTTTTTCTTTCTTTGTGAATGACAAACACAGAGTTCAGAAATTGCATGGTTGAATTATTGTTCCCTTAATTTCACCTCCTTAATAATCAAATATATTCTAATTTAACCATATAGTAATTAGGTTTCTGCTTATCTCCTGGAAGCAGAGGGAACATTGGAGAGATTTGGCACTGGGATATTACCAGTGGATAAGAGGCATATTTGCTGAATTATGAGAGTAACTAACAAAACTGAACTTTGCCCTTTCGGTATGGGAATGCTCAATAATGCCTGGATCTTTTCTTTTGTGTTCTGGTTTTATGCAAACACAAATTACACTCTTGTTGACTTCACTGTAACCCATGAAACTGAAGAAGGGGAAATCTGAGTCCCATAGAAGGCAGTTTCAGCAAACCTACGTCGTGCATTTGTGTGATGGAAACGGAGACACCAGTACTTACTAACCAGTTTTATGCAGGAAGAAATGTCTCTGGCAGTAATCAGCGCTGGCGCATGATATGAACAGACAAAGTTACTTCTTTAAAATCATACATTTTAAGGACTTCCCTGACAGTCCAGTGGTTAAGACTCTGCCTTCCCAATGCAGGGGGCACAGAGTCAATCCCTGGTCAGGGAGCTAAGGTCCTGCAGGCTGCAAGGCATGGCCAAAATGAATAAATAAAATCATACATTTTAGAGCTGGAAGAAATCTAAGAAAGCATCCAAGCCTCCCTCATTGTACAAATGAACAAAGTAAAGCCGAGAAATGCCTGTTCACAGCTGACATCAGTCTGTACTAATTGCAGGAAGCCACATGGCATCATAGAAACAGCACAGTCGTTGCAGAGGTCTGGGCAGAAATCAGAGCTCGACCACTTACTAGCTGCTGTGGCCTTGGGAAGATTATCTTTGAGACTTTCTTCCCTCATCTAGCCCTACTTCGTGGGCTGGTTGTAAGAATTACATCATATATAAAGCCCTGGCACAAAATAGGTGCTCAGGAAATAGCAGTTGTGATCTGCGTATTTTGTAGGAATCAGTGTAGAGATCTTATACGTATTTCATTAGATTTATTCCTAGGTGCTTGATTTGCTATAAAAAATAGTATTCTTAAAAATTGCTATCTGTAGCTGATATATATGTATATATACATATTATACACATATAATTGATTTTTGTGTATTGACTCTTTAGCTAGTGATCTTGTAAATTCAATAAGATATGCTATTTATAAGGGCTTCCCAGGTGGTGCCAGTGGTAAAGAACCTGCCTGCCAATGCTAAACCCTGCGTCAGGAAGATCCCCTGGAGGAGGGCATGGTAACCCACTCCAGTATTCTTGCCTGAAGAATCCCATGGACAGAGCAGCCTGGCGGGCTACAGTCCATGTGGTCACAAAGAGTCGGTCACGACTGAGCAACAGAGCACATACATGATATTTATAGAAGAATTTTTGTACGTATCCTGTATTAGTTTAAGGAAGTACCTTTCTATTTCTAATTTCCTGAAATTTTTTTTAAAACCCAGAGGGTGCTGATCTTTACCAAATGCTTTTTCTGCATCTCAGTAGATATTCACTCCTGTTCTGACTCAGCTTAGAGCACAATACTAAAGTCTGTTCCCTGGGTTTGGCTCTATCCTACATTCAAAATAGAAACTGGCAAACAAGAACTTGTGCCAGGAGAGTAGAAGTAGATGCGGAAAGGAGAAGATGAACAAGAGAAATCTTGATGCTCTGTAACATAAAATATTGTGTAGAGTAGCCAATTGGTTTAAATAAGATAGAGCCCAACCTCAAATTTTTTAAAGGCGGAGGACAAATTTTATATATATACATAGATAATGTTATTTATTTATTTATTTATTTTTGGCTGTGCTGGGTCTTCGTTCCTCACGGGCTTTTCTCTGGTTGCGGCAAGCAGGGGCTGCTCTCTAGCTGTGGTACTCAGGCTTCTCACCGTGGTGGCTTCTTTTTGTTGCAGAGCACATGGGCTTCAGGGGTTGCAGCTCCCAAGCTCTAGAGCACAGGTTGGGTAGTTGTGATGCATGGGCTTAGTTGCTCTGCAGCATGCAGGATCTTCCAGGATCAGGGATCAAACCCGTGTCTCCTCTTTTGGCAGGTGGATTCTTTACCAGGGAAGCCCTAGACCTCAAATTTCCAAATTCCTTTTGATAACATGAAAAAGAAACCTCACCCCTTTGTATTACAGAAACAATAAGCAATTTTCCAAGTATAACGTTTGATTGTATTTTTTTTTTCAAAATTTTTACCCAATAATCCCCATACCCAAAGTCTGATCCATTCTCCCTCGAAGAGTACTCTTTCTCACCACTCTCTTCCTGTTGAAAATCATTAAAGTAGCATCCACAACACATCACTGCATAGTGGTGGTACCAGTCAGCTATCCTCAGTATGTTCTGAGTGCCCTGGACGGTTGGGGTAGGGAGAACTGTATGAAGGCTCTATTAGCAATGAGATTTTATCATTGCTAATAGAGGTACAGAAAGGTACAGAACTGGTCAATTCTACCCCAGGGTACAAATGCACCCTGTAGAAGAGGGGTCCCCAACCTCTGGGATCTAATGCCTGATGATCTAAGGTGGAGCTGATGAATCAGTAGAATAAAGGGCACTATGAATGTAATGTGTTTGAATCATCCGGAAACCATCCTGCCCCCTGGGTCAGTGGAAAAAATTGTCTTCCATAAGGACAATTTGTCCCTGGTGCCAAAGAGGTTGGGGACTGCTGCTGTAGAATATACACTTATGGACTTCCAGTTTTACTAACACTCAAACAGTTTGATACTATACAAATGCTTTGTTCTTTGAACAGTGGAGTTGAATTGAAATCAACCCTAGTGCCCTCTTCTGGACATGAGAGTATAATAGTCTTGTTCCATTAATCTAAGGTGACCCTGATGGTATAAAGACCTCTCAAGTCGTGAGGCCAGGCAGTACGTCGCCACTTACAAGCTCTATGAACTTAAGACTCCTTAGATGATAAATGGCAATATTAATAGTGCCCACCTTATTGAGGTTATTGAGCACATTTAGTCAGTTCGTTTGAGTCGCTCAGTCGTGTCCAACTCTTTGCGACCCCATGGACTGCAGCACACCAGGCTTCCCTGTCCATCACCAACTCCCAGAGCTTGTTCAAACTCATGTCCGTCGAGTCGGTGATGCCATCCAACCATCTCACTTTCTGTCATCCTCTTCTCCTCCTGCCTTCAATCTTGCCCAGCATCGGGGCCTTTTCTAAGATGTCAGTTCTTCTCATGAGGTGTCCAAAATATTGGAGCTTCAGCATCAGTCCTTCCAATAAATATTCAGGACTGATTTCCTTTAGGATTGACTGGTTTGATCTCCTTGCAGTCCAAGGGACTCTCAAGAGTCTTCTCCAACACCATAGTTCGAAAGCATCAGTTCTTCAGCCCTCAGCCTTCTTTATGGTCAAACTCTTACAACCATATATGACTACTGGACAAACCATGGCTTTGACTAAACGGACCTTTGTTGGCAAAGTAATGTCTCTGCTTTTTAATATGCTGTCTAGGTTGTTCATAGCTTTTCTTCCAAGGAGGAAGAGGGATCGAACCCACCTCTCGTGTCTCCTGAGTTGGCAGGCAGGTTCCTTACCTCTGGAGCCACCTTATGGAATATGATTTAGTTTTCTCATGGTACTGCCATAGTGTCCATTTTCTCTGTGTGCGTATGCTACTCTTCCCCATTTATGATCCCATTTATGTAAAAATAATTTAACCACATATTTGTATATTTTGCCTTCTCCACAATAAACAAAAGGACAGATAAACCTGAAACCATAAGAATACCCTGAGGGTGTGTTCCCCGGGCAAGCCCAGTGGCAGGCCCAGCCTCTAGAGTTTCTGATTCAGTTGGGCAGGTGCTGCCTGAGAATTAGCATTTCTAACCTGTGTGTGAAGAATCTGCCTGCAACGCGGGAGACCTGGGTTCAGTCCCTGGGTTGGGAAGATTACCTGGAGAAGGAAGTGGCAACCCACTCCAGTATTCTTGCTGGAGAATCCCATGGACAGAGGAGCCTGGCAGGCTACATACTGTCCATAGGGTCACAAAGAGTTGGATACGACTGAAGCAGCTTGGCACTCAAGGTCTCTTCTTGCTAGAAAATGCTGGTTTCTCATTGCCAAGGTGACTCCATGAATTTAGACTTTCTTCTCTTAAACACCAGGTGGCAGCAGAAGACAAGAGTCTTGGCTGCTCTTTGCTACCACAGGTAGGATGTGCTGAAATCCCCCAATTTACACCGTGATACAAGATAGAGGAGGCAAACGGCTTAAGATTACCCCTGCTTCTAGCGGTTTCTAAGAAGCCAAGGTTTAATATCCCTAGAATGATGCTTATGCCACTATGATCAGGATTTTCCTATTTTTCCAATATGTACGCAGAAGGTATAGACCCACCATTCAGCACTGGCCCCCCCACCCACTATCCACATAGACACAGTCACGCACACACACACACATAGACACGCACACACACAGACACACCACCCTTCCCCAAGGCTTTATCTATCATGGCTGCAGCTTCTCGGAAGAATACCTGCCAAGTTCTTGCCTGTGATAAGCTGAGGGCTACACGGCAGAAAGGCAGCTGTGTGCTTCACAGAAACTTCTTTCTTCTGGGGTCTGAGAGGATTTGAGGTCTGGGGGGCCTGGCAGTGCTCACCCAGGAAAATACATTTCAAATAAAACACCTTTTATTACCATTCTGTACCAGTGTGTCCTATTTACAAACGGTGGAAGGAGAGACAGATCTGGCGGTTGGGATACTAATCCTTGGTTGGCTGCTGGCCCCCGGCCAGGCGGGCTGGGAAGGGGTGGGAAGGAGATGGGAGGTGGACCATGGAGTGAGATAGCAACTCAGTTGCAGAAGTAGAATAAGAGATCTGTCTTCAGAATCTAGATAAGGCTCCTCCCAGGACCCCTAGGGGCAAAGGCCAGGGACCTGCTTCTTGTGCAGGTTGGATGAACTTTAACAGAGGAATTTCACCCGTAGGCTAGGGTGGTAGTGTGAGGCCTAAATAGGAAGATCACCATTCTCCAAGGACCTAGAGGACACGTCTCTCCAATGACAGAGGTTGTCTGAATGGGGCAGGTGGACATAGACTGAAAGGATAAAAAGGTAGAGTCAAGGGACTTCCCTGGTGGTCCAGTGGCTAAGACTCCACACTCCCAATGCAGCGGGGCCTGGATTTGATCCCTAGTCAGGGAACTAGATCCCACGTGCCACAACTAAAGATCCTGCATGCCACGACAAAGATCTAAGATCTTGTGTGCCACTGTTGGGATCTGGCTCAGCCAAATAAATTAAAATTAAAAGATATGGTCAAGCTAAAGTGTTGGCACATAGTACTAGAAGGAAGTGGACATGTAAATACCAGGGTGAAGTTGTTCAGTGGTTTAGGCATACGCCATATGCTTTGAGCAACTGGAAGCTGTGCTTACCCTCCCTTCTGGCACCAGTTCATTTCCTGAGATGCACTCTACACGTCGGTGAGGAGTGACTGAAGTGGGGTTGGCCGTGAACTTGCACAGATGCTTGCGGTGCTCCAGTTCTTCCTGGGAAGGGTGTCTACAGACGAGAGAAGAGAAGGCAGGCCTTGAACTGGGTTTTGATTTTTCAGAGAAAATCCTTTTCCTTCTTTCCTATGCTTCCTGCTAAGTGGTAGGAACAGAATAAAGAAGGAAAGCAGCAGCTTTTGAAAACTGGGATTTGGAATGTGTGGGCTATTTTCTCAAAACTCCCTTGTTTTCCATTTTCACATGCTTGCTCTAATGGTCATACCCTTTGCAGGGTGCTTGAGGATCAAGGGACAAAGAGGGAAAATGCTTAACCTTTGAATTTGGTGGCCGTTGGGGGGAGCCTCTACCCAGATTACCTCCAAAATAAGTGGAAATGGGGAGGGGAAAGAAACTCTACTGTGGCCTAATGGGCTGGGTCCAGGGAGGCTGCCTTGAATGCTAGGTCACACGTTTCTCTTACAAGTGGGTGAAGCATTTCAGGGAGGGAGAATTAGCAGAAAATTCAGTAAAGACCTATCACAGACCTGAATTGTTACTCACTAGGGAGAAATTTATGGAGGGGCTAAGGTGCTGTGATTCATGGGGTCACAAAGAGTCAGACACGACTGAGAGACTGAACTGAACAGAACTGAAGGCGAGAAATAGTTGATATTTGGCTAAAATGCAGGGAAGAAAGAAGGGGTGTTGATCATGATTGACTTCATTGGCACTTCCTTAAAAGTACCCAAACAGTAACATCAGTGTGAATAAGTCCTATAAAATGTACTGATGCTTTGCAGGGTATCACCCTCCCCAGTCCAGCCTGGTGCTAAGCTACCTTAACGATTCTGAGCCCCCAGCTGCCATCTGGGGAGCTGGAGCAGTTGGGTTGGTTTGGTGTCAGAAGCTCATTCTGGACTTCTGTTGACCTCAGAGGACCCTCTGTGGGGCTCTTGTACTGTTGGGTCTTTCATGGCTCCTTACTAGATGTTTTCATGTGTGCTATAGCTGGGAGGGATTGGGGGCAGGAGGAGAAGGGGACAGCAGAGGATGAGATGGCTGGGTGGCCTCACTGACTCAATGGACGTGAGTCTAAGTGAACTCTGGGAGTTGGTGAGGGACAGGGAGGTCTGGCGTGCTGTGATTCATGGGGTTGCAAAGAGTCGGACACGACTGAGCGACTGAACTGAACTGAACTGATAGCCATGAAAGGAGAGAACCCCCGCTAAATACAAGAGAAAGCTGTGCTGGAGGACTGTGGGAGAAGGGGAAGCTGGTTGCAATTCCAGTTGAGGGAAAGACAATATTTCTATTTCATTGATCACATTTAAAGGTGGTTACTTCAAGAGGAACTAAAGAGCCTCTTGATGAGGGTGAAAGAGGAGAGTGAAAAAGCTGGCTTAAAACTCAACATTCAAAAAACTAAGATCATGGCACCCAGTCCCATCACTTCATGGGAAATAGATGGGGAAACAGTGGAAACAGTGGCAGACTTTATTTTTGGGGGGCTCCAAAATCACTGCAGATGGTGACTGCAGCCATGAAATTAAAAGATGCTTACTCTTTGGAAGGAAAGTTATGACCAACCTAGATAGCATATTCAGAAGCAGAGGCATTACTTTGCCAACAAAGGTCCGTCTAGTCAAGGCTATGGTTTTTCCTGTGGTCATGTATGGATGTGAGAGTTGGACTGTGAAGAAGGCTGAGTGCCGAAGAATTGATGCTTTTGAACTGTGGTGTTGGAGAAGACTCTTGCAAGTCCCTTGGACTGCAAGAAGATCCAACTGGTCCATTCTGAAGGAGATCAGCCCTGGGATTTCTTTGGAAGGAATGATGCTAAAGCTGAAACTTCAGTACTTTGGCTACCTCACTCGAAGAGTTGACTCATTGGAAAAGACTCTGATGCTGGGAGGGATTGGGGGCAGGAGGAGAAGGGGACGACAGAGGATGAGATGGCTGGATGGCATCACTGACTTGATGGACGTGAGTTTGGGTGAACTTCAGGAGTTGGTGATGGACAGGGAGGCCTGGTGTGCTGTGATTCATGGGGTTGCAAAGACTCGGAGATGACTGAGCAACTGAACTGAACTGAAAATCACTGCAGACGGTGACTGCATCAATGAAATTAAAAGATACTTGCTCCTTGGAAGGAAAACTATGACAAACCTAGAGAGCATATTAAAAAGCAGAGACATCACTTTGCCAACAAAAGTTCATATAGTCAAAGCTATGGTTTTTCCAGGAGTCATGTACAGATATGAGAACTGGACCATAAAGAAGGCTGAGCGCCAAAGAATTGATGCTTTCGAACTTTGGTGCTGGAGAAGATTCTTGAGAGTCCCCTGGACTGCAAGAAGATCCAACCAGTCAATCCTAAAGGAAATCAACCCTGAATATTCATTGGAAGGACAGATGCTGAAGCTGAAACTCCAATGCTTTGGCTACCTGATATGAAGAGTCAATTCACTGGAAAAGTCCCCGGTGCTGGGAAAGATTGAAGGCAAAAGAAGAGGATGGAAGAGGATGAGACGGTTAGATAGCATCACCAACTCAATGGACATGAATTTGAGCAACTCCAGGAGACAGTGAAGGACAAGGAAGCCTGGCATACCCATGGGATGGCAAAGAGTCAGACATGACTTAGCTACTGAACAACAACAACTTCAAGGGGGAAAAGAGAGCTGGGTAATTGCTGAAGTAAAGCCTTTAAAAGAAAATGACTTCATTGTCTTTAGCAAACATCCAGAGACAAATCTCTGACCTTGCTTGGTAGGCCCTGAAAAAGTGCTGAGGATTAGAGGGACATTTTGAAAGACTTGGGGACTTCGCTTTTTCTTATCTGGGTCGGACATTGATCTTTGAAAAATGGCCCACTACTGTGTGGTCATTAACTGATCATTTACAGAGTTCTGCTGCTGCAGTTCCTGGAGCCAGGGAGAACACTAGAGTGGACTGAGGACCAATGACCCACATTAAAAATCAACCAAATAGTGATGGGAAGCAAGAAGCAACTTAATTGACTTTTTAAAAAATTTCTGAAAGCAATTCACTGGCTAAGTGTTTAAGGGAGGAATATGAAGCATAATGGCCTTCCCAGGTGGCACTAGTAGTAAAGAACCCACCTGCGAATGCAGAAGACATGAGACTCAGGCTTGATTCCTGGGTTGGGAAAATCCTCTGGAGAAGGAAATGACAACCCATTCCAGTATTCGTGCCCAGAGAATTCCATGGACAGAGGAGCCAGGAGGTTCAGGGTTGCAGTCCGTAGGGTCTCAAAGAGTTGGGCACGACTGAAGCAACTCAGCACACATGTGCATGAAGCATAACAGCATTTTGCAGCCACTTTGTAAAACTGTTTGGAAGTTCCTCAGAAAGTTAATAGAGTTACCCGGAGACTAGGAATTCCACTCTTGGAAATAATATCTAAGAGAAATGAAAACATATATCCACACAAAATATTTGTATGAATGTTTATAGCAGCATTACTCATAATTCCTCAAAAGTGGGGAGGGAAACTCATTTGCCTGTTAGCTGCCTGTTGATGGATAACCTAAGGTTGTGTGGCCATACAATGGAATGTTAATCAGCCATGAAAAGGAATGAAATACTGATACATGCCACAACAAAGATGAACCTTAAATACATTACTCTAATTGAAAGAAGCCAAACACCAAAGTTCACATATTGTATGACTCCATTTATATAAAATGTTCAGTAGAGGCAAATCCAAAGAGATAGAAAGATTAGTGTTTGTCCAGGGATGGGTATAGGGGAGCATGGAGAGTGACCAGTAGTGGATACTGGGTCTCTTTTTAGGGTGATGAAAATGTTCTGAAATTAGATAGTGATGATGACGGCATCCAATTTAAGTATACTGAATTGTGCAATTTAAAAGGATGAATTTTTGGTATTTAAAATGTTATGGTATGTAAGTTACATCACAATAAAATATGAAGCATGAAATTTTATTCAGGAAACCTTTAATAAATAACCCAATTACAATTAAAATAAAGCATAAGGAAAGACAGAAAAGAAAACACTAGGCAAAAGAAAGAAAATGAGAACCAATCTTTTCTCTCACTCATTCTCTCTTAATCTTTAGCCTGGTCAAATACAATAGCTTTGTAATAAATTTTCTAGTCTTTAATCATGCTCCCCTAAAATCCATCCTTCCTTTAATGAAACTGTAGTTTCTAAAGTCCACATCATGCTATGTCCTTGCCCAATTGCTTCCCTGTGTTGAGAGTAGATGAAGCTATAAGCTGAGATGTTCAAGGGTGAAGGACATTACAAGGCCATCAGATTTTGCTTTACCTGCTTTACCGGAGCCCAAACCTGGTCATTGGAAGAGATCCCTGCACTGAATGGCCTGGATCAACTGACACTTTTGGGTAACAGCGCTTTGGTCACTGTAGATGAAAATAAAGGAGTATCATTTTTTAAAAAAGAAAACCCGAACCATCAGCTAATAGACAGGAATTTGAGCAAATCCTGGGAGATGGTAAAGAACAAGGAAGTCTGGGCCACAAAAAGTCGGACACAACTTAGCAACTAAACAATAGACATTATGAAGTAAGCACATCACAGAAATACAAAGCCACAGTGTACATTCCCAATGCCAGTCCCTGGGGAAAGTCCAGTTGATAAATGCATTTGAGTTTGATCTTCAGTCCTAGTTCTCTGAGTTTCCGGTCCCGGTCCTTTTATGAATCACATCTGCTATCTCCAATGCCAGTCCCAGCCCCACAAACGAAAGGGAAGTCTATGAAACAAAGTTACCCAGGGAGGCTTGGAACTTCCTCTGAGCTAGCCAGCACAGGGTTTTATTTCCAGCCAAACTGTCATCATATCCAGAATTCAATGATGGCTTATTGATGTTCTCACTGAAGGAAATTCTCTGCCCCCCACACCCTCATGAGACTTCTATTCATTTCATTATCATTATAACTGTCCTCAGGGGAGGGATGAATTAGGAGATTGAGATTGAGGTAGATACACTGTTGATACTATGTATAAATTAGATAACTAATGAGAACCTACTGTGTAGCACAGAGAACTCTACTCAATGCGCCCTGGTGTGCTGTGTGTGGGTGTTAGTCACTCAGTCACGTCTGACTCTTTGAGACCCTATGGATTATAGCCCACCAGGTTCCTTTGTCCATGGGATTCTTCAGGCAAGAAGAAGGGAGTGGATTGCCATGCCTTCCTCCAGGGGATCTTCCCGACCCAGGGATCAAACTTGCACCTCCTGCAACTCCTGCATTGCAGGTGGATTCTTTACCCCTGAGCCATTGGCGAAGCCCAGATATATCTATATGATAACCGATTCACTTTGCTGTAGAGTAGAAACCAAAACAACATTGCAATGCAACTAATTCCAATAAGAATTAATTTTTAAAAATGCATACAACTGTCTTTAAACAGGTTTCCTGGTGATTCCTCACCCCTAATCTTACAAAGGGATTAGACACTTCGTACCCCAAGGACCATTGCAACTGTATCAGTGAGGTTTCTTCAAAGTGTCAACCACTGGTTCTTCCCTGTTAGGAAAGGAGTCTGAGCTTCTGTGAGTGAAACACATCTGCCACTGGTGCAGGTGGAGAAGAGTTTGTGTGTCTGCCTGTTTTGTACCACACCCTTATTGTCTAGGGACTGGCAAGTCACCCCAGTTTACTCGCAGTGGGCATTGAACAGGTGTGTAGGCAAATTACCTGGACTGTTAAAGACAGGATGTCCAGAGAGGCCTCCTCCCTTTTCCCCCAGCCCCAGCAGGAAAACTGCATCCCAAGTACAGAACATCCCTAACCCCGCATTCCTGGCTGACTGTTCTTGACTCTACTAGTCTAAGCCCTGGCTGGGTGGCTTCTAGAATTCCCCTCTGGCTAAACTTACCATTGTTTCAGATGATGCGCTGGATAAGAAGATAAGACTTAGAACTCTGATTCATGCAAATGAAATTGAAAACATTTCTCTTGGTTGAGTTGCTGATTTACTAGAGAATTTTAGGGTTTATTTTCAGACATTATGGCAGCAAGAGATCCCAGGATCCCAGGATGTGGAAAAATTCCTTAATTCAGGTTTTTGTTTTTGAAATCCAGGACAACTTTGAAAATGATTTACTTAAGTTACAAGGAAATATCTTCTTGAATAATTCTCAGAAATTGCAAGATGGTTATTTTGCTATTGTGTGTACATGTGTTCCTGCTGAAGAGTGAGAGCTGGACTCTTAGAAATCATATCAAATATCAAATTATCTCCATTTCTGATAAATAGGAGAAAAAGAATCAATGAACCTGTTAGAAGTAAATTTGGGAGAGGCTCAAACTCGAGAATCCTTTGGGTGCTGAGTCCTTTGAGGGCAGGGGCTGCATGTATTCATGCAGATGGTCTCCTCCATCCCACATGAGCATCTACACAGAACAGGCACCCGGAAAATGTTTGCTGTTGTTAAATGAGAGCCTTTTTCTGAAGACTTTGAAAGACAGAGGCAAATGCAGAGTGTATTTTCATTAACACTCAGGGTGTCTTTCATTTTTCTCTCCCTGCTTTCCTTTCTTCTGTGGATTAGATAGTCTAAATAATTTGAAAGGATTTGAAACAATGCTTCATGTTTGGCAGAGCTCTATGGATACTGCCAGGAAGTGAACATATTTCTGAACCTGTGCTGTAACAAGTATGAGACCAGGCATCCAAGCCTCTTTCTGTGGACTCTCATTTACCTAGAGAACATTGAGATCAGTGCAGATCAAGAAATCAAATTCCTGAGGGCTGTTTTGAAATTTCTTTAATTGAAAGTGACGTAAACCCAATTAAGCAAAATGAGGATTTCTATTGGGTCATCACAGGGAGGGCAGGGGCTTGGTTCAGGTCAGTTAGTCGAGTTCAACTCTTTGCAACCCCGTGGACTGCAGTACGCCAGGCTTCCCTGTCCATCACTATTTCCTGGAGCTTGTTCAAACTCGTATCCATTGAGTCGGTGGTGCCATCCAACCATCTCATCCTCTGTCGTCCCCTTCTCCTCCTGCCTTCAATCCTTCCCAGCATCAGGGTCTTTTCCAATGAGTCAACTCTTTGCATCAGTTGACCAAAGTATTGGAGTTTCAGCTTCAGCATCAGTGCCTTCAAGGGATATTCAGGACTGATTTCCTTCCAGATTCACTGGTTTGATCTCCTAGCAGTCCAAGGGACTCTCAAGAATCTTCTCCAACACCACAGTTCAAAAGCATCATTTCTTTGGTACTCAGCTTTCTTTATGGTCCAACTCTCACATCCCTACATGACTATTGGAAAAACCATAGCTTTGACAATATGGACCTTTGTTGGCAAAGTAATGTCTCTGCTTTTTATGCTGTCTAATTGGTCATAGTTTTTCTTCCAAGGAGCAAGTATCTTTTAATTTCATGGCTGAGGTCACAATCTGCAGGGATTTTGGAGCCCAAGAAAATAAAGTCTGTCACTGTTTCCATTGTTTCCCCATCTATTTGCCATGAAGTGATGGGACCAGATGCCATGATCTTCGTTTTATGAATGTTGAGTTTTAAGCCAGCTTTTTTACTCTCCTCTTCCACTTGCATCAAGAGGCTCTTTACTTCCTCTTTGCTTTCTGCCATAAAGGTGATTTCATCTTCATATTTGAGATTATTGATATTTCTCCCAGCAATCTTGATTCCAGTTTATGCCTCATCCAACCTGGCATTTCACATGATGTACTCTGCATATAAGTTAAATAAGCAGGGTGACAATATACAGGACTGCAGCAATTATTGGAACCAGCGCAGGATTGGAGCCAGTAATGCTCTCTTCATCTCTCAACACTGCTTCTCTCTGCTTGTTTGTCTTCCTAAAACCCATAGGCTGAGAACTGGTCTCTGGTTGCAAGTGCAGAAATCCCAGGGGAGGCTTCTGTCTGGACTGACTGAAGTCACATGCTGCTCGGGTGGCCAGTGAGGCACTGTGACTGGTGGCACCCTAGAATCACAGACTGCAGTGGGGGAAGGGTGAAACCCTTCAAAGAAGGGCTGCCTTGGAACTTCCCTGGTGTTTCAGTGGCTAAGACTTCACATTCCCAATGCAGGGGGCCAGGGTTCAATCCCTGGTCAGGGAACTAGATCCCACATGCCTCAACTAAGACCCAGCACAGTCAGGTAAATAATTTTTTTTTTTTTTTTTTTAGAAAGGCATGCCTTTCTTGGAAGAAAGGAGGGTGCTGGATAACAGGTTCATTTCTAGGGGCCAGAGAGTGGACTGAATGAGAATGATTGCTGACTAAGAAGTCCTGGCTTGCTCCTAAATGTTCAGAGGAATGCACTTACCTTCAGCAACTGCTGCTCTGTGCACTTGGATGAGTAGAAAAAAGGTAAAGAAATAGAAAAATAGCAATATGAAAGTTGCAACAAATTCAGCTTGACTTTCCACTCACTGAGTATACATCCTAACGTGAGAGGGTGTGGGTGACATGAATCTCATTGAACCTCCCCAAGGAACAAATATCTCTTCCCCCTGACTAAGTGAACTGTTTAAATACATATGTTTTTCATAGAACTTGGCACTTAAATTCAAGTCTTTTATTCAGTGCTTAGTCAGAAAAGCAGAGCCCATTCCCAGCACAGCAGGGGATACTGTGCTGGGCTTACAAAGAGGCAGTTGCTCAGGTGGCATATCCCTAGATTTCTCAGCACAGTTTTGTCTGTATGTGATTTTTGCTGCATATCCAGACAGATTTTAGAAATTAAACTCCTATAAGATAGAGTACTTCTTTTGTTTTTGTAGGTGCATCTGAATGTATTATTCAGTTGAAATTTCTTTACTGAAACTCTTTCCCATTTGTGTGAGTATCTGGTAGAAATGGTAAGAATGACCAGTAGATTTGGGAGATGTAAGGTGTGACACTGTTGCAACATAGGAGGCTTATTTTAAAATATTTACTTATTTATTTATTTGGCTGTGCTGGGTCTCAGTTGTGGCATGTGGGTTCTAGTTCCCGGACCAGGGATTGAACCCAGACTCCCTGCATTGAGAGTTCAGAGTCTTAGCCACTGGACCACCAGGGAAGTCTCTGAACCATTGTTTAATTTGTATAGAGCTTCTTATATTTTACCTATTCTTTAAAATTCTGCTTGATGCTTTAATGGTATATTTAAGGATAGACCCACAGGCCTAGGTTCTTTGGGATCATCTGATTCAGTCTTCCAGTTAATTCTTAAATCCCAAAGGACCATCTGGGGTCGGATTGAATACCCTGGTAACCTAGGATACCTCTCAGATAGAGCAAGCCTCTGATCTTCAGACAACTGTAACCACTAAAATGGTGTTCCCTGTGTAATGAGCCCGATTCTGAATTCCCGTAGCTTATACCCTTTGATGTAGTGTATGTGCTCCCAGAGCCACATGGAAATCATCTCATCCCTCTTCCTCTTGGCAGCATTTCAAGACTTTGAAGAGACCAGTCATGTCCCTACATGTCTCCTTTATATTGTCCCCTGCTTTCTTCTCACCAGTTGTTCCTGAAGATGATGGTGATAATGATGACACTAGAAATAATAAATAATCAACATTTTTTGAATCAACATTTTTTGGTTTATATATATATATATAATATGCCAGATGTCGTTTTAAGCAGCCTATATTTATTAACTCATATAAATCTTATAACAACCCTATGAAATGAGCAGTATCCCCACTTTATAGGTGAGCCACAGAGAGGTTAAATAACGTGCCCAGAGTTTGCAGCTAGTACGTCACAAAGCCTGACTTTGAACCAGGCGGTTTGGCCCCTAAGACTTCCGGCCTAACACCATTGTGAGAGGAGACTCTTCTGATGTGATCCAGGCTGCCCGCAGTCTCTGTTGGAATGACGTCTAGTAGTGGATACAGTGCTCCAGAGGCTGTCTATGGGTTGCTTTCTACTCAGTAAATTTCTATTAACGCCACCCAAGTGTCCATGAGCTGTATGCGGTACCTTGTAAACAATGAAGCAAAGGGGAGTTCATCAGCTCTTTTTACCAGTGTGGTTACGCCTGTGCCTCATTCAGTGTGTGATGCTGACTCAGACTAAGCCAATTAGAAAAATTACTACAGGTTTCCCCCCGGTATCTGGGCACCTGGAACTAGGAACCACAAATGATAGGAGGGCATTCTCATCGTATGTGAGGCTTGACCACTTCTGTTAAAGCAGACAGGGTCCATCACTTTGGGATCTGGGGTAGCTTCTTGTAGCTGCTGTTCAACTCAGAAGAGTTGGCATCACATGGCTTCATTAGTATTTAGTTCTATAACAAGAGCCTTTTATTTTTTAAATCGTTCCTGATCTAATCTCTGACATTCCCTTTAGGATTTGATTAAAGTTGAGAATCTTTACAAAAATAGTGACCCATGATTAAATATAATGAACAGAAATTGACTTATAGCAGTAAGCCCTGGAAGTTTAAGCAAGGCTGAGTATGTATTGAAAGATAAACATAGAATTTTTAGAGTTAACATTGTATAATGTTGCTATTACAAATATATTAACTAACTCTGGCCCAAATTGCTGGGACCTACTTAAAATATCTTTGAAGTAAATAATGTTGCTAAAGTCCATAAGACATCATTTGCTTTATTTTTAATTGTCTCATACAGCGTCCTGAGAACTACGCTCCAAGGCTCCTAAGCTCACAGCTGAGTTCTAGATAAGCCAATACCACTCCACTTGCACAGCAGGTTGCATGTTTTTGTGTAGAGCACAACATTGCAGAAGTGGGGATGGCAAAGTCACTGCACCCCAGTGATGACCATAATTAATAAGAGGTGATACATATGGTTGGTAAGAAATTGCATATTTTGTCAAACCTTCAAATTTTCTAGTTTCAGTACAGGCCACTGTAACTCACAAGTCTCATTCATTCCTTCAGTTAACAGCTAAGGGCTCACAGGCCTATTGATAACTTTTGGGAATCACAAATCACAGTAAGTCACAATCCTCCACTTTAACCAAGTGTCAAAGTGATAGTGGACAATGGTCATCAAATCAAATGTCACGATGTACCTCCTGACATGATGCATGAGGAAGGACACAGTACTACCCTGTTAGTTCCTGCCAAGCTTGTTTAACCTGAATCTAATCATGGGGAAATAGTCAGACAAATCCAGATTTGTGGGCGATATATGAAACTGACCTGGACACTCTAAAAAATGTCAATATCAAGAAAAGAAAGAAGAAAAAGCCAGGGAACTCTTTCAGGATAAAGAGATTATAGAAATATGATAATTAAATGCAATGAATGAACCCTGATTGAGTCCTGAATTTTAAAAAAAATGCTTTAAATGTCATCGTTAGGAAGTTTGGAAAGTTTGAATATCTACTCTTTATCATATTATTACATATTATGTTATATATACTCTATGGGCTTCCCAGGTGGCTCAATGGTAAAGAATCCTCCTACAGTGCAGGAGATGCAGGTTTGACCCCTGAGATGGGAAGATCCCCTGGAGAAGAAAATGGCTATCCACTCCTATATTCTTGCCTGGGAAATTCCATGGACAGAGTAGCCTGGCAGGCTACAGTCAGTGGGGTTGGACTTAGCAAATATATAACAACATACTCTATATCATATGTACTCTATAATTTATTGTATTAATGTTACATTTTTGGAGTATGATAATGGTAATTTATATAAGAATGTCTTTTTTCTTAGGAGACATATTATTAAAGTTTTATTGTTCAGTAGCTAAGGACTGCAGCATGCCAGTCTCCTCTGTTCACTATTTCCCAGAGTTTGCTCAAATTCATGTCCATTGAGTCAGTGATGCAATCTATTAAGAGATAAATGTCATGATGCCTAAAGCTTTCAAATGTTTCATTAAAAAGATTTTGTATGTCTATTAATAGGTATAATAATATCTATTTTATATTTTCTATTATACATTGATTTTATATTTTATATTAATAGGTATATTAATAGCAATAGTATGTGTGTGTATATATACATATGGTGGTGCTAGTGGTAAAGAACCTACCTGCCAATGCAGGAGATGTGGGTTCTATCTCTGGGTCAGGAAGGTCCCCTGGAGGAGGAAATGGCAACCCATTCCAGTATTGCCTAGAAAATTCCATAGACAAAGGAGCCTGGCGGGCTACAGTCCATGGAGTCACAAAGAGTCAAACATGACTTAGCGACTAAACAACAAGAGAAGCAAAACCATACTGTCAGGAAACAGAGCAATGGTTGCCAGGAAGGAGGGGTTGATTACAAAGGGCCCAGAGTAATTCTTGGGAGAGAGGAAACTGCTCTAAAACTTGCTTGTAATGGTAAGTATACAACTGCATGTGCTTGTCAAAACTTATGTAACTATACACCAAGAAGGGTAAATTTACTGTGCGTGTAAACTACTCTTTTAATTAAAACAGACAATAAGCATAGAAATCTTGGAAAACAGACATTACCTCCAAATTTAGTAATAACAACAGCAATAACAGTGAAGTTAGTCAAGATGATTACACATGATGCTAACTCAGCCAAGACACCTTGGAAAGGGTTTCCGTGGGAAGTGACACCCAAGAGAACAGAGCTTGAAGGCCAGTGTGGGAGTCAGCTGCTGAGTTAAGGGTGCACTTGGGGAACTGCCGGCGGACCAGAAGGGTTGGAGCAGAGGGCTTGTGTGTGAGGATGGTGGGGGGCAGCCAGGAGAGACGCAGCAAGCACAACCTCGAGAGAGCTGTTTTTCACTCGGAAGGCCAGGAGGAGCCTAGGCGAGATTTTCAGCAAGTATAACCAGCCCAAGGCTAGGAGTGTGGAGAAGCCTGGGTACAAACCAGCTGGGAGACTGGTGGAACAAGCCAGATAGCAAACATGGGGCGTCAGAGCAGGGGAGGGTGTTGGGGAAGCTGTGAGAGCTAGAACCTGAAGGGCTTGGCTGCTGAGCAGATGGAGGTTGCAGAGAAGGAAGGAACGGGGAGGAAGAGGGAGCCCAGGGTGACTGGCTGGTTACAGGAGACAGAGAAGGAAGGGCTATAGACAGAGGGTGGTGGAAGGGATAAAGGCTCTGCTCGGTTTTGACGTGCTGAACTTGAAGGGCCAGAGGGAGGCCTTGTTGATATGTCTGAAGCCCAGGAAACAGGCCTGGCCTGGTGACTCGCGGGCATCCTGGGGTTAAGCGAAATCCCAGATTTTGAGATTTTCCAGTTAGAGTGTAGAGACAAGTAGGAGGCAGGGCGTGGAACCTGAGAAGCAGGACGAAAGGAGAAGGTCAGCCAAAGAAACCAAAGAGAAGACAGAGAGGTCGGGGGAAGGCCAGGAGCCAGTCGAAGAGGAAGGTGTGTGTGCAGAGGAGTGACAGCAACGCGAGACAGCACACAGGGCCTGAGGGCAATGACGGACACGAGTCCTTTCCGTTCTGCAACTGGGAAGTCCCAGAAGTTTCAGGAAGGCACGGGTCAGATGGCCAAGGACCAGGCATTTAACTAAAGGAAGCATAGAGCCAAATAGGGATGAATATCCTTAGCAGACACTTGGCCAGAAGAGTAGAGACATAGTTGTGTTACTAACTGAGGGATCAATGTTCTCCCTTAATTAATGAAACATGAGCTCTCTCTGCCTTGCCCCTCAGGTACCCAGGTTGGAGGTCTGGGTACCTGAGGTCTTAGTCTTATGGTTGCTTCAATAGATTTATGGCCAGGATTTCCAGAGAACCGTTTCCAGGAATTCCACTGATATGACAGCAGCCACTGAGAGTTCGTTTGTTTATGAAAGGGTGGAAGCGTTTCTCTCCCTGTACCCCGTTAACTGTGAAATATCCAGGTGATAGGGTAAGCTGCAAAGAGCTGCCTGCTCTCAAATTTATGAGACGTGTTGGCTCAGAAACAGAACTGTCCAAAGGCAGGCATGACTGGATGCAGGTGTCAAACAATTTTCTCAGAAATGGATTTCTTTCTCCATTTCTCACTCACGCTTTCCAGGCTGCAGTGCCATTGACAGCCCCCTTGTGTGGTTTCCAGACTTCCAATCTTCCAGATCTGAGTCCAGTGCAAAGAGCAACCATCTCCACCCCAGCACCAAGATAAGTCCAGATCGGCCTGGCTCAGGGGAGCATGCAGGCCCAGGTCACCTGTTTTCATGGGAACTTTCTGGGCTGGGAGTGGCCAAAAGGGAAATGTGGGCACAATGAACAGGAGACCGTTGGTGAATGGACGTTGGGGAACCCAAACCACAGAATTCACAGCATCTGCCTTATCTGCCTACCAGAAATCGAGGTAGGGTTTCAAAAAATATATTAAAAAAAAAAAAGTAGATTCACGGTAAGTTACTAAAAATAGTACAAAGAGATCCATTGAACTCTTCCCCCAGTTGCCCCAAACTACATAATTACAGCGTGTTATCAAATCTGGGAATTTAACATTGGTACAAATGCGTGAGTATAAATCCATCACATTTTACCACATATATAAAATCTCTACTCACCAGTGCAGTCAAGATACACGGCTAGTCCATGACCACAAAGATCCCCCTCATTCTATCATATCACTCCCCTCACCCCTCACTCCGGCAACCACTCACGTTTTCCATTGCTAATTCTGTCATCTTGAGAATGTTGTATACAAGTCATTCCCTTTTGTTGCTGAGTGGTATTTTATGGTATGGATTGTTGACCTAGCAGAAAGAGACTGCAAGATATTTCTTCAGCAAAGATGGGTTTATTTAGTATCAGCAAAAAATTGCATTTCAGAGTCTACGACCATGGTGAGCCCCGTGCAAGTCCCCAGGTGAGGGAAGGAGAACACTTTGACTGAAGGAAGAGGAAGTCGGGAAGGCTACAGTAAACAGAGAGTCCCTGGCTTTTCACTGACAGAGTTTTTGCCGGTAAAGAAAGGAGTTTCCCGTCTTTCTTTTGGGCCCAACTGTTGTCCCCGGCATGAGAGCTCCCCCTTTTGGACTCTAATTGAGATTTCTGTTTATGAAATTTTTTACAGGATGTACTTCCCAGGTGGAGCTAGTGGTAAAGAACCCACCCGTCAATGCAAGAGACATGAGACGAGGGTTCAGTCTCTGGGTGGGGAAGATCCCCTGGAGAAGGGCATGGCAAACAACTCCAGTATTCTTGCCTGGAGAATCCCATGGACAGATGAGCCTGGCAGGCTATGGTCCTTAGGGTCACAAAGAGTCAAGCATGACTGAAGTGACTTAGCGGGTAGCACCACAGTTTATTTAACCACTCAGCTACTGAGGGGTATTTTGGTTGTTTCCAGTTATGGGCTATTTTTTAAAAGTTTTTATTGCAGTATAATTGAGTTACAATAGTGTGTTTAATCTTTGCTGTATCGGAAAGTGACTCAGTTATACGTATATATTCGTTTTCATACTCTTTTCCACTGTGATTTATCACAGTATACTGAATATAGTTTCCCGTGCTATAAGTAGTCCAGTTATGGGCTATTACAAATAAAACTGCCATGAACAATTGTGTGTACAGGTTATTATGTGGACATAGTTATCATTACCTTGGGATAGATGCCCAGGAGTGTAATTGCTGGGTCATGTGGCAAGTGTATATTTAGTTTTAAAAGAAACTACCAGACTATTTTCCAGCATAGCTTAAGCATTTTAGATTCACCCCATTAGCAATATATGTATATTTCTCCATATCTTCACCAGCATTTGTCATTAATACTATTTTTTATTTTAGTTAGTTATATAACAGAGCCTCACTGTGGTCTCAATTTGCATTTCCCTAATGGCTGCTGCTGTTGCTGCTAAGTTGCTTCAGTCGTGTCCGACTCTGTGCGACCCCATAGACGGCAGCCCACCAGGCTCCCCCGTCCCTGGGATTCTCCAGGCAAGAACACTGGAGTGGGTTGCCATTTCCTTCTCCAATGCATGAAAGTGAAAAGTGAAAGTGAAGTTGCTCAGTCGTGTCTGACTCTTAGCGACCCCATGGACTGCAGCCCACCAGGCTCCTCCGTCCATGGGATTTTCCAGGCAAAAGTACTGGAGTGGGGTGCCATTAAGAATGGCTAGCAATGTTGAACACCTTATCATGGGCTTATTTACCATCACATATCATCTTCGTCTGAGTGTCTCTTCATGCTTTTTGTTCATTTTCCAATTGGATCTTTTTTTTTTTAATGTAGAGTTTTGAGAGTTTTCTCAGTACAGTTTTTCAAGGTTCTTAAATATCATTTTTCCAAGGACAGAGCCTATTCTAATTTAGCTCTAACTAGAAGGGTGTTGACTCTAAACATCTTTGCTTCAATACAGATACTATGATCCAACCTTTTATTATTCAACAGGAGCATTTCCCCCATAACACTTTTGGAAATACTCTCTAGCATCTTCTGCTCTTTCTGCCAGCCATGCCCTGAGCCTTAGTCCCGTGCTGCCTCCATAGCAAGCAGCCCTGGCTTTAGCCTCAGACATCCTCCTGACCTCATTGTCAGCTTCATGATCTGAAACTAAGTCTGGACACTGTACCTTTTTCCAGGACCCACATGCCTCTTAGTTGTTGTTGTTCAGTTGCTCAGTTGTGTCTGACTCCTTGCAAAATCTCATAAACTCCAGCACGACAAGCTTCCCTGTCCTTCACCAACTCCTAGAGCTTGCTCAAACTCATGTCCATTGAATCGGTGATGGCATCTAACCATCTTATCCTCTGTCACCCCATTCTTTTCCTGCCTTCAATCTTTCC
The DNA here is from genome assembly GCF_032452875.1 of Bos javanicus. Taxonomy (NCBI): domain Eukaryota; kingdom Metazoa; phylum Chordata; class Mammalia; order Artiodactyla; family Bovidae; genus Bos; species Bos javanicus. The sequence continues at coordinate 91,688,175 of NC_083873.1, forward strand.
CAGCATCAGGGTCTTTTCTAATGAGTCAGCTCTTTGCAGCAGGTGGTCAAAGTATTGGAGCTTCAGCATCAGTCCCTCCAATAAATATTCAGGACTGATTTCCTTTAGGACTGATGGTTTGATCTCCTTGCAGTCCAAGGGACTTTCAAGAGTCTTCTCCAACACCACATTTCAAAAGCATCAGTTCTTCAGTGCTCAGTCTTCTTTATGGTTCAACTCTCACATCTGTACTGGAAAAACCATACCTTTGACTATATGGACATTCGTTGGCAAAGTAATGTCTCTGCTTTTTAATATGCTGTCTAGGTTTGTCATAGCTTTTCTTCCAAGGGGCAAGCATCTTTTAATATCATGGCTGACTATGGAGTACAGTGTGGAGATTCCTTAAAAACTGGAAATAGAACTGCCATATGACCCAGCAATCCCACTGCTGGGCATACACACTGAGGAAACCAGAATTGAAAGAGACACATGTACCCCAATGTTCATCACAGCACTGTTTACAATAGCCAGGACATGGAAGCAACCTAGATGTCCATCAGCAGATGAATGGATAAGGAAGCTGTGGTACATATACACAATGGAATATTACTTGGCCATCAAAAGATACATTTGAATCAGGTCTAATGAGGCGGATGAAACTGGAGCCTATTATACAGAGTGAAATAAGCCAGAAAGAAAAATACCAATACAGTATACTAACACATATATATGGAATTTAGAAAGATGGTAATGATAACCCTATATGCGAGACAGCAAAAGAGACACAGATGTATAGAACAGTCTTTTGGACTCTGTGGGAGAAGGCGAGGGTAGGATGATTTAAGAGAATAGCATTGAAACGTGTATATTATCGTATGTGAAACAGACTGCCAGTCCAGGTTTATTGCATGAGACAGGGTGCTCAGGGCTGGTGCACTGGGATGACCCAGAGGGATGGGATGGGGAGGGAGGTGGGAGAGCAGCTCAGGATGGGGAATGCATGTACACCCATGGTTGATTCATGTCAATGTATCTTTGTCAATGGCAAAACCACTACAATATTGTAAAGTAAGTAAAATTAAATAAATAAAATTTTAATTATTAAAATACATTAATTTTTTAAAAAAGAAAAAAAAGAAACTTGTCCATTTCATCTAAATTGTCATATTGATGTTTATAAAGTTGGTCATAGTAAAAAATAATAATAATAATATCATGGCTACAGTCACCATCTGCAGTGATTGGTGACCTCTAGATGTAAAAATAAAGAAATGCTAGTAAATCGATCAATAAAGAAATGCTAGTAGGTTCCTGTGCATTACTACTCTGTGCACTGGACAGTCTGGGATGTATCTGCTATCCCGAAAAGCAAAGAATAATAGGAGAGGGCAGAAACTTAAAAATCTGACATCCTAGAGACAGTGGCCCCCTTTGAAGATTGTCAATTTGCAGCCACAGAAAGGAAATAGAAGAATGTGTACTACCATGTGAAGCACGCTGGAAGGAAAAAGACAAATATCGTAAGATGTCACTTATATGTGGGGTCTAAACCGTGACACACATGAACTTACTTACAGAACTTTCTTCAGAAACTTGTGACCAAACAGACTCACAGATGTAGAAAACAAACTTTTGGCTACCAAAGGGGGAATGAGGGTACGGAATTCATTAGGAGTTTGGGATTAGAAAACGATATATAAATAATTGTATTACATATTATATACTATATTAAAAACAATATTACATACTGTATTATAAACAATGATAAACAACAGGGCCTACTGTATGGCACAGGGAACTATATTCAATATCATGTAATAAACCATAATGGAAAAGAATATGAAAAAGAACATATATATAGATATATTATGTATAATTGAATCACTTTGCTGTACACTTGGAGAAGGCAATGGCACCCCACTCCAGTACTCTTGCCTGGAAAATCCCGTGGACGGAGGAGCCTGGTGGGCTGCAGTCCATGGGGTCTCGAAGAGTCGGACACGACTGAGCGACTTCACTTTCACTTTTCACTTTCATGCGTTGGAGAAGGAAATGGCAACCCACTCCAGTGTTCTTGCCTAGAGAATCCCAGGGACGGGGGAGCCTGGTGGGCTGTCATCTCTGGGGTCGCACAGAGTCGGACATGACTGAAGCGACTTAGCAGCAGCAGCTGTACACTTTGACACAGCATAGTAAATCAAATATATTTCAATTTAAAAAAATTTGGGACTTTCCTGGCAGTCCAGGGGCACAGGTTCCATTCATAGTTGGGAAATTAAGGTCTCATGTGCTGTGGGGTGCAGCCAAAATTTTTTTTTAATAGAGAAGAAGAAGAATGTGGGAGAGGAGGCCTTGGGGAGGAAGTCTTGGGTATACCACACAGGACAATGGCCTTCCCTGACGCACTTGGGGCCTTTGGCAGGTTATTTTTAACTGCCACCTTGTAAAGTCAATGTTTGTACTTTGATAAGCGTCCCGCCCAGTGGCTTGTTCTAAACTCTGGCCTGGGAGGTGCCTGGAAGAGCCTAGGCGTGGTACGTGAGAGGGAAAGGGGTGAGTGAGATATAATAATCCTGTAGCCGCCAGCCCTGATATTCCTGGGGATCAAACAGTGTGCACTGTGCCCTGCTTGCATCACCTGGTCATGAGTTGTCGCTGGAATTTGTGGAATGGATTATTCCCTTGGAGTTACCCAATACCCCTAACAATGGTCTCACACATTCTGACTTTTACATAAGAGCTAATAAAGAATGTTCCATGCACATAATCAGAAGCAGAAAGCTGGTGCCTGACTGTCAGCTGGCCTGCCTCCCTCCTCTCTCTTTCTGTTTCTCCTTCTTCTCCCCCTCCCCATTCTGCCTTCTCCACCTCCCACCCTTCTTCCTCTCCTCCTGTCTTTAAGAAAGAAAAGAAGAGGGAGGAAGGGAAAGCAAGATAGATCCATTATGCAGAGGTCCCTGCGAGAATGATGCCACAAGTTGGAGGGAAGATAAATACGGGAAATTAAAGGATACTCTGGGATTTTCAAGGGCCTCCCTGGTGGCTCAGACATTAAAGAATTTGCCTGCAATGCAGGAGACCCAGGTTCAATCCCTGGGTCGGGAAGATCCCCTGAAGTAGAAAATGGCTACCCACTCCAGTATTCTTGCCTGGAGAACTCCATGAACAGAGGAGCCTGGTGGGCTACAGTTCATGGGGTCCCAAAGAGTCGGACAGGACTGAGTGGCTAATACAAATACACACATTCACACTGGGGTTTCCACTTCATAGAATTTGCTTTTATTCCTTTGTTGTTTTTTTCTCATTGAATATGCTTCTAAACAAAAGACATGAAAGTCCGAGGTAATTATTGCGAGGCCCTGCTTTACTCACACGTTCAGATTTAGGAGCTGAGAAAGTCTGCTCTCCAACCGCAACATTTCAGGGTTCTTTGGTTGCATGAGATACAAAGCCCAACTCTAACCATGTCAGACAAAAAACAGACAGATTGACTCAGCACTGGAAGGTCGGAAGCAGTCGGCTCAGAGTTGATTTGATTTAGTAACTTGTCAGACATCTTTCCTTTTTTTAAAAAATAATTTTATTTATTTCTTTATTTTTGGCTGTACTGGGTCTTCATTGCTGCACAGGCTTTTTTCTCTAGTTGCGGCATGGCGAGCAGGGACTTCTATCTAGTTGCGGTACACAGGCTCCTCATTTCAGTGGCTTTTCTTGTGGAGCATGGGCTCTCGGGCCTGTGGGCTTTAGTATTTGTGGCTTGTAGGCTCAGTAGTTGTGACTCCCATGCTCTAGATCATGGGCTCAGTAGTCGTGGCTCAGGGGCTTGGTTACTCTGAGGCATGTGGGATCTTCCTGGATCAGAGATTGAACCCTGTGTCCTGCATTGGCAGGTGGATCCTTTACCACTGAACCACGAGGGAAGCCCCAGGCATCTTTTCTTTACCTTCTATGGTGTCAATTTCAAACTCAGGCCAGCTCCCTGTTTCAATGTCCATCTGCAGAGAGAGGAGACCAGTCCCCACCGCTGGCTGATAGCCCGTAACCAACCCTCAGACTTGGGAAACATCATGGGCTGGCAAGCTGGAGCTTGGCTCTCCTGACCCGGTCCCTGCATCATGGAGGTGGGCTCATTCGGAAATGTAGTCACCATGGCCGCTTCACAGTGAACGAAGTGAAGGAAGGATGAAGTGGATGCTAGGGTGGCCACTGTGATGCCCACCACTACATCTCCCGACAAAGGTTCCTTTGATTCCTGTCCTGAGGATGAAAACTCCTTTAAGAGAACATCAAGCCTCTCAATCTGAAATTTGAGATAAAATCAAAATAGTAACAGTGAATTTACATTAAAACGTATATATAGAGAAAATTTTTATCAACACAAATGTCAGTGAGCTAAGAAGTCATTTTATTTCTCTATACTTGAATTAATTCATAAGCCCTAATTTCTACTTGGTAATAGAAATCAAAATTTTTTCTAATTGAAGATAATACAATTATTTCTGGTTTAAATCCTGATCCTTTTTTTTTTTATTGTTATTTTCTGGAAGGCACAGGTTAGAAGTTTTTAAGTTTATTTATTTTTAATTGGAGGATAATTGCTTTACAATATTGTGTTTGTTTCTGCCGTACGTTAACATGAATCAGCCGTAGGTACACATGTGTCCCCTCCCTCTTGAACCTCCCTCCCACCTCCCAGCCCAGTCACCTCAGCTTCAGCATCAGTCCCTCCAGACCCTATGGACTGCAGCACCCCAGGCTTCCAGGTCTTTCACCATCTCCTGGAGCTTTCTCAAACTCATGTCTATTGAGTCAGTAAGGCCATCTAACCATCTCATCCTCTGAGATGCCCCCTTCTCATCCTGCCTTCAATCTTTCTCACCATCAGGGTCTTTTTCAATGAGTCAGCTCTTCACATCAGGTGGCCAAAAGATTGGAGATTCAGCTTCAGCCTCTGTCCTTCCAATGAACATTCAAGGTTCATATATCAACCTGGGGTTGACTAGGTTTGGGATTGACTAGTTCTATCTCCTTGCAATCCAAGGGATTCTCAAGAGTCTTCTCTAGCTGATGTCTGTGGGCTACCCCTGTACTGAGGCTTCCCAGTCTATCCACCATGAGACTATAAGCCAGCCCACTGGCTTTTTCTCTGCCAAACTCTTTCCCTATCTCAGGGAAGGAAGAACAGAAACAATGAGGAGATGTCTGCCTCTCTTCTGTGCTGCTCTGATGCTGCAGGAAATGTGGAGGGGGACATAGACAGTCTGTCTCAGAGGGCTCTCTGGATGGACCTGCCCTGTGGTCACTGCCACTCTGTTGTAGCCCTGCATGCTGGCACAGGACAGTCTGTGAGAATGTTTCCGTTCAAGATTCTCCAAGGAGAGTGGAGGGACAAGTCTTCCTGCTCCCAGATCTGCAGTTCTTCTGTAGAACCTTCTATCCCGAGGGTTGAACTTGGCATCAGCCATCCTGATCAATGACTTACTCTTTTGCTCTTTTTCTTGTTTTTCTTCTAGTCCAGCAAAAGCAAAGCTTTTTTTTTTTTTTCTAATCACCTCTCTGTCGAGTTTGGAGGAAGGGGGAAAGTTTACATAATTCTCATTCTTTTAAATCTCTTAGTTATGGCATAAACCTTACTATTCAGTAGTTTTGATCTAGCTCTGGGTATTGACTACCGTCATCTGATTTGGAACCATTTGCTCAACTTTAATATTGAAATAGAACTTTTGCACAAATGAAACAGGACAATATACTTCAATGAATTTCTTATTGGTTTTGTTCTTGGAAACACATTTGGCATGATTTCTCTCTTACTGGGGCTCCTGGTCCAATTCTTTTGAGTTGAGTGATGATATATTGAGATCGAATATTCCCTTTTTTCTTCAGAGATTCACATTTCTTTTCTTTTTTATTACTTATATTTATGTAAATATTTATTTATTTATTTATTTTTCTTTTGTTTTTGGCTGTGCTGGGTATTTGTTGCTGTGTTTGAGCTTTTCTCTCATTGCAGTGAGTGAGGGCTACTCTCCAGTTGCAGTGTTCAGGCTTCTCGTTTCAGTGGTTTCTCTTGTGTGGAGCCCAGGCTCTTGGGCACATGAGCTTCAATAGTTGCGACTCTTGGGCTCTAGAGCTTGAGTTTGGTAGTTGTAGTGCACAGATTTAGTTGCTCCATAGCATGTGGAATCCTTCTGGACCAGGGATTGAACCTCTGTCCCCTACATTGGCAGGCAGATTCTTAACCACTGGGGACCAGGGAAGTCCTCTTATTTTTAATATTGGAAAAAAAAAAGGTCTTGTCTGAAAAAGCTCCTGCTTGCAAAACAAATGGGAAGGCATTTAGTGGTAAATGAGAATTATTTCAGCTGCCAGTAATGGACTGGTTTTCTAAGGCACAGACTAAAGAGGTATTGGGTTAACACCGGGTAAAATACTTTTAATAGGTAGTACTGCAACTTTGTGTCCATTCCCCTTTTTTCCCTGGGGAATCAGCTTCATAACAGTTCTAGGCTCCTGAAACAAACCCTGGATCAGCAGCGGGATGGGCAGCTCACAGCCACAGCTTACTCTCCATCCTCCATGGTCTTGTTAATAGATGTGCACTTCTTGCTTCCTTCATTGCTTGACTGACAGTAATACCACTGAAATGGGGGCAGTTGCCATGGGATTAAAACTTGTGTCTTGTTCTGTTATCCTTAATATATTTAGTTGCTTTTCCTTGTTTCTCAGTTGACATTGAACCTGACATTCTAGGTGAATAAGCAATAAGCACCCACAAGATGAATCCTAAAAGCTGAAGAAAATATAATCTACTGGGATAACCCAATAAAATGAGAGTGTGTCCAATGTTCCAACACAGGCATTGTAGAGGGACTGAGCTCTGAAGATAAAGACAAATGTAATTCATCTTTGGAGATATTTGTGAGAATTTGTAACACAGTATATATAACGTGATGATACAGTGTAGTATAAGATAGTGATTAGGAGCCCAGTTTTGGTAGTCACAGCCTTGGGTTTACAACTCAGCTCAGCCACTTTCTTACCCCAGGCAAGATACTTAACCCTGTTCAACTCAAGCTCTCCCTCCAGTGCACCGCAAATAGTGTACATGTGGGACTTCCCAGGTGGTCCAGTGCTTAAGAATCCACCTTGCAATGCAGAGGATGCAGGTTCAATCCCTGGTCAGGGAACTAAGATCCTGACCAACTAAGATCCGGAGCAACGAAGCCATGTGCATCAACTGAGCCTGCGTGCTCGGAGCCCACTCGCCACAACTAGAGAGACTGAGCACTGCAAGGAAAGATCCTGCATGACACAATGAAGATCCCACATGCTGCAATAAGACCCAGTGCAACCAAATAAACAAATGTTAAAAAAAAAATAGTGTACATGTGTGCCAAGAGATTGGTCTTCTCAGCCCTGGAGGAGATACTGTGATGCAAAAAAGCTCAGAAACATCACCATAATCTGAGCTTCCACATCTGTTCATCATAACCATACTATCCTCATGGGGTCAGTTTAAGGATTAAATGCAGGCAATCTCCCCCCGCCCAAAAGTGTTCAGTAGAGAACTCAGCGATCACCAAATGACAGCATGCCCTAAGCACACGGTCCTCTCCAGCCATCCAATTTAGCCAGCATTTGAAAAATGTCTGAAAAGTAATTACTTCCCACTTCATTGCACAGAAAGAATCCTGAAAGCCATTTTCAAGGCCGTCAAAGAAATCATTCCTTTCTAGGAAGGTCAGTGTTGATGGCCACTGGAACCAAACCCTGCTCTCTCTGCCAACTTGCTCTTGATGGCTTCCTTTTTTAATAGTAAGTAGCTAGAAAGTATAAACACTTTAACGTCCAGTTCCATTGGGAATAAAATAATTTCCTCAAATATGAGAGCCTCCTGCAGTTGATTTTCCATACACAGGAAACATTAGGGCCCAACTTTATCTTTCTTCATATAGCAGGTCCTGATGGCTGTTTTGTTTTGGTGTGTGTGTGTGTGTGTGTGTGTATGTGTATGTGTTAGTCACTCCATTGTGTCTGACTCTTTGCGACCCCATGGACTTTAACCCACCAGGCCCCTCTGTCCATGGAATTCTCCAGGCCAGAATATTGGAGTAGGTAGCTATTCTCTTCTCCAGGGAATCTTCCCAACCCAGGGATCGAACCCTAGTCTCCTGCATTGCAAGCGGATTCTCTACTATCTGAATCAGGATTTCAGACCTAGGTGGTGCTTTAGGGGTTATTACATCTCCTTCATTTTTCTTTACTTGTCTCTACTCTGACCCATTGTGCATTGATTTTTACAGATTAAACACACATATTTCTTGCATTTCCAAGCTATTAGGGGTAGGGCACAATCCCTATTGGAGCTCTCAGGTTCAAATATATATGCTTACTCTGATCATAACACGTACATAGCAGATGAATTGTCAGTTTAGCTGTTTGTTTCCCCCTAACTGAGAATTCCATGCCATGTCTCACTTTTGGAGCCCTGTCTCCCTGGGACCCGGCGCAATGACTGATGCAAAGCAGACGCTCGACAAGTCTTTATTGTTGTCATTGTCAATTGAAACACAAAGATGTAGCCCAAGCCAGTTGGATTTAGACTTGTCTGGAGACACAGTAAGTTGGCCAAAGAATGGTGTCCTCACGGAGCCTAGACCGTGACAGGACACCCAAGGGCAACTTGTCACCATTACGCAGCACTGCTGGGAGGTCAGCATTTTTAGCTTGCAGCTTCTCACCATGGTCACAAGAGAAATGCAATCTCTGATGGGTGCTCTGCCCTTTGTCCTCCATCATCATGGCCCTAAGGCCAGTCCTGGTCCCTCCCCAAGGAGGCTGACCCCTGTGGGTTTCACTTCTCAGTCTCCTCAATCAGCTGGCTTCTAGGAGGGTGTGGACAATGGAAGATACCAGTGCATGTAGAAGGAAATTAATATTTTCATTGGATGTTGCCAGCCATAGGAAGATGTGTTGCCTAATGGATTTGGCCTTAAACTGAGTCTAAATTCCCCATAATTAATATTGGACTTTGTGGCAAAGTCCAAATATTTCACATTTGTCCTTTGCAAAATGGGTGCAATACTAACTGACCTCTCAAGATTTTTATCTGCATTAAATTGATTATCTTTAGACTAATTAGCACCTGGGAAATGTTTCCAGCTGGAATTTATCATTATACTGATGGCAGTTAATAAGACTTAGGGGACTGCTCCATAGTGTCCTGACTGCCATTTAATCCCTAAACTTCAACTATAGGAAGTAGAGACCGAAATGGATAAGACATTTTAAATTAGCCTTTCTGTTGAGTTGATTTACTGCTTATAGAAAACCAGCCTCTTGCTGCCGGTTCATGGTCATTTAATGAGTAACTCATCACTGTTAACTAAGAAGGGAGAGGTTGACCAGAAGGCCTGGTGCAAACAACTCCGTGTTAAGTCTCTTGGTTGTCACTGCTCCCCCACACTCATCTCCTTCCTCACAGTGCAGGTTTTGAGTGATTGAAGTTAGTTTGAGCAAGGATTCCAGACAGGGAAAAGCAAATACTTAAGTCAGAGGTCAGGAGAGAAGAATAAGCCAAGGGGAGGAAGAAATGCCAAGCTGATAATTGAAAGATAATGAATGTGGGGGTGGGTTATGGCAGCATAGTTACGGGGGAGCCAGACACCCCCAGCTTCCTCAGGCATCTGCAGGAGGCCCAGGGTTGCCACTCATCTTCAAAGGTCTATGGAGCATGGATTTCTAAATATTTGGGCCACCCAGCATGGGCTATTAGAAATGGCGTTGTGGAGTAAAGCCATTAACAAATTACTTTCCTTCCATTTCCTTCATTGACAGGACCTTCTATTTATGCCTCCTTAGCAGCAACTGGAAGGAGTAAATTTGTGGCCAGAGTCCTCATGCAGTGAACCACTTGATGGAATTTTTATCATGCAAAAGTGATCCTAGACGATTAGTTGAGAGATTGCCAGGAATCTCTGGAATCTCATTAACCCACAGTTGAGCACACAGAAGTTTCATTTTAGGGTAGAGTCAAGGTGAAGAATTTGTGAAAATAAGCCATATTGATTTCCTTACTATTGCAAATATTTGAATTCCGTAATGGGCATCCATTCCCAACTTGTTCTCAACTACATAGGAAGCTGAATATCTGTGATCTCATGGGCCAAGGAAAGGTTTTGAGGTTGGATTTTTTGATTAGATACCAAGTTCCACCATTGACCAGAGATTTGTTAAGGGTTCTGACTTTATCCCTCTGTGTCTCTGTTAGCTCATCTGTAAAATGGATATATAACCATCTTCATCTTGCAGGTTGTGAATATTAAGTCAAATTATAAGTAACAAGACCTTGGCCTTTAGGAGAACCTCCTCAAAGTTTAAATATCCAGTTTCTGTTCTCTTCTTTTTCCTGTTCCAACTTCTCCTTGCTGCCTCAGAAAGTTTCTGATTTGGAACAGCCTTTGCTAAACTTCTAAAAAACACAGGAGATCTGAAGGAGGGGAGGGAGTAAAACATATGGCTGCCTGGGGGAAGATGTTCCAAACAAAAGTCCATCAAGGGCGAAGACCATGTAGTAGATGTATCCTTGGATAATTCAGGGTATCTCAGCAAAGCCAGGGTGGCTGAAGTAGAGTAAGCCCAAGGGACAGTGATGGGAGAAAGGACAAGGAGATAGAGAGGGGCAGATTGTGTGATTGTGCAGGGCCTTGAAGGCCTTTAAGAGGACTTGAGCTTTTACTCTAAGTGGGCTGAGAAGGCATTAGATGGTTCTAAGCCAAACAGTGATGTGTTTGATTTAGTTTTAAAGTGATCTCTTTGGCTGCTATGCTGAAAATAACATTATGGGACACCATGTATTAAATCATCACATTATGCACATTACATTTACATATAAGTCAATAATACCTCCATAAAGCTAGGAAAAATTAAAAAGATAGGAAGAAAGAAAATACATTATATCATAGGGATGTGGAATGAGTAGATGGGGCAGAAGCAGAAATGCCAGTTAGGATCCCACTAAATATCCAGATAAGAGATGGTGAAATGTCAGAGCTGGTCAGGAGCAGTGTCACTGGCAAGAAGTGATGAAATTGGGAACATATTTTTGAGGTGGTAATTTAGGCTTTGCTGATAGAGTCAACGTGTAATGTGAGAGAGACTTCTTAAGGTTCTTGGTTTGAGAAATTGAAGACAGTGCTGCTATTTGCCATAAAAGAGCTGGTTCAGGGGAACAACAATAGTTTAATTTTAGGCTTGTAATATTTGAGATGCTAAATTAATATCTGCTGCTGCTGCTGCTAAGTCGCTTCAGTCATGTCCGACTCTGTGTGACCCGATAGATGGTAGCCCGCCAGGCTCCCCGGTCCCTGGGATTCTCCAGGCAAGAACACTGGAGTGGGTTGCCATTTCCTTCTCCAATGCATGAAAGGAAAAGTGAAAGTGAAGTTGCTCAGTCGTGTCCAACCCTCAGCGATCCCATGGACTGCAGCCTACCAGGGCCCTCTGTCCATGGGACTCTCCAGGCAAGAGTACTGGAGTGGGGTGCCATCGCCTTCTCCTAAGAGCAGGCAATTACACATGTGATCCTAAAGTTAAAACTATAGAGAAAAAAATGAATATCCTACATCTTCCTCCAGAAAAGCTGGAGGAAGATGTAGGATTAGAAGGTTTGCTTTTTTTTAAGATGGGAGAAATAATAGAAACTTTTTCAATAATGAAAATAATCCAGTTGAGTGAGAAAATGTGATCACACCTGAGAGTGAACAGTTGCTGGAATAGAGTACATGAGTAGGGTGACAAAGGATGAGATTTGGGGTACAAAAGGGCCTATCACTATCGCCAGTCCAGCCCTAGTAACAGAAAGGATGATAAAGTAAATAGAGAAGTCCATGTGGTGGCAAAATTTGGGGGCATTGTCTTCTGATTGCATCTCTTTTCTTGGTGAAATAGGAAGCTAAGTCAGTGTGAGGATGGTGGTGCAAGATTGAAGCTGACAAAGCTATGAAATTAACCAGGGAAGAAGAGGAAAGAGTGACTTTGGGGATTGACAAGTGAATGGATTGAGCATTGCCAAGTAACATTAAGGGCTGACTTGAGGTTGAAGGTCATGGATTTAAACTGAGACCAGCTTCTTGCATCGGTGCAAATTAAAGTGTGACATTGATAGAGAGCTTGATTCAACCAAGCCTGGGGTTTTGACAGATGAGTATGAGGACGAAACAGAAGAGCAAAAAAGCTGAGAGTTTATACAAATAACTGATTATATAAATGGCCCGTGGACATTAAGATAGATAAGAAAGGAAGTGAGTACTTCTTTGAAATGGGAGAGAAGCAGTGAAAGCACCATAGGAAAAATGAATGGGATTTAAAAAAAAAATTGTTGGAGTTAGAGTATTAGAACAAACAAGCTAAAAAGAGAGCAGAGGGAATGCAAATCGAAACCACAATGAGGTATCGTTTCATACCTAACAGGATGCCTGTAATAACTGGGATAGACACCAACAAGTGTCGAGGAGGATTGTAGAGAAATTGGAATTCTCATTCACAGTTGATGGGATAAGATGTTACTAGAAAATTGGCTGTCCGGTAGCTTCTTAAAATGTCAAAATGTAAAGTGACCATGCTGTGCTGTGCTCAGTCGCTTCAGTCGTGTCTGACTCTTTGTGACCTATGGACTGTAGCCCACCAGGCCCCTCTGTCAATGGAATTTTCCAGGCAAGAATACTGGGAGTGGGTTGCCATGCCCTCCTCCATATCTCCGGCATCTCCTGCATTGCAGGCAAGTTCTTTACCCACTAAGCCACCTGGGAAGCCCTAAAGTTACCATCAGTTCAGTTCAGTCGCTAGTTGTGTCCGACTCTTTGCACGTGATCCGGCAATTCCACTCCTAGGCACAGACCCAAGAGAAATGAAAGCTTTCATCACATAAAAAGTTTATACACAATTTCCATCAACTAATAAATGTGTAAAAACTAACATATACATATAATAAAGCATTATTTGGCAATAAAAGAGAATAAAATTCTGGTACTTCATTCTGCCACAATTTAGATAAACCTTGAAAACATGCTAATGGAAAGAAATGAGGCATAAAAGGCCATATATCATATAATATGAAATACTCAAAATAGTTAAATATATACACAGAGATGCCTAGACTGGGAGCAATGGGAGAAATGAGGGGGCATGAAGGCTAATAGGTGTGGTGTATTTTGTGTGGGTAGTGATTAAAATACTCTAAAGTTGATGGTGGTAATGGTTGAACAACTCTATGAATATATTAAAACCACTGAACTGATCACTTGAAAAGGCTGAATCTTATAGTATATGAGTGATGTCTCAATAAAACTTACAAAAAAGAAAAGAAAGAAAGAAAGGAGGCGGTGATCAGAGAGTGGGGTGCTTGGAATTGGGTTATGGAGGGTTTGCCACTTGGAATTGGGTTATGGAGGGTTTGCAGACCACTTCATGGGAAATAGATGGGGAAACAGTGTCAAACTTTTTTGGGGGGGGCTCCAAAATCATTGCAGATGGTGACTGCAGCCATGAAATTAAAAGACGCTTACTCCGTGGAAGAAAAGTTATGACCAACCTAGATAGCAAATTGAAAAGCAGAGGCATTACTTTGCCAACAAAGGTCTGTCTAGTCAAGGCTATGGTTTTTCCAGTGGTCATGTAAGGATGTGAAAGTTGGACTGTGAAGAAAGCTGAGGGCCGAAGAATTGATGCCTTTGAACTGTGGTGTTGGAGAAGACTCTTGAGAGTCCTTTGGACTGCAAGGAGATCAAATTAGTCCATTCTGAAGAAGATCAGCCCTGGGTGTTCTTTGGAAGGAATGATGCTAAAGCTGAAACTCCAGTACTTTGGCCACCTCATGAGAAGAGTTGACTCATTGGAAAAGACTGATGCTGGGAGGGATTGGGGGCAGGAGGAGAAGGGGACGACAGAGGATGAGATGGCTGGATGGACGTGAGTCTGAGTGAACTCTGGGAGTTGGTGATGGACAGGGAGGCCTGGCGTGCTGTAATTCATGGGGTTGCAAAGAGTTGGACACGACTGAGCAACTGAACTGAACTGAATGACACAATTAGGGACTAAGCGAGTATCCACGATGGCTTGGAGGAGGGAGTAAGGAGGACAGAGGATCATCTGAAGTTGCATGCATCATGTGTGCTGGCAGGAGTGACATTGGTGAGAGGCTGACAGTGAGCCAGGGGCTAAAGATCTAGGGGATGAGGAGGAGGGTTTGCAGACGACTGTGACCAGGCAGCATCCTAGCAGGTGGGAATCGGGCAGCAGGCAGTTCAAAGCTGGCGGTGGCTAGGGTAGGGTTAGAAAGACTGGAAATTTGAGTATTTTGTGAAGAACAAAATATCTTTTTTTTTTTTTTAATATGTACATGCATTAACTTAGTTCTCACAACCATCCTATGAAGGGTATTATTAACCTTATCTCACAGACAGAGAGACAGGCACAGAGAGGTCAAATAACTTGTTGAACGTCACATAGCATCTTGGAGTGTGGCATGCGGGATCTTAGTTCCTGGACCAGGGACTGAACCCATGTCTCCTGCTCTAGAAGCGCAGAGTCCTAATTGCTGGACTGCCAGGGAATTCTCTGTACTTTTCCTTCATTCATTTTTCCACTCAAGCAACACATATTTATATTTTTTCTGCACCATTATCTATTCATCTTGCCATCTCTGCGGATGCAGCCAAGCACGGTAGACTGACTCCTGGGAGGGCTGCAGTGCTCCAGCTGCTGTTTGGTGGTCCCCCTTCAAGGATTTTCCCTAGAGTCTGTTGCTCACTAGTTGAGTCGAGGGCTATAGTGATCAGCATGTCACTCTCCTTAATCACTGATGTCACATTGGCCTTCTCTGTTGTTTAGCTATAGGAACACAACAAGCAGCTTTATTTTTTTTTGAAAGGGTGGGGGTGCTACCTGTTTTATAGTTGAGTGGGCGAATGTTTAATGGGTTTTGGCATTGGACAGATCTGGGTTTGAACTTGGGCTCTGCTATTTAAAACTTTGTGACCTTGGGCAGCTTATTTTAACTTCTGGGACTTAGTTTTGTGGTTAGCAAAATATCTACCTCATAAGTATTGGTGAACATTAAATATTATACAGGTCAAGTTCCTAACAGACAGTAGGCAGACCAAAGATGTTCTTTTCCTTCTTTCTGTTTTTTCTTCTTTTGCCTTTATGCTAATGCTGCTGCTTCTGTTTTATTTCTAGCATTTAGCAGTTCTGGTGTCTGGCTTCTAATCAGAAGCTTTCTTTTAGGGATGGTTAAAATTATTGAGCCAACTTCCAGATCAGCGTAGAGTCACTCTAATAGTTTAGAGTACCGTGTCTCAAATGTTTTATAAACTTTTTCTAATCTTAACCTTTAAAATAACCTGTGAGGCATATAAAAGAGGTATTTATATTCCTAATATTTTGGAAGAGAATATAAGGTATGGAGAGAAATTGAGAATTACTGGGTATTTTCTAAATGGCGTTTTTCTAAACATTTACTTAATCCTGACAACCATCCTGTGACAGGTATTATCAACATTATCTCACAGACAGGGAGACAGGCACAGAGGTCAAATAACTTGTTGAAGGTCACATAGCTTCTAAGCATGGAGGCAGAATTTGAACCTGGGCAGTCTGGTTTCAGAGCTTAACCTCTATATGGCTCTGGTAGATGATAAGTAAACAAGTCATTGTTCAGAACTCCTGGGTTAAGAAATCGTTTGACTGGTTCCTGTTCAGGTCTCTCTCTGCTCTCAGAATGTCATGCAGCTTGAAAACGTTTGTAGTTCACAACAGTGACTAGTAGAATATTATTATTATCAGTATCTTGTACTAGAGGTGAGCCTGTATGATTTTTCTTACTCAGGGTCCTTCTAGATCAGCCACTCTTGAAAATTCTTTTACAGGGACAAAGAAGTCAGTTCCTCTAAGATAATAGCAGTAAGAATAGCCACTCTGGTCACACTACATTTCTGCTTGTTGCAAGCTAAAGCTTTCTTAATATCATAAATCTAAAAACCTAGGAGAAACTTTGAAAAATTTTGGGAAACAAAGTTCATAAGTTTAAATTAAATGTTTTAAATAGGTTAAATACTGTTTTTTGATGCTGGGAAAGTTTGAAGGCAAGAGGGGAAGCGGGCAACAGAGGATGAGATGGTTGGATGGCATCACCAACTCAATGAACATGAGTTTGAGCAAACTCTGGGAGATGGTGAAGGACAGGGAAGCCTGACGGGCTACAATCCATGGGGTTGCAAAGGGTCAGACATGACTTAGCGACTGAATAACAACTGTTTTTCTGATTCAGGTGGATTTTTCTTTATGTTTCTTTTTCTTACATGGACATACATATGAAACATACAAGCTTTATCTGGATATCTGGCCTAAGATTGAACCATTAGATTCCATTGAAGCTCTCAAACAGTAGAGCTAAGGCATTTTTACTAAGTGCTAGAGGTTTGATAGCTATGGCATTTTTTAAGGCATGGATTCTCAAACATTCAAATCATCTAGACATTAGTCATTTTTCTTCTTGCTGCCACAGATTCTAGTTTTTTAAAAAAAAATTAATATATTTATTTGGCTGTGTCAGGTCTCAGTTGTGACACATGGGATATTTTGTTGCAGTGACCCAGTAGTTGTGGCTCTTGGGCTTAGCTGCCCCGCAGCATGTAGGATCTTAGTTCCCTGACCAAGGACTGAATGGGTATTCTCTGCATTGGAAGATAGATTCTTTTTTTTGGCGGGGGTGGGGGGAAGGTGGATTCTTAACCACAGGACTACCAGGGAAGTCCCCTGATTCTAGTTTTTGATCACTAAAATTTCTCCCAGAGCCAGGAGTAGGGAAAAAAAGGTGAAACTAAATCATCTTAGTATGTCAGAAAGTTTGATATAAATTTGACAAAGGAATAGTTGGAAATTGTTATCTAAAATGAGACAGGGGACTTCTCTGGTGGTCTGGTGGTTAAGACTCCAAGCTTCCATTGCAGGGGGTGCCAGTTCAATCCCTGGTCAGGGAACTAAGAACCTACATGTCACATGGTGCCTCCCCCCACAAAAAACTAAATAGAAAAAGAAAAAAGAAAGCAAAAGTAAAATGAGATGAAGCTTGTATGTTTCATATGTATGTCCATGTATATATGTTTATTGGCCTTTGATTCTTATTCCTATCTTATTGATGATAAGAAGTGAACTTACTTTGTATACTTATGAAATATTAATACATGAAATACACATGTGATTTGTAGATTTTATTTATTTTCCAAAGATCCAAGCTCCTCATTGATGTGGTTAATGTGAGAAGTTCTCCTCTCATTTGTAAGGTGGTTTATATAAACATTTTCTGTATATGTGCATTTTAACATATATTCTATACGTGTGTGTATATTATATACAATATAGTATATTTCCATGAATAAATACAGCAGAATCAGTCTAATGAATGAAAACACTGTAGGTTGAATGTAAACAAATGGGGCAATTAAAAGAATCTTTCTTAGGAACATGGAATAACCAGGCTGATTCCTGATACTATTTGAGAAATCAGGTAAAATATAAATAGATGCCTCGAAGTTTAAGAAAGTACTTGCCCAAGTCTTTGATCTGAATGGAGCAGAAATGGGGGACTGAGGTCCAATTAGCCTTGGCCTCTTGTTCTCTGGACAGGCCCAGTGCCTCCCCTCTTTGAAGCTCCTTGGAGTTCGCTGGGGTGTGACACAGAATAACTGAAGGGGCTCAGGGACTTCACTGAGAGGGAAAACAAACCGAGTGCACTTTCTGAGAAGGCTCGGATTCACGCGGAGGCACACAGACACCTGTCCCTTCAGGAACGAGTTTTGCTCTTGTTACAGCCCAGGGGTTCCCAGGGCTTCTCCATGCATTCAAGGGACTCTGAGAAACTAGTCTGGGGCTAGAACTACCTCACAAGTCTCTTTCTAAGACGTGAGAGCTAGCTTAGTTCAAACACCAGAAGCTCAAAGGACTCCACTTGGAGGGGAGTAGTCCCTTGTCCGTCAAGTCGTGGTGCTTGCTCTTGCTTCACTGTCCTGAACCAGGGGAGGGCGAAGGAAGCATGGGGGAGAGGCAGGAGGCCAGGCCTCTGATGTGGCTCATTCTACCGCATGCAATACGGAGGGGAGGACTGAGTGTGCATAACCTCTTGACCTACTTCCCCCGTAAACGACGATGATGATGATAAAGGCTAACATTTATGGACCCCTTTTCATTCATTATCATAATTTACTTTTAGTCTCTCAGTAGTTCCTAGGGGTAGGTGCTATCATCATTACCTTCCCTATTTTCCCAAAAAGTAAACTGATATTTAGAGGAAAGGAATAATTTCGCCTATCATCACAGAGCTAGTTAGTGGTTGTGATAGGCAGAATAATGCCCCTTTCCCAAAGTTGCCTACATCTTAAACCAGGAGATATATTGCATGGCAAAGGGGGATTAAGATCACAGGTGGTGGGACTTTCCTGGTGATCCAGCAATTAAGAACGCAAGGGACACAGTTTCGATCTCTGGTACAGGAGGATCCCACATGCCGCAGAGCAGCTAAGCCTGTGAGCCACAACTACTGAGCCTGTGCTCGAGGGCCCAGGAACCGCAGCTCCTAAAGCCTGTGCGCCTAGAGCCGCCACAGTAAGAAGCCTGTGCACAGCTAGAGACTAGTCCCCCGCTCATTGTAACTAGAGAAAGTCCGAGTGCAGCAACGAAGACCCAGCACAGACAAATAAAAAAAGATTGCAAATGGAATTAAGATTACTATTCAGCTGAACTTGAGATTGGGGAGATTCTTCTAGGTTATCTGGGTGCATGCATGCTTGCTAAGTCGCTTCAGTCATGTCCAATTCTTTGCAACCGTATGCACTGCAGCCAACCAGGCTTCTCTGTCCATGGGATTCTCCAGGCAAGAATACTGGAGTGGGTTGCCATTTCCTCTCAGGTCTCCTGCATTGCAGGCAGATTCTTTATCGCTGAGCCACCTGGGAAGCCCCAGGTTATCTGGGTGGGCCCAGTGTAATCACAAGGGTCCTCATCAACGAAAGAGGGAGGCAGGAGAATCAGTGTCAGAGTGAGACAGCATGGGAAAGACTCTACTGGCGAACGCTGGCTTTGGAAAATGGAGGAGAGGCCAAGAGCTACTAGGCAGCCTTTAGAAGCTAGAAAAGGCAAGAAAATGGATTCTTCCCTAGAGCCCTCCACCCCTGGAAGGAACATAGCTATGACAACACCTTGGTCTTAGCGCAGTGAGACCCATTTTAGACTTCTGACCTCCACAACTGCAAGTTAATGACCCTTGAGTGGTTCAGATGGCTTCATGAAGCTTGACTTAAACCCTAACTTAGAAATCAGTTCTTTCCGCCCTATGAGCAGTAAATCAAGAGTTGTGGGCACATCTAGGTTTTCAGGGGCTGCATCTCATTTGGATGGTTCATAAGGTGTCACTGGGTAACTTCCTGCCCTGAGACCCTTCTCTGAAATAAAAGCTTCCCTCCAAAGGAAAGACTGTCTCCTATTTCACTTATAAATCAAGTTGACTCCTGTTCTTAAGTAAATAACTTCTCTCCTCCTCCCAGCAAATGTCTTCCCCTTGGTCTCTGCAGTTGTAATTATATTCTTGTGGTGGAAACAATCAGAAAAGTATTAAACTTATTAAATAAAACCTCAAAACCCTGTAATTCGGGAAACATGTCTATGGAGCCGTTGCTACGTGTAAGGACACCCCATTGCGTTAGTTCATGTGATCCTTACACTAACTCTGTGTGGTTTGTCGTCTTGTTTCCATTTTGAGGCTAAAGAGATGATGCATATTTTGCCTAAGAATGCCCATTATCAGGAGGTAAGATTCTTACCCATGTGGTCTACCTCTTGAGCCCCCAGTTCTTACACGCCCTGCCTCTATCTTCCTTCCATCCAACTGATGAACCTTGGAAAGTAAAGGATATATACCTTGTATTTAGAAAATAACAAAACATGAGGACTTCCTGGCAGTCCAGAGGCCAAGATTCTGCACTCCCAATGCAAGGGGCCTGGGTTTGATCCCTAGTCAGGGAACTATATCCCATATGCTGCAACTAAAGTTCAAAGATCCCACATGCTGCCACTTAAGACCCGGAGCAGCTGAATAAATTAAAAAAAAAGAAAAAGAAAATAACAGAAGAATGTGATTATATAATTTTAAGTAGTAGCTGTTGTATCTGTGTGTGCTCAGTCGTGCCCGACTCTTTGGGACCTCATGGACTGTAGCCTGCTAGTCTTTTCCCTCCATGGGATTTCCCAGGCAAGAATACTGGAGCGGGTTGCCCTTTCCTTCTCCACGGAATCTTCCCGACCCGGGGATCAAATCTGCAGCTCCTGCATTGGCAGGCAGACTCTTTACCACAAATCTACCTGGGAAGCTGTGTATATGTATTCCAATTCAAAATAAAACTGGAATTTTCCTTATTGGTCATCTTAAGTGGAAATAGATGACCAACAGGTCATGTTATGGATAAGAGGCTCATCCAGGAACCCACAGATAAAAAAGGCCAGAGTCTGGATTAGGGCACAGGATTCCTGACTCTTGGGCTTCCCAAGTGGTGCAGAGGTAAAGAATCTACCTGCCAATGCAGGAGACCCAAGAGATTCAGGTTCAATCCCTAGGTCAGGAAGATTCTCTGGAGGAGGAAATGGGTACCCAACTCCAGTATTCTTGCCTGGGAAATCCCATGGACAGAGGAGCCTGGCGGGCTACAGTCCATAGGGTTACAAAAGAGTCTGACACAACTGAGTGAGCACATTCCTGACTCTTAACCCAGTGTTCTTTCTTCTACTACCATACACATCAGTTTATAACTGGAAAAGGGAGTTTTCAACAGTATAAACCTAATGATTTGGGGTTAGATGAGAAGCAGGTGATGAGAAAGGGAAGAATCATACCTGTACTCTCATGTCACCCAGGGCAACTCAAGGGGATGTTTCTCTGTTTTAAGTCCCGAGGTTAGTTCTGGGGTCCGAGAAGTGCTTGCTCATTTCATAGGACCTCAGAGCCCCATACAGTTCCTGGGAGGAACTTTGAAAATTTCACTTTATCTGGTTGTTCCTACTTTATGTACAGTCTAAAACCAAGAATGCCCACCAAGTTATAATGACAATTCTAAGTGAATAAAAAGCAGTGCTCCAACAGCTTTGTCTGAAAGATCCTTAACAATATTTTTTTACTTATTTGCTAATCTTTCTGTAGTTTGTTATTCCTTTGATATAATTTTTCCACTTATGGAGAGTTTATTTCTTCTCACAAAACAGCAAACAAATTGTGTATTTCACTGGATTGACTGTGAATTGTTGACGTCCTCTGTTCTCCCCATACTCCTTTCTTGGCACCATCCAGGAACGAAAGTAGTCAGGAGAGGAAAAGAAATCACTCAAGAACTCAGACATTAGAGTGCAGGTGAAATTCAATTGTGGTTGATGTCTACTAGAAGAGTTTGATTTTAATTAAAACCCCAGATAGAATTGTAAATGGAAACCGTTACATGTTCAGCTGCACTTGGCCAGGCCATCTCCCTGCGCCGGGGCACTGCAATGCCAACTCTTTGTCCTGTGGAAGCTGTGAACCTGTGAGCTCATATCATAGCTCCAGAGTTCCTAGGATCCCTGAAAGAACGATCAGGACACAGGAGTGTGGGGTGACTGTTTTCTTGGGTGTGTGAAGAATCAGGCAGACAAACGAAGAAGTGTTAGCTTGGGGATAGAGACCTGGGGAATTCTCCTGGCAGCAGTCTGGCGAGTGTGGGCTCTGAATTTCAGCTCCAGCTCTGCAGTGTAACTGACTCTGCAACCCTGAGCAGGTCATCTGACCCCTCTGAGTCTTTACTGTTTGCATTTATAGCAAAAGGAGATCATAGTATCTTACAGAATCTTTGTGACTTTTCGGATGATGCAAAAAAGTTACCAAAACACAGAAGGCATGCAACAGCTGCTAGCAGTGCTGATGTTCCCTTATACAATAAATACTGAGCAGCCCTATGTCCCCCATGCAGTCCTGAGCACTGGGGACATGGCAGTGAACAAAACAGACCCAAGTCCCTGTCCCCATGCAGCCGACATGGGGGAGAGAGACAATCAACAAGATACAGAAGTTAAAAGTATAGTGAGTTGGATCATGACCGAAGTGCTGAAGAAAAAACGAAAGATGGGAAGGAAGAGAAGAGGCTGAAATTCCTGCAGAAGCTGAATTAGTGTAAAGACCTGGAGAAGGTGAGAGGATGGGCAAGGGATGACTCAAGGGAAAAGCATTGAAGGCTGAGGGAACAACAGGTACAAGAGCCTGCCTGAGCCAGGAGCTTGCCTGACAAACTCCACCTGCCTCAGGGGGCTTTGGGCTGGAGTTGAGTAAGCAGGAAGGAGAACAGCAGGAGGTGGAGAGGTGAGGCGGCCAAACCCAGCAGTGGCCGTGGTGCACTGGGAGAGCTCTGGTTTCTGCTCCAAGTGTGGAGACGAGGGTCTTGCAGAGGAGGGTGACCTGATCTAATTGAAGTTGCAAGAGGATCACCAGGTTGCTGCCCACGATGTGCTTCTGATCCTAGAGATGCTGCAGATGATGCTGTTGTGATGACCTAAGACGGAGAACAGGGCTGGGGGGCAGGGCATAGAGTCGCGGTATTTGCGTTTGGAGGGCACAAAGCCGGGAGAAGAGGAACACAGGACCCAGAGGGCAGCTTCATGCTTGTGCATCTAGACTGGGCTGCAGGGGGTAGAGTCTTGGAGAGGGGAAAGGAAGGGCCTGACTTTTCTTTTTTAATTCATTAATTTTTCGCTGTGCTGGGTCTCTGTTGCCACATGGGCTTCTCTCTAGTTGTGGCGAGCAGGGGCTACTCTCCCGTTTCAGTGCACAGGCTTCTTTCCCATTGCACTGGCTTCTCTTGTTGCGGAGCTCGGGTTCTAGGGCACATGGGCTCAGTAGTTGTGGCACATGGGCTTAATTGCTCCAGGGTGTGTGGGATTCGAGCTCCCTGACCAAGGATCAAACCTGTGTCTCCTACATTAGCAGGCTAATTCTTTTTCATTATTATTTTCTCTCTATATTTTTTTCAGCTGTGCTGAGCCTTCGTTGCTGAGCAGGCTTTTTTCTAATTGCAACAAGCAGAGGCTACTCTTTAGTTGTGGTGCGCCGGCTTCTCGTTGCGGTGGCTTCTCTTGTTGAAGAGCACAGGCTCTAGGGTGTGAGGGCTTCAGTAGTTGCGGTTCCCTGGCTCTAGAGCACAGGCTCAGTAGTTGTAGCACATGGGCCTAGATGCATGTGAAGAAGATCCCTTCTCGAATCAGGGATCAAACCATATCTCCTGCACAGGCAGGTGGATTCTTTACCACTAAGTCACCAGGGAAGCCCCGGAAGGCTAATTCTTTGCCCCTGAACCACCAGGGAAGTCCCCAGGTCTGACTTCTTGCTCCTCTGCAACCCACATCCAGTTGCTGACACAGACACACAACTCTCCCCTTTACCTATATTTTGCCTGTATCATGTTTTGAATGTATGAATGTATCACCTGGTATTGTATTTATTTAAAATCAGCTTCTCCAGATGTGCTCAACAAAGGCTTATTAATCACTTACTATGATTGGTGCTACGTGCCTGCAAGTCGCTTCAGTCGTGTCTGACTCTTTGCAACCCGATGGACTGTAGCCCACCAGGCTCCTCTGTCCATGGGATTCTCTAGGCAAGAATACTGGAATGGGTTGCCATGCTCTCCTCCAGGAGATCTTCTTGACCCAGGGATCGAACACAAGTCTCTTTTGTCTCTTGCATTGGCAGGCAGATTCTTTACCTCTCGTGCCACCTGGGAAGCCCTGATTGGCACTATGTCAGGAGCTAAATGTATTGAAATGTAAAGGACTATAAATGTTTAAAAAACCAACTCCTTACATGGTCATAGGAGGAAAGTTAGTTTAATCCTAAAGGTGTGGATGCATTTAGAATTTGAGAAGAGAAGAAGCCTTCTAATTTTCCAGATGTATAATCGCCTTCTCTCCTTGTTAGCTTAGGGATTTCCCACCCAGTTGTACAAGGTACATTATCTGAAGTCATTTAACTTGTTGACCATCACATTCTTGGAATAAGTAAAGTCTCTGCAGGTGAAATTGAACAAACAACGCCAGTGACCTCTTCAGCTGCTCCAGTATTGGTCCAAGGGTTTAAAATAATAAGCTTCATCTTTCACTGAGTCTTGCTGACAGACAGTATCAGCAGGGCATGAGGTTAGAAGTATAATCCTCTTTGATGAATAGTTCAAGAGAATTATTGTTAAACCTTTTGTAAATATAAGTTTTTTTAGAAAGTCATAATAATGATTTTAGATAAACAGTATGACAACAAGGTCCTACTGTGTAGCACAGGGAACTATATTCAATATCCTACAACAAACCGTAATCGATGAGACAATAAAGAAAGAATGTATATGTGTGTGTAACTGAGTCATTTTGCTGTCCAGCAGAGCTTGGACAACATACTTTAATAATATGTCATCAACCACTCTACTTTAATAATAATTAAAAAAATAGGCCAGGCTGTCCACCAACATCAGGTGACCGCGATCTTCCCTTGAACCAGTTGCCACATCCTGAAAAAAATACAGGGAGGAGAGAAGTTTTGAATAGGATGGGTTTTAACCAAAATGCACAAAAAAATGATAGAAAGGACTGACTTTCCCCCAGAAGTTAGTATCTGACATAGAAATTGAACTCTATAAAAATAAGGTTTTGTTTTTTACATACCTGAAAAAATACTGTGACTAATTGATATAAATGTAAGATTTATGCATTTAGTCAGCCTCAGTAGATTAGAAATCAATTACGTTGTTAGTGCATCAGAAAATGCATCTCAGTATCTCAATTTCTCATTTGTGATAATAAATGGAGTCAACCATATTGATTAAGGTGAATTCAGTCTTGTCTTGGCCAATAGTTTCCACTTCCTTGGCAATCAGGCTTACTACCTGAGTGACCAACAGGTAGAATATCCACTGACTCTGATGCTACCAAATAGGAAGGTGGCAGAACCAGTAGCAGACGAGGAAGAGGGGAACATGGGGGTCCCAGGTAATCCACAGACTGAGATGGCAGTCCTTAATGTGGTTAGTCAAAAGGCATTAGATGAGGGGTCTGTATTTTGTGCCCAGCTGGCTCAATTCCAGCCTCACTTGGACCGACTGGGACTTGATTTTTTTTTTTGGAATAGAACCCCTGGGTGAATCCTTGCATCAAGCAGAACTTCCTGAACTCTACTGACTCACTGCAAACTGCCTGACCTTCCAGGGAGAGTTAAGTACATAGATGAATTGAAGCACCCAAAGAACAGAAAGAACTCAGCCTTGTTTGGGTCACTATATGTTCTCTGAAGGGGCTTTTCTGGTGGCTTAGCAGGAAAGAATCTGCCTGCAATGCAGGAAGCCTGGGTTTGATGCCTGGATTGGGAAGATCCTCTGGAGAAGGGAATGGCAACCCACTCCAGTATTCTTGCCTGGGAAATCCCATGGACGGAGGAGCCTGGAGGGCTACAGTCCACGGGGTCTCAAGACACGACTTAGTGACTAAACCACCATTATTACCGTGTCCTCTGAACTGCCTCCGTGCAGGCATCAGGCTTTTAATGCAAAGATATGAACTATATTAAAAACTGAATGGACCTAGAGCCAGTCGTATAGAGTGAAGCAAGTCAGAGAAAAACAAATATTGTACATGAATGCATATAACATGGAATATAGAAAAGTGGTAAAATGAACCTATTTGCAGGGCAGAAATAGAGACACAGACGTGGCGAACAGACAAGTGGACATGTGGTGGGGGGGAGGAGGAGGGTGGGAAGAATTGGGAGATTAGGATTGATATATATACACAGCCATGTGCAAAATTGATAACTAGTGAGAGCCTGCTGTACAGCACAGGGAACTCAGCTTGGTGCTCTGTGATGACCTAGAGGGGTGGGATGGGGGAGAGGTGGGAGGGAGAGGGTGGATATATGTAGACATATAGCTGATTCACTGCCTTGTACAGCAGAAACTAACTCAATATTGCAAAACAATTATACTTCAATTAACAAAAGGAAAGAATATGCTAAAATGTAAACTCCAGGAAAGAAGAATGTAAAGTACGCTTCTTTCCTTAACTTTTCCCCAGGCCTAGAACAGTGCCTGACTCTTGGTACATGCTCAAAAAATATCTGTGAACAGAAGTTTCTGACTTCCAGGAGTTTAAAACCCAGAAGAGGGGACAGAGCATGGCCAGAAATACCTATGACAAAGGCAGAGCTGTGGCTTGTCTCCAGGCAGGCAGAAATGGTGTGGAGGAGAAAGAGAGAGATTCTATCTGGGTTGATAAGGCAGTTTCATGATGGAGGAGGGGTATTTGGAGGAAGAACGAGGAAGAGGAAAAAAGAAACTGAAAATATAGGGTGAAGGCTTATGCAAAAGATTAGTGTTAGAGGAAAGGTCTAAAAGTCATCTCCAGTGAGGAAATCTGAAGAGAGCATGAATCAATCAGAGAGTCTAGAGAGATTTGAGAATCAAAACAAGTACCCAACTAATGGTTGGTAAAAAAAGTGAAAATGAAAGCGTTAGTCCCTCAGTCATGTCCAACTCTTTGCAACCACATGGACTGTAGCCTGCCAGGCTCTTTTGTACATGAGATTTCCCAAGCAAGAAAACTGGAGTGGGTTGCCATTTCCTTCTCTAGGGGATCTTCTCAAGCCAGGCATTGAACTCGCGTCTCTTATGTCTCCTGTATTGCAGGTGGATTCTGTTACCATCTGAGCCACCTGAGAAGCCATACCATTCCAAAAAATCATCCCAGCCCCAACTTTTTTCAGTTTTATACATAATTATCTTTACTAACTTTTTTAAAGTAAGCAAAATTCTATAAAGCAATTATCCTTCAATTAAAAAACATAAATTTTTTAAAAAGTAAGCACTTTAAGCCTCAAAGCTCTGTTCAAAGTCAAGAGATTATGAGAAACTCTTTAAATACAAAGGGTTATAGAAATAGTTTATCAGAACAGTGAACAACAATGAAACTCTTTAGGCCATTCTTTCTGGTAACGTTTACTTTCACCTTAAATCAGTCATGAGAAAAACATCATATAAACTGTACAAATGAGCTTTTCTTGACTTCCTTTTTAATATAAGAAATCGGTTATTTCCTAGGCCTCATTTCATTCTCATCTTACTGAAAATATTGGCAAATAGTAGAGTAGCAGAGAGGAGATTTAATTCTACAAACTGGGACTTAAATAGGACTGTTGTGCCTGTGGTGTTCATCATTGTCCCCTCAGCTTTTAGTTCTATACCTGGCACACAGTAGATACTCAGTGAATCTTGGCTGAATGAATGAACCAGCACGAGGAGGTCCTGTGTGCAAACCCCTGGGGAGGCATTCTGGGCTAAGTAAAGATGGAGTCAGTTCCTCTCTTCAGAGTTCACAGCCCAAGCTGGGGATAAGGTGGGACTGTGGGCAGGGAACAGGCACAGACTTAAATAGCTGTGCCGAAAGACAGAGTGTGATAACCACAAGCATTGTGTTCAAGTAGTATAACAATAATAAACTATCTATCTGGTAAATTATCTATTTAGTTTATTATTGCTGTAATGTCATTTCACAGTTTATGTAGTATTTTATTCATTTGCTTCCCCAACAATGCGGCAGGGGGCGGGTGAGGGGACACTTCTTAAAGGACAGATTGCAGGTGCAAGAGAGTCAGGGGATATTTATGAGAGATCAGAAAAGGCTTAGAGGAGATGGGATTTAAACTTGGCCTCAAAGGATGGATAGTTGATAGACATCAACTTTATTGAATACATCCTATTGAACCCCTGGGTTGGGGAGATCTCCTGGAAGAGGGCATGGCAACCCACTCCAGTATTCTTGCCTGGAGAATTCCAGGGACAGAAGAGTCTGATGGGCTACAGTCCATGGAGACGCAAAGAGTCAGACACGACTGGAAGACTAACACACACACAGTATGTGCCAAGCCCTTTTCTTGATGAACTCACTTGATCCTCATGACAGACTCTGTGGTAAACCCTATCACCTTACAGAAGAGGAAACTGAGGCACCGTAAGGTTAAATAAACTGCTCAAAGTCACACAGCTGGGAAGCCTCAGAGCCAGACTATCTGGCTCCAGAGCCCCAGCTCTTAACCATGAGGGAATACTGCAGTTTTCATAGGTGACCCTGGTGCTGTGTAGTGGGGAGTGATCCAGGTAGAGGGTAACTGAGCCACTCGGGTACGGCTTGAGGTTAGAGTGTGCCTAGTATGTTTGGGGGGAAAGTGAATCTTCAAGAGGTTGGCGGGGAAGTTTAGTGGGATGAAAAGGGTAGAAAGGCAGGGGGAAATGACCAACAAGAAAGGATGGCTAAATGAATTGTACCAAGATGTTATCATAGGATCTGCTATAAAAGGAAGTATCTTCATGATATATATGACTTTTGAAAACAATGGCTACTACTTATAAAATCTTACCATAATCTGGGAGCTGGAACCGTGTTCACCAATTCAGGTGGCTTATCTCATTCATCCTCCCTGCACTACTGCTATTGCTGTCTCCTGTTTAACGTGGGAGTCTGAAGACTCCAGAGAATAAGTGACTTTCTCTTACCTAAATTACCTGTTTGACGCCTCAAACTCTTAATCACCTCAGTTTAATGGCTCTCTGTTAAAAGCCAAAAGATGGTCGAGGGGGTGGGTGTAGCATAATGTCATTTTTGTGAAAAGAAAAAATACACACACACACATATATATATATACAGGTCTTCATCGACTTACAATAAGGTTATATCCCAATACCCTCATTGTAAGTTGACAATATCATTAAGTCAAAAATACATTTGATACATCTAACCTACTGAACTTAGCTTCAGTTCAGTTCAGTTCAGTTGCTCAGTCGTGTCCAACTCTTTGTGACCCCATGAATCGCAGCACGCCAGGCCTCCCTGTCCATCACCAACTCCTGGAGTTTACCCAAACTCGTGTTCATTGACTCGGTGATGCCATCCAGCCATCTCATCCTCTGTTGTCCCCTTCTCCTCCTGCCCCCAATCCCTCCCTGCATCAGGGTCTTTTCCAATGGGTCAGCTCTTCGCATGAGGTGGCCAAAGTACTGGAGTTTCAGCTTCAGCATCAGTCTTTCCAATGAACACCCAGGACTGGTCTCCTTTAGGATGGACTGGTTAGATCTCCTTGCAGTCCAAGGGACTCTCAAGAGTCTTCTCCAACACCACAGTTCAAAAGCATCAATTCTTGGGCACTCAGCTTTCTTCACAGTCCAACTCTCACATCCATACATGACCACTGGAAAAACCATAGCCTTGACTAGACAGACCTTTGTTGGCAAAGTAATGTCTCTGCTTTTCAATATGCTTTCTAGATTGGTCATAACTTTTCTTCCAAGGAGTAAGTGTCTTTTAATTTCATGGCTGCAATCACCATCTGCAGTGATTTTAGAGCCCCAAAAAATAAAGTCTGCCACTGTTTCCACTGTTTCTCCATCTATTTCCCATGAAGTGATGGGACCAGATGCCATGATCTTCGTTTTCTGAATGTTGAGCTTTAAGCCAACTCTTTTTCACTCTCCTCTTTCATTTTCATCAAGAGGCTTTTTAGTTCCTCTTCACTTTCTGCCATAAGGGTGGTGTCATCGGCATATCTGAGGTTATTGATATTTCTCCCGGCAATCTTGATTCCAACTTGTGCTTCTTCCAGCCCAGTGTTTCTCATGATGTACTCTGCATATAAGTTAAATAAGCAGGGTGACAATATACAGCCTTGACGTACTTCTTTTCCTATTTGGAACCAGTTTGTTGTTCCATGTCCAGTTCTAACTGTTGTTTCCTGACCTGCATATAGGTTTCTCAAGAGGCAGGTCAGGTGTCTGGTGTTCCCATCTCTTTCAGAATTTTCCACAGTTTATTGTGAACTTAGCTTAGCCCACCTTAAACATGCACAGAACACTTATTAGCCAGCTGCTGCTGCTGCTAAGTCGCTTCAGTCATGTCCGACTCTGTGGGACCCCATAGGCGGCAGCCCACCAGGCTCCCCCATCCCTGGGATTCTCCAGGCAAGAACACTGGAGTGGGTTGCCATTTCCTTCTCCAATGCATGAAAGTGAAAAGTGAAAGTGAAGTCACTCAGTCATGTCCGACTCTTAGCGACCCCATGGACTGCAGCCCACCAGGCTCCTCCTCCCATGGGATTTTCCAGGCAAGAGTATTGGAGTGGGGTACTTCAAGCATATCTATAAGGTATGTGGAATCTTCCTGGACCTAGACCTGGGATCAAACCTGTGTCTTCTTCATTGGCAGGCAGATTCTTAACCCCTGGACCACCAGGGAAGACAGCTTCATCAACTTCTAACATCATTTACTTGTTTACTCTGTTTAGTGTTTGCTTTCTGCCTCTGCCTTAAGCACCAGAAGAGAAAGAGTTTCTGTATGTTTTGCCCACTGTTAAAGCCTTAGCTCCTGGAACAACTTCTGGCATAAAGCAAATGTTGAATCACTTTGTTGAATGAATTAGGATTCTTACTTCATTTATTTTATAAAAAAGGCTTCCCTGGTGGCTCAGACGGTAAGGAGTCTGTCTGCAATGCAGGAGACCTGGGTTTGATCCCTGGCTTGGGAAGATCCCCTGGAGAAGGGAATGGCAACCCACTGCAGTATTCTTGCCTGGAGAATTCCATGGACAGAGTAACCTGGTGGGCTACAGTCCATGGGGTCTCAAAGAGAGTCAAACACAACTGATTGAGTAACACTACACGTGTTAACTCAGTGGCTGCAGTGAGGTAATTTTCTGTTCGGGCTTCCCTGGTGACTCAGCTGGTAAAGAATCTACCTGCAATGTGGGAGACCTGGGTTCCATCCCTGGGTTGGGAAGATCTCCTGGAGAAGGGAACAGCTACCCACTCCAGTGTTCTGGCCTGGAGAATTCCATCAGTTTTAAAATTCACAGCAAAGTTGAACAGAAAGTAGAGAGAGCTTCCATGTATCCCCCCTCCTTGATTGCTTGCATAACCTCTCCCATTGCCAATCTCCTTGTCACAGTGGTACATGTGTTACGAGTGATGAACCTACAATGACACATCCTTATCACCCAAAGTCCATAGTTGATGTTAGGACTCACTCTTGGTGTTGTACAGTCTTGGGTATAATGTCATGTATCCCACCTTATAGTATCACACACAATAGTTTCACGTTCTAAATATCCTATGTGCTCTGTCTATTCTGCCTGTCTATCTAACTACTGATCTATTGTTTCCATAATTTTGTCTTTTCCAGAATGTCATAGAGTTAGAATCATCCCGCACGTAACCTTTTGATATTGGCTTCTTTCACTTATTAACATGCATTGAAAGTTCTTCCATGCCTTTTCATGGCTTGTGAGTTCATTTCTTTTTAGTGCTAAATAATATTTCATTGTCTGGATCCACCACCACTTATTTATCCAGTGAGTTATAATTTTGTGTGTGTGCACTAAGTCACTACAGTCGTGTCTGACTCTTTGCGACCCCATGGACCGTAGCCCTCCAGGCTCCTCTGTTCATGGGATTCTCCAGGCAAGAATACTGGGGTGGGTTGCTATTCCTCCTCCAGGGGATCTTCCCACCCAGGGATGGAACCTGTGTCTTTTACATCTCTTGCATTGGCAGGCAGGTTCTTTACCACTAGCCCCACCTGGGAAGCCCCCAAATAGCAGAAGAGGGCTATTTTATTATTTTATTTATTTATTTTATTATTTATTAATTTTAGACAACCCCCCCCCCCAAAAAAAAATGAAGTAAGAAGAAGTCAACTTCTTCTAAAGGAATAAAATAGTTGCTTTGAGGGACTTGGAGGGGGTGCTGAAGATGGAGGTCGTGAGTGGCTTTTGGGTGGAAATCGAGTTCTTTCAGCCCTTCACTCTGTTTCTGAATGCCCTCTGTGGCTTGCTGGGTGCTGGGTGCTGGAAGGTGTGGAGACAGGAGGTCATCCCTGTCTTCTGGATGCAAACTGTGGGAGTGGGCGTGGCCACAGGCAGTGGGCGGGCTCTGCGGGAAACAGGCTGCTCACCTGTGGATCCTCCTCTCTCTAAGCAGATCAAAGAAGGGGGCAAAGCGGACCTGGTGAGCTCCAGACTTCGGGCTGGGGACGAGGTGGTGAACATCAACGAGGTGGCACTGAGCAGCTCCCGGAGGGAGGCCGTTTCCTTGGTGAAAGGATCCTACAAGACTCTGCGGCTGGTGGTGCGCAGGTAGGCAGGACGGGTGGGCGCCAAGGTTCCTCCTGCGCCTCCTCCTCCCGTAAAGAGCCTATTCTTTAAACCTCGCTGTGTGGATTTTATGGTACCTCACCCCCCCCATCACCACGTAACTTTCCTTTTTTCTTGCCCATCTTGTGGCCTGTGAAGACATTTTAGATATGTCTGTCTTGTGAAACCCTAGTTTTCCCAGCAGGTGTTGGCTTGGCAGAGTTCACGGTACTTTCCACATTTCTGGGCTTGATGGAAAGTGACCCTGATCCCCGATGTGGTCAGAGCTCTATGAGGTGTTGCCTCCCTGTGGGACCAGAGACAGCCCCAGGCTTGGAGACTTGGAGAGCATTCCACTTACCTGACCTACCCCCAGGGGTAGAGGATGTCATCAAAACAAGTGAATTCCTGCTTTGGTTTGTTTCGTTTCTCTGGTTGTGATAGTGATTCCTTTGTTGGAAAAGGTTTGCCTTGTGATTGGTTTATGATGCCTTAAAGTTAGAAGCTTCCTAGCTCCAGGAGAACACCTCTTAGTGGAGGGAATTACCTGTGGAAGGAAGTTAAAACATTTTTTGCAATCATTATGTCAAACCAAGCATTGCTGGAGATGTTTTACATTAACATATATAACTATGTTCATTTAGTCTGTGCAGAATCTGGTGAGATAGCTATCATTATCCTCATTGTATAGGCAAGATGGTTAAGCAGGTCACTGAAGGCTGGTAAGTGGACGAGCCACAGAGGAGTCTAGATGCTCTGGTCCCACTTCACCAGGCCACCTGAGCCTTATTACTCTGACCTACTAAGTCCTGGGCTTACACATTTAGGTATTTCTTCATTAATCAGGTTTTGGCTACCTCACATGGCAACTAAATGTTATAATATTTAAGGATGTTTAAGTTGGCTGGAACTTCAGGAGTCATTAATCAAGCCATGCCATTTTTAAGATGTCAACAGTAAGCTGGTCTTCTCATCAGGCCTCACATAGTTTCTTAAGTCAGAGGCCTACAATCCCTGGGCTTCTGAACAGTCAGTGGAGGCATAAGATTAGAAAGAAAGTGAAAGTCGCTCAGTTGTGTCCAACCCTTTGCAACCTCTTGGACTATACAGTCCATGGAAGTCTCTAGGCCAGAATACTGGAGTGGGTAGCCTTTCCTTTCTCCAGGGGATCTTCCCAACCCAGGGTTCGAACTCAGGTTTCTTGCATTGCAGGTGGATTCTTTACCAGCTGAGCCACAAGAGAAGCCCAAGAATACTGGAGAGGGTAGCCTATCTCTTCTCCAGCACATCTTCCCTACCCAGGAATCGAACCGGAGTCTCCGCATTGCAGGCGGATTCTTTACCAACTAAGCTATAAGGGAAGCCCAGATTAGAAATAAAGTGCACAGTAAATGTAGCGCACTTGAATCATCCCCAAACCATTTCTCCATCCCTGGTCCATGGAAAAATTGTCTTCCACGAAATTGGTCCCTGGTTCCAGGAAGGTTGGGAACCGCTGTCCTAGAGTTCCATTCACTCCTGCATTCATTTATTCCTCTAAGTTCACTGTCTGAGGCTGTGCTGAGGAGAAAAGCAGCTCTTCCCAACCACAAAAAAATAACAGCTGTGGGTGTGGTCCCACTGTGTCCCCAGGCTCCAGTGACTCTCTGCAGTGTGCTGGGCTGGGTCTGGTTTCTCTTCAGGGCCTTCTAACTAGACCTTGCTTCTCTGGTGGACAGTGACGCAACGTGGCTCAAAGCATAGGCGCCAGAGTCAGATCAGACCTGGGTTCAAATTCTAGGGCTGTCATCTTCTACCCATGTGATCTTGGGAAATTACTTAGCCTGGTTGAAGATTCAGTTTCCTTATTTTTAAATCGGGATTAAAATAGCTACTTTACAAAGTGATTAGAGCAACATAATGAAATACTCTACATGGTAACAACAGATGCTGCTGCTATTATTTTTATTATTTTTGGCCAACTCTAGGCACTATTTGTAGGTCAGTATTTGAGTAAAGCAAGCATTCATTCCGAACACGGTGGCCGATTTCTCAAATAGATGGGTAGGAAGGTTCAGAACCATTGGCCTATTCCATACGTGCAGAGAGTGTTGAAAGCTTTGAACTCACTTTGACATTGGAACCCAAAGCCAGTTTGAGAGCCCTAGCATGTATCTGTTGAGGACTGATGGCGGAATCCACACTCAGAATGTTTTGACAGGACTCTGGTTATCGATTAACCTCTGCAGAGGGTTGTCTTGTTTCCTGCTGTGAACAGTAGTCATGCTGGCTTCCGGTTATGCCTTCTAGTTGATGGTGACACAAGGTTTGAATTATTTTGTCTAGTGGAACAGGCAAC
Organism: Bos javanicus; assembly: GCF_032452875.1. Classification (NCBI taxonomy): domain Eukaryota; kingdom Metazoa; phylum Chordata; class Mammalia; order Artiodactyla; family Bovidae; genus Bos; species Bos javanicus. The sequence continues at coordinate 91,722,767 of NC_083873.1, forward strand.
AGACAGTCCTGGGATTGAAATCAGGCTTTGTCGTTTGCAAATTGTGTGACCTCAGGCTCTCTTTTATAAAGTAATAATAGGAAATAATAATTCCTGCCTCACAAGGGAATTGTGAAGATTTAATGTACAAAATCTAAGTACATAGAAAATGTGCACTGTTTGCTCATTATTCTTCTGAATTAGGTTAGAGGCCAGCGGTGATATGGATTATTGTCCTATTACCGAACATGCTGGGTGCCTGGTTATCAAGAAGCCCACCCTCACCCTCTCGTGGAATTTAGGAATGTTAATTCACATCATTGAAAGACATACACCAGAATGTCAACACATTAGCTCATTTTGAAGAACACAACTCTAAGTGGAATAAATATCCCAAGGTGACCAAGAATCAGTATACTTTATCACCACAGGAAAATGAAATAGGAAGTCTGACCATAACTAGGTCAGGAGGTTGCATGCTGATCTCAGGCTGAAGAGTGGGTCTGAGGCGCCAGAATGTGCTGGCCTCCCCGCTGTTGGCCAGGTGGCCCATCTTTCCACGAGGAACGCATCTGCCATGCGGGCCAGATGCCCGAGCTGCTGAATCAGGGCCCTTTCCCCTCTGGACAGCAGGGAAGCATTCTGCCAAAGCGCTCTTCTCCCATCTCGTGACTTCTCTGCCCTCCGCTCCGAATCCCCTTTCTGATTGACACATTCTTTCTTTAGATATGTTAATGGATCGATAAGGTTACTTAAGAGTCCTTGCACTCTGTGCTTTTGCTGTGGGAAACATTTTGTCTCTAAGATGCCTTTTGAATATGTCTTATCTCATCTATTATGTGTTGGTTTTTAAAGTTGAACTCTCCGAAAGAAGGTAGTCTTTACTCCTCATACATCTTTACCAACTGAGCTCTCAAGGAAGCACATATATAGAGATGGGGATTTATGAATGTGCGCTAGTAGACGTGGATGGACATTCCGCCCCTACATCAGAGAACTGGGTAGACGCCCTTATACTCTGGATTAATCTGGCTTTGTATTTAGTAGAGCTGTTGCTTTCCTGAGGTCTTACCTTTATATCTTGGCACATGTCATGTCCAGAAATGTCATCTCCTCTCACTTGATTCTGACAGAGAAACTTGTGATATTTCATTTACTTGTGTCTGACTCTACAATCCCATGGATTGTAGCTCACCAGTCTCCTCTGTCCATGGAATTCTCCAGGCAAGAATACTGGAGTGGGTTGCTATTTCCTTCTCCAGGGGATCCTCCCAACATAGGGATCGAATCCAGGCCTCCGGCATTGCAGACAGATTCTTTACCATTTGAGCTACCCAGGAAGCCCATTTTATTGACTAGCTTTCCTTTTTTTCCTAAGTGATCTTTGTATTTTTGAAAAAAGATCTATATGGCTTCCAGGAAACGTGATCAGGGAATCTGTTTCCTGGAGAAATCATTTGTGTAAGTGAAAATGTATATTTATCGGCATTTCCATCTCTACCTATCTCCTTTTCTCTTAAAGTTAGTTTTGGGTGGACAAGGGCAACACCTCAGGTTGGCAGGCTTCCTCATCTATCATAAATATGTCAAGAATGCAGATCAGGGTAGTGATGTTTATATAAGTTTTGAGAGTGTCTTACCCAGTGACCAGAAACAATCAAAAGTAAAAACACCTTCTTAAAAGGCTACAGTGACAAGAGAAATGCAGAGTTTCAAGTGAGTTGTGGGTCAATGGCCTTAGGAGATCTGCTGACCCATAAAGAAGCCAGGGTTTAGTCCTCTGGGAGGAGGGAGTGACGGGGTGACACAGATGTTCTAGGACAGAGAATGTGTCTGCTGCTGAGTACACAGAGGTCTGCAGCTAGTGGTGGATAAATGGAGAAGAAATGATGCAATGTGAAGTGAGCCAAAGAAAAGACCTTCGAAAAGGAAAACAAACAGTTGAAGGGAAACTGAAGAAGGAAGGACAGTACAAAGGATGTAAATTAGGAAAGCAGACAGGTACGCAAATAAGAGTCAGTACTCAAGACCCTCTCTAAAACCAACGGAGACTTTATTTGGCAGATAGGTGTGATGCACGTCCTAGAGCCACTAACGTTTAGAATGAATGGAAAGCAAAGACAGAGGAAGGAGTCTTCCAGTTTCATTTAAACCCCTGGAGAGATGCAAGGTGCTTTCAGCACAGGGAGTACTCACTGCTGTTTGCAGATCACCTACATTTTAAATTTAAAAAATCGGAGGCTACATTTCCCTTTCAGAACAAACTGTTAAGGTTAACTGCTGGGGATGCATCTAATCTCGTGGTTTCACCCTGAGTTGGAACTCTGATTCCTGTCCTGAATCAGATCCTTAGAAAGGCCTTGTAACCAGTGGATTTGTAACCTCAGTAGAATGTCCCCCAACCCCCGTTTTTCTTGGCAAATCCAACCTCCCAAACTTCTGCATTAAGGTGCTAACTTTGCCAAATATTATCCTACTCCTAAGTTTGGTATCCATGGTTGGTTTAGCAAAGAAAAGTTTTGGGGGTATTTTTCATGGTAAACGTTTTATAATTTTTTTGCAAGGCTCATGTAAGTCATTGGGAAGTAGAATGCATCCTTTCTAGGAGAAAGGACATGTGAGATGGTGACGCAGGCTTGATGCTGCCTGGAAAACAAGTCATTTAATTCATTTGATTCTCACCTCAAAGGATTGTAGTGAGAATTAAGTGAGAAATATGTACATTCACTATATAGTGTTGGTGATTGAAGAATGAACACTTGAAAAGAAATTGTGTATTTGTGAAATGAATTGCCTCTTTTTTATATATATATTTTTGCTGCCTCCCAATGTCTTTTTTGGAGAAGGAAATGGCAACCTACTCCAGTGTTCTTGCCTGGAGAATCCCAGGGATGGGGGAGCCTGGTGGGCTGCCATCTATGGGGTCGCACAGAGTCAGACACGACTGAAGCGACTTAGCAGCAGCAGCAGCAGCAATGTCTTTTTTAAAATTATTATTAAACTTTTTATTTTGTATTGGAGTATAGCTGATTAGCAATGTTATGACAGTACAGGTGGACAGCAGAGAGACTCAGTCATAAATATACATGTATCCATTCTCCTCCAAACTCCTCATTCATCCAGACTGCCACATAACATTGAGCCGAGTTCCCTGTGCTATCTCTTGTTGGTTATCCATGGATAATCCCTTGTTGGTTATCCATTTTAAATACAGCAGTGTGTACTGGTCCATCCCAAAGTCCCTAACTTTCCTTCTGCTCATTCTTCCCTCCTGGCAACCATAAGTTCATCCTCTAAGTCTGTGAGTCTGTTTCTGTATTGCAATAAATTGCCTGTTACAAGAAGCCCATTTTACTGTCTAGAACATAGCACACGATTAGTGGTTCCATTCAGGAGAAGGCAATGGCACCCCACTCCAGTACTCTTGCCTGGAAAATCCCATGGATGGAGGAGCCGGTAGGCTGCAGTCCATGGGGTCGCTGGGAGTCAGACACAACTGAGCGACTTCACTTTCACTTTTCACTTTCATGCATTGGAGAAGGAAATGGCAACCCACTCCAGTGTTCTTGCCTGGAGAATCCCAGGGACAGGGGAGCCCGGTGGGCTGCCGTCCATGGGGTCGCACAGAGTTGGACACGACTAAAGCGACTTAGCAGCAGCAGTGGTTCCATTGAATGGGAAGGATGTATGGGGAAGTGGCCTTTCTGGGCATAGGAGGCAGCATGTATGATTCGGAATGGCAGACAGAGGGTGGGGGAATAGTGAGCCCCCTTTAAAATGAAATCTCACTCCTGAATCTTCCTGCTATCCCTGCAAATTTGGAATAGCTTCTCCCCTTCCCATTCGTTTAGTCTATGAGCTTACATTACTCTACCAACAAAGGTCCGTCTAGTCAAAGCTATGGTTTTTCAAGTAGTCACATATGGATATGAGAGTTGGAATATAAAGAAAGCTGAGCACCGAAGAATTGATGCTTTTGAACTGTGGTGTTGGAGAAGACTCTTGAGAGTCCCTTGGACTGCAAGGAGATCCAACCAATCCATCCTAAAGGAAATCAGTCCTGAATGTTCATTGGAAGGACTGATGCTGAAGCTGAAATTCCAATACTTTGGCCACCTGATGCAAAGAACTGACACCTTAGAAAAGACCCTGATGCTGGGAAGGAGCCAACAGAGGATGAGATGGTTGGATGGTATCACCAACTCAATGGACATGAGTTTGAGTAAGCTCTGGGAGTTGGTGATAGACAGGGAAGCCTGGCGTGCTGCAGTCCATGGGGTCACCAAGAGTCAGACACAACTGAGTGACTGAACTGAACTGAACTGATTAGTTTACATGTTAGAAGGGAACGTTTTATTTGCACCATGTGACCTGTGGGATCTCAGTTCCCTGACCAGGGATTGAACCTGGGCCAGGGAACTCCTGGGACTGTTGATTTTTTATTTGACTGAATATATATGTTTGAGGAGAAGAAGGAGTAGTAGAAGAAGATCACATTTTACGGAAAAGTGAGATTGAGGAGAAAGGAGAGTGACTTTGTAAAACACAAGCAAACAATAGTCATTTGTCTAAAATACAAGTACTCCCAGGCTTCGTGACTTGCCCTGTGTTTGGACTCAGATTCATGTCCTGAATCGAATCATCAGAATTAGCAGGGGCCAGGGTGAAAATCTGGGTCTTGTCCCTTTCAGCCCACAGTGCTGCCTGGAGGTAGACATAATGGAACTGCTTCCAAAGATGTGTAGGGACTTGCCCAAGGCCACATGCAAGTAGCCTAAAGGAACATGGAGGTCTCTGAGGAGTAGGTTTTGGAGCTTTTGGCATCTCAAGCAGTGAGCTAGTGCTTTTCACCCAGCTGCCTTTTGCCTTGGAAATATTTGTGATGCTTAAAAAACAGGCAGTGGGACTTCCCTGGTGGTCCAATGGTTAAGGCTCCTCACTGCCAATGCAAGGCCACAGGTTTGATCCCTGGTCAGGGCATTAAGATGCCATTTGGCACCACCAAAAGATAAAAAGTAAAATAAAAGCCTTTGAGGGTTAAAAAAAAAGTTGAAAATTAAAAAAAAAAAAAAAAAAACAGGCGAAAACAAACCCAGAAAAACCAAATAAACTGATTTTTAACTCATCTAGGAAAAACTAGATTCCCCACTGACCTTGAACTTCCTGGGTAGTTCAGAGGAAATGCGTCTCACTGCTCTGTGCACCCTGCTGGCTAGAGGCTCTCCATTAGCCTCTGGAAATAAAACTATTTGTTGCCTTACAGCTGCTCCCTCCATCCGAACAAAAATTGGTGATGAAATTAAGTTCACCACCACCCTCGGCCCACGCTTCCCAGAGCAGACCATCCCACATTTCTGAGGGTTAGCAGCATAATTCTTTTTATAACCGGGCGGATGACTTAATTGGAATGGAATGGGATGGGTGGCTCCCACACCTGCCACCTCCGTGTCAGGTTTCCGTGACCTTTTTATGTCTGGATTGAGTTGTGAGACTGTAACTCGCCAAGGATTTGCAAGTCAGTGATCTTGTAAGAAGAATCTGGTAATGAGCGCCGTGCTTTAAAGGTCCTCCTAAAGAATACAAAATTAGTTCCAATAACTATTCATTAAAAAAGGAATTTTTGCAAATCAGTTCCTTTTCCAACTCATGGTTACATTTTATTTAAAAAGAAAGAAAGAAACACTTTCTTCCATATTATCACTATCCCCTCCTCATGTTCTGCACACATTTTTGCCACCTACCTGCCCCCACACCTGCCTTACTCTTTTCCCTTAAAAAAGTGGCTATATTCTTAAAGCATCTTAGTCTTACTTTGCTTAACCACCTAACATCTTTTTGAAACCAAAACAATTTAAAGAAATAGTTCATTAAGAGCTTTGAAAAGCAAATTGAAATGTAAATCCCTATTTTTAAAGCAACACAGTCTGAAGAGAGGGTGGAAACTTTCCCAGAGCATGAAAAACATCTGTTGTGTGCTTTTTTTCTTATATATTAGCTGTCTTTAAACCAGCCTGTGCCGCCTCAAGCTGCCAGTTCTCAGATATGAGATAACAAACAGCTCGGGAAGAGAAGTCCATGTCATGGGGATTCCAATCGCAGCTCTGCTGTGTACTGGTCATGGTACCGAGAGCTCAGATCAATCCCTCTGAGATTAAGTTTCCGGGGGTTTTTTTGGTAAATTTATTTATTTATTTATTTTTGGCTGCCCTGGCTTCTCATTGCGGTGGTTTCTCTTGTTGCAGAGCAGTCTCTAGGCACGTGGGCTACACTAATTGTGGCTCCCAGGCTCTGAGCACAGGGTCAATAGTTGTGGTGAATGGTCTTAGTTGTTCTGGGTAATATGGAGTCTTCCAGGGTCAACCCACATCGGCAGGTGGATCCTCAACCAGTGGACCACCTGAGAAATCCCCGACTGCATTTCCCTGTGTGTGTCAGTCACTGAGTCGTGTCCAACTCTTTTCAACCCCGTGGACTGTAGTTCGCCAGGCTCCTCTGTCCATGGAATTCTCCAGGCAAGAATACTGGAGTGGGTTGCCATTCTCTTCTCCAGGGGCTCTTCCCAACCCAGGAATCAAACCTGGGGCTCTTGCATTGCAGGCAGATTCTTTACTGTCTGAGCCACTAGGGAAGCATTTTCTTATGATTGTCCTATTTAATGCACCAATTTGACTTGCTTGTGTAAATGAGGGCATAGGGATTTTAAATTTCTGATTATACCCTTTTTGCTCAGAGGAAATGTAGTTTGAAAGACAGTACCAACAAGGCCCAAGTTTGGAATGAGAATTCAGAGAAAAAGACCATATTCTCCGGAGAACTTGAGTAGGAATCACTCTGATTCTGAAACACATCAGAGCTCCTTGGTGGGAGGCTGAATACGGAAGAGGACCCTCAGACTGCTGAAGGGAGCTCTGAGACAAGTGTCTTTCATCTCCTGGTGTATGAAACTTAAAAATGGCTAGGTTATATGGGCACATGTATGTAGCACAGGCTGAGTAATTTGAAAAGGTAGTGTTTTTGAGCACAAGATGTGACCTTTAGGGAAAATCATGATGTCAAAAGATAACTCTCGGGTGGACAGGCAGGAGCTGAGGACAAGTAGAAACGGAACAATAATCTTTTTTAAAAAATTAATTAATTGACTTATTTATTTACTTATTTTTTGGCCACACTGGGTCTTCATTGCTGCAAGCAGGCTTTCTCTAGTTGTGGCGAGCAGGGCTGCTCTCTAGTTGCGGTGTGTGGGTTCCTTGTTGTGGTGGTTTCTCTTGTTTCGGCACACGAGCTTAGCTGTTCCAAGGCGTGTGGGATCTTCCCAGACCCAGGGATCAAGCCTGTGTTCCCTGCCTTGGGAGGCAGATTCTTACCCCTGGACCACCAGGGATGTCCAGGAACAGTACTCTTTTGATAGACAGTTGCAAAATTGTTCTTAAAGCTCCAGGCACTCGGCGACAACAAATATGGCCTCTTCTATCTCACCTGGACCCAGAAGCCACATGAGAAAGATTTTTGTCCCTTGTGCCTGTGTTAGTTGCTCAGTCATGTCCAGCTCTTTGAGACCCCATGAACACCTCTGTCCATGGGATTTCCCAGGCGAGAATACTGGAGTGGTTTGCCATTCCCTCCTCCCTTGTAAGTTCCAAGAATTGTCTCTCAGGATATAAAAGGGGGCCTCATGCTGTGCTCTGTGGCTGAGTCTTCTGTGGAGGTGGGGGATTGCAAGAACCAGTGCCTCCTGAGGACATCCCTGGGCAGTAGGGACAGCTCTGAGCTTCTTATACGCAGCTCCAGCCTCCCTGCCTCTCCAACCCTTGCGATGACCCTCTCGCCTTGCTGCCCGATCCCATACTTTACTTGTCCTTTCGCTCTTCTACTCTCTGCGCTTTTTCACTTGGGCAAGGGCTGCAGATACCTGGGACATGAACACAAACCCCAAACCGCAGTACAGTTTGCATCCCCTCAGAGGACCCAGGACTAGGGTTCCCCAGAGGTGGAGTCAGGAGAATTGAGAACTGTGGTAACTTACCCTCTAAGCATTTTTTCCACTTGAGCAAGTGGTTGAGAAGATGGGAAGGAGGCAGCTGCAGTGGCCTTCGACCCCCAGAAACTTTTCCAGGAGGCCTGGCATCATGGGAATTTGCTCAGTATGCTTTGAGGAGGTATTTCAATCCTGCTGGGACCAGACTCAGAGCAGTTTTTGGCTTGCCTGGAGTCTTAGGTTTGAATGTCACTGTCTAGAAATCTAGTATTTGATTTCCTAACCAGTTGTTCCTTTCCGTGGAAAATTCATGTAACACATTATTAGGTTTCCTGAGAGGTATGCAATAAGACTCCCTTACTGTAATGAGAAAAGGGACATTTTTCTTGTGGCACATAATGATAATTGCTATTTTTATTCATTGGGTTACATATGCTCACAGGCTATGCACTGAACACTAGCCATGTACAAAGGAATGCTGTATGGTTCCCTATGAAGGGGGTTTGATGGTAAAAGACCATGTTTCATTCCTGGGATAACATGGTCTTACTTCTGACAAATGTATTCCAAGCAGGAGTCACCCCTCCATGCCCAACCAGTAATGACTGGCACTCAAGTATCTGTCTGAGCCTTTGTAAAGGGTATGAAGTCTCAGGCTGAGATCACACAAAAGTTATGGTGGAAATCCTTTCTCCCAGTTCTAAATGTGGGCACATTAGTTAGCACAAATAAGTTTGGATGATGCTGATTTAGAATATGAGCCAATTTGTAGTTCTGCATCCTTGCATCAAAATGGCTTAAAGTTGGGACTTCTCTGGTGGTCCAGTAGTTAAGAGTCTGTGCTTCTAATGGAGGGGGCTTGAGTTCAATCCCTGGTCAGGGAACTAAGATCCCAAAGGATGGGCAGCATGACCAAAAAGCAAAACAAAAAAAATGGCTTAAATAGTCCATCTCAAACTTGACTACATATTAAAATTACCTAAGAAGTTAATACCAAAAGAACTGATGCCTGGCTCCCCCAAAGATTCTAAGTTAATTGATAAGAGAGGGTAGCTTGGTGTTGGACATTTTCATAGCTGCCCTCGTGATTCTAATAGGCAGTAAAGTTTGAGAACCACTGGTTTAAGCTGTAAGTCAAAACGATAAAGAGAAACAATGAATGGCTAGAAACTGAGAGGGAGAAGAAAGATACGCAGATATGAAGGGGTCATGAGAATAGCAGCAGCAGGAGAATCAACAAGGCAAATCAACGGACTCTCTGGGGGTCCACTGGTTAAAAATCTGGCTTCCGGTGCAGAGGATTCAGGTTCAATCCCTGGTCAGGGAGCTAAGATTCCACATGCTGCACAGAGCAACTAAGCCCACGTGCCACAACGAAAGAGAAGCCCGCATGCCACACCTAAGACCCAGCACAGCCAAATAATAATAATAACAACGCCAGACGTAATACGTAACAAGTGTGATTCAAAAAAAAGAAAAAAAGTAAATCGAGAAGGGCAGCAAGTAGAGCAGAGCCTCAAGAATGGGGGCAGCAAAGGGGGCGACAAAGGATGAGATGGTTGGATGGCATCACCGACTCAATGGATGGAAGTTGGAGCAAACTCCAGGGGATAGTGAAGGACAGGAAAGCCTGGTGTGCTGCAGTCCCTGAGATCACAAAGAGTCGGACATGACTTAGCGACTGAACAACAACACGGTGCAAAAACAGAGCCCTGCTGAGGTCTCTGGACCTCCCAGGACCCAGAGAGGCCTGCAGGGCATGGCTGCTCCAGCAGTGGCTCTTGCTGTTGCATTTCTATGGGATCTGTTTCTCACGATCGCTTCTTAAAAAGCTCATCAAGTGACACATGGGCGTGGGCAGGGGCACACTTGTCTGGCCCTCCAGAGAACACCTGTGGCCCAAGCTGTTATCACGTGCCATCGCCCTGGGAGCTCATTTTTACTGGCAGGTGTTGGGGCCACTGTTTTGAGTGGGTGGCACCATAGCCATCACACTGCAGTTGCTGTGTTCACTCTACATCCCATTTCTGGATGGTGCCCCCGAGAAACCAACCGAGAAAGAAAGATGGCTTGACGCCATCGAACTCATTCTATCTAATGAGGTGTACAATGCAAAGACAACATCTAGAGGTCCCTAGAGATGGTGCCCCGTGATGACCTAGAGGAGTGGGATGGGAGGAGGGGTAGGAGGGAGGCTAAAGAGGGAGAGAATATATGTATACATACAGCTGATTCTTTTAGTTGTACAGCAGAAGCTAACACAACATTGTAAAGCAATTATACTCCAATAATAAAGTTCTTAAAAAAGAAAAGAAACCCTCAGTGAAACAAGCACTTGAGCTTGTTTTATTGATTTCATCCATCCCTGGTTTTTAAAAATCACACTTGGTATAGTCTTAGCATCAGTCCCCCATTTCTTGGGACCCAGGGATAGAGAAATGGTTTCTAGAAAGAGTTGTTGAAAGCCAGTCACTACACATGTCCTTAATGGTACATCCGAGCTTTGAGGATCCTGGCAGTTTTGTCCTGTTCGGGATAATTCCACTGTTAGAAACCTGTTATGTCTTGTGCATATGTGCTCAGTCGATTCGGTCACGTCCAACTCTATGGACTGAAGCCCACGAGGCTCCGCTGTCCATGGGATTCTCCAGGCAAGAATATTTGAGTGGGTTGCCATGCCCTCCTCCAGTGGGTCTTCCCAACTCAGGGATCAAACCCATGTCTCTAATGTCTCCTGCATTGGCAGACAGGTTCTTTACCACTAGTGTCATCTGGGAAGCCCAAATGCTAAGGAATTAAATAATGTTATGTCTTATTTAATTATAATATGTGCTTCAAGATCATACGTGGTCTAGTAAGGTCCTGGCAAGAGGTTTAAAGCATAGGTTTAGAAACACTAAAAACCCCATGCAGGTGATTAGCTTTCAAAGGCTGGGAACCCCTGGGTCTGTTGGCTAGACATGACCCCTAAGGTTCTTTCCTCTATAAGGCTTCCCTGGTGGCTCAGATGTTAAAGAACCTGCCTGCAATGCAAGAGACCCAGGTTCGATCCCTGGGTCAGGAAGATCTCCTGGAGAAGGGAATGGCTACCCACTCCAATATTCTTGCCTGGAGAATCCCCATGGACAGAGGCTACAGTCCATGGAGTTGCAAAGAGTCGGACACGACTGAGCCACCTGTCTTCTCACAGTCCTGTTAAACCTCTGGCATCCTACCTAGCATGTGGCAGTTTTGAGGAGCCTAGTGTGTCCTTAGTAAAGGGCCGTAAGACCAGCCTTACTCTGCTTCTGCTTCTGTCACTAACACTTTTTGTTCTGCGGCCCACTGATCTAGAGCCCCCCATCACTCTTTCCACTTGCTGCCAGATTGTCTATTCATTGGTGCATTTGAAAGATGCCATTTCTCCACTCCCTCCCCATTATGCTGTCAAACTCCTATCTGATGCTGTGTTGGCTTAGCAAGCAGAATGTGTGAAATTATCCCTGGGATGGTTGCTTGATCAGTGTGTTTATGGTTTATATATGGGAGGGTTGCTACATTGTTTTCATGAAGACTGTGACTCTGGCCTTTTAAAAAAATATTTTATTTTTGATTGTAGGATAATTACCTTACAACATTGTGATGGTTTCTGCCATATATCAGCATGAACCTGCCACAGGTATCCATACGTCCCCTCCCTCTTCTACCCCCCTCCCACCTCCCTCGCCTCCCACCCTTCTAGGTTGTCACAGAGCACCAGCTTTTGGTTCCCTGTGTCATACAGCAAACTCCCATTGGCTATCTATTTTGAAAGGATTTTTGGAATCTTTCCTTAAAGGTGTCTCTTGGGAATCAGCCATTGGTATTTATTGATTATAAATGAGTGAGGTCAACAAATCCTTTGACATGGAAAATCCCCTTTCGTGGAGCTGTCCCTGGAGTGAGATGTTTTTGTAACCTTCCATTCTTCACCCTCATGACTTTAAAGGAGCAAAAGATGAAAGAGAACCATTGTTTTTCACTAGCAGCTGAGTATTATTTACATTTAAAAAAAATTAGTTAAAAAAAAGTTATTTTAATCAGTTTTACCCTTTGACTTGTTCCCTTGCTTCCTTTAGGTATTTGCTCAAATGTCAGCCTCCCCTGTACAGCCAGTTAAAAATTGCAGCTGCAGCCCCCAAATTACATTAAATTAAAAAGGGGACTTACCTAGTATTCCAGTGGTTAAGACTTGCACTTCTACTGCAGCAGGTATGGGTTCAATCCTTGGTCGGGGAACTAAGATCCTGCATGCTGCATGGCACAGAAAAAAAAACAAACTGCAGCTTTCTTCCTACATGTCTCCAACCCTTTTTATTTTCATTTATGAGACATAGACTCATAAAGTTACTCATTTCGTTTCCTCTCATTGGATGATAAACTTCTCAATGGCAGAGATTTTGTTCCTTGTGGTATCCCCAGTGCCTGGAATGGTCCTTGGCACATGATATGTACTCAGTGAATGTTTGTGGAGGAAAACATACCCAATGAAAACAAAAATGTGCCCAGTAGCAGCTGTGCGGCCCAGTGGATGGATGCGAGCACAGCCTCTGAGCCAGGTTGCCGGACTTTGGATCCCAGCTTTAGCAGTTGCTGGTCGAGTGCCTTAACCTCTGACATAGTTTTATTATCAGTAAAATGGATGTAACAGCAATCTCTCCCTCACTGGTGTCGTAAGCTGCTGTATAAACATTGACTGTTATGGATCTTGTCACTGGAGAGGGTGTGTACTCTCTCTCAACTGAGGGTTTCTTTTTTCTTTTTTTTGCCATACCTCACAGCAAGCCGGATCTTAGTTCCCAGACCAGGGATCAAACCTGTGCCCACTGCAATGGAAGGGTGGAGTCTTAATCCCTGGACTGCCAGAGGAGTCCCCAGCTGAGGTTTTTAAAGCTGGTCAGCTGCAAGCTTGCCAGCCGTGAACCACCTTTACCATTCCATGGTGACTCACGATCTGGGAGTCAAGGCGACTCAGAGAGACCCCGAAACAAGGATGCAGATGGATTCCTCATGACTTTATTTGAGCCTTGGATCCAGACTGATCCAGTCAGCTGCTGCTGCTGCTGCTGTTTAGTCGTTTCAGTCGTGTCTGACTCTGCAACCCCATGGACTGTAACCTGCCAAGCTTCTCTGTCCATAGTATTTTCCAGGCAAGAATACCAGAGTGGGTTGCCATTTCCCTGTCCAGAGGATCTTCCCCACCCAGGGGTTGAACTGGCATCTCCTGCTTGGCAGGTGGAATCTTTACCACTGAGTCACCTGGGAAGCCCTGATCTAGTCAGGGCCTAGCCTTTTGGTTGTGTGACCCAATAAACCTCTGTGCTTAAAGAAAGGGCTTCCCAGGCGGCGCTAGTGGTAAAGAACCCGCCTGCCAATGCAGGTTTGATCCTGGGTCAGGAAGATCCTCTGGAGAAGGGCATGGCAACCTACTCCAGTATTCTTGCCTTGAGAATCTCATGGACGGAGGAGCCTGGTGGGCTATGGTCCCTAGCGTCACAAAGAATTGGACACAACTGAATCGACTTAGCACCTACAAATGCATGCTTAAATTGAGAAAAAAAAAAAAGAGTTCACTGCAGCGGGCAGGCTGAGCTCCTTCCTTCTTGCTGCCACCCCTGTTCCCTTATGGTCAAGAGTCTCATCACCAAACTGACCACACCTTTCACCAAAGAAGGATCCTGTTGGAAGGCTTTCTCCCCTCTGGAAAATGAGATTGACCGGCTCCCTCCTCCCTTTTCGTGCACCCCCACTCCGTGCTTCTCTGGGTGAGGTAGCTCTCTAGCCCTCCCTTGGGGTTAGGTCCTGGGAGCCCAACTTTGGTGACGCTTCCTAGGTCCCCAGTGAAGCCTCACCAGGGTCAGGGCCTCTGCTGTCACCTGTCATTTGGAGGCTGGGACTCCTTTTTCAGTCCCCTGTTCCACGGCAGTGCTGTGCAGTGGTTATGGGCACTGGCTGCCAATCGAGCAGGACTTGGTCAGCAACCTGCCCCTTACTGGGAGGGCTGGGCCCATTGCCTTCGCCCCCTGCTTTCCTTTTGTTTCCTTTAGGAAGTGAAGACGATCATCGTTGCTTTGTATGAAGGCTGGGATAATAAAGACCATACGTGTGAAGGAAAAAACGTGGGCCCTGGGCTTGCCGCGCCTCCCTTCAGTCAGCCAGTGAAACCAGTGCCTGTGAGAGGAGGCATTTGCATCCTTCACTAAGAGAAGTGCTTTCTTCCTTACATCTCGCCCAATTTCCCTGCCCCAGAGTCCAGAAAATGTGGCAAGAGAGCGTGATTCAGGGAGCAGGGATGGGCTTATGTTTCCCGCCAGTGAAAGTCAAACCCAAACCGGACTGAAATCAAATTTGTCAGAAGAAGAAAGCAAGGGGAAAAGGTCACCTGCTGCTGACTGTAGATGGAAGAGAATTTTACGATGGTGGGGGTCAGAGGTCACTGACAAAGCACCTTTCCTGACCCCCCGAGGGATCTTTCTGGAGAAACTGCTGCCTGCTTTATGGAAGTCGAGGCACCCAGAAATGGAAATGAGTGTGAAAGTCACTTGTGTCTGACTCTTTACAACCCCATGGTCTGTCCCTGGAATTCTCCAGGCAAGAATACTGGAGTGGGTTGCCGCTCCCTTCTCCAGGGGATCTTCCCAACCCAGGGACTGAACCAGGGTCTCCTGTATTGCAGGTGGATTTTTACCACCTAAATTCCAGGACCAGAGACACAGAATTAGGAAGAGAAGCCAAGCTTGCTTACACACAAGTCAGCCGTGTCAGGGCCCCTGTGACAACTCCAAGGCCAGGCTCTTTCCTTTCATCTTATGGCTTTTCCTTCCTCGGTGCAAGGAACTGATAATTTGGTGTGTTTCTGTTTTATGTGATGATTCTCCCCTCTCGTTCTTCATCATCTTTCATGTATCATGTCATCTTCCCATAACAATTCCTCAATGTGTGAAACACATTTAAACAACTTGCATCAAAATCAGCTGTGGTGCCTGTTTAACATGCAAATCCCTGCATCCCCCAGATCAGACTGTCTGGGGCAGGGGGGGAGCCTGTTTTTGTAGCGAACTGGCCAAGTGATTCTAACGTCCCCTGAAGCACACAGCCTGCGCTGCTGGGAGACGCGCCGCAGACTTCCTCTGGCTGTGAAGTCATTCCTGTGGATCTTTTTTTGTCTCTTTGGCCCACACTGAACCTCAAATGATGGGATCAGTGTCAATTTGAGCGATTCCATGGTTATTCCTCGAGATGAAAGACTAGCTCCATGCCTCTTTTTGGCCGTGGTGTGTAAGTGAAATTCAAAATTCAGATTTTCAACCTTAAATAGAGACTGGAGATGATTTTTGTCTTCTCGGAGCTCTTTCACAAACATTTTTGAACACAACCCCAGTGCACAGTAGTGTTCAAAAATAGCAATAGTGTTCGGTCTGCCTTCTGTCCAAGGGCCTGATGGCTTGCAGCAGTTTCTAAAAATAGATCTTCCTGGTCCAGGTCACTAAGCAGGAATGGCCTCTGCGTCACTCTGTTTACACAATTTCCCATCTGACTCCTTCGTAACAACAGTGCGGACTGGATGAGGCCTGGGGGCCCTCGGGGGCCTGTGGGAACTCTGGGTGTCTGCTGCATCCCCATGAGTGTGTTTGGATTCGGGGCCCTTTCAACCTTTGCTTCATGACTCCTCATCCCCTTTCCATCACTGTCTCAAAATCAGGGGCAGAGGTCAGAAACTCCAAGTCATTCCACAAGATCCTAACAAACAGAAAAATAAGCTCACGTTCAGAAATGTAAGACCCACAGTGTTTTCCTTTGTTTAATCTGTCTTTCATTTTTCCTCTGTGCACACTTGTGAGTTTACGAGACATCATAGAGTTGCAAATGTAACTTCCAGACCTTTCAGCAGAATGTTCAGAAAAGGCTTGTCTTTGATTTTGTTTTGGAACAGTCCTGCAATAGTGAGAGGTCTCCTCTTTTGTGTCATAGTTCATGGCACCCCAATCCTTTCCCCTAAATGCAGATGACATGAGTGGTATTAGAATGAAAATTTCTTGGAATTAACATTTTAAAATTAAGGACATGGGATAAAAGTATGGGGACACTTGACACTGAATATACATGAGGTGACTGAACTGGCCCACCGAGCCTTCATATTTGTAAGATTTTAGTAAGTTCTGAAGAAGTGGGTTAATTTGTGTCAAATGCAAAATGTTATCTCTAGGAATCAATTTTGATTTACTAGTTAGCCTGCCACCTCTAAAGAAATAATTCTTAACAAGCTCTCACCTGTTAGCTTTGGATGTTCTAAGCCAGGGGTCCCCAACCTCCAGGACCTAATGCCTGATGATCCCAGGTGGAGCTGATGTAATAAGAATAGAAATAAATCACAAGATAAATGTAATGTGTTTGAAATAGGTATTATTATTACTCTATTATATGGAAGAGGAAACAAACTTTTTAATAGGGTAGCCCGGCCAAGGGAACACATTTTGAATTTGAGCTCCAGCCTGTCTTACATGAACATCCAGGCTTTTGAGTCAGTAGGTGTTCAGAGGAGCAGGCAAGCTGGTTTTCTGTGGTTGCTCAAACCCCAATACCAGCATGAATTCTTCAGCCCCTGGGCAACCACGATTGGGTTCCATCACCACTTTTATTTGTTTTATTTTAAAGACAGTACTCACTGGTGCCTTTTGTTTTCTCAGCATTGTTTATCCACATTCCCTTAAATAAATTAACCCTCCCATCTTGTCTAGCTCATTTGATGGGAGCAAGTCCACATGCCAATAAAAATAGAAACAACACAGCAAGAAGGGAGAAGTGACGGAGGTTTTATGGTTATTATGATATGAATACAGGCATATCATTTTTTACTCTTTCCAAACAAAGCAAAAGACCCTTGTAACTTGATTCCAATCACAGTTTGTTCTATTATATATATATATAGGCTGCACAGGGTCTTCATTGCTGCGCATGGGCTTTCTCTAGTTGCAGCGAGTGGGGGCTACTCATCATGCATGGGTTTCTCATTGCAATGGCTTATCTTGTGGATCCCGGGCTCTCGGGCATTTGGGCTTCAGCAGTTGTGGTGCATGGGCTTAGTTACCTCCTGGCATGTGGAATCTTCCTGGACCAGGGATCAAACCTGTGTCCCCTGCATTGGCAGGTGGATTGTGAACCACTTGACCACCAGGAAAGTCTTGTTTTATAATTTTTCAATGGTTAAAATACATGATTAATATTGAGATGTTGGAACATCTACCGTTTTTTATCAGTTCTCTCCCAAATAGCAGATGCTTGCTAAATGAGGTTGAATGCTAGTGCTAAACTTGTGAGTACTTAGCCGTAGCCCTAGAAGACTCTGTCCATTGCAGGGTGGACTAACCCAACTTCCAAAGAAGATGCAGTTTGTGTTTGTTCTCTGTCCTAACCAGCACCCTAATGAAGCCCCCTGCTTCTCCCCATCTCAGTACCCACTGTTCTCTGCACACCCCACCCCATGTCTCTCAAATCTCTCCTAGGAATTGTTCCTTTACACCTCTTTCCTGGTTTGTTATTCAAATTTGCCTTTCCATTTCTTGCTCCCTCAGAACCTTGCAGGCGGATGACTTGCAAAGCTCCAAAGACATAGAACAGTTGAAGTCCTTTGAGAGAACAATACCATCTTACACTGATACAAAACAGCAGGGCTTCCCAGGTGGCTCAGTGGTAAAGAATCTGCCTCCGATGCAGGAGATGCTGGTTGTATCTCTGGACTGGTTGGATCCCTTGGAGGAGGAAATGGAAACCCAACTTGGCAGGCTACAGTACATGGAATCACAAAGAGTCAGACACAACTTAGCAACTGGGCCCAAGTACACAAATAAAGCTGCTGCTGCTGCTGCTGCTGCTGCTGCTAAGTCGCTTCAGTCGTGTCTGACTCTGTGCGACCCCAGAGCCCACCAGGCTCTGCCATCCCTGGGATTCTCCAGGCAAGAACACTGGAGTGGGTTGCCATTTCCTTCTCCAACGCATGAAAGTGAAAAGTGAAAGTGAAGTCGCTCAGTCGTGCCCGACTCTTAGCGACCCCATGGACTGGAGCCTACCAGGCTCCTCCGTCCATAGGATTTTCCAGGCAAGAGTACTGGAGTGGGGTGCCATTGCCTTCTCCGCAAATAAAGCTATTATTCATATTTTTAAAAGTGATTGCGCAGATTATCAGTATCTTACCATAAAGGAATGTGTTCCCAATGCTGTTATCTCTGTGACAATTGATCAGCACTTTCCTGGGCTTCCCTGATAGCTCAGTTGGTAAAGAATCTGCCTGCAATGCGGGAGACCTGGGTTCAATCCCTGGGTTGAAAAGATCCCCTGGAGAAGGAAAAGGCTACCCACTCCAGTATTCTGGCCTGGAGAATTCCATGGACTCTATAGTCCATGGCGTCGAAAAGAGTTGGACACGACTGAGGACTTTCACTTTCACATGGATAGGTGGATCTTGTCATTAGATGCCTTCTAATCATGGCAACCCACTCCAGTGTTCTTGCCTGGAGAATCCCAGGGATGGGGAAGCCTGGTGGGCTGCCATCTGTGGGGTCGCACAGAGTCGGACATGACTGAAGCGACTTAGCAGCAGCAGCAGCAATCATGGACAGAAGGTGACGTCATCCTTGTAAGGTTGATGCTGGCCCTTCAGCCTATGTGGCTGACTTAGCCCCCTGAAGACTCCGGGTAGTCAGCAGGAAGCCTTGGTGGCCAGTGATGGTGGGCCCTGGGGATGAGGGTTAGAAGATACATCAGCTATCTTGACAGTATAATTAAAATGCTCATTTCATGAACTTGTGACAGCCAGGATGGGAGGGGAGTTTGGGGGAGAATGGATACATGTATATGTATGGCTGAATCCCTTTGCTGTTCACCTGAAACTACCTCAACATTGTTAATCGGCTATACCCCAAAACAAAATAAAAAGTTTAATAAAAACGTTCGTTTCACAACTTTGGAAATCATCCAAAAGTTGTATTGTGATAATTCAGATGTGAATATCCTCATTTGAATATAGTGTAAAGAAAGTGATGGGTATGTTTCAGGATGGATTGCCTCTTTGTAGAATTGTCTGCAGGGTGGGTTTTATCCTAAACTTTTTTTCTCTGCTACTTGACTGTTCCTGAAATGCTAACATGAGCTTGAAACCCAGTATATGCAAGTCTGGGTTTAGCTCTGTCAGTTGCCCTCAGTTGGCGCAGTAGTAAGACTGTTAACAGTTAGATTCCTGGGTTGAAGTATGCAGTGTGATGCAGGGACACTCTAATAACTTTATCCCCATATGTATACATGCAGTGTTTGGTGTGTGTGAGTCGCTCAGTTGTGACCGACTCTTTGCAACCCCATGGTCTGTCCATGGGATTCTCTAGGCAAAAATACTGGAGTGGTTTGCCATTCCCTTCTCCAGGGGATCTTCCCGACCCAGGGATTGAACCCAGGTCTCCTGCATTGCAGGCAGAGTCTTTACCATCTGCGCTACTAGGGAAGTCATATACATGCAATAGTATGTCCCATGTAGGGTCGGCCGATTGAGCACATCAGAAAACAGGATGCCCACTTTATTTGAATTTCAATGAGCAAATAATTTTTAAATAAAAGTATGTCCCTGATTTTATCTAACAACCCTAGTCACATTACAACTTAGATATACAGGGAAAAAAGCAGGCAGGTTCTTTATCTAAATTTTTTTTTTAATTGAAGTCTAGTTAACTTATAGCATTGTGCTAGTTTCAGGTGTACAGCATGGTAATTCCATATTTTTGCAAATTATATCGCATTACAGGTTAGTACAAGATGATGCAGGTAATTCCCTGTGCTATACAGTGTACACTTGTTGCTTATCTATTTTATGTATAGTAGTCTGTACTGTTCTTGGAGAAGGAAATGGCAACCCACTCCAGTGTTCTTGCCTGGAGAATCCCAGGGACGGGGAGCCTGGTGGGCTGCCATCTATGGGGTCACACAGAGTCAGACATGACTGAAGCGACTTAGCAGCAGCAGCAGCAGCAGTCAGCTCTTTGCATCAGGTGGCCAAAGTATTGGAGTTTCAGCTTCAACATCAGTCCTTCCAATGAACACCCAGGACTGATCTCCTTTAGGATGGACTGGTTGGATCTCCTGTAGTCCAAGGGATTCTCAAGAGTCTTCTCCAACACCACAGTTCAAAAGCATCAATTCTTCAGCACTCAGCTTTCTTCACAGTCCAACTCTCACATCCATACATGACTACTGGAAAAACCATAGCTTTGACTAGACAGACCTTTGTTGGCAAAGTAATGTCTCTGCTTTTTAATATGTTGTCTAGGTTGGTCATAGCTTTTCTTCCAAGGAGTAAGCATCTTTTAATTTCATGGCTGCAGTCACCATCTGCAGTGATTTTAGAGTCCAAAAAGATAAAGTCTGTCACTGTTTCCGTTGTTTCCTCATCCATTTGTCATGAAGTAATGGGACTGGATGCCATGATCTTAGTTTTCTGAATGTTGAGTTTTAAGCCAACTTTTTCACTCTCTTCTTTCACCTTCATCAAGAGGCTCTTTAGTTCCTCACTTTCTGCCTTAAGGGTGGTGTCATCTGCATATCTGATGTTATTGATATTTCTCCTGGCAAGCTTGATTCCAGCTTGTGCTTCATCCTGCCTGGCATTTCGCATGATGTACTCTGGATAGAGGTTAAATAAGCAGGGTGACAATACACAGCCTTGACGTACTCCTTTCCTAATTTGGAACCAGTCCGTTTTCCATAGTAGCTGCACCAATTTACATTCCTACCAACAGTGTACAAGGGTTGCCTTTTATTCTGACAAAACTTAATCTGATGTTCCTCACAATCTCACACTTGCTGGTTAGCAAGGAAACAATAAATTTTAGTCCTAGTCAAGTTAAAAGTTATCCTGATCTAATCATTTGAATAATCAGTCCATTGAGGTACTTCTCAGGCTTTAACATAAAATGCTCCCTCTCTTCGATGTCATCCTCTGTCTTCACTGCCCAACTGTTTCACCAAAATACTGTCTAGGGGTTTGGCAGTGGCAAGTACGGGTCTTTGGACACACTGTTGCCTGCTCGCTAGGCTCTGTCTGCAGTCTTGCCTGTCACTGCTGAACTCCATGGCAGAATTCTGCAGCTGGTGAATCCATGGTCAGTGTTTGCCTCAGCAATGCCCTGGAGAGCCCTGGCAACCTCCCACTGGCATAGGCAGTCTTGCTTCCATTAGCTTCAAACACCTTAGCATCTGCTAAGTTCTCCATCACAACATCCCCTAGCCCAGGGGTCCACTCCAGCATCATCTCACCCATTTCACCCACCATAGCTGCCTCATTCCAAGTCTACTGGAATGGCATCCAACATCCATCTAAATTGAGCGGAGCCAGGCTTCCTTTACAGTGACCTTCTCCTGGAGTCTCTAGTGGAGCAACAGAGCCAAGATTCCTTCACACCCTGGATATTCCCCTCTTTCTTCGAATGAATGCCCTGTTCTCCCTGAGACCAGAGACGTGAAACCTGAACTTGGTTCTGACAGTATGACTTACCACCAGTCTCTCCCACATTCCTACAATGCCCTAGAATGGCAAGGGTTGGACTTTCTTGCTATTTCTTACTCTGCTCTATGCTTCCTTCCCTCTATAACTCCAAATCTCCTGTCTAAGGCAGGAAAATGCTTATTCAAAAAGATATATGTACCCAATTTTGTAGCAACACTGTTTATAGCAGCCATGACATGGAAGCAACCCAGTGCCCATCAACAGATGAATGGATTAAGGTAAAGTGACACTATGCTACTTTGTACTATGGGAAGTCTTTGGTAATTGGAATCCTTCAGGCTCAACCCTGGGTGGATTACAGTAGTTCTCCAAAGTGTGGTCACTAGCCAGGACCTGCTATGCAGTACAAGATCTGGGGCCCTCCTCCAAAAGGCTGGGGTGTTAACCTTGCAACTAATGGTTTATCAAGCTTTCCAGGTGGTTCTGATGTACCCTAAAGAACCACAGCTTTAAGATTTCAGCAAATTGTCTTATTCCCTCTCTTACAGTTTCGAAGCCTAAAAGCTTATTCAACGAACCAAATGTACACACGTGTGTGTGCTAAGTTGCTTCATTTGTGTCCGACTCTTTGCGACCCTATGGACTGTGGAATGAAATTTGGACATACTACAACATTGAGGAATCTTGAGCATGTTGCACTAAGTGAAATAAGCCAGTCACAAAAAGACAGATACTTATGATCCCATTTGTATGAGATACCTAGAGTAGTCCAGTTCAGAGACACGAAAAGTAGAATAGTGGTTACGGGACCTGGGGGAGGGAGACAGAGTTATTGTTTTATGGGTACAGAGTTTCAGTTTTGTAAGGCAAAAGGAGTTCTGGACAAGGGTACTGGTGATGGTTGCATAGCAACATGATTGCACTTAAAACCACTGAACTGTACAGAGTTAAAAATGGCTTAAGTTCTTAAGTAACAGGTATTGATTTGAGGAAAGGTCACATGCCTGACTGAACTGGTTATCTGTGGAACTGGTAATCCTGGATGTTAAGAGTTCAGATCTCAATCTGGAAACAGATGTTCCTTATAAATTTGGGTATTTCACCAGATGTCAGTTGAGTTTCTGAACTACCATAAGTAGATGAAGAAACTGATCCAATCAATCTGATTCTGGAGTTTAAATAGTCAGTCTCACTGTGGCTATTGAGGTAAAAGATTATATATATAGTGTTGGGAATTTTTGCATAGAATATTATTCTACATGAGAAGTAATGATAAACCATCGGCTTTTCCCCATTTGCTGAAAAGATGAGCCCCTGGGAGAGCTTTGTCTGGTGGTTTGAATAGGTAGCCTTCTAGCTCCCTTTATTGTTGCTACTCTTCCAGTCATTTGGCATCAGGTGAATGAGCCCATCCTCTCTAGAGGTGGCAACTCGAGGGTGGTATTGGCAGACAGTGGAGCTTTAATTCCCCTTTCCACCTCCCAGTAATTTGCATTAGTTGCCCACCCAATAAAATAATATTCCTTGCTACAAACCATTGATGTTTTCTCAATCTTGTTAAGGATGACTGAAAGGATCTTTAGAAAATGGCTCTGGTGTAAGTGAAAACAGTGAACTTACTACGCAGACCGCAGCTTCAAGATAAGTTCCCTGCAACCTCTACACAATCCACTTGCCACCAGGGAGCCCCCCCTGTAGCAAATTCTGTAGCTGCCACTGTTCTAATCCCATTTCCACGCTGCACAAATTTCCAGGGAGAGAGAAAAAGTCCAAATCCAGATTTCAACATCTAAATATGCCTCTTGTCTATATTCATACACTATATTCGTACACGACAGTGTTCTCATAAGCCCAGGAAATTAGGTAAATAAAGATAGATAAAGTGAAAGTGTCAGTCACTCAGTCATGTCCAACTCTTTGCTACCCCATGGACTGTAGGCTGCCAGGTTCCTCTGTCCATGGGATTCTCCAGGCAAAAATACTGGAGCAGGTTGTCATACCCTCCTCCAGGGGATCTTCCTGATCCAGGAATCGAACCCATAACTCCTGTGGCTCCTGTCTTGCAGGCAGATTCTTTTAACATTAAATTGTTTTAAAAATCAAAGAACCTAGATACTTAATGTCAGCCTTCAAACCACCACCACCAATCCTTATAATGTGAAGCATGAACTCCTAGTCAGATACTGAATACAGTAAGTTTCATTTTGCTCCTGATTAAGAACTGAAATTTATCATATTCTTGTGGAAGAATTAAGAAGTCTTCCCTGGTGACTCAGTGGTAAAGAATCCGCTTGCCAATGCAGGAGACTTGGGTTTGATCTCGCGGTTGGGAAGATCCCCTGGAGAAGGAAATGGCATCCCATTCCAGTATTCTTGCCTGGAGAATTTCATGGACAGAGGAGCCTGGTGGGCTACAGTCCATGGGATTGAAAGGGTTGGACACGACTTAGCGATTAAACAAGAAAGCACATCGTTTGCTAATTTTTATGAGGAGGCCATGTAGTCCAGTGGAAAGGTACCCAAGTAGACCGCACACTGTGTTGCCTGCCTGCCTGTATGTGTCTCTGTCACATTTTTTTTTTCTTTTTTCCAGAAGGGTGGGTTTGCCAGCCCCAGTGTGATTCAAACTGCCTTTTGAGACTGTAGACAAGATGGAGGGTTAAGAAAGAGAAAGGAAGAATGTTCTCCACACTGTCTGTTTAAATTATGATTTAAAGCAGGTTTTATTATACCAAATTATCATCAGGCTAATTGCTTGACAGCCTCTCTCCTTACTGCTGGCTGGCGCCATTAAACTGATATACTCGGCTGATATGTGGCTGGGGGCGGTATGGCATTCTCCCTAGGGAGAAATCTGGCAGCTGGAAAAATACCCCAAACTCCTCGACATTGTCCGTGCCATCCACATCCCACTTCTAAGTCACGACAGATCTGGCGTAGACAGTAGTGTTTAAGAGCATGTTCCTTGAAATCAGGCTGCCCAGGTTCAAACCTTGTTATTACCACTTGTTTGTTTTGTGATCCTGGCAAGTTTTTAATCTCTTGGTGCCTCAGATTCTTCACCTATGAAGTGGGTATAAAAATAGTACCTCCCTAGTAGGGTTGTTGGAAGAGGTAAAATATGTCAAGTACTTCATATTCTCCCTGATATAAAATAAGCACCCTGCTAAGAAACTGCTGATAAATACGTATATGTCTGTATTGTTGCCTGTTACTCATTGTTTTTATTTTAGCTGTGTAATTTTCCTAGAGATTTAAATGAGTCATTATGCATGTGGGCTCAGTCGTGTCTGATTCTTGGTGACCCCATAGACTGCCGGGCTCCTCTGTCCATGGGATTTCCTAGGCAAGAATACTGGAGTGGGTTGCCACTTCTTTCTCCAGGGGATCTTTCCAACCCAAGGATCAAACCTGTGTCTCCTGCACTGGCAGGCGGATTCTTTACCACTGAGCCACCTGGGAAGCCCATGATGAGTCTTTAAGGATACCATAATTTGGATTTAGAAAATGAACTTATGGTTACCAGGGGGAAAGGATGCAAGAAAGGGATAGTCAGGGAGTTTGGGATAGGCATGTACACACTGATATATTTAAAATGGATAACCAACAAAGACCTACTATATAGTACAGGGAACTCTGCTCAATGTTATATGGCAATCTGGATGGGAGGGGAATTTGGGGGAGCATGGATACATGTATACACATGGCTGAGTCCCTTTACTGTTCACCTGAAGCTATCACAACATTGTTAACTGGCTATACTACTATATAAAATAAAAAGTAAAAAAAAAATAATAATAAAGAATACTGTAATTTGTGTTCAGCATGCTCTTTTCCAGAGTTTTCTTTTTATCCTCAAGGGTAAAATGTGAACCCAAATGTAATTCCTCTGCCTGTTATTCTTAGCACTAAATGGTAGCTTGGTATTCCCCATTGGGGATATTGGGACTTTGAAGGGATGCCCAAGCCCAATACCTTTATTTACTACCTTGTGACCACTAATATTCTTGTGCTGAAATACCTTGGTTCCCCCCAAAGAATTAGAGAACGTGAAGACAGGAGAAAGACTAAGAGTGATAGGATAACCCAGGCCTCTTGGTCTCTGTGGTCAGAGGCAGCACAAAAGGAAGGAGAGAGATTTAAATGCAAGAAAGGTGACTCTCATCAGTCATGTTAGCAATGAGAAAATATCATGCTTTCTGATTTCTGTATCATAAATAATTTGTGTCCTGCAATTATTGCACAGGAAAGGTATTGCGTTATAACACTTCGGACTTAACTGACATCTTTTGTGACACTCAGAGGCCTGTGGGCATTACTCATCAACCTTGATGTCAACATTCGGTCAAATTGGGATTGAAAAATGCTCACTTGAACACAAAGTGAGCATGGCTCAGCTGCTCTGTGTTCACTTCCCTTGGCGTGTCCTTCAGGATCTGACTCCTTTAGACACACTTGGGAGTTTTCTCCACCAAATACAATTTCCCATGAAATTGAAGGAAAATGGACTAGAAAAAAGAAACTGAGCTTATTAAGTTTCTCCCTAGGCTTACTGCCCAGTTTTCTTTCAGTCTGGAATCTCTATGTGGGAATTTGCAGAATTGGACTAGACTGCTTCTGAACCCACATTTGTTCACTTTTCTCGCCTTAGCTGTGATATTTTGTATCATGACTGTTCTTGCTGATGACACAGTGTGATTTCTAAAAGTGAGATGTATAGGGCACAGTTTAACCTGAATCACTTACATGATTTTACAAAGTCTATTTATTGAGCATCTAATATGTGACCAGTCATTGCTCTAGGTGCTTGGGACTCAGCCATGGTCTGACATACCTCTGTCCTCATGGAGCTGACATCCTATGAGCAGAGAAAAGGAATAATGAACATTATACATATGTAAAGTATGCAGTATGTTAGGTGGTGAGTGCTCTGTGGAAAGCAAGCAGACCAGAGGACAAGTGTCTGCTTCCATTTCTTCCATTCATAAAATTCTTTCAATTCCTCCTGGGAGTATTGAGGATAAATTTTGCGGCAGTGGGGGGTAGATTATGGGAAATGCCTTTATTATTTATTTCATCTTATCTTTTATTGAAGTATAGTTCATTTACAATGTTGTGTTACTTTCTGCTGTATAGCATAATTCCATTATACATTTGTATACATTCTTTTTCATTATGGTTTATCACAGGCTATTGAGGACAAACATCTAATTCTAAAAATCATACTCCGTGAAAGAACTTTGAGCTTCTGGGCTGTGCCTTAAAAGTATAGGCAAGTAAGTGCCCAATAGGCGTCAAATCTACCTGACATAGTGGATGAGTCTACCTTGCAACTACTGGAGAACAGTGTAACTGTTAAGCACAGATGCAGACCCAAAGAAGTTGAAAATAAGAAAACTACATTTTTTTCATTATTTAGTGAGGCTTTCTTTCCATAGACCCCCATCTCTAACCACAAACGAGTACCCTACAAGGACATGTGTGACTCATTAAGGACAAATACCATGGCAGTCTGCTGTTCTGAAATCAAGGCCATCTATTAAATATCTAGGTCTGAAGTTTATCAACAGAGTGACAGAAAATCCTCCTGCCTGTGGGTGTTTAAAAGGTAATCAGAAGGAAACAGGATGTGCCTGAGAAGATGAGCTATTAGCTCTTGGAGAAAAGGAAAAAGGAAAACTCACGTTTCTTCAAAAACTCATCTAGTATATTCTTTTTTTCCTCCTCACCACAAATATTAGTACTGGGAAGAAACTTAGCGATGTTCTAGGTTAGTGAAGACTAGAACCCAGAAATAAAAAATGACTCGTTCAGGGTCACTTAGCAGGTAAGTGGCAGAGCCAAAAGTCAAGCCTCCCGCCTCCCGGGTTCTACAGCTCCACTTTCAGGTTGGATCATCAGTACTTCTCAGCATGGATTGCCTAGCCCTCTACAGCTGATTGCTAAAGAAGCTAAGAGAGGATAAATGAGAAGTCTAAGGTGTCGGTGAAAGTGTTGCAGATTTTCAGTAGAAATCTGAAGTAGAGGGAGCAGGAAATACAAGACGGGGCTGAGAGTCAGATCTGGGGGACCAACATGGTGTGGAGAGTCTCTCTTCCAGACTGGGGGGGGGGCGGCTGCTGCACAGTCCAGCGTAAAGGACTTCCTCTTTGCCAGAGTAACCATCACTGAATCCGAAGAGCGGCGCTTCCAGACGCGAGCACGCAGGCTGCACTGTCCTTCTGCCCGTGAGTGGCCGCTGCGCCACCGAAGGGTGATGAGAACACGCCGTGCGCTGTCAGTTCAGGTCCTGGTGAAGGTGGCAGAGTGACTGTCCTGTTCCTTCCACCACAAGGAGGTAACATATGAGCTCTTCCTCTAGGCTACGTGCTTTGCTTACGTCAGCACGTTCGGTCCTCATATCCGGTAAGTTTGTTGTCAATCCCATTTCAGAGGAGAGAAAACTGAGTCTTAGAGAAGTTTTGTAATAATCTGCCCAGAGTCACAAAGCTAGTGAATGCCACAGTCAGAATTCAAATTTTCCTTCGTAATGGGGAGATGGGGGTGGTTCAAAGTATAGGCTCTGTGAGCAGATGATCAGGGTTTGAATCCCCACTCCAATGCTTGCTAGCTGTGAGGTGTTCAATGCATTACTTAGCCTCCCCAAGCTTCCCTTGCCTCATCTGTAAAACTGTAATGGTAATCACAGTGTTACATTATAGAATTGCGATGGTTAGAGAATACAACATAGCACCCATTGTCACATAATTAAGTCCTAGTTATATAGTATTTGACTATAGTTCTGCTACAGGTTGAATCACATGAAATTGCCGTCGTAGTCTACCAAAAATTGTCAAATACTGATAGTTTTGTATGGTTCAGTGTAATACTACATAGGTATTCATTCTTTGTAAATATAACAATGGTTCCCTTATCCATCTCATAATTTGTGAACGGACAGGTGATTTGATTGCTTCAGTACAATCTTTTCTCTTTACTTGCCTGCTCTTTTTAGTTTCTCTAAAGAACTACGTAATGATATCATCTCTCCTAATGTAACGTGTCACCCAGGAGGACATATGCAATGACATAATTCCTGGAGCCACTAATCTGTTGAGCATATTGTCACAGGCAGCTTGAATGGGAGTAGGTTTGAAGTGAGCTTAGGTTGTGCAGAACTAGACTAAAAAAATTACTGGTGAAATGAAGAGGGGGTGGACTCCTGGCTCTTTTAAACCAGTGGGAATGTTCCACTGGTGGAGGGCATGGCATTCCCGTACTAGATGGCTGGTTGTGAAAAACGCATGTCAAGTAGAACCATTTGTCATGTGCACTGGAAAGACCAGTGCCTGGGCAGCAGTAGCAGGTTGTTAAATTTGACACATTCAAAATGAATTTTGTGGCCTGGCTGCCCTTGAACTCTGGTTTGGTGAGAGTAGCTGTGATAGAGAGTAGCTGTGGTGTCTGGGGAGGCTGTGGGGTCGAGGAAGAAAACATGAAACTGGGATAAGAATTTTGCCTTCCTGGGGAAGAGGGAGAGTGTGGAAGGAAGGGACAGTTAGGGAGTTTGGGATGGACATGTACACCCTGCTACATTTAAAACGGATAACCAACAAGGACCTACTATATAGCACAGGGAACTCTGCTCAGTGTTACGTGGCAACCTGTTAAGTGAGAGGTGAGTTTGAAGGAGAATGGATACATGTTTATGTATAGCTGAGTCCCTTTGCTGTCCACCTGAAACGATCACAACGTTGTTAATCAGCTATAGTCCAAAATAAAATTAAAGGTTTTTAAAGAAGATAAAAAGAATTTTGTCTTCTGCAAAGAAAAAAAAGGTTACTTTCAAAGGAATGCATCCAAGGTGTAAGATCTAGAGGAGCTTTCTCTCCTGAAAGAGGGTTCTCTGTCCCACTCCCACCTCTGTTCCCATCTCACACCTGCCTCAATCCTGTTTCCTTAGATTTCATATTATAGGAATAGAAATAGCTCTGGAATTCAAGTGGAGCATTCTGGAGGGACAGTCCTGCTAGTTAATACAGGAACAATCTCTAAATGCAGTTAGTTTCACCTTTGAAATGTACTGACATCCTCAAGGATGCTTCAGACTTTCTTGGTGTCTGGAGTAGAGATGACTACTGTATTTAGAGTATAATGCCGCCTGTGATGTCAGAATGGGGTGTGTGTGTGTGCGCGTGCGTGTGCATGCGTGCGTGTGTGCTCCCTTTCCTTCTTTCTTTCCACATCTAAAAAAAGAATCCGGACGTCTTTTCAAGTTTCTGTAGCAAGGAGGTTTGCAGATTACATGTGGATCCATGGTTTGTTTTTTCCCACCATGGCGGCCGTAAACTAATGAAAATGCATTTGCATAGCCACGAATGCAGACACACTTGGAGTCTTTCTCTTTCTGTGTGCCCTATTCCTTTTCTCTCTCTTTGTGTCTATGGTTACTGTTAAGCTGACCCCTACAGTCTGGGGCAAATACCGAAACTTGAATCAAGCACTGCTTCTCCATACAGCTGCAGAGGCCTGCTGCTTCAGAGACTCAGATGATCTGTTTAAGTGAAATTCTTTTTGCCAAGATTGCACACACAAAGGTGAGCCGCGTGGCACTCCAGTGTACTACATTGACTGCTGTTGCTTTGTTTTTTTATGAGAACGGCCTTTTATAAATTTTTGTCTGCCAGGGTTGAACAGTATTGAACGTTATGCTTCGGAAACAATGACAATAGAAAGATAGTCCTTTCTGTTGAGTTTCCTTCCACTCCTCCTAGTTTCTGTGAGAAACTGTTGCTTGCAAAAACTATAGCTAATTAAAAATTGAACTTATTCAGCTGCCCAGAAACCCGAGTGGGGACTGGCAAGGGGCGGGAGGAAGAGCGGACAGGGGCGCCCTATGAGTGACGCCCCCAGCGCCATTCATTCTATCGTCCTTCCCTTCCATTTAACCGTCTTCGCATCGTGGTTCTGTGGGGACCGGCAGGAGAGGGCTTACCCGTTGCCACGAGCTCTGTTTGCAACAGCGAGCCAGCTTCTGCAGAGCGCGGCCCCGATTGCCCGGGGCCGGCGTGCCCGCGGCCACTCCAGAAACCGGTTCTGGGCTCTGGCCGCGTGTCCTTCCCCTGACATCAGGGTGCCCGCCGCTGTCAGGCAGGCAGGCCGGCGATTGGCTGGGAGGAGGGCAGTAATCCGAACTGCCTTTTGTACTTGGCTAATCAGGGCAGCCGCCTGATTGCAGGTTCCCAGCGGAGGTGCCTGGGTGGTGTCTGACACCTGTGTCTTAGCTCTCGCCTTAGCCTTCCCGGAGCTGCTTCCCTGGGATTCTTTCCGGGCCGGATTCGTGCCTCTACGTTACCTCCCCGCGGCCCCTGAGCCCCCTCGGGCCGCCGGCTTGGCCCCGTGTCATGCTGGACGAAGATGTCCAACAGATAATCAAGGACAGTGGAAATGCCGGCTTAGACTTCCTTAAGGTAAGTCCTTTTTAAACCAGGTATTTCTCGACCGGATTTCTCCATTTAATTCGACATAAATGCTTGTATCGGGCAGGTAAACTAAAGAAGGTCTGGGGAGTTGTTTCAGTTTAGGCTCTTATGGTGAAATTTGTAAGTGATTTGAGTGTCAGATGTGCTGGCAAAATGATACCAAGGCAGAAATAAAGATGTTCATGGTGAGGGGGTGGGTACTTGACAAACCACTGTCACCCTTGCAGGCAGCTGGCACCTCACTGTGCACTCCTTCCTATTTGATGAGGCGCTCCAGTGATGGTAGAATAAAGTAACTTTTCATCAAGGCCAACAAATGTATATGCTTGTGCCATAGGCTCCTCCCAACCGTGCAATCCTAGGAGCTATCATTTAATTCTCATTCCCACTTCTTTTTAAAGCTGTCTTTAACTTTTTCCTCTTGTGATAGGAAAGCGGTTTTTCTTTTTAAGGCTTGCTCAGCACGGAGGAGTTAGTGACTTTCACTCCAGCATGGGGTTTGATTGTACTGCTTGGCTCACTTCCCCTCACCTTTATTTTCCAGAGAAAGTCAAATTCTAGACAGAAGGACTTAACTTTGAGTCACAGTGAGATGCTTTGGAATATTAAGCCATGATTCTGATTAAGCTTAAGCTCTGCTATGACTTCATTTTATGTACATTTATGTTGATCGACAGATACTTCGGGGCCATCCTGTCTTCCTCTTGGATTGGTGTCAGCATACTCTTATTGTATAGGGTTTAGTAACCCAAGGTTCGTAAAACGACTAGTGGTGTGGACAAACGCTTACACCCTTGCCTGCTTGTTGTGATAAGGAAGAAAAATTTTATTTTTTTTTAATGAAAACTTTCTGTATATGGGTGAAGATCCATTTATAAATCCAAAGAGGTTCTGAGGCTACTTTCCCCACCATATTAATTTCAAAGATAGGAGGAAGCTGTTCCCCACTTCTAAATGATTCCATTTAACCAGTAAACAGGAATAGAACAGACAGAGGTGGTGAAAAGCAAGGCGATAAACATTCAGAAACCATGTACTCAAGATCTATGTTAATCATCCTGAAATATGTTTTTTTTCTTTCATTATTTATAGGCAGTCGGAAGTCTCCATCTTTCTCAGCTGTTAGCTAACTATTCTTTATAAAGACATTTTCCTGTAATAAGATCAGTGTATTTGTAATACTAAATATAAATACTAAAAATGCTGCTCTGATGAATAGAAGCATCAGAAATGACATTGCCCATGGGTTGAAATGTGATCATCATGCAAGTCTACAGAATCATTTAAAATATAATGTATGTGCCCCATAGTACAGATGGTTGCTGATGATTGAAAAATCAGATCAGTTGGTAGGTAGATATTAAGTGAATTATAAATATTGAAGGGATTAAAGGACAAGTAAATGTGGAAAGTTAAATAAATACTGAATATTTAGCATTGAGTTCAAGTTCAAAATGCTACCTTCACCTATGAATTACAAACTAGAGAATGTATAAATCAAAGTTGGTTTCCTGGTTTAAGGATAAGTCATTGCTGTATAGGGAGGGATAAATACCATTTCAACCCTAATCACTATCTTAAAAATTTTCACTGTCCATAATAACCTCAGAGTCATAAAAAGAAACAGAAAGGAAGAGAGAGCTAATTTCAAAACCTCTCAGTCAGTCAGTTCACTCGTTCAGTCGTGTCCGACTCTTTGCGACCCCATGAACTGCAGCACGTCAGGCCTCCCTGTCCATCACCAACTCTCGGAGTCCACCCAAATCCATGTCCATCGAGTCAGTGATGCCATCCAACCATCTCATCCTCTGTCATCCCCTTCTCCTCCTGCCCTCAATCTTTCCCAGCATCAGGGTCTTTTCAAATGAGTCAACTCTTCGCATCAGGTGGCAAAAGTATTGGAGTTTCAGCTTCAACATCAGTCCTTCCAATGAACACCCAGGACTGATCTCCCTTAGGGTGGACTGGTTGGATTTCCCAGCAGTCCAAGGGACTCTCAAGAGTCTTCTCCAACACCGCAGTTCAAAAGCATCAATTCTTCAGCGCTCAGCTTTCTTCACAGTCCAACTCTCATATCCATACATGACCACTGGAAAAACCATAGCCTTGACTAGATGGACCTTTGTTGGCAAAGTAATGTCTCTGCTTTTTAATATGCTATCTAGATTGGTCATAACTTTCCTTCCAAGGAGTAAGCATCTTTTAATTTCATGGCTGCAGTCACCATCTGCAGTGATTTTGGAGCCCAGAAAAATAAAATCAGCCACTGTTTCCACTGTTTACTCATCTATTTGCCATTAAGTGATGGGACTGGATGCCATGATCTTAGTTTTCTGAATGTTGAGCTTTAAAGCCAACTTTTTCACTCTCCTCTTTTACTTTCATCAAGAGGCTCTTTAATTCTTCTTCACTTTCTGCCATAAAGGTGGTGTCATCTGCATATCTGAGGTTATTGATATTTCTCTCGGCACTCTTGATTCCAGCTTGTGCTTCCTCTAGCCCAGTGTTTCTCATGATGTACTCTGCATATAAGTTAAATAAGCAGGGTGACAATATACAGCCTTGACGTACTCCTTTTCCTATTTGGAACCAGTCTGTTGTTCCATATCCAGTTCTAACTGTTGCTTCCTGACCTGCTCTAATTAAAAAGGAAGTAAAGTCACAAAACCCGCATATTTCATATTAGTGTAGAAAACCCTGTACCTATCTACAGAGTATAAGGGGACCCCTGAATGTCTAATTTAACACAATGGTTAATAACTAACACACACACACACACACACATATTTCATCCCAAGAACAGCATTGTTAGAGTTAGATTGGGACAGGGGATTAAGTATCTTATATTTATTTTTTTCCCCAGTGTCTCCTTTCAGGAGCTGTGGAATGACTGCCAGGCTCCTTCGTCCACAGGGGCCATGAGCATGGACCCCTCTAGTGTTCTGGAGGACACACAATGAGGCACAGTATTGTTGCCTGCCAGACACACTGCGTGTGCCCCAGTGGCTCTGCTCAAGAAAGGGTCAGCTATGCAAATGAAACCGTCCAAGTCAGACTCTGCCCTCCCCTCACCTCTGTCTCTCCTCTCCTTCTTCAAAAGAGTCCCAGATTCCAGCCTTTACCCCAGGCTTTTCTGACTGGGGCGGGTGAGGATGAAGGGCACTATGAGCTCAGAATCTGAACAACTGGGCCAGACTTCCCTTTGCTGGATGGGCTTCCATCAGTTCAGTTCAGTTCAGTCGCTCAATCGTGTCCGACTCTTTGCAACCCTATGAATCGCAGCACGCCAGGCCTCCCTGTCCATCACCAACTCCCGGAGTTCACCATAGCCCTAGACAAATGGAAAAAGTCCTCATCTCCACCTCACTATAGATGGCTTCATGAAAACATCCCTGGTTAATAGGAAAGAGGTGCACTTCCTGTTAGGCTGAGCTTCTAAAAGGCATGTTTTGTTTTGTGTTTTTAAATTGTTTCCAGCAATCCTAATGTTCACAACTTGGAGATGAGAGGAAAGCTTTAGGTCAGAACAGATGGGTGATTTTGGAAGGTGGGAACCTAAGCAATCTCAAGTCGTTTTGTTCCTAGTTGCACAGATTGGATTTAAAAATGAACGTCAGATGATGGTGGCGGTGCGGTGTTTGTGGCCTGTCATCTGATATCATAGGGAGATCGCTCTTAACGAACGTCTGTGAAATGAAACTGGTGGGATGGCTCTGATGTCCCGTCAAGTGATCCAGTGACACTGGCATCAGACACTTCGGTAGGACTTTGCTTGTACACTCCAGACCTGGTTTTGTGGCGACAACTCAGGAGATGGAATTTAAATGAGCCCCACCCTGAAAAGCTGTGACTGTTGAGAATCACTTGTTTTTTTCCAAGTTCCAAAGCTCCTTAGTGACCCATGCGGGTACTGGGAGACCTTTTCCACCAAAACCTGTGGTCGGTAATCCATACCAGCCCTCCAGGGGCGGCGGCCCCTACGATTAGAGCCTGAAGTGCCATCTCTAAGTTCCTTCCTTATCTTCTTCCCTGGCAGCACCGGAGGCTGGTCGTATGATATTTATTCACTGATACTAATGCAGTGATTTCACAGTTGTTTATTAATCAGGTTCATCAGTTCCTGTCTCTGATGCATGTAGGTCAGTATCATCATCCCAGTTTGGAAGAGCAAGAAAAGTGATGATGGAGAATGGTTTGTCCAGCAGCACCAAGAAGTTAGTGTGAACGTAGAATCCGCCCCGCTTTGCTTTTCTCCCTTCCTTTCTGTCGGAGGAGAAATCAGGAATGCTTAAGCCTCTTCCTCAGCAACTCTGGAGACTAAAAAGGCTTCAGTCCAAAACTCTGCTGCTCTCAACTGGACCACTATGATGCGGAGGGGTCAGAGGCTTCCCAACAATGAACTGAATTGGGTGTGGAGTGAGCTGCCTGTGCATATGTGTGTGTGTGCGTGCACATATGTTTGAATGTCTGCATACTCATGTGCACCCACCTGCTCACCTGAAGGACTCAAAACCTCCAGGGGTGTGTGAGTAAAGTTTGTCCAAAGCATCCACTGACGGCAGCATCTGTGCTGTGGCCTTTTCCTAGAGAGGCCTGATCATTCATTTATAACAAATCTCAGCCCAGGCCCAGTGGCCAGGGAGGCCGGCCCAGGAGCTGCGGGTGAGCCAGTCTGAAGGCGGCTGGCCCGCATTTGCCTCCGAAAGTATTTCAGGAATGTTAATGGTATGCCTGAGTGGAGGGCTTCAGAGCCCGGAGCTGGGGCTGAGAACTGCTCTGTGGCCATCTGTTGAGGCCCAGGAAGTCTCATAGCAACAGCTTCTCAAGAATGGTGCCCCCCGCCCTCTTTTTTTTAATTAAAATTAACTAACACAAAACCCAAAAACTGGCTCCACTGCTCAGAAAGACAGAGTTTGAATTCTTTCTACAGAGTGATGAGCTTTTAAGGAAGAAAAGCCCCCACATTCTTAATTCCTGTTTTTTAAATGAGCAATTTGTACTTGGTTTGAGGTCTTAATTTTTTTCTCTC
The DNA here is from genome assembly GCF_032452875.1 of Bos javanicus. Taxonomy (NCBI): domain Eukaryota; kingdom Metazoa; phylum Chordata; class Mammalia; order Artiodactyla; family Bovidae; genus Bos; species Bos javanicus. Next base: position 91,758,715 of record NC_083873.1, read on the forward strand.
CCCTGGGGTGGAATTCTCTTTTGGAAAAGGGTAGAGGTGAAAACAAGCTTTCAAAGCTGTGGCGAAATCATTGGCAAAACTCTGGTTAAGAAAAAAAAAAGTGGTCAGACTTTTGAGATTTTCCTGGTATTTGTTGCTCTTAGCGATCCTGTCAGCAGCTGCATTTTTTCCCCTCTGTAATAATGTGAGCTTTATAAAACTGGATGTTTAGTGAGTGAAATGAACTTCAGACAAAGACCCTACTTTTACTGTGACAATGTAGGGGCTCCACTAGAAGTCTCTAAAAATCTGTGTAAGAGTAGACTTTGGGAAAAGAGAGAGGAAAGTAATATATATCGCTTTTAGTTTTTCAGTTGGTGGGCTCTCGTTAGCCATTTATAGTAACTGAGTTCCTTCCTCAGGATAGAAGCGCCTGTAAAATGTTAAATACCTGAAGCCTAACCAGCAGCTGTGAGTGCAGGAGTGGGCGTTCTAGATGGAGACAAAAGAATTATATCCCATTCTAAATTCTACCCCATACTGGGCTATTTTAGGAAGGTGCACAACCTGTTAGAGCATAGTTCCTCATCTGCAAATTGGATTTCTGCATTATTAGGAAGGTTAAATATAATCACATAAAAGGAACTCGGGAAATGATCCCCGAATGAATGGCATCTATAATAAGCTGTCATTCTTGCGGTTGTACAACTCTGGGAAAATGTTTTCATGAGAATGAATATATATATACATTTTCAAATCTTTATATATTTAAGCATTTATATTTTCTTTTCTTAATTTTTATTGGAATATACTCGCTTTACAATGTTGTGTTAGTTTCTACTGTACAGCAAAGTGAATCAGCTATATGTGTACATGTGTCCCCTCTTTTTTAATTTATTTCCCATTTAGGTCACTACAGAGCACCGAGGAGAATTCCCTGTGCTCTACAGTAGGTTCTCATTCAGTTCAGTTCAGTTTAGTTGCTCAGTCGTGTCCGATTCTTTGCGACCCTATGAATCACAGCACGCCAGGACTCCCTGTCCATCACCAACTCCCAGAGTTCACTCAAACGCATGTCCATCGAGTCGGTGATGCCACCCAGCCATCTCATCCTCTGTCGTCCCCTTTTCCTCCTGCCCCCAATCCCTCCCAGCATCAGAGTCTTTTCCAATGAGTCAACTCTTCACATGAGGTTCTCATTAGTTATCTATTTTATCCATAAAATCAGTAGTGTATCTATGTCCATCCCAATCTCCCAATTCATTCCACCCTATCCCTTTTCCATTTGGTAGCCATATTTTCTTTACATCTGTGTCTCTATTTCTGCTTTGTAAATAAGATCATCTATATCATTTTTCTATATTCCACTGCCGAGGTCCAGCCCTGGCTGATCCAGGGTATTTGAAAGAGAGACGGCTTCGGTGACTAATATGTCTTAAGTATTTATATTTTCATTTAAAAACCTGAAGAGGATATAAATATATATATCCTCAAATCTTGTCAGATAAAATATTTCCTGTAGAGTCAAAAAATATTCTGACAAGTGATTTTTCCTACACATATAGAACTCATGAATATAGTACACATGTGGAGTACTTCTTTACATTTTTGATTGCTAGTATTGTTTGGAAGTATTATTCAGATCTAACATATTGCCCTGATGGTCAAAAATAATGTGACCAACTCTTGGGGAAAGGATGTATACTCTGAGTTTAACTTAGTCTTTCTATGAAAAGCATGACCCCTTACCCTTTCTGTACTGATTGCCTCATGTATAAAATTTAACCAGTAAGTATTTATGCAGTGTCTACCGCATGCCAGCTGTGTTCCACATGCTGGGGGTTTAGGGTTGTGAACAAAAGTAGACAAAAATCCTTGCATACATTCTGGTCAAGACAGACAAACCCCTAAATAACTAGGTTATAAAATAACTGCTATGGAAAAACCTAAAGCAGGGAATATAAGCAGAAGCGATATTGTCATTTTCTGAAGGGTGGTGAGGGAAGGCCTACGAGGAAGGTGATGAAGGAAGACGACATAAGACATGAAGAAGGTGAGAACCTAAGCCTGGGGATGAGCTGGGGAAGAAGATAGAAACCGAGAGAACAGTAAGTGCAAAGGCCCTGGGGGCAGTATAGATGGCATGTGAAAGGAATAACCAGATGAGTGCAGTGGTGGCAAAGATCAGGGCCCTCTGTACCACCACAAAGCATTTGACTTTTTCTCTGAGTGAACCCTACGAGGACTTACTTCACAGAGCTGTCACAGGGTTTAAATGAAATAAGTTGTTTGAAGCGTTAAGTGCCTACCATATAAAAATTCTTCTATAAATGTTAGCCATTGTTCCTTTGTTTATTATTACCACCACCTAGGATTTAAAGATAGGATAATGTGAGCATATAGAAGAGAGTGTTGTTCTGATTAAAGCTGATCATCATTATGAGAATTAAACTCCCACACTCAGCCCCTTAGCTGTCCGATTTTATTATCTAAAAGGGTCCCAATTCTATATCTTCAAACATATGAGGGCTTACTTTTTAAAAACTAGCCTGTTTAAACTATAGCATTATCTCTCTTAGGAAAACACTAAGTTCATACTGTCTAGGGTTAGGTGTCTTTGGATACATTTGGTTTAAGTTTCAGCTACAAAAATCCTGTTGTAATCCACTGAATTCACATGCTCTCGCAATGTACTCATGTTTGAGTTTTGATATGGATCCCTCCTTCAGGCCACAGGATCCCACATGGGGAGGAATTTAGTGCAGATGTAATTAAAACAAGGAATTCATGTCTTTTCCTTCTCCTCTGAGCCTAGAAGCAAGACTGGTTTTCCTGGCTGCTTTGAGAACCCTCTTTCAAAATTATCTTCTTGGACACACCTCTGTGTCTCCTCCTTTGAACTTTTGAAGGGTTTTGGTAGGAACTCAGGTCAAGTAGTGACTAGCTCAGAAACTAGAAGAGAGGGAATCTTCTTCTCCAAGCATTTGAAGGCCATCATTTAGAATCCGGGTTATCTTATCCTTGCTCCAGAATCAGGAAAAGTGGTTTTGGGGACAATAAAAGGAAATTCTTGATGGTAACTAGAGATGATGGGTAAAGGAAGAGGCTAAAAATGTGTACCCTCGGCAGTGGGAACATTCCAGTGGAGGCTGGGTAACCAGTGGGCAGAGGGGTTCTCAAGCATTTGGATGGCAGCTTGGTTTCTTAAGTTCTCTTCCAAGTTTGTGATTCTGCTTTCTTTCAAGATATGCTTATTGAAAACTAAATTCTGCAGGGAAAGTCACTGTAAATTTTCTTTAACCGACATCTTAAGGATTCTGAGAGCAAGAAATAGATGATTGTGGAACCTCTGTTCGACTTAGGGGTCAGATGGGTCATTTTCCTGCAGTGGTGACCCTGGTCTTGCAGTGGTGACGCTGGTCCGGGTGCCTGAAGCCCCTATTCTCCCAATATCAGCAGTCCTGTGCTCCCGTTTACAGATTCAAATATCAGGGTGTTGTCATATCACTGCTACTTGATGCAGAGTTGCTTAGTCATGATCAGCGGGTAGGAATAGACTATAGCTTGCTTTTCCTTTTGAACAAATACTTGTATGAATTTATATTTTAAATAACTGATAAACATGCACTCCTAAAAAGCCTATGGACAAAGCTACAATTTTAATCCCCATTTATCAAGTTATTAAACAATTGTGATACCAGTTCAGAAACTATTCAAGGTCATATGGTGAGAGAGCAATTGAGGGAGAGAGTTTGAACCCAGGCAGTCAGCCAGCAGGACCTGCACCCTTAAATCCTATTTGAATGTGCCCCACAACTGCTTTATCTAGTCCTATGAACCTTTTTCATTTGTGGTAGCACTCCTGTTGATTTAGAGGGGGAAAAAAAAAAGATCTGGCATATCATTACACTTTATTGCCCTCTATGAGGGCAGAGAACAAAACTGTTGATACCTGTGCCTAGAATAGTGCCTGGGGCATGGCGGATACTCAAATATTTGTTGAATAAGTGAGGGAATGAGGGTGTGACTTGAATAAATAGTAGGGCCATAGAAATGCCTTCTTAATCTCACAGAGGCACAGAGATGTATGTGAATGCAGGATGCCACTTAATGCAAAAACTTTGAAAAGTTACAAACAGATAAAATTAGAGGTGAGGATATAATAAGGCAGTGTCAACAGCTTCATCTTTTGTTAAGTCTCATTAATATTTTAATTAATAAGTCCTATCACACTAGAAACAGTACCCCTAAAAGACCTTAAACTAATATTGGCCACATGACAATTAGGGAAGGAGCAAATCAGGGAACCATAAATCCCACTAAGTCAGGATTTTTAAAGTGGGGATTTGGATACTGAACATTTTAAAACATTTAACACGTGGGGGACTTCCCTGGTGGCTCAGTCTGTAAAGAATCTTCTTGCCAATGCAGATGTGGATTCAATCCATGAGTTGGGAAGATACCCTGGAGAAGGAAATGGTAACCCACTCCAGTATTCTTGCCTGGGAAGTCCCATGGACAGAGAAGCCTGGCAAGCTAAAGTCCATGGTGTCTCAAGACTCGGACACAACTTAGGAACTAAACCACCACCACCATTTAACGGTACATTTAACGAATGGACCCTGAGACTCACAGAGTTATTAAGGGGCAGAGAAAGGAAGCCCCAGTTTGGCCAGTGCTGGTGCCTGGGGGAACATTTGGGTGCAGTAAGGGTAAACACACTCAGACCAACTCAAATAAAAAGATGTTTTTTTGAAGGGTAGCAGTGAAGCTTGAGGAATCCAGTCGCAGCAAACCAGGAACACTTCCAAGTTTAATGTGATGATTAAGTGTGGAGGAGTTGAGAGTCTCAGTGATTTTCCCACCTTGGCATTGCTGGATTTGTGATGTTGGACAAATTCCTCAATGGTTCTGAGCCTTGTTTTACCAATCTTAAAAGTAGAGAATAATTAAAGTATCTATTGATATTTTGTTGGGTTGTTGCATAGATTAAATAAAGTAATACATATAAAGCACTTAGAACACTGCCTGACACATAGTAAGATGTGTGACCACCAGCCTTTATTATGATTCAGCAAGTAGGCAGCTCTTCACTTTCTCCTTGGACTATATAGTCCCTCATTTCAGTTGACTTTGAACATTAGTTCCATTATTCTCCTTTTAGATGGGCTTCCTAATGGATATGGTTCCAGGGTTAACTGAATGGCATAGGATGTCATCAAGGTTCCAGCTCTACCTGTTTCCATTCTACCGTCCTTTGCATGATGATTTTAATCTTCAGGTTCATCCCTCATGATTACAAGATGGCTGCTGTGACTCCAGGCATCATGTCTTTGCATAACGTTGTCCAAAGGCAGGAAGGAGTCCCAGTTTGGTGTATTTTAGCAAAACTGAGGAACATCTTCCCCAAAACTTTCCTACAAGCTTTCCTTTGGGTCAGAGCTGATTTGCTAGAGTAGTCCTGACGTGGGAGTCAGAGTACCATGATGAATGTAGATAAAGAATGATTTTTTAAAAATAAACTTTTTAAAGTCTTTATTGAATTTGTTGCAATATTGCTTCTGTTTTATGTTTTGGTTCTTTGGCCCCGAGGCATGTGGGATCCTAGCTCCCTGACGAGGGATCAAAGTTACACCACCTGCATTAGAACGCAAAGTCTTAACCACTGGACCTCCAGGGAAGTCCTGATGAAGAAAGATTTACTTCTTGGGGATGTGGAAGCATCCAGCTTTCTGAGCATAGGATCAGAATTATGTTTGTGAGGAATAAGGGGATCATGACCATTAAATAAACAGTCATAAAGACCTGTCTTAGATAAGAGTGTATCCAAGCCCAGCAGCTCAGAATCTTCCCTGAGATTTTATACAGAATCTAAGAGAAGGCAGAGCTTTCTCTTTCTTGAAGTGGCTAATTTGAAAAACATCTACTTCTGCTTCATTGACTACGCCAAAGCCTTTGACTGTGTGGATCACAACAAACTGGAAAATTCTTAAAGAGATGGGAATACCAGACCACTTGACCTGCCTGTGGAGAAATCTGAATATAGGTCAAGAAGCAACGTGGAACAATGGACTGGTTCCAAATTGGGAAAGGAGTACATCAAGGCTGTATATTGTCATCCTGCTTATTTAACTTATATGCAGAGTACACCATGCGAAATGCCAGGCTTGATGAAGCACAAGCTGGATTCAAGACTGCAGGGAGAAATATCAATAACCTCAGATATGCAGATGACACCACCCTTATGGCAGAAAGCAAAGAACTAAAGAACCTCTGGAGGAAAGTGAAAGTGGAGAGTGAAAAAGTTGGCTTAAAACTCAGCATTCAGAAAACTAAAATCATGGCATCTGGTCTCATTACTTCATGGCAAATGGATGGAAAAACAATAGAAACAGTGACAGACTCTATCTTTTTGGGCTCCAAAATCTCTGCAGATGGTGACTGCAGCCATAAAATTAAAAGACACTTCTCCTTGGAAGAAAAGCTATGACCAACCTAGACAGCATATTAAAAATAAGAGACATTACTTTGCCAACAAAAGTCTGTCTAGTCAGGGCTATGGCTTTTCCAGTAGTAATGTATGGATGTGAGAGTCGGACTGTGAAGACAGCTGAGCGCTGAAGAATTGATGCTTTTGAACTGTGGTGTTGGAGAAGACTCTTGAGAGTCCCTTGGACTGCAAGGAGATCCAACCAGTCCATCCTAAAGGGAATCAGTCCTGAATATTCATTGGAAGGACTGATGCTGAAGCTGAAACTTTGTCCACCTGATGTGAAGAACTGACTCATTGGAAAAGACCATGATGCTGGGAAAGATTGAACACAGGAGGAGAAGGGGATGACAGAGGATGAGATGGTTGGATGGCATCACCAACTGTATGGACATGAGTTTGAGTAGGTGATGGACAGGGAAGCCTGGAGTGCTTCAGTCCATGGGGTCACAGAGTTGGATACACTGAGTGACTGGACTGATATGGGATGAAGTAAAACTGAAGTTCTCTGCTGCATGCTTACTTTCTGCATCCATATCCACCCTCCTAGCACACACACACAAACACACTGAAGAAGAGTCCTATTTAGTGTAGAGAAAAGTATATATATGAAAAAGAGAAAGAGAAAAACATTGAAATTGAGACAGACAGACAGACACACAGATATACACACATCCAAAAAGATGAGCATAAGGAAGAACCTGAAAATAGTTACAATTCCTGGGACTGTCTCCCTCCTTGACCTTCCCGAGAAATTCCCATTTTTGCTTAAATTTCTCTGTAGGTTCAGTGTCACTTGCAATGACAACCACCAAGTCCACCAAGCATTTCCCCCAACTTCCGGGTGTCTGTCCTCCCATGTCCGCTCGTGTGTGGTGCTCGCTCACCACGCAGCCATGGGCCACATATCCTCCAGCTCTCCAGCTTTCATCACCTTTCTAACTCATGCCCTGGGCCCTGGGTCCATCTTCCATGGGCAACAACATGAATGGCTCTGCTTATGGCCAAGGAAGAGCTGGTCCGGCCTCACACCTGCAGCAGGGGCTTGGGCAGGGCCATGCTCCCTTAGAGAAGTTGTGAGCAGGAATATAATAACACCTCGGAGCAGAACTGTGTGGTATCTGCCCGGTCCTTCTTAAAATGGCTCGCACCCTATTGAAATACATTTTTCACAAATAGAATAGCTAGATTTCAGATATACAAGTACTTTTGACAGACATTTTAAGTCTCCAGGTTCTGCTTCCTGTGGTCTGGCTTGAATAGAGAAGAGAATTCTGGACTTGTGTCAGGAAGGGATATATGAGCGGTTTGAGGAGGGTGTGAGCAGGAGAACTGAGCAGAGTCATGCATGAAGTCAGCCTGGCCTGAAGGACAGGCCAAATGGGAGAGCCATACAGGACCCGTGGAGAAGATCCCAAGAAAGGCGGAAATACATGAATCTGAGCCTGTGGTTCAGTGAACATGGCTAACTATTTTTTATTTTTTGACCATATCATGTGGCACGTGGGATTCTTTTCATTTTTTTGCCCTCTGACCCGCCCTCAGGTGGGATTCTAGTTCCCTAACAGGGATAGAACCTACGCTGCCTGCAGTGGAAACTTGGAGTCCCAACTGCTGGACTACCAGGGAAGCCCCTCTTTATTTAATTTTTAGTATTTATTTTCACTCACTTTTATTCCAAAAACATCCAAACACTAGAGAAAGTAGAAAGTACCACTAATTCCAATTCCCCTACCCTCCAGCACACCCACCTGCCATCCAGCTGGATGGCTCTTGTTAAGTCTGGGAGTGGAGTGAAGTGAAAAGTTGCTCAGTTGTGTCCGACTTTTTGTGACCCTATGGACTGTAGCCCTCCAGGCTCCTCTGTCCTTGGGGTTTTCCAGGCAAGAATACTGAAGTGGGTTGCCGTTCCCCTCTCCAGGGGATCTTCCCAACCTAGGAATCGAACTCAGGTCTCCCGCATTGCAGGCAGATTCTTTACCATCTGAGCCACCAGAGGAGCCCAAAGTCTGGGAAGTGGATATGATAATGATGGTGGAGAATCCAGTAAAAGACATAATAGTGAAAGACAGATGTATTAGTTTACTCCACAGAGAGGACAGGAAGTTGAAATCTAAGATTCTTCTTAATCATAGGTTAATGAAATGATTGCTAAATGAGGTCTGGCTTCTGGTTATTTGAGTAGGGATTATGTAATCTGAGGAAGCAGACTCCCCCTGTAGCCTAATCTCCAAATTGCTGAGGGTCTTACTCGGTGACAAGACTAAGAAAATAAGAGGCATTGTTCATGTGACATTTGGCAGCTCTTGGTCTGCAGTCTCCCAGGCACTGTGCTAGGCTTTCTAGGCACAGAGATCTGAAAGATAGGGTTCTGGCTTCATAGAATGCAGCGTCTACTGGAGGAAATGGATAGGAAAGTCTATCACAGGCACACTAGGACAAAGTTATCCTGGTCGCATAGGATAGGTGAACGCTTCTTGGAAAAGGATAATTGTCTTGATTATCAGAATGGCAAACAGGAGGTAGGTAGAGAGATTTAGTAGGTAGAGGTGTTCTAAACAAAGTAAACTAAGAGGTGCTTGAAAAGACCCTTATGTCAGGGCTGCACGGCTGATCGTGCACTTGTGACCCACAAAAGGGGTGGACAGAGATGGGGTGGGAGCAGGGCTGAAATCCCACCTGGGCTTTGCTCCTTGGAGAAGCTGCACCCCCTGGAGTTGGCAGGGACTTTGTCTAATTCGCACAAGGTGCCTCGTGGGCTGTCTGAATGTATTTGTTGTTTTTTGACTGAAGGACATACGCGAGGACCCTCATAAGTTTTAACAGGACCCTGAAGGTGATGGGAAGCTAATGAGGAATTTAAAAGGTAGATCAGGGGAGATGAAATAATGTCATTTTCAGCAACATGGATGGATCTAGAGATAATCACAGTGGAGTTAGCAGAAAGATAAATATCGTGTGATATCACTTACGCATGGAATCTAAGACAATGATGCAAATGAACTTATATACAAAATGGAAACAGACTGGCAGACCTAAAAAACAAATTGATGCTTACCAAAGGGAAAAGGCAGGGGGAGGGACGAATTGGGAATTTGGGATTAGCAGATACAAACTGCTATATATAAAATAGATAAACAACAAGGACTGACTATATAGTACAGGGAACTATATTCAATATCTTGTAATAATCTATATTGGAAAGGAATATGAAAAATAATATATATATATATACATATGTATGTGTATATATATGTATATGACTTCCCTGGTGGCTCAGACAGTAAAGCATCTGTCTACAATGTGGGAGACCCAGGTTCGAGCCCTGGGTTGGGAAGATCCCCTGGAGAAGGAAATGGCAATCCACTCCAGTACTATTGCCTGGAAAATCACATGGACAGAGGAGCCTGGTAGGCTACAGTCTGTGGGGTTGCAAAGAGTCGGACATGACTGAGCGACTTCACTTTCACATATATATATAACTGAATATAACTGTATCACTTTTCTATATACCTGAAATATTATAAGTCAACTATGTTTTAGTTTTTAAAAAATGATAGATGGGGGCAAAATCAGATTTGTGTTTGGGAGGGGCCATTCTGGCTACATTTTGGAGGGTAGTTTTGAAGATGGCAAGTCTAGAGGAATGGAAATTAGTGGGCGAGGACTGGTCCAGGTGAGAAATAGTGAAGGCCTGCACTAAGGCTATGGCAAGGAGAGGGGTGCAAGTGGCGGGATGGGCATCTAGAAGGTAGAACAGGTAGAGCAGGTAGCAGGCTGGCTCTCTGGATGAGGGAGCAGGAGATGGTCAGAATCACTCCTAGCTTTTTAACTTCAGCAGCTCAGCGGAAGGTTCTGGCTTCCCAGCAAAGACTGATAAACTCGAGAACTTTGACACGGTGTGTAGTAAGGTGTTAACTGTTGAGTAACCATAAAAAGTTCCTTATATGAGCCTATAGTTAAAGATTAAAAAGAAGGCTCTAAGAGTTGCTTTTGCGATTGAGGGAGAACACACTGGTCTTGAGCTGGGTCCCTCCAGAGAATGATCGGGTGGTATCAGAGGACATGGTTCCTCTCGTTTCACGTACAGCACAGCCTCCTGCAGTGGATGGTCAGTCTTTACAAGAAAACAATGCCCAGCTGCAGACAGCTAGTTCATCACTTTTATTCTTTCAAGGGGCTTCCCTGGCAGCTCAGATAGAGAAGAATCTGCCTGCAGTGCAGGAGACCTGGGCTCAATCCCTGGATTGGGAAGACCTCCTGGAGAAGGGAATGGCTATCCACTCCAGTATTCTTGCCTGGGGAATCCCACGGACAGAGGAGCCTGGCGGGCTACAGTCCATGGCGTTGCAAAGAGTTGGACATGACTAAGCACACACACGTTCTTTCTAAAGTAAAATGATATAAACCTAGGGTATCTCAAACCCTTTCCCCATTCTTTTTATTTTTTTGTTTGTTTTTAATATTTATTTATTTGGCTGCCCAGGTCTTAGTTATAGCATGTGGGATCTTTAGTTGTGCCATGCAAATGCTTAGTGGTGGCATGTAAGACCTAGTGTCTTGACCAGGGATTGAACCCAGGCCCTATGCATTGGGAGCCAAGAGTCTTAGCCACTGGACCACCAGGCAAGTCCCTCCCCATTCTTTTGGAGAAAGTATTTTTTGTTCTGTTCTTAAGAGTAGACGGGCAATCTACTCTTAAGACGGGTTCTTTCTGTCTCCCTATGCTTGTCACCATGGGATAATAGCTCAGGCTTTGGAGTTGAATGGTCCTGGGTTTGAATACCAAGTCAGTATTTTCTATCACATTGGGCAGGATACTTACCTTTATGAACCTCATCTGTAAAGTGGGGGAAATATGACTCAGCTCACAGAGCTGTTGTGAGGGTTAAGGGGTAATGAACATAAAGCCTGGCAGGCAGCATGCTGGTCACACGTGGTAGAAGTGGCCGTTGTTGCTGCTGCCATCCTTGTTATTAATGCCAGTGTTCAGACATCGAGAAAAGACACGGTTTGCTTTTACAGACTTTGATTATTCCTTGGGCTGGCATCTGTTAGGTGGTGAATGTATGCAACGTTACCTTCCTAATATTGGCCCAAGGAGAGGAAGGTGCGTGCTACGTGAATCAGAATGGAGGTCCCAGACACCCCTGCTGCTTCCTGAGGTGTCTTGGGAGACGAGGGTGACTACGCTGGGGATAGAGAAGCATACCATTAGTCTATAGGAGCCACTGAAAGAAGGCCGAGCACTGTGTACTCTTGGTTTTCACATGACTGAGATGTTTTTCTAGGATATACAGTCAACTGTGAAGCTACATTTGATATTTTATATTTATTAAATCAATGAAGAATATTTCCTACTAAGCATGTGGTTTTCTCATCCAGTTGCACCCAAAGAAGGTATGCTTCATTTTCCTTATCAAGAAACGGTCTCGATAAGATAGTGATTGTAACTCTGGTCATTGCTCTGGAATGTTCCTGATGGTCGTGCCAGTTTTCATCGCCCGTAGGTGTGATATTTTTATAAATGCTATGCTTTCACAAATTAAAAATGTTTTATGCTGCCCTGTAACTGAAAACAAACAACTACTGTGCTTCTATCTCTCACCTGTAAGAAGGGGAGTGGTGAGAATTCAGCAGTTAACATTGTTACTGTGCCTGGGATAAGAAAGACACATTTAGGTATAAGCTCTTATTGGGCTTCCCTTGTGGCTCAACTGGTAAAGAATCTGCCTGCAATGCGAGATATCTGGGTTCGATCCCTGGGTTGGGAAGATCCCCTGAAGAAGGGAAAAGCTACCCACGCCAGTATTCTGGTCTGGAGAATTCCATGGACTGTATAGTCCATGGGGTCGCAAAGAGTCGGACACGACTGAGCGACTTTCACTTCACTTTACTTATTGTTCCTGGGCCTTTCCAGGTGGCGCTAGTGGTAAAGAACCCAGCTGCCAATGCAGGAGACCAAAAGATGCCGCTTCGGTCCCTGGGTCAGGAAGATCCCCTGGAGAAGGGCATGGCAACCCACTTCAGTATTCTCGCCTGGAGAATCCCATGGACAGAGGAGCCTGGCAGGCTACAGTCCATGGGGTTGCAAAGAGTTGGACACGACTGAAGCAACTTAGCACACCCATTTATTATTGTCCTTGATTGTCACCCAATCCCTGTGAAGCAACCATGAGAATCAGAGACTAGGAAAAGTGGAAAGTCTGTCTTTTGTACTACTCTGAAATCTACTATGCCTTTGAGAAAGAAAGGAAAAAGCTTTTTTAAAAGCTACTTTTGTGTATTACTTTATTTATTAAATTTATTCATTCTCTTTTTGGCCACATGGCATGTGGGACTCTAGTTCCCTGACCAGGGATTACACCCACTCCCCCTGAAATGGAAGTGCAGAGTCTTAACCACTGGACCTCCAGGGAAGTCCAAGAGAAGTTTTTAAAATGTTTAAAATGAACCATCCATAATTTGTTTGCTGTGACAGAGAAAGAAGAGAATTCGGTGATAGTCACAAATTTAGCGGTTCTCACCTTGGAGGCGGTTTCGTGCCCACGGCCCCACCCCCAAACCACCCAATCTGGACCTTTAAAGGTCTGGAGATAGTTTTGGTTGTCACTGTGGGGAAGTTGTGCTGCTGGCTCTAGTGGAGAGAGGTCAGGTCCTACAGTGCCCAGAACAGCCCCCACAACACAGAATTGTCTGGCCTACATGGCACAAGTTGAGAAATCCTGAGTTAAATAATGCTGTTGGGAATATCAGGTGATTATTATCCAATACTGGACTGTCTCTTTCAGGGAGAAATTAGCCTTCCAATTGCTTTCTGAGAACTGAAATTATTTTCTTCTGCCTATATAGGGAAACAACTGCTAATCCTTTTAATAGGTTTAGTCTGGGCTGTCTTTTTTCTACACAACTCTCAAATTATCAGGCACCTTGGTCCAAAAAATCATCAGGCTGGTGGCTTGGAAGATTGTGGGTGGAAAAAAAAACAACAACTGGATTAACTGAGTGTTCATTTTTCAACTAGTGAGGTTTAGCCGTCTGTGGTTCTGTGGTGATAAGGGAAGGAGCCGAAGAGGGATGTTGGGTGAGGAAGTGCTGTCAGGTTTCAACACTTTTTCAAGGAGAGGGAGGGTTGGTCTTTCCAACTCTTGCCAAGTGTGGAGCCATCCAAGAGTAATCACAGAACTTTCCTTTCGTTCCTTCTCCTCTGTTTTCTTTGATTATCTTAATTTCACAAACTATTTTATCTATTTTTTAATAGTTTTATTTATTTATTTTCAGCTGAGCTTGGTCTTCGCTGCTGTGGGCTTTTTTTCTAGTAGCAGCAAGTGGGGGCTACTCTCCAGTTGCTATATCCTGGCTTCTCATTGCGGTGGCTTCAGAGGGCTCTAGGGTGAGAGGGCTTCAGTTGTTGCAGCTCTCAGGCTCTAGAACACTGGCTCAGTAGCTGTGGCTCACAGGCTTAGGTGCTCCTCGACACGTGGGATCTTCCCAGATCAGGGATCAAACTTGTGTTTCCCGAATTGGCAGGTAGATTTTTTACCACTGAACCACCAGGGAAGCCCATTTTTTACCACTGAACCACCAGGGAAGCCCATTGTTTCACAAACTATTGATTTGAGTACTTTCCAACTCAACTTCTGAGATAAGTGCTGCTCATGATACAAAAAGTCCTCAGTGAGTCTAAGATTAACTCAAAAAAAATTAAAAAGTGCGATAGGAATCATATCATCTCAAAAAGAAAAGGTTGGACAAAGGGCTTTTCCTACCATATTTTATTTTACTCATTTCTAAATTGCAAGATATAAAGTTAATCCACATTTTGCTATGCATTTCACTGTGTTTATTGAAGGCTATAAAATTATATAAATTCATGATAAATGACTGCCACAGCCCTGTGTCAGCTTTCCTGCTTTTGTTCTCTTTCAAAAACTTTTGCTTTGTCTTTGAAAGATTACCTTCTAGTATGTAGGCTTCCTAGTGGCAGTAAATTGGTAAATAGTAAGCAGAAGTAAATTTAATTATAATAAATAAACTCAACCAATGATACAAAATGATTTTTAGGTGGAATCCCTCTTGGTCAGGCTGCAGGAAAGCAAATTACGTTTCATGGTGATGAATGTTAGCACATCTTCAGTTATGTCAGTGGAACTCATTGTGCAAATGTGATATGAGTTCAGAGAGAAGACTCTTAGAAAAGATTAATTTATTTACTTATTTGGGTATTAGTTGTGGCATGTCGGATCTAATTCCCCAAGCAGGGATCCAGCCCAGCCTCCCTGCATTGGGAACTCGGAGTCTTAGCCACTGGACCACCAGGGATGTCCCTGGAGAGAAGAATCTTGAGCCAGACTGGCTGGATTCAGATCCTGGCTCTGTCACTGGCTCTGTGTGATTCTCGAACTTTGGACAGATCACTTCTCTTCCAGCACCTCAGTTTCCTTATCTTCACAATGAGGATGATGGTTTTTTCCTCAGAGGGTGATTGTGAGGATTAAATGTGCCAATGCTTGTCACTAGCACAAAGTAAGTGCTTGATAAATGGTAGGGTTTTTTTTTTTTTTCTGAACTTTTTTTATTGGCATGTAGCCTATTGAGACTGATGGATTGGAGCCACTGCAGCTTGCCTAAATCTAATGTGGTGGGAAAGTGCCTAATCTTTCCTCATGTTCCTTGAGACAGTCATCTTTTAAAGACACATATTTTGTAATTAGCAGGACAGAGCTTTATTGATGTATCACCGAATCCTTTGGCTCTCTATGCAGTATGACCGTGTGAAATGCTAGAATAAGATCAACAGCTTGGATTCCCAGGCCTCGGATGCATCCTGATCTTCAGGCAACATGGGACACATATTAGAATTTGAGTTTCCTGTTGCCTTGAAAGAGGATGCTTTCAACAATTTTAGCTGGTGTAATACTTGCAGATGACCGTGCTCTAAGGCATGTTGGTATCAAATATATTCTGGCTCTATGTGTGCCAAGTTCCTGACATGTTATATTTATTGTCCCTAAAGCAGGATAGGATCAAAATGCTGTGCATAAACAGGTGGAGATGAGTTCACAGCTTCGGTGGATTTTTTTTTTTTTTTTTTTGGCTTCATAAATTTTATTACCAGTGTGTGACAGATACCTTCCCTCCCCAGAATGAATCACATGCTTCCCTGGAGAGATCTGGGAGAGTCTCCCACCATCCCCAGGGAAGAAGTGAGAAAGACAGGTGGTGGGGACAGGGAAGGCTCCGTAGTTCCCCAGCCTACTTTTCCTTCCCTTCTCAACAGAGGACGTTGGTTTTTCCATTTATTTCCTAGAAACATATCTCATTTGCCCTCCTGCATAAAGACACATGACTGCTTTAGAGCCTGATATGTCATTTTGGTACATACTTCCTTATTAGTGAAATAGCTACGTTGCCTGTGTGTTATTCCAGTAAACAGAGGCACTTGATCAGAATGATCTCTCAAAAGCCTAAATTTTCTTCTTAAAATGTTAAAATAAGAACGATTCATCTAAGGAATGCCTTGAACATATTAGAAGTCATTATTTTTCAAGGATTAATGTTAGTAATTGTTGGACAGTCTCTGAAACTTGAAATCATAACCACCTAAAAGCAGTAGTGGGAAGGGAGATGAATAGAATGTAGAAACACTAAAATTGTAAGTTTTATAAGACAGAAGTGATATTATATTCAAAATAAAAGATCTGAGAATTCTGTTCTATTTGCTCTAGATTGAATTTCAAATTAATGACTAAATACTTGAAAGTGTAATGATATGGATTTACTCATCTATAAATTAAAAATATGAACTAGTTGATGTCTCAGATACATTTTGTCTCTAAAATGTCAAAATCAATGTAATGTGGCTTTGGAGTTCAATTCTCCAAGGGCAAAGTAGATACACTTTTGATTCAGTGTTCAACAAAGCTTTGCCAATAAACATTAAACTGATTTTGATTTAAGTATCCTCTTCTACAACTGAAACATAGGCTGTAAAAGTCATGTCCCCATGGTGATAAGAGCATCAGTATGAGGGAATGTGTGGCTCTGTTTCATGCTGATTTCAGCAGTGTGGGTGCTGCCGTGGAGGTGATGGTCAGCGTGGCATTATCAGAGTAAACCTTAATTAAAAGCATGAATGGAGCAATGGAGGGCCGAGATTTACTCAGGAAACAACAACGTGTCAGTGACATTCAGCTCAGAAAAGGGGTTTTTGAAGCCCCATTTTATTGCCTGATTATGGGAGAGAATAACTCTCCTTATCCAGTATTCTTGGGCTTCCTTTGTGACTCAGCTGGTAAAGAATCCGCCTGCAATGCAGGAAACCTGGGTTCGTTCTCTGGGTTGGGAAGATCCCCTGGAGAAGGGAAAGGCTACCCACTTCAGTATTCTGGCCTGGAGAATACTGTCCATGGGGTCGCAAAGAGTTGGACACAACTGAGTGACTCTCACTTTATAGAAATTCTAAGAAGACTTTGAAAAATAATGAACACCACAAATTAGATTTGAATTTGATCAGAATCATAGCCTCAAATTCTGTATCTCATTGACTATGAGGCTACCCTGGTGACTCAGTGGTATGCTGGTGGGGCTACCCTGGTGGCTCAGCTGTAAAGAATCCACCTGCCAATGCAGGAGACCCAGGTTCGATTCCCTGGGTTGGGAAGATCCCCTGGAGGAGAAAAGGTCAACCCACTCTAGTATTCTTGCTGGGAAAATCCCCTGGACGGAGGAGCCTGCTGGGCTGCAGGCCATGGAGTCTCAAAAAGTCAGACCTGACTGAGCAACTGAGCAGAGCATCCCATTAAACTATTAGTGTGTTGACAGAGAGCAAGTGAGTGTAACCCATCTCTCTAACTTGGTTAAGCAGAAATGATAACAATCTGATATAAGTAGCAAAAGGAAGAAATCATAAGGAAATGGTCAAACAAAACTGCCCACGTGGCTGAGGCATTGTGCAACTCAGCCGAGTGACCCCAGGGAGAAAGCCTAATGGAATTGCTGAAGAAAGGAACAATATATTTTTAGTGGCATAAATCCCAGAGGATAGAAAAAATAAGGAAAGCATGTAGGCTTTTAAATAAATGGGAAATCCTTGTTTTCTGAAGTGTATCTTTAAAGACTGTGCTGTGCTTAGTCACACAGTTGTGTCCAACTCTTTGCGACCCCATGGACTATAGCCCACTAAGCTCCTCTGCCCTTGGAATTCTCCTGGCAAGAATACTGGAGTGGGTTGCCATTTCCTCCTCCAGGGGATCTTCCTGACCCAGTGATCGAACCTGGGTCTCCCACGTCACAGGCAGATTCTTTACCATCTGAGCCAGCAGGGAAGCCCATCTTTAAAGATATTCAGTGGAAATTCTAATAGCTCCAGTTAAATTTCTTTCTAAAAAATAACAGTTTAGATACAGACTCATTCTTTATCATTTCAGATTTCCAAGAATTTGTCAAGAGGACTATATTAAATGTATTCATTTTGGCCTGTGCTGGGTCTTCGTTGCTACACCCAGGCTTTCTCTAGTAGCAGTGATCAGGGGCCACTCTCTAGTTGCAGTGAGAGGATTTCTCCTTGCGGTGGCTTCTCTTGTTTCGGAGCACAGGCACTTGGGCTCTAGGGCTTCAATAGTTGTGGTGCATGGGCTTAGTTGCTCTACAGCATGCGGAATCTTCCTGGACCAGGGATCAAGCCCATGTCACCTGCAGGCAGATTGGCAGGCGGAGTCTTAACCACTGGACCACCAAGGGAGTCCCAAATATTTTTAAGCATCATGCTTTCTACTGACTGCTGCTTACCAGTGTGGTGCAAGATAACTGCTCCTAATCCTCTTATCTGTAAAATGGGGGTAAAAACTTTGCCTGCAGAGTTACCCACATTATTAATTAAATATGTATGCATTAAATTAAATACATAGTATTGGGCTGGGTAGCTGGCAAGAGTCCGATAAACACAGGAAGTGGTTTTGGAATGTTAATCTTTACCCAGAGTCTGACACACTCTGACACAGTGTGAGTGTATTTTACCAAATTAGTTTATTGAGTCTCAATATCAGAAGCTGCAAAAATCAGGGAAACACTCTGTGTGTGTGTGTGTGTGTGTGTGTTGAAATCTGCTCATAAATATAAAATGTCTTGGGGGAAACAAAGGATGCCACTCAGATATAAATAATTTCTCTTCATTTCCTCCAAGTTTTCTTGATTAAAAAACATCAGTTGCAACATCTCATCATAAACTTATCCATTTCTGTCTTAAGGAATTAAAACTTGATATAAGACATGTTTTGTAGTTTCTCTGAGTCTAGGAGATGAACAGGCTAAACTGGAAATAAACAAAGCCGGGAATCTTGAGCAAGAGAGCAGAGACCTATTCACTCCCACTGACTGCAGAATTTATGACCTGTAAGTTGTCCTCTAATGAGCGCAGAATGAGAGCATTGCATCTTCTCTTAATTAGTTTGACAGATATTCATTTAAATTTGAAAAGATTCTCAGGCTTGGGATAGCAAAGGAAGGTTCTGAATTCCTTTAGCATCTTACTTCTGTTTTTGTTGCGGTGGCTCTGGGGAATGTCAACATCTGAAGACGAATAAAGCCCCCATCTTCATCCGGGGATCCCCACATTTTCTCTTTAGAAATGCCTGCGAACCACCACACTTTTGCTTTGCAGCTGTGAAGTCTAACACAAAGCGCCAGGTTTTGCAAGAATATGTTGGGCTTGGTGTCTATGAGGGGTGGATTTTTCTTTTTCTCTCATGCTTAATAAGGATAGAATTTCAAGGCTGGCCTTAAATAACAAGCTTTACATCAGAATAGGTCACTGGTTTGGGTGTAAGTAATGACATGAAGTATACACCAAAGTTGATGAATTCACTAAACTATGAATTGTTTTTACGCTCAATACTTAGAGCTGTCATGGATATAAGGTTACCACCAGCCCTTGGTTATCCATGGAAGTGATTAATCAGGAGTCCATATATTCCCTCTCTCTATGTATTTATTAATATAGATATTCCCTTTTATATATACTAATAAATATACATATTATACATATATATACTCCCTTTTGGGCTTCCCTGATGGCTCAGATGGTAAAGAATCTTCCTGCAATGCAGGAGACCAGGCTTCAATCCCTAAGTCAGGAAGATCTCCTGGAGAAGGGAATGGCAACCCACTCCAGTATTCTTGCCTGGAGAATCCCATGGACAAAGGAGACTGGTGGGCTACATACAATCCATGGGGTTGCTAAGAGTTGGACATGACTGAGTGACTAACCCTTAAACTTATATGGCCTTTAAAGCAATAGTAACGTTAACCTTTATCAGGGGTATCTCTCTGTACCTTATCACACTTTATCTCTAGCTGCTCACTGAGTAGTGTCCAGTCAAAGAGGTCTCAGGGACAGAAACTCACCACCCCAGCAGACCTGGTCAGGCACTCGGGTGCTTTTTCCTCCTACATACAAAGAAAGGCCCCTCTGGGCTAGTGGTGATCCTGGCTGAAGGCTGCAATCAGGGAAATGTCTAAACACAGACAGCTTTGGGAGGAAGGCACAACACTTGCCTAATGTACCAAAGCCAAACGCCTGGCTCTTGAGCGAGTTCCTTCATCAGGTCCGTCTGGTCCAGCCACACTAGACCCCGTGTCCACCCCCGTGTCCCACCATTTTCCTCCTTGCTGTAGATTCCTTTCGATTTATCAATTCATCCTAATGAAGCCAGAACATAACATCCAGGAAAGATGTCCAGAAATTTAGTCCTGACTTAAGCAAAGAAAGACAGAGCTTGCAAAGCACCACCTGTCCCCTCAAGTCCATTGTCCTGGTCATTAGCGTGTATTCTCGGGTGAACCGATTTGACTTACTGTGGCAGAGATGGGTGCAGCATGATGCTAGGTCGGGAGGACTGGGTGATGGTCCCTGCTTTCCCACTTGTTAGAATAACCCTGGGCAAGTTTTACTCCTTTGAGTATCCATTTCATCTTCTGTAAAACAAAAATGATAACGTGATGTTTAGGTGAGGTTGTGAAGTGTTTAACAATATTGCCTTGGAGCAGTAGCTCTCAAAGTGTAGGCCCCTGGATTGTCAGTGTTACCGGGGAACTTGTTAGAGATGCAGATTCTCAGATCTCAAATAAAAA
Organism: Bos javanicus; assembly: GCF_032452875.1. Classification (NCBI taxonomy): domain Eukaryota; kingdom Metazoa; phylum Chordata; class Mammalia; order Artiodactyla; family Bovidae; genus Bos; species Bos javanicus. The sequence goes on from NC_083873.1 coordinate 91,779,314, forward strand.
ACTCAGGGATATGGGAGAAAATATTTATAAATTATGTTATCTGATAAGGGATTAATATCCAGAATATATCATATATGGATATACCTCATATATATATGATAATATGGATGTATATCATATGGACATATCTGGATATTAACCAGAATATAAATATATATATATATATATATATATATAAAACTCCCAGAACTCAACAGCAAAACAATCTGATTTTTAAAAAGAGCAAAAGATTTGAAAAGACTCTTCTCCGAAGATAAAAATCCAAATGGTCAGTAAACACATGAAAATATGTTCAACATCACTAATTGTTGCTGCTGCTGCTAAGTCGCTTCAGTCGTGTCTGACTCCGTGTGACCCCACAGACCGCAGCCCACCAGGCTCTGCTGTCCCTGGGATTCTCCAGGCAAGAACACTGGAGTGGGTTGCCATTGCCTTCTCCATTGTGTGAAAGTGAAAAGTGAAAGTGAAGTCGCTCAGTTGTGTCCGACTCGTAGGGACCCCATGGACTGCAGCCTACCAGGCTCCTCCATCCATGGGATTTTCTAGGCAAGAGTACTGGAATGGCTTGCCATTGCCTTCTCCATCACTAATTGTTAGGGAAATGTAAATCAAAGCCACAGTGAGATACCACCTCACACCCATTAGGATGGTTGCTATCAAAAAAGCAAGACAAGAGGATCCTTGTGCACCGTTGGTGAAATTGTAAAATGGTACAGCTGCTATGGAAAACAGTATGGTGGTTCCTTTAAAAAGTGAATATAGGATTATCATGCTGTTGTTGTTCAGTCGCTAAGTTGTGTCCTACTCTTTGTGACCTGGTGGACTGAAGCATGCACACCAGGCTTTGCACATATTTAAAAAAAAAAAAAAGGTAGGACTGTGATCCTGAGGATACTAATGGACAGAACCAAATTCTAGAAACAGTGTACATGGGCTGTGAGATCCTGAGAGCCTGGGAAAATGATTCCTTGGCTCACTAAGGCTGAGCACGTCCTCCAGAAATGAGATGACTGTCCTCCATTCAGCTCTCAGAAAACTAACAACACATCAAGCTTTTTTTTTTTTCCCCTCTTTTAGTTTTATTTATTTATTTTTTTTATTTTTATTTTTTTTTTAAAAAACCTTTATTTCTCATGTGTTCCCCATCCTGAACCTTCCTCCCTCCTCCCTCCCCATACCATCCCTCTGGGTCGTCCCAGTGCACCAGCCCCAAGCATCCAGCATCGTGCATTGAACCTGGACTGGCATCTCGTTTCATACATGACATTTCACATGTTTCAATGCCATTCTCCCAAATCTTCCCATTTTTTTATATGTGCAAAGCCAGATAGTGTTGTAAACTCTTCCTTTCCTTTCAAGTATCCTCATCAAGATTGGAATAAATAGCAGGAACAGTGTTAACAGGCAAGTGAGTCTTTATGTCCATCTATGTCTTTCTAACGCTTAACTAAATAGGCTGTCTAGAATGTTCATATACCTACACCATTCAAGAGTCTGAAGTTAACAAAAGAGACAGCATTAATTTTTTTTTCCCCCAGTGGTTTGTACTGAGCTGTGAACATCTTACTAGCCTTGAGTTTAGGTTCACAAACTTGTTTCAGGCAGCTTTTGCCACCTGGTACCCATTTGGCTTTATTTTTATTTATCTTTTGGAGGGCAGAGGCCAAAGGGCTTTGAAGAATCCCCCAGAGAAGGAAGGAGAAGCGTTTTCTGCGAGGAAAATTGATGGCGCGTTGTTTTCTTTCACACAGGGCACTGAGGGTATAATCTCAGTGCTACACTTGACCATCATCTGTCAAACCAAAGAAATAAGCCCGTGCAATCTTTCGTTATTATAAAATGGGGACAGAAAATAACTGCCATATGGTGGTTGTCTAGCCAAAGAAAACCACCCTCGTTTCAGAAAATGTTTATTTTTCTGCTCTCATTGAGTAATGGACCATCGCGGTATGAGTTAGGTTACAGCATCTTGTGGAAAGGTTGTTTTTGTGTAGCAGTTCCTCAGGTATTTACTTTTGGTGACTTTGGCTTTCTGAAGAGGTGACCGTAGGTTCTGAGGGTTTTTCTGCTTTGAAGATGAGGAAATTGAAGTATAAAAAAACAGAGACTGGTTAGTATTGTATGTATTAATGTGAAATTTGGAGATTCAACATCCTTATTTGCAGAAATAACTGCACTCCTTTGTTTTATGTCACCTACTTTCATACATTTCTCAAATAGCCATATATCTTGATACACTCCTACAGTGACTCTTGTTTTCTACGTGTTCTCCAGAGGGATCCACCCCCACTCCAACCCATCTTTGATGTTACCATGTTATGCTCTGTAACCTGGAGTTTTATTTTAAAATGCTCTTGGTAGGGACTTCCCTGGTGGTCCAGTGGCTAAGACTCAGCACAGCCAAATAAATTAATTAACTCTAAGGGCTCCCCTGGTGGCTCAGATCATAAAGAGTCTGCCTGCAATGCTGGAGACACGGGATTAATCCCTGGGCCAGGAAGATCCCCCGGAGAAGGAAATGGCAACCCATTGGTATTCTTGCCTGAAAAATTCCATATTAGGGAGGCTGTGAGCCACTTCTCAAGAGCGGATGAGCCCACTCCAAACCTAGCTGAGGTGGGGCTAATATTCTGTTGATTGGTGATGTGAGGTGTTGCTCCCAACCAGGTTCAGTAGCTCTTGTTCAAACGAAAAACCGTTAAGAGGTTTCACCTCCTCAACCGCTTTGTCTTCGTAGATGGGGATGGGAGAAGGACTTGCCTGAGGGTGAGTTTTTTCCCCATTAAAAAAATCATGGTTGGGACTTCCCAGATGGTCCAGTGATTAAGAATCTGTGCTCCCAATTCAGAGAGCTCGGGTTCCATCTTTAGTCAGGGAGTTAAGATCCCACATGCTGGGCAGCCAAAAAAAAAAAAAAAAGCGTTAACCCAAAGAAAACCGAACGTAGTAATAAAGATAAAAATAAAACAAAAATGTTAAAAAGAAATCATGGTAAAGTATCCTGACATAGACTGAATATGTGCCCCTCCAAAATTAATATTTTGAAATCTAATCCTCAATGTGATGGTATTAGGGGGTGGGGCCTTTGGAGGTGAGAAGGTCATGAGAGTGAAGCCCTCAAGAATGGGATTAGTGCCCTTATAAAAGAAACCCCAGAGAGCTCTCTCAGCCCTTCTGCTGTGTGAGATTATAGCCATCTGTGATACAGGAAGTGAGTTCCCATCAGACACAGAATCCGCTGGTGCCTTCATCTTGGACTTCCTGACCTCCAGGCTGTGAGAAATAAATTTCTCTTGTTTATAAACCATCAAATCTATGGTATTTTGTTATAGCAGTCCAAACAGGCTGAGATATATAGAGAACATAAAATCAGCCATTTGAACCATTTTTAAGTGTATAATTTATTGTTGTTAAGCATGTTTACACTGTTGTGCAACCACACTGCTATCTGGAAATATCCAGAAATTCAAGGTGATTTTTGAAGTCCTTCCTGGCTTCAACTCCCTCATTCCAATTAACTTTGCTGCTCACTCTCTCTCTTGAGTCTGTGTTTCTGTCCTGATTATTTTACTTGGAGAGTGGGAAGGATTTATTTTTTAACACTACATGATGAATTGGTTTCAGAGGAATTCAAACGATCTTGTTGTTTGGATTATTTCTTATCGGGAATGCTAGATTTTTTCCTAAGAATGATGGCAGAGGTGAAAGGGCAAAAGGGAAGGACCTCTTCTGTGAGTCAATTTAGCAAAAGAGAGGAGAAGTGAGGTAAATATTAAATCATCCCTGGAAATATATTGTGAGCACTAAAAGGGCATGTTGGCCTTCTCAAAGGACCGAGACCCCCAGGTTTTGCCTAGGAGACCTCCTGGCTCTGCGTAGAGCAACCTGCTTCATGTTTTTCTGTTTGCTTTCCATCGATAAGCACTGCTTAAGGTCATAATGCCCTTGGGTTCCCATTAAGTTGGGTGGAGAGCAGTTCTTTAATGTTTACTTAGCGGGCACGGCATACCAGGAACTCTACAGCAGATACACAAATGTGCCCGGCCTCTTGCTCCGCCTGAAGAAGGACGATTTCCTTACAGTGTCTCTTTGCTGCTCCCACCTTCTGGAGTTTCAAGCGGATACCTGAAGGAATGATTACTTTCTTTACCCATTGTCTAGATACTTGACCGTGAAAATGTGTTTGTACAATACAGGCTGAACCAGTCACATGTTGAATAAGATACATCCTCTTCCTGGAATATTTTTGGAACAATTTAACTGCATTTTGCCCAAGAGCAATTTGTGTGTGTGTGTGTGTGTGTATATTCAGTTACTCAGTCATGTCCAACTCTTTGCAAACCCATGGACTGTAACCCACCAGGTTCTGCTTCCCATGGGATTTCCCAGGCAAGAATACTGGAGTGGGTTGACATTTCCTTCCCAGGGGATCTTCCCAACCCAGGGATCAAACCTGCCTCTAGGATCTCTTGCATTGGCATGAGGATTCTCTGCCGTGCACCACCTGGGAATAGCCTCTAAACGGTTTGGAGTCGGGCTTTAAAATGTCTTCTTTTTGCTTTAGTGGGCTTCACATTTTATATCAGTTGCTGTATTATTAAATTTTCTATACTGAAAAATAATTCAGTGTGGTAAGGCCATTTATTTCAGGCAAGATTTAGTCCCTTGTCACAAAGACTCTGAAAAGTACAAAATTATAAATTTGGGTTCTTCTTAAAACAAACACTGTTGGATAACTGACCAAGTTGGAGCCTATTCCATGTAATATCAGTCATCCTAGCATCTAGTGAGGTGTGTAAACTAAGTCAGTGGGCTTCCAAGTTATAGAAAAGAAAAAGGCAAAAACACACACCCAGAGGGAAAACTCCCAGCATGTGGGGTTGGAGGGGACTCCCACACACTACCCCAGCCCCACCCCACCACAGCGTCCAATGCAGGAAACTCCTACAGGACAGAGGCTTATCCAGCCTCTCCTTGCATAGTTTCAGGGTCAGGGAATTCAGTACTTGACAAGTCAGCTCATTCCTTCTTGTGTGGCTCTCACTGTGAGAAAGTTGAATCTCCAAGTCTTCAACTCTCTACCTTGAGTAACCACTGACCATCCTCTTTGCCAAAGAAAGGAGTTATTTAATGCTGTTTTGTGCTTTATGAACACTTGTGCATAACTCACATAAAGCATTTACCATGAGCTGTTATTATTTCAGCACATTGTGACCTCGAAAGTTCCCATGCAGCAATAATACATGAGAAGTGTTTTCTCTGTTTCACTAATGTCTCCTTCCTTGGCTCTGCCAAAAAGCCGTTAGAAGGTCCAGGGAACATAGTGCTGATGGGCAAGCTGGCATGAAAGTTAGAATAATCAGCTAGGACTTGGATGGAACTCACCATTCAAACTGGAACTTCATCTTCAACTTCCATTTGGCTCCTCTTGTTATGATGGCAAGAAAGAGAGGGCCACACCGAGGTTCAGGGAAAGGCCATATCTGAGAGGAGGGCTGGAGGAGATGGTCATTCAGTCACAGCTGTCGTTGGTCATGCTGTGTCCTCCTCCATACATTGAGGAAGTGGGATCAAGAACGACATGATAGTACTTTTGCTCAACAAGCCACTGAATTATATAATCTTGGAGGTGGAAGGCCAACCTCAGTATTTTACAGATAGGAAAGCAAGTTTGATAGTCTTTGACAGAGTATCTACCAGGCTTGCAAACTTAAATGGCTTTAGAACCAACCAAGGAAGAAACACAAGTGAATGAAGTGGGCCACTACAAAATGTAAAGAGCCCTTTTCCTGAGAACACAGTGGGGAATGGTGAGGACTGGGGCAAGTATGCATTCTCTAAAGGGAGTAGTGGATGTTCAAATCTGATGGCTTATTATTATGAAGGAATGCAGACCCAGTGTTGCCAGAAATCTGGATTTTTATGTGAAAGATCCCAAATGATGATTAAGTGTTCAAACTGAAAGCACCGTGTATACTAACACAGAGCAGGCCAACTGAAACATGCCACAAGCCAAGTTCTGTTTGCAGATGCTGGTCCGGGGTTTAGGAAACTCATGGGTGGGTTGTGTCCTGAGCTGGGGGCCTTCAGGAGTGGGGCTGTGAGTGGATCCAGATGGTTTTTCTGCAGTTGACCTCTGCCAATCCCTCCCTTTCTCCAGAAAAGATTGAGTTCATCTCTGTGTCATCCCTAGAGAGATGCCTGTTGGCTCTGAGATGAACTGACCTCATCAGGATGCCCAGGAGAAAACTGGCTGAGAAGGGGAGCAGTGTGGGGAATGAATGCTCCATTAAGGGAGAAAAGATCGAGACCACAGGAAAGTCAAGCACATTTGAAAACATGTCTAAACTCATCTGTTTCCTAAAAAAGTTCCTTTACTTAGTGCATATTGCAAGAACAACTTTCAACCAAAAGTGTAGTTAATGGATTTGAAATCTATGCTGTCCAGTCTTCTAGAACACAGGTACAGGTCAGTTACCCGTAATTTCGACTGATATGTGCGCTTTGGGGCTTCAGATGAGAAAGGTGCTCAACAGGAACGCTGGGGAAGTTCAGCCCTGCTTTGAAACGAATGATTTATGCCAAGTGATGCTGAAACGCAGTGTGTTTCCATTTAAGAGGACCTGCTAGAGGAATGCGGTTTGGGGGCCTCTTCTCGTTTATCATGGTGTTTACAAATCCTGCTTGAAGTTGAAAATAAATCATCATCCTGCTGCTTTGAGGCTGTTTTACAGCTAAGAATTGTAGAGGGGATTGAGCACAAACCCATTGGCAGCGCCATGTGAAGGAGTGAAGGGAAGGGACCACGGGGAGGCACCCTGGCATGGAGGATGCTTGACCAAGGAAAGGTGTTCGTGACCAACCCTTCTTCTTCCAATAATTATGCAGTCAACTGAAAGATATTGGATAGATATAGCATGAACTGAGTTGAATCTGTAAAATGCAGGACTAGCTGGGATTTGAAGTTTTAATCAGGCAGTAGATTCAAAGAACTGTCTGGTCCCTCAATTTCAAATACCTGTGAGATGTGAGTAGTGAGAATTCCCTGGCTATCCAGGGGTTAGGACTCAGGGCTTTCACTGCTGGGGCCTGGCTTCCATTCCCTGGTTGGGGAACTGAGATCCCACAAGCCACATGACGTGGCTTGGAATAAAAACGAATAGAAGATAATAAGATGTGAACAGTGCATTAAGTGAGGAAAATAAAGCCTTCACTTTGTGAATCTCATGCCAATCTAATGTTCCAACTTCATCACAGCTAGGCATATTTATCTTAAAGTAGAGAAAACTCAAAGGATTCTGCCTCCCTTTCCATACATCAAGGATTACTGTGCAAAAGCAGGATTAGACTCCAGAGGGCAGAATAAGGACCCATGGACAGGCACTACAGGGAGGCAGATATCAGGTTTGACCTTACGAAGACTTTTCCAACAATTAGAGTTGTTTGAAAATAGAAGAGGCCTTGAGTCAGAGTCAAACAGCGGCTTGGTGGCTTGTTCTAAAAGGGACTTGGGCATCCCGTGGGGCTGTGAGAGTTTATGAGTCTAATATTCTGGCTTGGAATTCTGAAAGGATCAACCCTCCTGCATTTCCTGCTTCCTGGATCATAAATCCTGTTTTAAAAACAATAATCTGGTTTCTTTCCCTACCAATTCAGTTCAGTTCGGTTCAGTAACTCAGTCGTGTCCAGCTCTTTGTAACCTCATAGACTGCAGCACTCCAGGCCTCCCTGTCCATCACCAACTCCCAGAGCTTGCTCAAACTCATGTCCATCTAGTTAGTATGCCATCCAGTCATTTCATTCCCTGTCGTCCCCTTCTCCTCCCACCTTCAATCTTTCCCAGCATCAGGGTCTTTTCCAATGAGTCAGTTCTTCACATCAGATGGCCAAAGTATGGAGCTTCAGCTTGAGCATAAGTGCTTCCAATGAATATCCGGGACTGATTTCCTTTAGGATGGACTGGTTGGATCTCCTTGCAGTCCAAGGGACTCTCAAAAGTCTTCCCCAACACCACAGTTCGAAAGCATCAATTCTTCAGCCCTCAGCTTTCTTTATAGTCCAACTCTCACATCCATACATGACTATTGGAAAAAACCACAGCTTTGACTAGACAGACCTTTGTTGGATAAGTAATGTTTTTGCTTTTTAATATGCTGTCTGGGTTCATCATAGCTTTTCTTCCAAGGAGTAAGCATCTTTTAATTTCATGGCTGCAGTCACCATCTGTAGTCACCAATTGCCTACCAATTGGGTTTCCCTAATGCAGAAATTGGGGCTTCCCAGGTGGTGCTAGTGGTAAAGAACCCACCTGCCAATGCAAGAGACGTAAGAGACAAAAGAGGCTCAACCCCTGGGTCAGGAAGATCCCCTGGAGGATGGCAAGGCAACCCAGTATTCTTGCCTGGAGAATCCCATGGACATAGGAGCCTGGTGGGCTAGAGCCCATAGGATCACAAAGAGTCAGACATGACTGAGGTGACTTTGTATGCACGCAATGAAGAAATTAAGCTACAATCGATAGTAAAGTTAAATAGGTAATAGAAATAATATGAACTGGTAGGAAATCTCAGGAAGTCAAAGCTAGGTGAATGTGTATTTAAAAATCACCTTCACAGTTGAATGAGAGTAATTTTTGTTTTATCTAAATAAGAGCACAGACTCTGCAGCCAGTTGACAGTGTTTGAAACCTAGTTCTACTTTGGACTAGACCTTGACCAAAATGCCTCAATGTCATCATCTGTGAAGTGAAGGTAAGGCTAGTTAGTACCCACCTCATAGAATATGAGGGATGAGTAAGAGGGTTGAAGGCATATGAAACATTGAGAACTGAGCAGAGCACATAGTGTGAGGTTCATAATGGCAGCTGCTGCTGCAGCTGTTATTATTATACAGCAGAATGTAGCTGTGTTTACAGAGCTGACCCGGTAGAGTGAATTTTACTATTTTTCCCTGAATAATTTATTTGCTTCAAATAATAGCCCGTGTCGGTGTTTTTATGATATTTACATATTTTAACTGAATGTTTTTCTGTCCAAGCTGGTGACATGGTGAGGATGCTTTGTCAGAATAATAATACACTGATAAAAGGATTAAAGAAAGTTCTTGTTATCTAAGACCACAGTCAGATTTTTCAGACTTCAACCTTATAGACCTGTGCTATGTTTGACTACCTCACTGCGTTACAGAAATGGAATTTAACTACCTGGGGTCTTTTGTTTGATTTATCAAAGAATTTAGTTCTCTAAGGTATAGTGGCTGGAGAAGGGAAAAGCTACCCACTCCAGTATTCTGGCCTGGAGAATTCCGTGGACTGTATAGTCCATGGGGTCACAAAGAGTCAGACACAACTGAGTGACTTTCAATCCACTTCACTTCAAGGTATAGTAGTCTCGGCCTGATGGTATGTTTTGAGTTGTAGGAATTGGCTCACATTTATTCTGTTTGTTTAACCACCAAGTAGCGCATAGAAGTTTTTTGTTTTTTTTACAAAACCAAAGTGCTTTCTTTTCTAAAGAATTTATTTATTTATTTTAATTGGAGGCTAATTACTTTACAATATTGTGGTCATTTTTGCCATACATTGACATGAATCAGCTATGGGTGTACAAGTGTCCCCCATCCCGAACCCCCCTCCCACCTTCCTCCGCACCCCATTCCTCTGGGCTGTCCCAGTGCACCTGCTTTGAGTGCCCTGTTTCATGCATCGAACTTGGACTGGTCGTCTATTTCACATATGGTAATATACATAGCACATAGAATCTTATAGTTGGGACTTCCCTGGTGGTTCAGTGGCTAAGACTCCATGCCCCCAGTGAAGGGGGCCCGAGTTCCATCCCTGGTCAGGGAATTAGACCCCACATGCCACAACTAAAACACAGCACAGCCAAATAAATAAATAATTAAAAAGGAAAAACGATAGCCAAGTTTACAATACCTGGGTAGTCCTGTGGAACGCTGATTTTTTAGCACTAAAATAGGTGTTAGAATGACAATTTAATACTAATAAACACATATATGTTTGTGGATATATTATTTTGCTTATAGTAAATATATATATTTGTATATATAAATGTTGTTTTATGAAGTCCTCAAATTTATCTTCAGATTAGTATGATTTGAGCTGAATTTAGGAATAGGATGTTCAAAAGCATGGAAAGTTGAATGCCATGAATATAAATGTTACCTAAGTGAAAGTGTTAGTCACTCAGTTGTGTCCGACTCTTTGTGACCCCATGGACTGTAGCCCTCCAGGCTCCTGAATCCATGGAATTCTCCAGGCAAAAATACTGGAGTGGGTTGTCATTTCCCTCTCCAGGGGATCCTCCCCACCAAGGGATTGAACCCAGGTCTCCTGCAAGAAGATTCTTTACAGTTAGAGCCACCAGGGAAGGCTAAGCAGGTACTAAATTTAAGAAGGTTTTTGCACTAGACATTCATTCCTCAAATATTTTTTGATTCTCTGCAGTGTGCAGGGCTTCCATGCTTATCAATAATACAGATATGAGGATTTAGTTCTTTAAAATCTTTTAACTGTTTATTTGAAAATAATTTTGAAATTATAGAAAATTTGAAGGAGTAAGAATAGCTCACAGAACACTCATGTATCCTTTACCCAGATTCATGGATTACTGACCTTTTACCCCACTTGCCATGTCATATGTGCCATCTAAGACCTGAATTAGGATGGTGATACTAGGAATGAAAAGCATCAGATGGTCAGGATGGATGCTGGATTTGATCCCTAATTGGAAGTGATGTTGGAAATGATTGACTTGTTGAATCATGAAGTTGTTAGTAGAAATTCAGGAGGGGGATCTGGGGCTTTTTCATTTGGATACACTTGAACTGGTGTAAAGCTCTACTTATGAAAGTGTCCAGTAAGCAATTGGGACAAAGCCAGAGAAAAAGTCTGAAGCAATGTATATAGATTTGGGAATTATCTACAGAAAGGTGATCATTACAGATGAGAATGATGAGATCCTGCAGAAGGGAGCAGAAGCGGTGGAGAGAGGAGGGCCGTGTACCTTGGGATTTAGAGGAAGGATCTATACAGCAAAGATGCCACAAGGAGGAGTAATGAGAACAGGCTGTTCTGGAAGGCAAGGGAGAAAGTTGAAGGGGCAGAAGGGGTTAGCAGTGCCCATATTGAAGGAGGTGGGGGACACTGAGGAGAGGCAGCTGGGTTTGTCACTTGACAGAGAGTAGTTTGAACAACTGTGAACTCCAAAGCCTGCCTGCAGGGGGTTAATAGATGCAAGTAGGAGAAGGAGGCAGGGCTGAAAGGACCGAAGACTCTGGAGATGGCCAGCATCAGAAGCAGTGAGAAGGTGGGAGTGTGGGGTCACCAGGCTAAGGAACCCCATAACTCTCTGTCCTTCATCATAACCTGGAGGCACTTCCCCATCTTTAATGAATCTTTGAAATCATTCAGCAGTCACTTCCGTCCCACAAGCAGATGATTAAATGAAGGATCATTCTTCCCTGGGTCAGTCCTCAGCCCTTTTAGCTAAGATTCTGCCAGCAAATAGCACCTTATCTACACCATTATGTGATGTGAAGGAACTAGGGTGACCCCATGGAGAATCGTTAAGCATTCAGCCCTTGAAAGGGAGTGCAAAGCACCAGATAGTCTCTTTTGATGGAGAAAATCCAGAAAAGTAAAGCTGATGTCAATGGGATTTTTGTGGTTTTCTCCTTTGGTTTTTGGGCTTCCCTGGTGGCTCAGCGGTAGAGAATCCACCTGCTAATGCAGGAGATGCATGTTCGATCCCTGGGTCGGGAAAATCCCCTGGAGCAGGAAATGGCAACCCACTCCAGTATGGACAGAGAAGCCTGGCAGGCTACAGTCTATGGGGTTGCAAAAAGAGTCAGTGACTAAACAACAACAATTCAATTTTGCATCTCCAAGAGCCTCCTATTGCCATATTTGTTTGTATGTTTTAAGCCTCCTGTCAATCAAGGGCGGGGTCTTAGCACCTCTGGAGAGCCTCACACTTGGCCTACACCTGTCACCAGTAAGTTAGGAACCGCAAATGCCAGTTCACGTGAGCTGTTTCTGGCAAGATACCTGAGGATGTCCAACTGATGCTCCCAAAATCTCAGTTCAGAGTTCAACTGACTTACACTGAATGAGACAAAACACCAACAATACAGAGAAGGATCTCTAATAAGAAGCATTTTGCACACTTTCCTAATCCCCAAACCACCATCTTGCACCAAAGCTGACTTGGGATGTTGAGTCTTGGGGGTTATTTATACAGTGGTTTGAGTGAAGCTTTCCCCTGTGATTTCTTTTTCCTTCCACCCTAGGTGGGATACAGGTTTCAGGTGCCTAAAGAATATAGCTTCAGTATTTTGTTTAGATCTGATATAATTTAGATCTTCTTACATTCTTTGTATCCTATTTGGTTAGGGACATTTAGATGAGTAGACTGATGAGTTTTCATGGGGGCACTCCAGTACTTAATGTCAAAATTATCCATGGTTTTTCCTAGACATTTCTTCTTTAGGAATTTGTCATTTAAAGGGTAGTTACATCACATGAACTCAGCTAGTACAATAACGCTTTGCAGGACTGTTGTTCCTGTGCTCACTCCCACCCTCTTTTCCTGAAGTCAATTCTTACTCGAATGTCAACAAAATGGCAGGCTCTCAGCAAGGGAACATTCTTGATTCCTGAGACAGGGAACGAAGCCAGGCACTTGTACATTTGTTTTCAGATGAACTGGTTCTTATGTTGTAAATATTTAACCATTCACCATAGTCCTCCTACCAAAGTTTCCATTAGGTGTTCAGCTAATTCCCTTTCCCACAGGCAGATAAAGCTTCTCTAGCTCTCCGGAACTCTCTTTAAGCAAATAGACGTTATATTCCAAGGTATTTGAGAAGGAACCAAAAGATGGGACCAGGAAGGCATATTTTTCCTTTGGTGGAGGGAAGGAAGCCGTGAAGAACTGAGTCTGCCAGCAAAGAATGCATGTGATGGTGAATCTTATTGATGGCTCTGAATATTTTTATAATTCCCTGTGCTGTCTTTGGTCTTCCCAGGTGACGCAGCGGTAAAGATTCCGCCTGCCAATGCAGGAGACACAAGAGACTGGGGTTCAATCTGTGGGTCAGGAAGATCCCCTGGAGGAGGAAATGGCAACCCACTCCAGTATCCTTGCCTGGAAAATCCCATGGACAGAGGAGCCTGGCGGGCCACAGCCCATGGGGTCCCAGAGTTAGATATGACTTAGCAACGGAGCAGATGCTATCTTTGCTTAAATTGTGGGTAATGATGGCTAAAACCAGAGGAGTTTTCCCTTCTCAATTTATGCTTTTGAGAATCAGAATCAGATGGAGGGCCTTCAGCTATTAAAGCTACTGAAGAGGGCCAGGCGATCTTATCTCTCTAATGAAAATGACTCACCTCTGTGGTGTCTGGGTTCCTGAATACCCATTTCTCACTGGCATTTGCTGTCTGAAATGAACCTGGGGAATGCATTAGGCAGAAGGTTTTGATTTACGGTTTGCCTTTGTTTACTCTCTTAGTGCTCTATTTGTTTATTTTAGTGGAAAGAGCGCTGTATAAGATGTATTTTCTGCCTTTAACTTCTTAAATGACTCAAGTTTGTGATACTTGGTCTTCAAGAAATATATTTTGGTTATTTCTCTTCTTTCCCTTTTCTCTTCCTTCCTTCCTTTTCTACAGCACATATCTCCTGCTTTCCCACGTCTGCAGACAGCAAGGCAAGAAGTCAACCCAAGTCTGAATGTCTAAGCTTATCACTGAGTACACCATCCTTCAGAATGTCTGATGGTACTTGGACCACAAATAACTGTTAAGGTCAAAGACCATAAGCATGAGTCAAATTGGAAACACTACCTTGCAGAGCCAGTCTGTCTGTCTGGTCACTTAGCAGTTTATAAAGCTTAACTCCTAGCTACAGAGCTTATTGGGGAGGGAAGGGGAGGGAAAGCACTGGGGTCCCGCTTAGAATTCCTCATATACGGTGTAGTCCAAATGGTGACCTGGACCTTTTCAAGGACTTAGCAAGAACATTCTACATTTTCTCACCCAACGGTTGCAAATGTTTAAGAACGGTGATATTTTAAAAATTATCCAATTGAACATTTTTTAAATAAAGACCTTTTTTTCCTGATAACTGACAAACAAGATACAGAACTATGGTCTTTAAAATTATGCTTTAAAATCTTTCTTTTTTTTTTTTTTTTTGCCTTGTTTCCTATTTAGCTTCAGATTTGCATGAAACACAAAGTGTTTTTCGGCCTTGTGAGCTGGGAGTGTGAAACTGAAAGAACACTCCTGGAATTTGAAATAAGAGAACTTTGGGGAGGGGGTGGGCGGGAAGGGAGCAAATAATTTCCCTGGATGCTCAGAGGTACCTTCTCTGAGGAGTCTGCCTTTTCTTTATAGGGTGGAGAAAGCTTAGGTCCAGTTCTGAGGGGAACTCTTGTTTAGTTTTGTTTTTGATTCCCAGACTGTTAATATTTGTAATTCATGTACATGGAGTTCAAAGGTAGCTAATTTCTGTTTTCCCTATTCAAATATCTTAAAAATATACATTTATGTAGGAGACACATGGGCATTCTAAAAGAGTTACCTGGTAGTTTTAATACGTAAGTACAAGTGTTATAAACCTTCGCTTATCCCTTTCACGTCTCATGAGACTGCCGGAAGGATAAGCCCTGCAGACAGTGCTCTGCATTCGGGGTCTCAGCGGGCCTCTGCCCTCTCGTCCAGGCCTGCCCATCTGTGATGGGCTTCCGAGAGTCCCCGAGAGAGGCTTTCTTCTGGACGCTGCGCCCGCCCTTGGTCTTGTGGCTTTGACACTGAAGCGCTGTTGTCTGCAAAAGAAAGGATATTACAGCCCCAGGGTTCACTCGGCTGCCTGCTTTGTCGCGGTAACTTCATTCTTGGGAAGTTTCTGGGTTTCCCAGGAGATTAAGCGTGAGCCACGTTCGCTCCAGGCTGAGTAACTTCGGAAAAGCCTTGAGTCTGTTTTGTTGTTCAGGTTTCCAAGAGTGGATGAGGGACATGAGAATTCCCAGCAGGGGCCATTACCACTCCCTGTTAAAATGTGGTATCCTGGGTCACATTTTCTAGAGGGTGTTTCTTAAGTTGGCCTGGGCTTGAAGAAGCTAGACAGAATGTGAACCAAGTGTTTGACGTGAATCAGTGTGTTAAAAGTACATCTGAACTAATATGGAGTAAACTGTATTTGTTGCATGTCTCAGAACCACCTCACATCCTTTCTGGATTTAATAATAAAATTGAGTATTGGAAAGATTGTTTGAATTAAAGCTAGGTGAGAGTTGGTATATTTGCAAAAAACAAAAAAGAGTTGAACTAGTCTGTAAGGGATTTGTTTTCTGAGTTAAAAGGAATAATAGTATATGATTTATGGTATTGTCTCCACATTAACCTCAGTACAGTGATATTAATATACATCATTGTTGGAAGTGAAAAGGTCCTCTTGACCAAAGCTGACATGGAAACCTTGCTCAATAATTCAGGCATCCTTGCATGGTATAGGGAGAGTAGAGAGAAATAGTTTCATGTCACCTTCCTAAACATTCAGTGCCTCTGGGATGCAGTTCCAGTATTAGAGATGATCAATCAAATCCTTGCCTTCCTAGGAAGCCACAATAATTTGCAAACTATAGTGATGGTAAGGTTACAGGTTCAGTAAGTTCACCCCCCAGTAAATTCTCATTTGTTCTTGTTGTTCAGTATCCTAGTCATGTCCAACTCTTTGCGACCCGGTAGACTGCAGCACACCCGGCCTCCTGGAGTTTGCCCTAGTTCATGTTCGTTGCATTGGTGATGCCATCCAGCTATCTCATCCTCTTTTCCTTCTGCCTTCCATCTTTCCCAGCATCAAGGACTTTTCCAATGAGTCGTCTGTTCACATCAGATGACCAAAATACTAGAGCTTCAGCTTCAGCACCAGTCCTTCCAGTCAATATTCAGGGTTGGTCTCCCTTAAGATTGACTGGTTTGATCTCCTTGCTGTCCAAGGGACTTTCAGGAGTCTTCTCCAGCACCATAGTTCGAAGGCATCAGTTTTTTGGCATTCTGCCTTTTGATGGTCCAGCTCTCACAAGTGCTATCAAACATATGGTTTAAAATTTCCATGAAAAACTGTAGGCCTTAAATTATTTGTTTCCAAAAAAAAAAACAAAGCCCAAATAACCTTGGATAGCTTGCCACTTGGTTATGCAGCCATGCCAAAATGAAATACACAAGAGCATTCTTCTTTGGGGGACCTGAGACAAATCTTCCTGTTATCAACAATGATAACCTCTCTCCCTTTCCTCCCTCTCTTGCTCCCCTCCTCCCTTTCCTTCTGGGTATCCCTCTCTTGAATAACTTACTCCATATTGCCTTTGGGATAAAAGTCAAGATTTACACACAGTATGCAAGATTTTCTTCTCCAGCCTGGTACCTGACCGGCTGCTTCTTTCCAGCTTCACATTCCAATCCACTTCCAGTGCCTAAGCACACATGCTTCCTCTCTCCTCCCACATTGGCACAGGTTACTTCTCTAGAGTGCTCGTCCTCCCCCTTCTAAATTTGGTGAGTATTCTCATCTTTGTTTAACCTACAACCAACCACATGGTATTATAAATTTAGGCCTGCTGCAGTCCATGATGTCATGAAGAGTCAGACATGACTAAGGAGCTGAACAACAACAAAAAGACTTTAAGCAACTTGGGAGCAAGGACTGTGTTCATTTTGTTCACCTTTTCCCCTCAGAGCCTAGCACAGTGCCTGGCCAGAGTAGGTGGTCACTAAATCTTTGTTGAAGGCTCAGTGGAGTCTGGGTGTCACTCAAATGGCTTTACCTGGAGAAAAATCCCTCGATCTTTCATTGTATTAAATTTATGTATTTGGCTACCTTGGGTCATAGTTGCAATGGGTAGGCTCTCTAGTAGTGGCACACGGGCTCAGTTGCTCCGAGGCATGTGGAATCTTCCCAGACCAGGGATCGAACCCACGTCCCCTGCACTGCAAGGTGGGTTCTTAACCACTGGACCACCAGGGAAGTCCAACCTTCCTTTTTGTTAATGAAGGAGGTGGAGCAGAGGGGTAGAGTGTACTTAGAGGTGTTTCATAACTGTGCAGGAGTCAACTTCTTATAGTTTGAGGGCAGGGAAGGCATCATGTAGATTTCAGACTAAAGCATAAGAGAGTTGTGATGAGGTAGTAGTAGGGCTAGAGAAGGCAATGGCACCCCACTCCAGTACTCTTGCCTGGAAAATCCCATGGATGGAGGAGCCTGGTAGGCTGTAGTCCATGGGGTTGCTAAGAGTCGGACACTACTGAGTGACTTCCCTTTCACTTTTCACTTTCATGCATTGGAGAAGGAAATGGCAACCCACTCCAGTGTTCTTGCCTGGAGAATCCCAGGGACAGGGGAGCCTGGTGGACTTCCGTCTATAGGGTCACACAGGGTCAGACATGACTGAAGAGACTTAGCAGTAGCAGCAGCAGCAGTAGTAGGGCCAACAGTAGCCCCCAGGGCTAATCCTCAATCATGCAATCCACAACACTAGGAAATCCAAAGAAAGAAAAATCACTCCAAGTGAACAGTGCTTCCAAGTGGTAAAAATAATCATGGGATTTTCCATCTCTAGGTCGAGATTATTTTAAAATTTGCCTCTTTAGTGACAGTGGATCATCTGTTCCCTTAAAAGTAATCCAACTTGTCTGAACACTAATTGTTGATATTGAAGTTTGAGTTCCACACATGTTCCTTGTTTCTTCATTTCCACTAAAAAGTGACTTTAAACTGTTCTTCCTTAAACTGCTGCTGCCGCTAAGTTGCTTCAGTCGTGTCCGACTCTGTGCGACCCCAGAGACGGCAGCCCACCAGGCTCCCCCATCCCTGGGATTCTCCAGGCAAGAACACTGGAGTGGGTTGCTATTTCCTTCTCCAATGCATGAAAGTGAAAAGTGAAAGTGAAGTCGCTCAGCCCTATCCGACTCTTCGCAACCCCATGGACTGCAGCCCACCAGGCTCCTCCATCCACAGGATTTTCCAGGCAAGAGTACTGGAGTGGGGTGCCATTGCCTTCTCCGCTTCCTTAAACTAGTCCTTCTTCTTTTTTTTTTTTTAACCATTTATCATTTATTTATTATTATTATTATTTTTTACTTTACAACATTGTATTGGTTTTGCTATCCATCAACATGAATCCGCCACGGGTGTACACGTGTTCCCCATCCTTCTTAAATATACATACCCACTGCCTGTTTTAAATTCTGCTTGCTATTCACCTCCAAGTTGCGCTGAAAAAAATCTCTGATAACAATGTTTTCAGTTAAGAAATGGCAATTAAGAAATTGTTGGAAAAAAAGAAAAAGAAGTTGGTGGAATTTAGAAATATAATTTCAGTGTAAGTTAGGTAGAATTATAATGTAGTTATAATTTCCATTTATGTGGAGTTGATATCAGACATTTTTGCTGCTTCATCTCTGATCATCTCAGCAACCGTGATAGGTAGATGTACTGGTCCCTCTTTACAGTTGAAGGAGGTGAAACAGATTCCAAGATCACATGGTTCATGACGGATCTGAGGTTTGAAATTTGGTTGGTCTGTGCCAAAGCCCTGTTCTCACTATATACTTTTCCATTATAATAAGAGCTTCATTATTTTCCCAGGCATTGTAAGTTTGCCCTTATCATTGTTGAATGCTATCTTTTGCTGTGGCCACCATCAGCCTGGTCTCATCATTTCTTGAATTTGTAATCACAGACCGTCTGCACAGAACTTTGGGATTTTAATTCAGACTGTTGGGAATCTGTCTAAAAAGCTCAAATGATGAGTTATTTCCACAAATGATGAGTCTATGATTGTGTTTCTCAGAACTCTATAGACCTGTCACAGTACATAGTCTATATTTGCCCGTGTTATATTGTTTGTTATTGTTAAGCTCACATCACTTTGGCAGATGCTGGCATGGGTTTTTCTCTAACATTTTTCTTAGACTTCCTTCTGGCTTCCTGACTAGTTCCAGGAGGTAAATCAAGAGCTCCTGAAGAGCAGCCTACGGAGGAGGGGAGATCCTAGGGTTCATGTAAAGCTTAAAAACTGTCTAAAACCTGGGGCCTGAGTCAGACCCTCCAGAATAAGAATCAACAAAATAGCCATGTCTTTGGGGACATGTGGATGAATTAGTTAGTTCTAATGTGTTAAGACTCCAGTACTCTTGCCTGGAAAATCCCATGGACAGAGGAGCCTGGTAGGCTGCAGTCCATGGAGTTGCTAAGAGTTGGACATTACTGAGCGACTTCACTTTTACTTTTCACTTTCATGCATTGAAGGAAATGGCAACTCACTCCAGTGTTCTTGCCTGGAGAATCCCAGGGACGGGGGAGCCTGGGTGGGCTGCCGTCTATGGGGTCGCACAGGGTCAGACACGACTGAAGCAACTTAGCAGCAGCAGCAGCAGCAATGTGTTAAGAAACCTAAGTTTTAGGTCTTAAAATCATGGCAATGAGATGTCCCCTGGGCAGACGTTCCTTCCAGTATAGGGTTCTCTTTTGTTTGTATTCTGTAGATGATGGTGGCAGTAACAAGGATTTAGGATGAATTCCTAAATTATTTGGATTGGTTGTTGAATTCCAGTGGGTCATTATATAGAATTTGCAGACTGCTTTTACACTTAGAGATCATTCATTCATTCATTCATTCAACAGATATTTATAGAGTACCCACTACAAGGCAGGTGTTTCCCTCTGTATGGGAAATGCAGTGGTAAGTAAGATAGGTAAGGTATTTGTTTTCATAGACCTTACATTCTCATGGGATCATGTAGATAATAGACAAGTGAACAAATAAGTGGAGAAGATAACTCCAGATAGTAATTTGTGCTGTGAAAAAAATAGAACAGGGTCATATGATAGAGATTGGTGGGCTACCTGAGGTATGAGGGTCAGAGAAGGTCAGGTGAATTTTGAACTAAAACCTAAATAAGAAGGAACCTGCCATATGGAGGTGTGGGGCATTCCAGGCAGGGGGAGAATTCAAGAGCTAGGGCCTTGAGGTGGGAGCAATCTTAGGTTGTTGGAGGAAATGAAAGGCCAGTATGGCTGAAGCCTCGTGAACAACATAGGCTGGGGCCACATGGTGAAGGGCTTCATAGGCCCCAGTAAGGAACTGAATTGTGGTGCAAGTGTAGCAGGAGGCCACTGAGGGATTTTATGCAAGGCAACAATATTATCAAATTGATTTCTTTGAGGGACTTCCCTGGTGGCCAGTGGATGAGAATCCACCTGCCAATGCAGGGGACATGGGTTCTATCCCTGGTCCGGGAAGATTCCACAGGCCTTGGAGCCACTGAGCCCATGTGCCACAACTAAAGCGTTGCCCCCGCTGTTTTTACACTTAGAAATCATTCATTCATTCTACAGATATTTGTAGAGTACCCACCACCAGCCAGGCGTTTCCCTCTATATGGGAAATGCAGTGGTAAATAAGATAGGTAAGGTATTTCTACAGAAAACCCGCATGTAGCAACGAAGACTCAGC
This sequence comes from Bos javanicus, assembly GCF_032452875.1. Lineage (NCBI taxonomy): Eukaryota > Metazoa > Chordata > Mammalia > Artiodactyla > Bovidae > Bos > Bos javanicus. The sequence continues at coordinate 91,799,855 of NC_083873.1, forward strand.
ACAGCCAAAAATAAGCAAATAAATAAATATAGCAGTGTATTAGGGCTTCCCTGGTGGCTTGGATGGTACAGAATCTACCTGCAATGAGAGAGATCGAGGTTCAGTCCCTGGGTCAGGAAGATCCCTTGGAGAAGGGCATGGCAACCCACTCCATTATTCTCACTTGGAGAGTCCCTTGGACAGAGGAGCCTGGTGGGCTACGGTCCATGGGGTCACAAAGGGTTGGACATGACTAAAGCGACTTAGCATGCACACATGCATGCAGCAGTTTGTCATTGTTTAGTCACCCAGTCATGTCTGACTCTTTGCAATCCCATGAGCTGTAGCTCACCAGTCTCCTCTGTCTATGGGATTTCCCAGGCAATAATACTGGAGTGGGTTGCCATTTCCTTCTCCAGGGGATCTTCCCGACCCAGAGATCATCTTCTGCACTGGCAGGAAGATTCTTTACTGCTGAGTCCCCAAAGAAGCCCATAGCAGTGTGTACATGTCAGAAAACAAAAATTTTAATTGATTTCTTTCAAATAACACTGAGATTCCTTTCTGAGGATTAGGCTATATAAGGGCATGTGTAGGCACAGGGAGACCAGTGAGGACACTGTTACACTAATCTGAGGATGTGGTAGTAGCTTGTTTCTAGGAGGGTAGCAGTGGAGATGGCTGAAGTGTTGAGATTGGAGACAGATTTCTGAGATAGCATCACCTAACCTTCCCTGGTGGCTCAGTGGTAAAAGAATGTGCCTGCAATGCAGGAGCTGCAGGAGATGCGAGTTCAATCTCGGGGTCGGGAAGATCCCCTGGAGGAGGGCATGGCAATCCACTCCAGTATTCTTGCCTGGAGAATCCCATGGACAGAGGAGCTTGGTGGGCTACAACAGTTGGACACCGACTGAAGCAACTTAGCATGCACACACTCATGCAACCTACCGAGGGACTGAATAAAAGGTTAAAGAGGGAATTAAGATGGAGAAAGCTGGAAAGCAGCAGGTTTGGAGGATAGGGGTGGGGGTGCCAGGGAATAGCAGAAGCAAGAGTTCTATTTCAAAGATATTTTTAAACATATTTATTTATTTGACTCTCCTGGGTCTTAGTTGTGGTACTCAGGGTCTTTTAGCTGTGGCATGTGAACTCTTAGTTGTGACATATGGGATCTAGTTCCCTGACCAGGGATCGAACCTGGGCCCCCTGAATTGGGAGTGTGGAGTCTTAGCCACTGCATCACCAGGGAAGTCCTTTCAAACATAGAATTTTTGATAAGCCAATCAGATATCTGGGTAGGTAGTTGTATATAAGAATTTGGAGTCCAGGGGAGAGGTCAGAGCTGAGAAGAGAAAGTTGAGAGTCATCCACATATAAAAAGTGTTTATTTAAAGTCGCAGGACCTGATTCACTCATCAGAGAGAGTGTAACTAGAGAAAAGATGTGAAGACCAAACCCCAAGGCACAGCAAGCTTGAGAGGAAGAAGACTCAGCAAAGGCAGGTGAAAAGCAACTGTCAGTAAATTGGAGGGAGGCAAAACTCAGTAGGGTGTGGTGGTGTTGAAGTCGAGAAAGGACAGTGTTTCTCAAGGAGCAAATAGCCATGTGTGTTGTATGCTGCTGCCAAGGGATCTCATGAGATGATCACAAAGCACTGACCTTGGCAAACAGAGAATGATGTGACTGTGAGAGGAGCAGTGGCAAGGGAGTGCTGAGGATGACAGCTGGACTGCAGTGGGTTGAAGAGAGAGCAGGAGATGATAAAGTGGTAAGTGTATCCACATGGATGGTTTCTTTCTTTATTTTTTTTGGAACTTCTATCCCTGAGTTGGGAAGATCACTTGGAGGAAGGCATTGCAACCCACTCCAGTATTCTTGCCTGGAGCAACCAATGGACAGAGGAGTCTGGAGGGTTATGGTCCATAGGTTCACCAAGAGTTGAACATGACTGAAGCGACTTAGCACACACGCACACATTTATTGAAAATTTGCCAGAGTTTAAAAAAAAGCTTTTATTTTGTATTGGGGTATAGTCAAAAGCAGAGACATTACTTTGCCAGCAAAGGTCCATCTAATCAAGGCTATGGTTTTTCCAGTAGTCATGTATGGATGTGAGGGTTGGACTGTGAAGAAAGCTGAGCGCCAAAGAATTGATGCTTTTGAACTGTGGTGTTGGAGAAGACTCTTGAGAGTCCCTTGGACTGCAAGGAGATCCAACCAGTCCTTTCTAAAGGAATTCAGTCCTGGGTGTTCTTTGGAAGGACTGATGCTAAAGCTGAAACTCCAGTACTTTGGCCACCTCATGGGAAGAGTTGACTCATTGGAAAAGACTGATGCTGGGAGGGATTGGGGGCAGGAGAAGGGGACGACAGAGGACGAGATGGCTGGATGGCATCACCGACTCAATGGATGTGTTTGAGTGAACTCTGGGAGTTGGTGATGGACAGGGAGGCCTGGCGTGCTGCGATTCATGGGGTCACAAAGAGCTGGACACGACTGAGTGACTGAACTGAACTGATAGTCAATTAATGTTGTGATAGTTTCAGGTAAACAGTGAAGGAACTCAGCCATGTATATACATGTATCCATTCTCCCCCAAACTCTCTTCCCATCCCAGCTGCCACATAACATTGAGCAGAGTTCCCTGTGTTATATATATATAGTAGGTCCTTGTTGGTTATCCGCTTTAAATATAGCAGTGTGTACACGTCCATGCAAACCTTTCTAACTATCCCTTCCCTCTATCCTTCCCTCCAGCAACCATAAATTTGATCTCTGTATCTTTCTGTTTTGAAAGCAAGTTCATTTTATATCATTTGGTTTTAGATTCTACATATAATGGATGTCATATGATTTCTCCTTCTCTGTCTGACTTACTTCACTCAGTATAACATGGATGGTTTCTATGACCATTTTAGCTGGGGATTTTGTCATGAGGCAGGACCATTACTAAGATTGCTAGAAAGTCTCCTAGTCTCAGGTTTTAGAATGGTGAATCAAAACTAATATACATTCCTAGGAAATTTGACCTACAGTGTCTACTTGGGGGATTAAGCTTTCACAGAGTCACCCTGATATTATCCATGCTACTCCTAATTATCCTTGGGCTTCCCTAGTGCCTCAGTTGGTAAAGAATCCACCTGCATTGAGGGAGACCTGGGTTTGATCCCTGGGTTGGGAATATCCCCTGGAGAAGGGAAAGGCTACAAACTCCAGATTCTGGCCTGGAGAATTCCATTGACTATTCAGCCCATGGGGTCGCAAAGAGTAGGACACGACTGAGCAACTTTCACTTCTACTAGTTTCTTGGGTCTGTCTCCTATAGCAGAACCAAGTAGAACATGAGGCAATAATAATGAAAAACCAGCATTTACAGAGCACTTAGTGTGCTGCTTGAGTTTCTCAGGTGGGACAATGGTAAAGAACTCGCCTACAATACAGGAAATGCAGGAAATCCAGGTTGGATTCCTGGGTCAGGAAGATCCCGTGGAAGAGGAAATGACAACCCACTCCAGTGTTCTTGCCTGGAAAATTCCATGGACAGAGAAGCCTGGAAGGCTATAGTCCATGGGGTCTCTAAGAGTTGGACATAAATGGGTGACTGAACACACACACACATATACAGACATACACACGGAGTGTGTTTTTAGAGCTGTAATATAATAACTCACTGAATCCTTACCTTACAAAGTAGGGACTGTCATACGCCTTTCAAAAAGGTCACATTGCACTCTTTGAAATCCAGGTAACTAACTTACCATTGAAATCTTGCAACACAGTTTGTACTGGAAATGCTTGTATTTCAGCAAAATTTCAAATTTTATAGCTCTCCTCACCCAAATAACAAAAATCATGCTTACATGGCAGTTTGGGTTTGGAACTCAGGCAGTCTGAAAGCTCCAGAAACCAGCTCTTCAACATCCTTTATCACAAAGCATGTGAAAAGGAGATTCCAGAAAAGAAAAGCAGATGACATTTGATAAAACCAGTGCTGATACAAAAGTGCACAAAAGTTATAATGCATAAAACGTGGGCAAGAAGTAAAAGAGTATACTACTGCTCAAATTAATGAATAGTCAATGGTTTGAAATTGTCACAGAAAGAATCTTAAAGGAAGCATGAGCTATCCACTCTACTTTGGTTTTAGCGTATGCATTTATGTGTGTTAACATAGTTTAATAGATCTCTGTCAAATCTACATCAACATCATTGTTTCCTGCTTATATAATAACACACAGTTGTTTTTTTTAAACTCAGAAAATAATAAAGTCAGCCTTTGACGAACAAGTGAACACTTATACATATGAAATATGGTTGGAGGTTGTCTTTAATCATTTTGGAATTTGAGGTTGCTTTCTCTTTTTGAAACACTGCAGAGGAGGAGCTTAGAATTTAATAAATTATAAACCTAATGAAGCTTCTAACTCCTCTAGCCAGTCATTAGCTGCCAGGAAATGATCATTGTTACTTAATTATAAGATGAAACTAAACATTGAGAAATGTTGAAAGTGATCTGATTGGCTTATACTCCAAGAACTAATTCCATAGGTATGCCTTCTACATACCAATTAAAGCTGCATCACCCATGATAAAGTGCTGCATGCCTGTTGGCTGTGTTCTGTGTTGTCATTTTCAGATTAAAACAACAATTCCAGTCTTGGGCACTTCCAATGACTGCTAGGCTGTTCTAATTTACAGGATAAGGACTACTCCTATGAGCTTATTACTCCTCATATTTTCACTTTGACCACACCTAAAATAAGAGTCTGTCTGGAAGGTAATAAAAGCAACCAATCCATCAACCATCGCATTTACTAGCCGTCAGGTCAAAAAATACCAAAAGCTTTCCAAAAGGAAAGTATAGATATACAGTGTTTAATTTTGATTTTTAAGGGCAAGTTCATTTGTTGTTTAACAAATACTCTGACCATTAGGAACCCAAGGGGAAACAAGTTAATAAGTATTTAATGGACATCCTGTGTAGTTATTTTCACAGAAAGTATAGGTAGAGACTCAAAAGCAGGCTTTTACTTCATCCTTGAAATTACTACTAATTTAAAGTCACTTTTCCTAATCTGCCTAGCAATCCCATTTGCCTATAATTTCCCTAGAATTATAGTATTTGTATTCACTCCTGAATGGGGAAAAAGATAGTTCTGTATAACATACAGTTTTATTTAAGTAACCAATAGTTTTCACAAGAAAGAAGATATGACAGTGCTTTTCTGAATGGGCTTCCCTTGTGGCTCAGCTGGTAAAGCATCTGCCTGCAATGTGGGAAACCTGGGTTCCATCCCTGGGTTGGGAAGATTGCCTGGAGAAGGGAAAAGCTACCCACTCCAGTATTCTGGCCTAGAGAATTCCATGGACTGAACAGTCCATGGAGTCGCAAAGAGTCGGACATGACTGAGCAACTTTCACTTCATCCTATGTCATGGAAAAATGTCCCTGGAAGGGTTGAACCCCAGCACTTGCACTGATAGAGAAGGCCTCTCGGTGTTGCATGTTTTTCTAGGTCTAATGAAAACAAAGTTTGAGGTCTTGGCCTCACCCTGGTAATGTAATCAGGAATGGGACCTTGGTAGCAAAAATGAGGACAAGAGAAGTATCATTATGTTTAGGGGAAGGAACCATCTCAAGAATGAGACCACTCTGAATAACTCAGGCTCCTTCTCTCCCTCTTTTTAAAAGTACTTTTTTTAATTTTTATTTTTGATTGTTGGGCCTTTTGTTCTCTAGTTGTGAGGAGTACGAGCCACTCTCTGGTTGCAGTGCATGGGCTTCTCATTGCTGCGGCTTCCCTTGTTGTGGAGCCCAGGCTCTAGGTGCACGGACTTCAGTAGTTGTGACATGTGGGTTCAGTAGTTGTGGTGCATGGGCTTAGTTACCCCGAGGCATATAGACTCTATCTGGACCAGGGATCGAACTTGTGTACCCTGTGTTGGCAGGCAGATTCTTATCCACTGGGCCACCAGGAAAGTCCTCCTTCTCTCCTTTTCTTGTGTGAAATTCAGTGTTTCCTTTCTCCATGTGGCCTCTACAGAGGTTGATGTTAGTTTAAGAAGAAGGATAGGGCTTTAGAAGCTGATGCAACCTCACAGTCACTTACTCCACTGGCCAATGAGAGATTTGATAAAGGAGAAACAACTATGAAGGCAGAAATTCTGCCCCAAATGATGAACCTATGTTTTCTAGGATGATTCCAAACTTTAGAGGTTGTGGGAAGTCCTTGATTGGAAGTGAGGCAAAACCCTTTCAATTGTGCTGGGGAGACACCCTCATTATGAAGCCTGGGGATGATGAATCAAAGCCAGGAACTGGAGGAACCTTGCTAAGTCAGTGTGTGTTGTTGAGTCTTGAAAGGAGTATGCAAGGTTCTGGGTTCAGTGCCTCTTCTAATGCCTTTCCCCTCCCAGGTCTCCAGGTCAAGTCTGGCAGGATTTAATGACTCTGAATCTCTGCAATGAGTGGCATCTGGATAGCCCAGGGGAACTAGGCAACACCCCCTAGCCTGAATTGGGATTGGAGGTTGGGTGGAGTGACTGGGACCTGGACACCTAAGAAGTTGTCTTCTTGGGAACGTCAGAGAAAGCTTTTGCCAAGCCTGTTAGGTGAGTCAACAAGAGACTTCAAGCTCTATTTTTGTCGATCCTAGTTTTTTTTATAGCACTAAATGCATAGAAACTTCAGAAATGAATTGTCTGATATTGCATGCTCCATTTACTCCTAAAAAGAGAAAGTGGTTGGATTGCTGGGCCACTAGTTATATTTAGTGCTTGGATTGCTTTCATACTGTGGGCGAAAGTGTTAAAGAAATTAAAAATTCTTTTAGTCAAAATATTCTTTCAAGGGATCAAGTTAAAGGTTAATTGTCTATCATGCGATGGGATCAGGCCAGGTAGGTTCAATACTTTAAATACCATGAGTCGTTTGTGAAGACCATCCTGTCTCATTTTCTTGAGTCTTCACTTGCAAAACTTGAAAATTACCTTGAGGAAATAAGGTGACATGACTGAAAATTTTTTTAAAGGAAATTAAAAAAGGTAGAAATGAAATGATCCCTTCAGATCTTCTTCCCCTGCAGTCTGATTGTAGGAATGAGTCCCCATGGATCAGATCAAGAGAGATGGTATATTTACTACTTCTGAAAATTTTATAGCTTTTGCCAATCCTCAAACTGACCTCTTGAGGAGAGAGGGGTTTTAGGTCATGAGTGACACAGACAACCCAGAACTCTATGAACCTAGGAACCCTTGTCTCTATAGAAACTGGAATGGGCTTTAGGGGAAGAGAGTGAATAAGAATAAGGCAGTACCCTAGAAGCAGGGCTTTCCAGGTGGCTCAGTGGTAAAGTATCTGCCTACCAATGCAGGAAATGCGGGTTCAATCCTTGATCTGAGAAGATCCCCTGGAGAAGGAAATGGCAACCCACTCCAGTATTCTTGCCTGAAAAACCCCCATGCACAGAGGAGCCTGGTGGGTTACAGTCCTTGGGATCTCAAAGAGGTAGGACACAACAGCTAAACAACAACAACCCTTGAAGCAGCCAGAAGCCAGGTTTTTGAAGGAGGGGGGTCTCAGAAACCTCCATAACTTGGGTCTCAAAGAACTGCTCCCACCTTTGGCAGGAGGTTCTGGTTATAGCTAAGCAGAAGCCCATAGCCCTGTACTGAGTACCTGATCAATCCGTGTATAACTCCCCGGTCCCTGCTCTGGAGGGGTTTACATTTTGTTGAAAAGCCCCTAGAATCGCCGCGCCCCCAAGGAAACGAATATTTCTCTGAGATGTGCTTGGGGTCTCTGGTTTGTTTCCCACCTGTTGGCCATCTCCCCTCGTCCAGCTCTCTTCCTTTCTTGCCCGCAGCACAGCCTGTTACTGCAAATGGGAGCTGAGGCAAGGCGGCGGGGAGGTGCCCCTGTGTGGGGGAGTGCTGTTGTTTTTAGAACCAGTGCCAGCTCTGAGTGGATGGTGAGTAAGAGCCTCTTCCTCTTCCCTCTGGGCTGTCCTCCTCTCCCATCCCAATCTTGTTGCTGGCTTGTTTCGGATATGGTGCTAAGCAAGGGCGGCTGCCTGGCTCTGATGTTCCCCAGGCTTGGGACCCAAAACTCGAGAAGGCGGCAAAATCCGTAAGTGAGGGCAGCCCTTGGCCTCTGTTTCCTATTAGTCAACTTTCCTCCGTGAGGGCTTCTGGGGAGAGGTGGCGAATGTGAAGGCAGTAATACAGCAGAAAGTACTCTTACTTATTCCATTAGGTAAATTGAAAGTATTGCGTGGCACACAAGACCAACATGGGTGTTGAATGCATCTTCCAGCAACCTGGGGGATGATTTTAGGTTAAATGGCCTTTCTTCGAGAAGAATTCTATTTCTGGAAAATTTCTTTTTCTTTTTTTTTAATAGAAATAGCTGCTTGTTCCTTCTTAAGCTTAAACATTGCAATAGAGGAACAACTACAGTTGTCCATACTCTACTGGACATTGATTTTTGCCGATTGTTATTCCACTTATGAGAGCAGTATTTGTTTTGGATTTTAGCTGTTCTTTTGTGTACATGACTAACATATTTGTCGGCTGCCAGATATTACAATCAGATAGAAAAGGGAGTTTTCTTTTAAAGGGACTTCCACATTTCATGATCAAAGAATTTGTTTTGTATACTCTGCAAGGGAAACAAAATAATTCACTGGTGTCTTTATGTGTGTGTGTGGTTTTTGTCTTTCTTTTTGTGGTAGCTGTACTCTGCTGAGATTCTGCATCTTTAAGCATCAAGAGGGATTTCTCATTTTGTAGCATGAGTTCTTTTCAAACTTGTAGTTTAATTGAATCCAGCTCTGAGTGACACTTTAGAAAATGTTCTCCCACCTCAGAAGTGCTTCTCCAAACCAGGTGCTGTTCTTGTTCACCTGCTGGTGGTGTTTGATTAGCAGCCAGCTACACCCGGGTGTTCCGATTTGTGCCAAGTCCATTCTATATATGGGAGTCTGTGCTTGAGAAGACGAGTTGTGCTCGTTATCCGGACGTCTTCCTTAGAAGTCACGTGCCAAAAATCACAGAAGCAGAAAAGCCAGAAACAGTATGAGACTTGGTATTGATGAACCATAAAATCAGAATTTCACCTCATGATGTTGCTTTGTTCTTGGATACATCATCCCTTCCAGTTATGTGCTCACCAACCCTTGCTCGATCCCTGGGCCAGTTGGCCTCATCACCATTCTACAGATGGGGAATGGGAGATGCAGCCAGACAAGCCAGATTGCCCTCCAGCCAGGTGATCTAGCTAGAACATGGAGCCAACTCCCTTGACTTCTCTCCAGCCCCCTGCTGTCTGAGACAATTGGGCTTAGAAGGGAGAGCTCGAGGCGAAGTTGGAACCAGTGTAGCCTGAAAGCAATCAGTATTTGAATTATCATTCAGAAGCCTGGAGAAGCCAAACAGTAGATCAGTCAGTAGAATCATAAATGGAGATTGGGAGAAGACATAGGGAAGAACATTAAAAATAAGGCAATTTGGGATCTAAATTCAGGAATGTAGGGGATATGCTGGAAGATCCTTTTTACGCAGGCTGTGATGCCTCTGTTAACTATGGGCTGATAACATGTGGCATACAGAAAGTACAGAATGTTCTCCAGTAGGAAATGGTAATCAAAGTAAAACTAATGCATATTCTTAAATCATTAATTCCATAAATTTTTCTTGAGTGTCTCCCTTGAACCAGGAGGACTTATGTCATTCATCTTTATAGCTTCACCACCAATCTCTTGGTAGATAGATAAGAAGAATGAATGGATTGATGGTTAGGTGGACCTACATTGTCAAGGAAATTCTATTCTGAGGATTTTCTGTCTTCTTCATGCTCTTCCTCCTTTGGGACTGCCCAGATAATCCTGCCTTGCCCCTCCCAGAACCACCCACTCACAGGAAAGAGAATTCCCTTAATGAAGACAAGTAAACACTGGTCTGTGTGCTCATAGGGAGTAAGGCCTTGATGTACTTTTACCCAGATTGAATCTGGGAAAATGATGTCAGGAAGAAGGTCACACCCTAACCGATTCAGTAGAATAATATTTGCATGTGTAGGTTTCACTTCGGCAAGCCCCACAGGTGTATAATCTCTGTGTCAGACAATCCGAACACATTTGCCTTCGTGGCCTCCAGACTCCTACCACCCTTCATCCACCACCTCTCTCAAGCTGGCCACCTGGGATCCCAGTGCCGTCTCAGACCTACATAGCCAGGATCTAGGAAATGCACACCGAGCACCATTATTTATTGAATGCCCTCAATGCGTTGGCCTCAGACCAAATGCAGAATTAGATTACTGTACTTGACCAGTTGGTTCACATTTTAAACAAACAAATAGGCAGACAGGGGTGAACTGAGTAGCAGGGAAGGTGGAAATATACTCCAGGGAGAGGCTGGTACCAGAGAGGAGAAACCAGTCAGAGCCTGTCATTTGGGGACCTTAAGTAGGACAGGATCTTAACACATTTCAGATCCAGCTCTGTGCTTTTGATCAGAGGAAGGACAAATCTGGTTGGGAGAGAGAAAGAGAAGCCCTTAATGTTGATTCATTCTTCTGTGGTTGTCTCTTGTCTTTGGGAATGGCAACCCTTTCCAGTATTCTTGCCTGGAAAATTCCATGGACAGGAGAAGCTTGGCAGGCTGCAATCCATGGGGTCACAAAGAGTCAGACATGACTGAGCAACTAACAGTACTACTACGGTCTTCGGGCCGCCGTTGTTCCTTGCATATGCCTCTGACAAAGCATGTGGCCACTCCTGGCCACACGACCATTTGCTTACATTCTATCTTCTCTAACAGAACACGGGCTCAGTGAGGATAGGGACTTTGTGTTCTTCATCTCTCAATTCCCAAAGTCTGATCCATAAACGCTTGTTGAATTTACATCTGATACCTCCCTCAGTGACTATAATTGAGTTTCCAGTGAGAGTGGACCAGGATGTCAGATGCTCTAAGATTTCAAGATAGAGGTAACCGTGGATGTGAGAGGCCAGCTTTCTTGAATCTAGTATTACTGGCTGGAATCTTGAGCTGAGGTGGTTAACAGGTGAGGGGGTAGACAATGACCTGTGGCAAAAGCTCAGAATCAGGGGTGCTCTTATGGTTCTCAGGGAACAGTGTGGCTGAAGCAGAGGGTTTGTGTTAGAAATACTGTGTCACAGATAAGAAAGGTATGATGTGAGGTGGAGAGATAAATTAGGAATTTGGAATTAACACTTGGTATTTGGATACACACTAACATCTACAAAATAGGTAAACAGCAAGGACCAACTGTATAACACAGGAAATTATACCCAATATCTTATAATGATCTATAATGGAAAAGAATCTAAAAAAAGAAAAAATATATATATGTAAGGTAGGATGAAGCCAGTGTATGAAGGGACAGATGAAGATGTTTGACATTTAAGCTTTCAACAGTGGGAAGCTACTGAAGCCATTTAAGCCAAACCGTAAGAGATAGCAGGAAAGCTCAAAAGAGCTGAATCCATCAGTTCTAGGAAAGATATGTTGGGATAAGAAGCCTACATGGGAAGATAACAGCAACATTCTATGAATTAAGTGATAAAATCCCAGTCTTACAGAGGCACCACTGGGGATGAATATCAGGATTCTGGGAAGTTTGCTGTTTTGTTTGAGATAAAGGTATCATTGGAATCCACAATTTTCTCTAAATGAGGAATAAAATAATGACAGCCAAACTCTTTATTTAGTGCTTCCTAGAGTATCTCAGTTCATACCTACAATACCCCATTGAAGTACTACAGTTGGCCCATTTAACAGGTCAAGTTACTGAGGCACAGTGATTAAGGAACTTGCCCAAGGTCCTACGGTTACGAAGACAGAGAGCCAGGATTCAAACCAGGATGGAAGGCAGCACAGCCCACAGTGTTAACCACAGATACCTACTTAACAGGCTCATGGGTGGACTCATGGTGTGATGAAAGAGGTTCTAAAATGCATTGTGTTGTCATTTTGAAAGAATAGAGAAGCATTTCCTGTACTTGTTTATCTCATTATAATTACCTGTCCCAGTGGAAGGTGATCAGTATACTGTACAATGTAAAATCTGTAATAGGATAGTGTGCTTTTTCTTTTTAAACATTGATTTTCCTAATTTAAAAATAAATAATGTTCTTTATAAACAGATACAGCAGATAACAGATATAGAGTGAATGTCCCATGTAATCCTAAACTGCTCCTCAAATCATTATCCATTGTTGGGTGGAAATTTCTCCAGCTCTTCTCTTTTATAGATGTTGATGTGTTACCATATGTATGTTAACATACATAATATTATGTATGTTAATATTAATCCTTTTTTCCAATAGATGATCACATTGTTCTCTAACATGCATTTTCATTTAATAATTTTGGACACCTCTCCATGTCAGAAAATACAGTTTCATTTTATTTTCCTTTAAAAGTTGTATAGGATTCACTTTCCCTTTCAGCACGCCCCAGTCTGGGTTCATGTTCTTTTCCAATCAGCAAAGCCACAGGTCTGATGTGACCTAGATTCTTAGCTCAATGCCTCTATTGTTCCTTTTGTGTCTTGGACAGGACTCAAGGAGAGGCAAGTTCAGGAGGGACTCAATTTTCTGTTTCTGTGAATGTAACAGGAGCTATCGTTTATCTAGTACTCAGGGAGAGCGAGCCACTGTTCCTAGTCCCATTTTATAGACAAGGAAACTGAGACCTGGAGAGGTTAAGCAATTTACTTGCTCAAGATTAGAAAGTAGAAAGTCAGAACTTGAACCCTGGCTCTTTAAGTGTATTTTAGCAACACACCATCTCTTTATCTCTTTTACAAGTCTTTTACCTAAATGGATTAATATGAAGTGGTCTCTGTAGCATCATGTGGAGGTCTATTGTGGAGTAACAGTTAGTAAAGATGAGCTCTAATTCTTCTCTTTATGATGCACTTCACAAATACCTGTGAAGTGGTGGCTCGGATGGTAAAACATCTGCCTGCAATACAGAAGGCCTGGGTTTGATCCCCGGGTTGGGAATATCCCCTGGAGAAGGGAAATGGCTACCCACTCCAGTATTCTCACCTGGAGAAGCCCATGGACAGAGGACCCTGGCAGGCTACAGCCCATGGGGTCGCAAAAGTCGGACACTACTGAGTGACTAACACTTCACAAATAACCAGCACGAAGAGAGAGTTGTTGAAGAAACACCTCCCTTTCTGCTGTTTCTCTCTTCATCCCCTCCCTGTAGGTCACTAGGTGGTCTGGGTTTGACCCACTGCCTCTCAACAGTCAGATGATGCTTCTCAGGGCTCAAACCTCATTTAGTTCCTCCCCTACTGATGGAGGCCCTCAGGGAGGAGCTGCTGAAGGCTCTTCCGGGGAGTGGAGGAGCCTTCTCCACATCCCAGCTGAGTGACATGACGGCTGCATAAAGCCCGCATCCCTCCTCCCAACAGAACCCACACAGACATTTCAGAAGAGCCAATATAAGTAGATGAGTGTAGATAAACAGTCTCGGTGGAGCATCCTTAAGAGGACTTTGTTGTTTTGCTTTGTCTTATCTAAGTCAAGTACGGGCTTCCCAGGTGGCACTAGGGGTAAAGAACCCACCTACCAACCCAGGAGACATAAGAGATGGGAGTTCAGTCCCTGGGTAGAGAAGATCCCCTGGAGTAGGACATGGCAACCCACTCCAGTATTCTTGCCTGGAGAATCCAAGGGACAGAGGAGCCTGGTGGACTATGATCCATAGAGTTGCACAGAGTCAGACTTGACTGAAGCAACTTAGCACACACGCACAAATAGACTGGTTTAACATTCAATCTATTTTAATGGAATAAAATAGCTCCAGCTTTGTGGTAGGAAAGCCTACACAAATCCTACATCCTGGATCCCTGAAACCGTTAGTATTTGAATTATTTGGCTGTACCTAATTTTGTTGCATCAAATAATCTTCCCCAAGGCAGACGTTTTCATAGAACTTGAGGGTTAGAAGCAAACTGAAAATGCAGGTGGTTCAGTTTCTTGTCTCACGCATTTTACAGCAGCTCACTAGAGTGGTGTGCCAGCCTGTACTTGAACACTGTCTGGGAAAGTGAACCCCTAAGTACCAAAGCACACGATTTCATTTTCAGACCACTTCAAATTACAGTGGTATTCTTCTTTATACTAATTCCATCATAACTTCAGTCCTTTCATCCTTCTTGAACCAAATAGAAGATATTGAATGGTTTTTCCATTTCACCATCTTCTGACCTTTTGAGGACATTTAACATTTTTCTGCCAAATCTTTTCTAGGTTAGTTAGTCTTTAGTTATGATCAACCTAGACAGCATATTAAAAAGCAGAGACATTACTTTGTCAACAAAGGTCCGTCTAGTCAATACTATGGTTTTTCCACTGGTCATGTATGGATGTGAGAGTTGGACTATAAAGAAAGCTGAGTGCCGAAGAATTGATGCTTTTGAACTGTGGTGCTGGAGAAGACTCTTGAGAGTCCCTTGGACTGCAAGGAGATCCAACCAGTCCATCCTAAAGGAGATCAGTCCTGGGTGTTCATTGGAAGAATTGATGTTGAAGCTGAAACTCCAATACTTTGGCCACCTGATGCAAAGAGCTGACTCATTTGAAAAGGCCCTGATGCTGGGGAAGATTGAGGGCAGGAGGAGAAGGGGATGACAGAGGATAAGATAGTCAGATGGCATCACTGACTGAATGGACGTGGGTTTGGGTAGACTCCGGGATGGACAGGGAGGCCTGGCGTGCTGCGGTTCATGTGGTCGCAAAGAGTGGAATACGACTGAGTGACTGAACTGAACTGAACTGAATTCCTTCACCTGTTATTTCCATGTCATGATCCAGAGATCTAGGCTGTTAAGGTCTCTCTTCCTTGACTGTGTTCCCAAATGTCGACGTCACTCTCTTTTGTGGGTGAATGTAGCAGAGCACAGTGCTTCAGTGCAAACTAGATGAGGACAGTTTTTTGTCTTGTTCTTGATGGTCTACTTCTATTAGGTTCACTCAACTTAGAATTCCACCCAACTCTTCAAAAGAAGGGGACACTAAGGAACTTTATTCTGGAAAGTTTGTTTTTAAAAAATCACTTTATCAATTTATTTTTTTAATAATATAGAAAAAAGAAACCTGTGGACCTAGATATTTAGATGTATTGTAGGTGTATTGTGTATTCTATTGTCCTTCTAATATACTACTTTTCCATAATATGTATCCATGATCCATCTGTAAGATAGGAATTGTGTGGAAAAAATAATGCTTAATTTTCATAAGTGTCTGAGTAATGACTCCTAAGGTACCAAATATTGAGGGTTCTTAAGAGTGTCTTGATAATTAAAGAGATGAAATATTGTAGAGTATTTCTTTACATCAGTGAGTCTTTGAAGTGGAAGGCTAGCCCCTTAAAGACTAGGATTTTTTTCAGCAGCTCTCCTCCTCCCTTCCTTACTGCTGCCCCGATGGAGTCAAGTTTCTGAATTCTTTCAGATCCTTGCAAGGTTTACTACCTCCTCCTCCACTGCAGGATTTAGGTACCCACTCTAGATCCAGATTAGCTTTTGTAACACTAGAAGAAAGTAAAGTAATCAGGGAGGCTTCCCTCAAAAACTTTCTTTGATGGTAAACTGTGTCCATGTATATGTAAGATTTGATTACACTTTAGACTTTGGAGAAATTACTGCTAGAATATACAAGACAACATGTGGTAGGGAGTTCCTGAAGGCAGAGAATACATCAGATCTATACAGAGTCGGACACGACTGAGCAACTGATCTGATCTGATCTGATACATTAGATGCCCTTTTATTAGGAGAATACATTAGGTGTCCTTGTATCATTTTCTAAAAAGCGTATGACTGGGGTGTCTGTATAGGAGAGTGTCACTGAAAGTTATTACATATAAGGAAAAACCACTGTCCAAATTAACACTGCCCCTTAGCCACTGGCTAAACTAAAAAAGGAGAACAAAATCTTAAAGACAAATGAATTTTAAATAAAGGCCAATTAATTGTAGCAGGGAATGTGTTGAAATAAGAGTGGGTATATGTAATTATATGGAACATTACATTGAAAATGTTTAGGAGGTAATCACATGCCAACTAAACATTTGCTGGAGGGTGAATCCCCCCTCTGCAACCATCCCTGTCTGATCTCAGAGACCCTCATTGACTCTGTAAAATGTATGATATGGCTTCCTTTCCTTGAAACGGTGACCTTTTCCAGGCCAATTAAAAGGTGCTGCTTTGAGGACATTGGAATCCAAGCTCAAAGGGATAAAAGGAAATTGAAACTTCTATTAAGATGAGCTAATGATGCCTGGAGCAGTTGGGATTAAAATAGAACAAAGTCAATTTTAAAAAGATCCCCAAATCAAAGGGCTGCTTCTCTCATCAAATACCAAGAGAAAGCAAAATGATTTTTAATGAAAACTAGGGCAATGGAAATCAGCCTTTTGCCCAGATCCTGGGGCTTCAATCAAAACCAGTGAGAAGTTTTGGGAAAAATCCTTTGAACTTCTTGGGAAAAATGTATTACATAAATATAAGATAATGTCATGAAAGATAAATTATCTTTTCTTGCAAATTAGATAAAATGATCCATAAATATATTAAAATGATAATAATAAAAAGTAGTGTATATATAAGATTAATTGTCAGTTGATTCCTCATCTGACATAAAATAAATCCTGAGTTAAAAGTGAGCATTTTAAAAAACTTAAATATAATAGACATATAACATTGTATTAGTTTTAGGTGTACAACATAATAATTTGATGTATGTATATCTTGTGAAATGATCACGATAAGTTTAGCTGACATTCATCACCACACATTGATACAATTCTTTTTTTGTGCTGCTGCTGCTGCTGCTGCTGCTAAGTCGCTTCAGTCATGTCCAACTCTGTGCGACCCCATAGACAGCAGCCCACCAGGCTCCCCCATCCCTGGGATTCTCCAAGCAAGAACACTGGAGTGGGTTGCCATTTCCTTCTCCAATGCATGAAAGTGGAAAGTGAAAGTGAAGTCGCTCAGTCGTGTCCGACTCTTAGCGACCCCATGGACTTCAGCCCACCAGGCTCCTCCGTCCATGGGATTTTCCAGGCAACAGTACTGGAGTGGGGTGCCATTGCCTTCTCCCTTCTTGTGATGAGAACTTTTAAATTTTATTTTTCTCTTAGCAACTTTCCAATACACAATCCAGTATTGTTAACTAAGTCACTGTGCAGTATATCACATCTCCAGCACTTAATTATTTTATATTTATGATTTTGTACCTTTTGACTACTTTCACCCATTTTACTCATCCCAGACCCCCTATTCCCTGTGTGTAGCAATCACCAATCTGTTCTCTGTATCTATGAGGTTTTTGTTTTTTTTTTTTAATTTCACTTATAAATGAGATTATATAATTATATAGTATTTGTTTTTCTCTGCCTTACTTATTTCATTTGGCATAATTCCCTCAAGGTCCATCCATGTTGTCACAAAAGGCAGGTTTTCCTTCTTTTTTCTGGCTGAATGATATTCCATTGTGTGTATGTACACGACTTCTTAATCCATTCACCCGTTAGTGGATGCTTAGATTGCTTTCCTCCTTTGGTTCTTGTAAATAATGCTACAGTGAACATGGAAGTGCAGGTATCCTTTCAAGTTAGTGCCTTCATCTCTTTCAGATAAACACCTAGATGTGGAATTGCTGGATCCTATGGTAGCTCTATTTAAAATTTTTAAGGGACCTCCACACTGCCACTCTAACAGGTGTGAAGAGATCTCACTGTGATTCTGATTTGTACTTTCCTGATAATTAGTGATACTGAGCACTGTTTCATGTACTATTGGCAATCTGTATGTCTTTAGAAAAATATCTGTTCAGTTTCTCTGTTTATTTATATATTTGGCTGGGCTGGGTCTTAGTTGCTGCATGCAGGATCCTCCATCTTCACTGTGGCATGCAGGATCTTTAGTTGTGGCATGTGGGAACTTCTACCCTGACCAGAGATCAAACCTGGGCCCCCTGCATTGGAAGCATGGAGACTTAGCCACTGGACTACCAGGGAAGACCCTCTGCCCATTTTTTAACTGGATTGTTTGGGATTTTTACTACTGAGTTGTATGATTTCTTCATATATTTTGGATATTAACCACTTATCTGATATATGATTTGCAAATATTTTCTCCCATTCCATAGGTTGTCATTTAATTTTGTTGATGGCTTCCTTTGCTGTGTAGATTTTTAGTTTGATGTAGTTCTGCTTGTTTTTTTCTGCTTTGGGTGTCAAATCTAAAAATCTTTGCTATACGGATGTGAAGGAGCTTACCCGCTATGTTTTCTTCTCAGAGTTTTATGATTTCAGGTCTTATGTTCAAGTCTTTAGTCCATTTTGAGTTGATTTTTGTGTGTGGTGTAAGATACTGGTCCAGTTTTATTCTTTGCATGTGCCTGTCCAGTTTTCTCAACATCACTTATGGAAGAGATTTTCCTTTTGCATTGTATATTCATGGCTCTTTGTCACAAATTAATTGGCCATATATGCATGGGTTTATTTCTGAGCTTTCCATTTTGTTCCTTTGTGTGTCTGCTGTTATGCCAACACCATGCTGTTTTGATTATAGTATATTATATGCTATGGTAATAGCTTTGTAATATAGTTTAAAATCATCAAGTGTGATGCCTCCAGCTTGTCCTTCTCAAGATTGCTTTGTCTATTTGGGGTCTTTTGTAGTTCCATACAATTTTAGGATTATTTGTTCTATTTCTATGAAAAATACCAATTGAATTTTTATACGGATTGCATTGAATCTATCAGTGGCTTTAGGTAATATGGAAATTTTACAATATTAATTTTATTACTTTTTCCAGTACATGAGTACAGAATATCTTACAATTTATTTATGTCTTCTACAATTTCTTTCATCAGTGACTGTACAATTTTCAGTGTATGTGTCTTTCACTTCCTTGGTTAAATTTATTGCTAGATACTTTATTCTTGATGCAACTGTAAGTGGGATTATTTTCTTAATTCCTAAAATCTAGTATTTTGATGACCTGTGATGTACACAATAACAGTTATTAGGTGATTGCTGTGGATGGTAATTATTGCAACCTTGGTACGTTGTTCACTTCTTAAAACAGTTCATAATAACCATCTGTATTAGTCTGCTCAGTCTGCCATAACAGAATACCATAGCCTGCATGGCTTAAACAATAGAATCTTATATTCTCACAGTTCTGGAAGCTGAAAAGTCCAAGATCAAGATCAAGGTTTCAGCAAGTCTTGACTTCTTGTGAGAGCTTTCTTCCTGGTTTGTAGATGGCCACCTTCTGTATCTCCCTGTGGCCTTTCCTGGGTACATGCAAAAGTGTAGCAGAAAGAGAAAGGAGAAATGAGCTCTTTGGTTCTCTTGTTATTTTTGTTGTTGTTATTCAGTGGCTAAGTCATATCCAACTCTTTGTGACCCCATGGACTGCAGTGCGACAGACTTCCCTGTGTCTTCCCTTGGTGTCTCTTGCTGCTGCTGCTGCTAAGTCGCTTCAGTCGTGTCTGACTCTGTGCGACTCAGAGACGGCAGCCCACCAGGCTCCCCCGTCCCTGGGATTCTCCAGGCAAGAGTACTGGAGTGGTGTGCCATTGCCTTCTCCGGGTGTCTCTTAGAAGGACACTAATCCTTTTAAATTAAGGCCTCAGCCTTATGACCTTGTTTAACCCTACTTTCTCAGAGGCCATTATCTCCAAGTACAACCATATTGGGGTTAGGGTTTCAACATATGAATTTGGCAAGGGACACAAACATTCAGTCTTTGACACCACATAATAAGTAAGGAAATGGCAACCCACTGCAGTATTCTTGCCTGGAGAATCCCATGGACAGAGGAGCCTGGCAGGCTACAGTCTGTGAGGTCGCAAGAGTCAGACGTGACTTAGTGACGAAACTACTACTAATAATAAGTAAGAAGTTAGGGAACTGTTGAGCTGGAAAAGGCTTCCCACCACGTGGGTACATCAGTGCACCCGTGCACATCAGTGGGTAATGCCTTTGCCACCTTGAGGATAGTTGGATGGGTAGCTCACAAGCCATCCAGAAACCTATCAGCAGGCTAGTGCTGCATTTTCTGTTTGTTTAAATTCTAAATGAGCTAATTGCTCAAGCTAAGGAATACCACATCCTCGGCTTAACCAACAGAAGCCTCTTCATCGCACATTTACTTGAACTCCCTTAAGGTAATGTTTAATGGCACTGTAGCCAAGGGGAAATTTTCCATCATAACACATCAGTTTAGGATGTTGATTATCTATCCAGCAAATCAGGTCCTTGGCAAGGGAAACTTTACAGAGTCCAGCTTCACCTCCCCTGAACTTCTACCTGGATATGGTTTTAATGGTGGACAAAGCCATTATTTCAGAATTGAAAGGGTTTTCAAGAATAAAGCAAGTCATTCCTGCTTATATTAGGACTCAAAGCTACTTTATTGAAAGTTAGGGTTTCAC
Source organism: Bos javanicus (assembly GCF_032452875.1). NCBI lineage: Eukaryota > Metazoa > Chordata > Mammalia > Artiodactyla > Bovidae > Bos > Bos javanicus. Next base: position 91,820,329 of record NC_083873.1, read on the forward strand.
CATATGATTTGTGTTGGCAGAAGGGGATGCCTCATCTCAGCTTGGAAATTCTAGGCTGAGTTGAGTGTTAAATTTAATTACCAAAAAGATGGATCCCACCACTTCTATGCCAGTGTGTATTAAGCAAGGACGAACATATCCAGAGTTTGCAATCAGTTTTAGCAGTTTAATAATTTGAATAGATAAAGAAAAAAGGGAGTTGGTAAGACAAGAAAAATGGCTTGTCTCAAAAGCAAAAAGACATCTGGACTGATAAGAGGACAGCTGAAAGAGGAGCTGAAGATAACCATGAGAAACTGATCATAAATTTGCCTCAGGGTTCAGACAGGGGGTCATGCAGCTGAATTATAAGCAGGGGTCACTCTGGTGAATTTAGAACTTACGTCCTGGTTTTGCTACCTCTAGGCAGCCTCCTTCACCATGCACTTCATCTCCAAACTCTCAAGGGTGAAATACACGTGGATGAAAAGAATCGCCCAAGATGATTAAGTAACTCTAGTATATGTGTCATTGACTGGACGACATTCCCTGAGAAGTGGGTCAGCTTGTGTGCCATGTCACAGGCTACTGCCTCGCCTGTGCTGTGTCAGATGGCTAATAAAAAAAACTCACCTGACAGCTTGAAAGTTTTCATTGTTACACTTCCCTTGCGATCCCAGGGAGGCCAGGCCTTATTGGAGAGGGTGTTCAAGTTATGAGTTCACACAAGATATGAAATACTTTTGAGTGTGTGTGTGTGTGTATTTCAACAACACCATAGCTGGTGAACTAACAGATTTACCCACATGGTCCAGGCATTCTAGCTGGTTGTTCAGGGTTGGAGGCCTGAAGCAGGTAGGTTGTGTACGTGTGTGTTAGGAGAGAGAGGGCATGTGTCATACTCCACTGGACTTTGCCTTATGTAAAGTGTGTTTGTAAAAGTAGAATGGAACTCCCTCCGGTCTGATGCTGTGAAGTGAGTGAATATGATGCAGAACTGCTCAATAAACTGAAAACAGTATGCTGTCCAATTATATGATGTATATATATCATGATTATCATTCCTGCCACTGGCACCAGCATCAGGAATCCTGTATTGAGATCTTCCATGTTCCAGATCCTGTTCTAGAGCAGGATTTTTCAATTTGGGCTCTTATCAATATTAACAGTTGGGGCTGGATAATTCTCCGTTGTGGGTTGTGTGGTAGGGCTGTCCTAGGCACTGTTAGACAGCATCCGTGGCCTCTATCCACTGGATGCTAGAAGCACATTCCCTCTCTCCGCCGCCACCACTCCCTCACCCCCGTTGTCGTGATAGCCTGAAGGTTTCCAGGCACTGAAAAGTGTCCCCCTGGGAGCAAAATTACCCCTAGTTGAGAACCAGTGTTTCAGACATAGGGCATATTTGAGATGGAGCATGGTGTGCACAAAAAGCATGGCCTAGGCCTCACACTGTTGTTTTCACTGCCACGTTCACTTATTCCTGAGCCCTAGCTGTGTGCCAGGCACAGTGCCAGGTGATGGGGACAGAAGGATGAAGAAGACATGCTTTCTGTCCTTATGGAGAAGAGTCTAGTAAGGGAGAAATACTAATAAATAAATTGCCAAACAGATGCAGTGAAATAGACACGTACAGGAGCTGCAAGCATGTGAAGATGGTCAGGGGAGAGAGCGCCTGACCTAGCTTGGGAGGTAACCCAAGAAAGCAAAAGCATCAGAGAAGGCTTTCCTGAGTTGCCTAAACTGAGCTGAGTCTTAAAAGATGAACAGAGGTGTAATTCAGTGTTGCAACACTGAAGCATAAACAAAATGCAGAAATGAAAAGCAGCCTAGAGAGTGTGTGTGTATTGGGCAGGGGATGCTAAATCCGGGATAGATAGACAGGATGACCTTGTTTGCCAGTCTAAGAGCTTATGCTTTTTGCTGGGCCTCCCTCGTGGCTCAGATGGTAAAGAGTCTGCTTGCAATGCAAGAAACCCAGGTTTGATCCCTGGGTCAGGAAGACCCCTTGGGGAAAGGAATGGCAACCTCCTCCAGTATTCTTGCCTGGAGAATTTCATGGTCAGGAAGGTGGAGAGCCACTGACGGGCTGTTAGTGAGGCAGTAGCATGCTTTTGTTTAAACCGATTGCTGTGGTCAATATGCAGAAAATGGATTTAAGGGGCACAAAAGTGAAAGCAGGGAGGCCAAGTTAGGAGGCCAAGGGATAATGAGGGCTGGAACTAGGGCCATGGAAGGAGGGGATAGATTTGAGAAATCTTTCAGAGATAAGATTGCATGACTTGGTGACTCTTTGGGTGTGAGAGTAGAGGAAGAGGGAGCAAGTCAGGATGACTGCCAGTCACATTTGTTTTAAGGTGCCACTCTCAGGGTCTAGCATGTAGAAAATAACCGAGTGAAGGTAACCACTGTAATATGCTGTCATATCAACAACTTCTTATCTCCATTTTGCAAATGAGAACATTGAAACCCAGAGGAGGAAAGTGGTTAACCCAAAGTCACACAGCTAGTGACCTGAGCTCTGTTTGGCTGTCTTAACTTCTGCTTTGTCCTGCTGTGTGGCTTTGGCTATGTGTGGATTAAACTGGTGAAAATTACTTCAGTCAGAAAGAAGTGAACTTTGTTACCACTGGCCTTTATACTTAGTGGGTGCTTAGTACTTACTAAATAGAGGAGTGACTGGTGTCACTGAAAATTAAACCGATGTCTGTGTATCATTTTAGTGCATTCCAAATTGTTTAAGGGAAAAAGAAACAGCCTACCAAGTATTACATACCAGTGGCACCTACCTAAGTGGCAGCTTTAATCTCAGATTCCTGGCACCTACAAGTGAAGTCTTGGGGCCCATAGTCCATTGTCAGTCTTTTCAGACTCATGGCCAGGGACATGAGTATAACTCATACTTGTTAAATGATTCGGTAATTTATATATATACTAAATTTATAATTATCAATGTGTAATCATTAACTATATAAATTAAATCACTAAATATATAATAATATAATATAGTTTGTGAATATATATATATAAATTCTGGGTCAATAAGATGATCTCCCATCATTTCTATCTGAAAATATTAAATGTGCCCAAGACCAAGAATGACTATATGCCAGAAAATGGGGGTGATGGTTACTGGGCTAAATATTGAGTGGTATAGATGTCTTTAAGATAAACACAAAGAAATTCCTGTGTCACTTCTCTCCAGGATTGCTCCCTTAACCTTTCCTTCTCCAAATCTAGACTTCAAGGCTCCTAGAAGAACCAACACACAGAAGTATAGGATTAGTTGCCCAGTTTACTTATATTTTAAGAAAGTGTCCCCAAAGGCCAGTTAAGCCTGTCTGACAGCAGTGACAGTTCTCATCATCAGAAAACCCAAGAATGATTATAACCTGTGACCTGTGACAGCTCTAAAGACATTAAGAACTGCCAGGAAATGCCACTGGGATTTCTCTCTCGGGTCATTGGAAAACAAGGAGGCTTTCATTATTCAGGTTGAGGATTAGAAGTTCCTTCCAAAATATTTATGCCAGGCCATTGATATGATGAGAGGTCTCACTGTAAGTATCAGCTTATGTATTTTAAAAATAATTTTGCACATTGTTTAATTGTGAAAGGCAGTTATGTGGAGTGGAAGAAACCCAATATTTGAAGTCCAAGGACTCGGTTTGATTTGTTTTTTCAGCTTTTCCCCTGATAGGCAGGTGACAGACACATTCACCCATAGGTCCCTACTCTGTTCAAAGCTATTTGCCTTAATTTGAATGTTTTGCCTTAACCCAAATGTACCTGCTCATTGCTAGCTCTAAAAATTAAAAGTGGAATGTTAATTACCATCTCTTTTGGCATTCTGACTCCAATTTCAGTATGTGCGTGTGTGTGTGGTGGGGATTTCTCCACACCAGCGGAAGTCTGAGAATTCAACTCAATTCTGACACTACACAGAGATGGCATCAGATCCGTAGGTAAGGGTTCATTCCTACACACACACACACACACACACACACACACGTCAGAAGTAGATGCAGCCCAGGCGATTACCTGTGCTTCTGACCTATCCACTACAAATGGGAGGCTGTAGTGATCCCTTCCCACTCAGAATGACAATCACAAGTCCAGGTTGCTACCTGTGTGTTAGTCTCTCAGACATGTTCAACTCTTTGCGACCCCAAGGACTGCAGGCCAGGCTCCTCTGTCCATGGGATTTTCTGGCAAGAATACTGGAAAGGGTTGCCATTCCTTTCCCCAGGGGATCTTCCCAACCCAGGGGTTCAACCGGGGTCCCCCTGCATTGCCCTCAGACCCCTCTTTGGGTTCAGTGAATTTGCTAGAGTGGTCACAGAACTCAGAGAAACATTTCACTTGTTAGATCACTGGTTATTGTGAAAGACTGTAACTCAGGACAACTGGATGGAAGAGACACGCAGGGCAAGCTACATGTAGAGGGTATGTGCTTCCATCCTCTCTCCAGGTGCTCCACCCTCCCCAAGGCCCATGTGCTCCCCAGCCTGAAGCTCTCTGAAACCTCCCCGCCACTCCCCCCAGCTCCAATACACACATACACACACATCCTTTTTTTATGGAGGCTTTATTGCATAGGCCCAATTGACTAAACTACTGGCCATTGGTGATTGAAGTCAACCTCCAGGCCCTCTGGGTCTAGGCGTGGGACCGAAAGTTCCAACCCTCTCATCACAAGGTTGTCTGCATTGGCAACCAGACCTCGTTAACCTAATAAGAGACACCTGTAAGCTCCTGTCACTTAGGAAATTCCAAGAGTTTGGGAGCTGTGAGCCAGGAACTGCAAGTGAAGATCTGAGTGATCGAATATATGTATAAATCACAACATCTGACCATCCACTTGAAGTACTTTCCGTTTGGTTCAAGGTGCTCTCTGCTCTGTTAAAGTAACCAAGCAGTGAGTGCGTTGCTGTTCCAAGTCCCATCAGGGTTGAGATTCGGTTTCCATGGTGCAACAGTGACATCCATTGGCCTGTTGCACTAATTATAGAGGAAGCCTGTTTCTCAGCTCTGTAACTATTAGGTTTCCTGATACACACAAAACACAGAGAACAGACTGTCGCCAAGCCTGACAAGTCAAGACTGAGTTATACCTGGTCTCCTGCAGACTGTACTGGTTTCAGGACCCTTTCCAAGGACTCGCGTTCTCAGATTGTGGCCACCTGGGTCTTTTCTTCTGGTCACATGGGGCAGTCCTGGAATCGGCCCTATTTTTGTAGAGTTCAGTACATTCGTGGGGTTGTTGGAAAGCCATTGGTTTGCAATTCAGATATCTCCCTTCACCTCTGAACCTTTTCTACATGAAGTGAAGCTGATAACCTGTTTTGCAGTGACCAAGGGCTTTTCTGCACACTTGATAATATATCCCCACAGTCACACAAGATGTGAAAATTAGGAAAGTGCTTGGCACCCACCAGACTGTGAAGGAGGGGAGCTGGCCACCCAAATGCCAGGTGTTCAAACCCCAAGCGTTGGTGATTTGTGTTCCCTGCCCTAACTGGCAGGGAAGGCAATGGCACCCCACTCCAGTACTCTTGCCTGGAAAAGCCCATGGGCGGAGGAGCCTGATGGGCTGCAGTCCATGGGGTCTCGAAGAGTCGGACACGACTGAGCGACTTCACTTTCACTTTTCACTTTCATGCATTGGAGAAGGAAATGGCAACCCACTCCAGTGTTCTTGCCTGGAGAATCCCAGGGACGGGGGAGCCTGGTGGGCTGCCGTCTATGGGGTCGCACAGAGTCGGACACGACTGAAGTGACTTAGCAGCAGCAGCCCTAATTGGAATTCACCAGGTTGTTCAGAAACTCTTGCTTCACTTCTGAAAGAACCTTGCTGGGGGCGGGGCAGGGTCTAAAGATACAAAAGCCAAGGAAAGGTTATGTGGCTGGATTTGAGATTGAGCCATGAATGTGTGTCTTCTTGTAGAAAAAGAAAAACCTGGGCTGTTTTTTCATCTCCATAGAGAACATAACAGGAAATAGCAAAACTAAAAATACTTCCATCAACTATGTGTCAGATACTCTGTTAGGTATTAAGAATAAAGGATAAAGAAGACAAACCATTGCATTCACCCAAAGACCTCATTTTCAAGTGAGGGACACAAGCTAGGAACAATGAATTCTAACTGTGTGGTAAGAGTAAGCATTCCTGCAGGAACCCCTTCTAACCCGTGTGTGTGTGTGTGTGTGTGTGCGTGCGTGCAAGCGCACGCACACACGCATACACATGCACACATAACTGGTAGGATCCAAGTAATGGCCAATGTTGGTACCTTTGGATGGAAAAATGAGTGAATAGTCTCAGCTCCACTCAAAGCCAAAATATCAAATACTGCTTAGTATCAAAATCAATCAGGTTGCAAAATTGACAAGTCAGATACCTAACACTTACATAAAAGAACAAAACCTGTGGATTCAGTGTCATTTTGCATCATTTCCTGGTAAAACTTTTTTTTAGAAATAATTAGGGCATTGTAACTAGTTTATAGTGTGTGTGCTCAGTCGCTTTAGTCATTTTTGACTCTTTGCGACCCTATGGGCCGTAGCCCACCAGGCTCCTCTGTCCATGGGATTCTCCAGGCAAGAATACTGGAGTGGGTTGCCATGCCCTCCTCCAGGGGATTTTCCTGACCCCAGGACTGAACCCATGTCTCTTGGGTCTCCTGCATTGGCAGGCAGATTCTTTACCAGTAGCGCCACCTGGGAAGTCCTGATTTATGGTATATGTAGCCAAACCCATCACTGACTCACTAGCAAAGTTTTTCCAAATCATTGTTATGATTAAACAAACAAAAGACCCATGTAAGAAAGAATATCATCGAGATTCCATTCTTCCTTCTCCGGTTGACTACCTGAAAGTTTGATTCTAGTGCCCGCTCTCACTAACTGGTCTCATTTTAACTCTCATTATAAATTCTCAAGGCCCATCCTTTAGCTCCCCTCTCCTCTCCCTAGCACAGCTTCCCCATGCGACCTTACTGACTTCTGCTCTGGAGAGGGCTGAGTACCAATCACTTCCCACATACACATGGAACTTTTTAAGGACAGAGTCCAACAGATCGAAGACACCTTGACAATCAAGTGGCTCTACTACTTTACACTTCCCCCTCCACACACACACACACACACAAACACACACACACACACCACTGTATAACCATTAGAGCCCCTTAGAAAAAGTGCAGCCCACATTTTAAAACACAGTTTCTCATGTTGGTCATTTTGGTTTAAACCCATGTCAGTCAAACAGAAAATTTTAGCCTACAATTGTTGGCTCTGTTTAAAGTCCCTTCCCAAGTACCAAAGTGTAAGTCTGCAGAATCCAATGACATTTTTATGAGCTTTGAGAAGCCTCTCCACCAACTAAGAAAAGACGAGTTTACATGGACACAGAGAACAAACTAGCAGTTACCGGTGAGGAGAGGGAAGGGAGGAAGGGCAGTATAGAAGTAGGGGATTAAGAAGTAGAAACAATTAAGTATAAAATAAGCTGCATGGATATATTGTACAATATGGGGAATATAGCCAATATTTTATAATAACTGTAGGAGTATAACCTTTTAAAATTTCGAATCACTACATTGTTCTCTTGTTACTTATACAATATTATATTGATCCATCAACTATACTTCAGTAAAAGGAAGACCTGTAGCAGCCCATCACAATGTGTTGTGTATTCCCCAGTGTGTTGATACTAAAGAGACCAGGAATGCAGGTGTGCAGCAATATCCCCGGAGGCCTTGGAGGCCAGAGTGCTGGCTGTCACATGGAGGCCACCCCTGTGGGTTGCTGACCCTTGGCCATCAGATCTGAGAGCTTGAAGCTCCATCTCCCTCATACGGGAGTCTCAGGGCACTTCCCACTTGTCCCTGTACTCTCAGCTCCCTTCCGAGACCTTTCTGCTTGGGTCACTGCAGCCCCATTGGCTTCTATGCTGTTCGTGTGTGTTTAGTCGCTCAGTTGTGTCCAACTCTTTGTGACCCCCACAGACTGCAGCCTGCCAGGCTGCTCTGGTCCATGGGGATTCTCCAGGCAAGAATACTGGAGTATGTTGCCATGCCCTCTTCCAGGGGGTCTTCCCAACCCAGGGATTGAACCCAGGTCTCCTGCATTGCAGGCGGATTCTTTACCATCTGAGCCACCAGGGAAGCCCATTTTAGCATTTTGGACCTGGGCATAAAATAAACTTATAGTAGGTTCTTACAGGACAATTTGAGTCTCTGAAGTGGTTTGAGGTCCTCAGGAGGCCTGGTGTGCTGCAGTCTGTGGGGTCGCAAAGAGTCGGACACAGCTGAACAACTGAACTGAACTGAACTGAAGATAATTCTCACTGCCCAACAGTTTTTCATCTAGCTGCTCAGAGGGCCATATGCCCTCACCTCTGATTAATTCTTCCCCCCTGTGCTTTTAAATGGATACTCCTAGTATTAGTCGCTCAGTCATGTCCGACTCTTTGCTACCCCGTGGACTGTAGCCCTCCAGGTTCCTCTGTTCATGGGATTCTCCAGGCAAGAATGCTGGAGTGGGTGTCCATTCCCTTCTCCAGCGGATCTTCCCAACCCAGGGATGGAACCTGGGTCTCATGCATTGCAGGCAGATTCTTTACCATCTGATCCACCAATTAACACCTTAATAACAACCAGTCTATAACATTACAGGCTTGAATTTTTTTAAATTTATTTTTCAATATATTTTTATTGAGATATCATTTACAAGCTGAAAGGTATGCTTCAGTATTACAGTTCCATTTTCAGAGTCCTGATAAACGTATATACCTGTGTAATCTATACCTCTGTTAAGACAGACCATTTTCATCACCCCCATAAACTCCATGCCCCCTCCCAGTCCATCCCCCACCCACCAAGCATCCAGTATTCTGATTTATTTCACCATAGATTAGATTTACTTCTTCTAAAGCTTATACATGAAATAACACAGTACGTATTCTTTTGTATGGTCGTTTTTTACTCAACATAATGTTTTTAAACTTCATCCGTGGTGTTGTCTATGTTCATTGTTTATCCATCCTCCTGTTGATGGACATTTGGGCTGTATCCAGTGTGGGGTTATTATGAATAAAGCTACTGTGGATATTAGTGTTCAAGCCCTTTTGTAGACATATGTTCTCATTCTCTTAGATGAGATGCTGGATCATAAGGTAGATGTATGTTTGCCTAATAAGAAACTTTCATACTATTTTCCAAAGTCATGGCACCATCCTACAATACAGTTCCAGTGGCTTCACAACCTTCTTGACATTTGTTACTGGCAACAAATGTGTTAGTTTTCTATTGCTGTGTAATAAATTACTGCAAACACGGCATCTTAGAGCAGCACAAATATATTAGCTCATAGTTCTACAGGTCAGGAGTCCTGTATGACTCAGTTGAGTTCTATGCTTATGGTCTTAAGGTTGAAATGAAATATCACCTGGGCTGGGTTCTTATCTGGAGGCTCTTGGAAAAATCCACTTTTGAACTCATTCAGATTGTTGGTTCAGTTCAGTTCCTGTGGTTTCCACACTGGCTATCATTTACAGCAGTTCTTTGCTCCTAGTGTGTGTGTGCTCAGTTTCTCAGTTGTGTCTGACTCTTTACAACCCCATGGACTATAGCCTTCCAGTCTCCTCTGTCCAAGGAATTTTCCAGGCAAGAATACTGGAGTAGGTTGCCATTTCCTACTCTAGGAGATCTTCCTGACCCAGGGATCCAACCCATATCTCCTTCATCTCCTACATTGGCAGACAGATTCTTCACCACTGAGCCAGCTGGGTAGCCCATCTGCACTAGGGGCAGCCTGTATCTTTTTCTCACATGGCCCCTTCTATCTTCAAGTTTGCAAAATACATTGATTTCTCACCCACTTCCCTAGACTTCCATGCCCCTTGGTTTAAATCTCTCTGTCTTCCTTACTGCTTTTAAAAAGACTCATCTGATGGGGTCAGACTCACCTGAATAATCTCTGTATCTTAAGGTCATTCAACTTAGAAACATAACTGCGTCTGCACACTCTCTTCCCAGTAGTATCTAAATTAATGCTTGATCGAGTAACCAGGGAGCAGAAGTCTTGGGACCATCTTTAGAGTTCTGCCTATCACAGCAGTCCATGATGAAATTTTAAAACCAGCATCACTTTTAATTATCCAGTTCCTTAAAAAAAAACAAAACAGAGCATTTATTGCCCGACTAATCGTGGAAATCCTTAAGATGAACTGAAACCCAACAGCCACTCGCTTGGATTTAGGTGTTGTTCCTTCACGGAATCCGTGCCTGAATCTGCGGTATACAATTTTTAGGTGCTTCATTCAACCAGTCTCTGTGGTATTTCATCCTTTAGCTTTAGCTTTAGCACTCCACTTATACTTTCTCTTTTGCTTGGTAGGGTAGCCACACTTGCCACAGGTCAACTTCAGAAGGTGGTAGGCTTTAGAGCCACAGCGGCGGCACAGCGTGTGCATCTTATTCTGACTCTTTCCAAGCAATGACGTTCGTTTGTCATCTTGCTTCTGCCGCTGAGACCAAAGAGCTATCCGGTTGCTTTTAAAGCCAGAGATTTCAAAAATATTTTCCCGCTAAAGAATTGTATTTACTGTGGCTTCAAGAATTATCCCTTGCCACTTGTGTTCTATGCATTTATAAAACTCCCTGCATTTGAAAACATCTAAGTGCTTCTACACTGAGTTTTGACACCCATCCAACATGATCAAGTTCTCTAGCTGGCAATGATAAGACTGGAATACTTAGACACAGGTTAAAGTGATTTAACCAAGTTGATTTTTGTCGTTTCCTAGGGCCTCATACGGAGAAGGCAAAGGCAACCCACTCCAGTACCCTTGCCTGGAGAATCCCATGGTCGGAGGAGCCTGGTAGGCTGCAGTCCATGGGGTTGCTAAGAGTCGGACACGACTGAGTGACTTCCCTTTCACTTTTCACTTTCCTGCATTGGACAAAGAAATGGCAACCCACCCCAGTGTTTTTGCCTGGAGAATCCCAGGGATGGAGGAGCCTGGTGGGCTGCTGTCTATGGGGTCGCAGAGAGTCGGACACGACTGAAGTGACTTAGCAGCAGGGCCTCATAGCTGGTTGCAGAACTGAGAATTAATAGTTTAATTTTGGTAACTAGAATAATGGATCTTAGGGATTAAAAGTCCCAAGAACTTTATAGTCAAACCAAAGATCAGAGAAATTAATTCAGAGAGTTGGTTTTTCAGAGATGAGCCCAGAGCTATGTCCCTAGGTTCCTGGGTAGAGCTCTGTTAACTAGCCCGCAGTGGATAGTTAGCCCTTGCTTCTCGAGGGGTATCTTCTCCTGAAAGGGGATTTTGAGGTTTGTTGATTTAAGTCACTGTATAAATCTCTGACGGGCTTCCCAGGTGGCGCTAGTGGTAAAGAACCCGCCTGCGAATGCAGGAGACATAAAAGATTCAGGTTTGATCCCTGGGTGGGGAAGATCCCTGGAGGAGGGCATGGCAACTTACTTCAGTATTCTCCAGTATAGGGTTGCAGGGTTCAGACATGACTGAAGCAACTTAACACGCATCAATCTCTGGAACTCTAGAAAGTATTTATTGAAATAATGCATTATTTCAATAAATTTGCATTGCATGCATGTGTGCTCAGTTGTGTCTGACTCTTTGCAACTTCATGGACTGTGGCCCTCCAGGCTTCTCTGTCCATGGGATTCTCCAGGCAAGAATACTGGACTGGGTTGCTATTCCCTTCTCCAGGGGATCTTCCTGACCCAGGGATTGAACCCAGGTCTCCTTCATTGCAGGCAGATTCTTTATTGTCTGACCCACTGGGGAAGCCCTAAATTTGCATTAGTATATTAGTATATAGTATTAGTTCCAAATCAAAACTTTTCAACTAACTAAATCCATTCCAAGAAAGGTTATCTTCAATCGGCTTGAAACTAATTGAAGGAGGGAAGGAGCCAGTGAAATTGGCCTGCTTCTATTCAGATGCTAGGGTCTTAGGAGTTCTTGAGTCCATGCTTGAAATCTTTTTGGACTTGGGGACTCTGCATTTCTTCCAACAGAGAATGAAAGAATTGTGTACCTGACTTTCATGCAACTCTCATAAGGCATCTCATATTTTTCAAGATGAATTGCAGATGAACTGATAGCAGAGTCACACAGCTTCCAAGTCAAGACTAGAACCTGGTCACGCTATGGCTTTACACCAAAAGCAAAGCAGCCCAGACTCTCCTGAAGCTATGTTTTATTTGGCCCACAGAATGGTGGTGCTTTTTTTACTTGAATTCATTTTCAACATTGAAAACTGGAAATTTTCATGTGAAAATTCCAGATGGCCTTTTTTTTTTTTTTTTTTAGAAGTTGGAGCTCAAGGAACAGTGAGCCCACTTTCTGCAAGGCCCAGGCACTTACTCCAATCCCCCAGGTTCAGCTTAGTCCATTTGCCTTCTCGGTTCTATAGGAACCAGAGTCATGACACCTGTTTCACCCAAGCTGCCATTTTGAGACACCTTGTCAGACTGTTCAAACAATTTCTTATCTGGGTTACACATACCGAATATGTCTGGCACTTGTTTCCTAGCAGTTGAAAATAATGAGCCAGATTTTCAAATAGGTGAGCTACTTCCTGGCATTAATTCTGGCCATTTAAAAGAGTGTTCTCTCTGTAAGCCCTTAGTTACCATGTGGGATGCTCAGCATACACATAATTTCAAAAATTACTCTTTTCTTAATGGGTTTGCTTAGTCATCAGGAAATTTTGACTTCTTAAGTAAATGAAACATTTGGTATTTGTGAAGTCAAAGAATTTATTTAGGATAGCCACCTTGTCATCTGAAGAACTTATATTATGGACTGCATTGTGGCTCCACCCCCCTACCCCCAAAATTCATATATTGAAGTCCTAACCCTCAATATCTCAGAATGTGACTATATTTGGCAATAGGGCCTTTAAATATATACTTAAGTTAAAATGAGACCGTTAAAGTGAGCCCCAATCCAACCTGACTCCTGTCCTTATAAGAAGAATTTGGACATGCAAAGAAGCACTAAGGGATAACACAGAGGAAAGACCACACGAGGACACAATGGAAAGGTGGCCACCTGCAAGCTAAGGAGAGAGGCCTCAGGACAAAACAAATGTGTTGACATCTTATTCTTGAACCTCTAGCACCCAGAACTGAGAATATTCATTTCTGTTGCTTAAGACAAGTATTTCGTTACAGCAACCCTAGCTAACTAATAGAGCTTCCTAAGTCATATTTCTTGAGAGGAACCTCTGTTTCACCTTATGAAATGTATGCAATACATTGTTGATTGATAATTCCTCTTGAGTTTATGCAACTAGAAGCCCAAGTTGACTGATGGCTGTGATTCCTTAGCTGCACATAAGAATCATCTGTGGATCCTTTATAACTAACTACAGGATCATCGCCCCAAATTCTGACTTGTTGGTTTGGGGTTGGTCCTGGCCCTCTGGTTTTATAAGCCTCCCAAGTGGTTTGCAGGTACAGACTAAAGTGAGAATTAACTGATTTAGAGGGAATGATCCCCCCTCCTAAAGAAGGGCCTGGGTTTCTGCAGTTCTCCCCTGGGAGTCCACAGCTGACCATGCCATCCAAAGGTAGGCAGGATAGATTTACTGCCTGTATAACAAGACCTCTGAGGGCTTTGAGTAAAAATGAGCCTCTGCCCACGGGCCTTATATTAGTGTTGTTGTTGTTCAGTCGCTCAGTCGTGTCCGACTCTTTGAGACCCCATCGACTGCAGCACGCCATGCTGCTCTGACCATCATCTCCTGGAACTTGCTTAAACTCATGTCCATTGAGTTGGTGATGCCATCCATCCATCTCATCCTCTGCTTCCCCCTTTTGCTTTCAGTCTTTTCCATGATCAGGGTCTTTTTCAGTGAGCTGGCTTTTCACATCAGAACCCCCAAATCTGCAAGTGGCCACAGCTCTGCCTATGAGGCACTTAATTCATGTGTGTGGCCTGGCTAGGGTACAGGTTTTGGTGGTGGTGTTTTTTTAAATCTCTTATCTCCCTGCCACTGATACCCTGTGTTTAATTTCTTGTCCCACCTTCCATTCCAGTGGAGGGTGGGGCATTCTGGAAGGTATTCCAGGAAGTTGTGGCTTTCCCTCTGCGCCCTGGGCATAGAGCTTGGAATCGAACAGAAGGAACAGCCATTGCAGGAAGCATGTTCCCAAGGCCCAGGCCCATGTGGTTTTCCCTCCAGCAATGTTGAGATTGACTCCTTTCCTGGCATGCTGGACTGTTCTGTGGATTTCACTGCTTTTTGCCACATCTCTTACCATTAGAATGCTGTTGTCTGACCTTCGTGGCTATCTAAGCTTGCTGATTTTATTAACTTACTTCCTAGCAATTCTCAGCAGTCTCTCACGAGCTAGGTAGAGTGAAAACATTGCCCTGTACTGTTATTTTCCAAGAGCTGCATGCTCTGTATGCGGAGAACAGTGGTGTTTTTGAGAGTAAAATACAAGTTAGTGCAACTAGGACTGTGTTTGCGCCTTCCTTCAAAACCTCTCCTGCAGTTTGCCGGTGTGTGTCTAATCTCTCTCTCTGCCATCAGGTGTGACATCCTGACCCCATGTCATAACTTCATTCCCTGATAAGTGCTGTCTCGGTAAATTCAACTGTCTCATTGCAGACCGGTCTGACCTGATGAACCACAGAAAACTTTAAGCACATTATGAAGTGCCAGTGAACACTTTTATCACAAAAGCAGAGAACTGGGTCACTTTCAGGACCCCACGTTTCCCAAGTGACTCAGTGGTAAAGAATCCACCTGCCAATGCAGGAGACGCAGGAGGACATGGGTTCCATCCCTGGGTTGGGAGGATCCCCTGGAGAAGGAAATAGCAACCTGCTCCAGTATTCTTGCCTGAGAAATCCCATGGACAGAGGAGCCTTGGTGGGCTACAGTCCATGGGATCTCTAAGAGTTGGACACAACTGGGTGACTGAACACACACACACACACACATATACACGGAATGTGGTTTTAGAGCTGTAAACTCACTGAATCCTTACCTCACAAAGTAGGGACTGTCATGAAGAGTCGGACACAACTGAGCACAGGACCCCACAGATTATTGGAAAAATTTTATAAGGAACTTGAGCCTCAAGTTTTGATTAATTCAAGGTGGTATCATCAAAATCCCCAAAAAGGAAAAAAGAACAGTTTGCTGAATTATAGGTCTAGAGTTTAAGAAAAGTCCAGTGAAACTCAGTATCTCTTAAAGCTGGAGAAAGTTTTGGCCTCATTCAGTGCAGGTAATATTTGTAATTACAATCTTAACCTGATCACCTTAACCTGATTCAAATGATGATACATTATTACAGCTTTCCTGAGTTAAAGTATTGAAAAGGTATAACCCAGAAAGGGACTTGAACCCACTGTCTTTTAACTGAGATCACAGACGGTCTCAGGGCTTAATAAAGCTCAGGTTCTTGATGTCTCATGGAAGAAAGAATTCAGTGAGAGACAAAGAGATCAATAAAAAGTGGATTAATTTAGAAACACTCCAAAGTGTGGGTCATCTTAGAAGGTAAGAGTGGCACCAGGGTATGGGGTTATCAGTTTTTATAGGAGTGGGTAATTTCACAGGCTAATGAGTGGGAGGAGTATTCCAGCTCTTTGGGAGAAGGGATGGAGATTTCCAGGAATTGGGCCACTTCTCACTTTTTCACCTTTACTGTTGGCCTCGGAACTGTCATGGAGTCTGGGGTGTGTCATTTAGCTTTGCTGATGTGTTGCAATGAGCTCGTACTGAGGCTCAAGGTCTAGAGGAAGTCAACTCGTCTGCCATCTTGGCCCTAGCTGATTCTAGCTAGTTGATGTTGTTTTTCCTCAGGCTATGTCATTCTTTTTTGTTTGTTCGGCTGTGATGAGCCTTCAGTGATGCACACAGGCTTTCTCTGGTTGTGGTGAGCAGGGTCTACTCTCTCGTTGCGGGGTGCAGGCTGCAGGCTTCTCATTGCAGTGACTTCTCTCATGTCAGAGCGTGGGCTGTAGAGCACTCGGGCTTCAGTAGTTGCAGGTCTTGGGCCCTAGAGCACAGACTCAGTAATTGTGGGCTTAATTGCTCCTCGGCCTGTGGGATCTTTCCAGAGCGGGGATTGAACCCATGTCTCCTGAAATGGCAGACAGATTCCTTACCACTAAGCCACCATGGAAGCCAGGGCTATGTTATTCTTTTGAAGTCTGTGCCCTGCCCGCTTCCCACCTGATTCAGTATGGCAAAGATCTTCCAACTCTTATATCTTGAAATTTTTTGAAAGTAAATGGCAAACAAGCAGGGATTGGAAGAGATATGTGTACACCCACATTCGTAGGGGTATTATTTACAGTAGCCAAAGGTAGAAGCCACTCAAGCAAGTGTCTATCAACAGATGAATGGATAAGTAAAACGTAGTATGTACGCATAACTTAACATTATGCTCGGTGAAGTAAGCCAGGCACAAATAGAGCAAATACTGTATGATTCCACTTCCATGGGATTACAAAGAGCTGGACACAGCTGAACGACTAACACTTTCACTTTTCACTTTCCACTTACATGAGGTACCGAGGCACCTTCCCCATTTCAGTGAATTATGTCATCATCCAACCAGTTGCTTAAGCTTGAAATCTGGGCATCTTCCTTGAGCTCTTGATTTTTCTTACCACCTCCTACATTTAATCCAAAGTAACAGAGCCTCTGTCTGTCCACTCAAAGACTTGTATACAGATGATTGTAGCAGAACTTCAGACACATTATGATAAGAGAAAGAAACCAGGCATAAAAAATTACATACTGTATGATTCCATTTATTTGAAATATTTAGAAAAGGCAGATCTGTAGAGACAAACAACAGATCAGGAGTTGCCTGACGTTGGGGGTGAGAGCAGGGATTAGGCATAAGGGAACTTTCTGAGGTGATGAAGATATCCTAAAGCTGGATTATGGCAATGGTTGCAAGAATCTATGGAGTCTCTAAAAATCCCTGACTTATACACTTTCAAAAAGTTAGCCAGGAAAGCCTGGCTGGCTATAGTCCATGGGATCACAAAGAGCTGGACACTTCTTAGCGACTGAACAACAACAACAACAAAGTTAGCATCTTATTTGGAAAGTAACTTAGATATTTTGTAATGAGTCAAATAGATTTTTTATGGGCAGGATGCAAAGAAACATGGCTGCTTGTATCAGGAAAGAGATTTGAAAGAAGGGTCCACACAAAATTAACAAGGCCCATCCACTCCACTTCCTAACTGTTCTCCCCACTGGCCCTTCTCTTTAATTCTCTCTGGCATTACAATTTAAATGTTTTGATCAGACTCTTCTTACTGTAAATCATTCTGTTACTTCAAGTTAGGAACAAAAAAAGGAAAAGAAAATGTCTTGTTTATCCCCTTCCCCAGCCTGTATTGATAGGAACAGCAAGCTCAAACTGTGTGGGAAATTTCCTGCCTTAAGATTTATTTACTCTCTAAAGAAAAGCTACTTTTATTTCATTATTTTTTTAAGCATACATGGGTTTTAATTTGGTGAGAAAATATCCTTGCCATTAAGAAGATTCTGCCTCATTACCTCTTATAAAAAAGCCCTCCTCCCCAAATTTGCAGAACTAAAGGAAGCATAAATTAAAACAACATTGTTGTTTGTCGCTTTGATCAACAAACACCCATCTCCAAAAGAAAAAAAAAAAAAAACTGCAAACCAAGCCAGATTCAAAAACAGTCCATTCCCAAAGTCAAAGCAGTCAATATAAACAGCTTAGTCTCCCAACTGGATAAGAAAGAGGAAAAAAAATGGGGGAGGGGGGATGGAGTTGGGGGGTAGGGATAAGAATCAAGAAGGGAAGAAATTTCGACTCCTTACTTTTCCTGTTGGCCTCTCTGTCCTTAATCGTTAGCTCTATGAGTTTCCATCAGACTTTTGTCTGGGAATTGAGTAGGAAGGACTTGATTCTAAAACAAAGTCTGATGGAGACTGGGCTTCCCCGGTGGTGCTAGTGATAAAGAACCCCCCTGCCAGTGCAGGAGACATAAGAGATGTAGGTTCGATTCCTGGGTCAGGAAGATCCCCTGGAGTGGGAACTGGCAACCAACTCCAGTATTCTTGCCTGGAAAACCCCATGGACAGAGGAGCCTGGTGGGCTACAGTCCATGGAGTAGCAAAGAGACACGACAGAAGCAACTTAGCATGTTGAGTAAAGACTTAATGTCATCTGTTCTTTGAACCTCAAAAGCTTCTTTGCCATCCCCTATCACACATAATGTAATTTTTAAACTATCCTATTGGCCAGTGGTTCAAAAAGAGATATTCTCCAAAGACAGAGGAAGATCTCTGTTTCTGCAAATGCCTATGTATTTCTCTTCTGCTTCCTGCTTTTGTCCACATAAAGAGAAAAAATATATGTGTATAACTAAGAGGCTTCCCTGATAGCTCAGTTGGTAAAGAATCCACCTGCAATGTGAGAGACTTGGGTTCGATCCCTGGGCTGGGAAGATCCCCTGGAGAAGGGAAAGACTACCCACTCCAGTATTCTGGCCTGGAGAATTCCATGGGGTCCATGGGGTCACAAAGAGTCAGACATGACTGAGCAACTTTCACTCACCAGGCAACTTGATAAGAGAAGAAAAGGGGGATAAGACAGCCAAATGAGCTGTAATTTATTTTCTTCTTTGCAATATATTTGGTTGTGTTATTTTTCCTTTTTTTTTTTTTTTTAAGTTTTCAAAGATTTTTAATTGTGGTTAAAAAAAACATGACATCAAATTTACCATCTTGGGACTTCCCTGGTGGTCCAGTGGCTGACTCTTCGCTCCTAGTGCAGGGGGCCTGGGTTCAATCCCTGGTTGGGGAGCTAGATCCTACATGCCACAACTAAGAGTTTGCATGCTGCAGCTAAGACCTGGTAGAGCCAAATAAGTGAATAAATAAAAATAAATATTTTTTTTAAAAATGTACCACCTCAGCCATTATGTACAGTCCAGTAGTTAAGTATATTCATATTATTGTGCAGCAGTTCTCCAGAATGTCATCTTGCAAAACTGGAACTCTGTACCCATGAAGGGACGACTCCCATCTCTCCCTTTTACTATTGTTTTTCCGGCTTCCCTGGTTCCTCAGTGGTAAAGAATCCGCCTGTAATGCAGGAGATGTGAGTTTGATCCTCGGGTCAGGAAGATCCCCTAGAGAAGGAAATGGTGAAGCACTGAGTAGTCTTGCCTGGAGAATTCCATGGACAGAGGAGCCTGGCAGGACAGTACATGTGGTCGCAAGAGTCGGACACAACTTAGCTACTAAACCAACACCACCACCACTGTTATTTTTAAACTGGAATTGAAAAGATGGAGTCTTCTGGTTCTGTACAATGTCTGCATTACCTGGTATGTCAGGAAGTCAAAATTTTCAAGTGTTTCTTAGGTAATGTGAAAGATAGCTGTTTTCCATGAACAGTCATCCCTTGTTTACATTTCTCTAGGTCGTTCATCTTTTCTTCTCTCCTACACATCCTAAGATAGGTGATTGATTGTTAGTCTCTCAGTCGGGTTGCCATTTCCTTTTTCAGGAGATCTTCCTGACCCAAGGATCGAACCTATGTCTCTTGCATCTCTTGCCCTGGCAGCAGATTCTTTATCAACCGGGCCACCAGGGAAGCCCTGGTGAGGAAGAAAGCAAATCCGGTTCTTAAACCCTTAGCAGGCTGGCCTTTCTGACTCTCCCCCTAACATGGGGATCAAAGACGTGAGTTGTCCTCTAATCATGGAGAAACTTCCTCCTTACCAGGAGCACCAGTAAATTTCCAGAAGCCACGTCCTCCTGCCCTTCCTATCCTCCCCTTTCCCTCCACTCTCTAGCAACTGTGACTCGCTGGTTTCTGGTCTCACGGTTCATGCCAGCTGCCAGGGTCCCCATTTGGGTTGGCTCCAGTTTTCTGAAGCCTGGCAGTTAGTTAATAAGAAAACCAGGATGTAAATCACGGCTCGGACAGTTTCCTGTGGGGGAGCTTTTAAGTTCCCATCAGATCTTTTCATTCATTCCAGCTCATGAAGAGGAGACCGATGCTCTCTTCAGACACAAATGTGAATATAGACCAGAGATAAACAAGGCGGGGTGCCAGCAGGAAGCTGGAGGGAAGCTTAAAGACAAGATGCTTAGCATTGGCTTTCATTCTTTTGCCTAAAACTCATCCATTTAATGAACTGATAGAGGAAGTGTTCTCACTTGACAATTAGTAATGTGAAATTTCCACTGGTATTTTTTAAAAAACAAGTTTTAAAGCACTGTTTGTTTTGCTAACTCACTATAGTTCCAAAACTCTGATGGAACATTTATTGAGGATTTATTCTGTACCATGAGACTTCCCTGGTTGCTCAGTGTAAAGAATCTATCTGTAATGCAGGAAATATAAGAAACTCCAGTTTGAGCCCTGGGTTGGGAAGATCCCTGGAGGGGAACAATGGCAACCCACTCCAGTATTCTTGCCTGAAGAATCCCATGGACAGAGGAGCCTGGCAGGCTACAGTCATAGAGTTGCAAAGAGTCACACAAGACTGGACTGAAGCGATTGAGCATACACACATGCATCCTCTACCATGCCCTGCAACAGACATGGATAAGAAGGATGTGGTCCCTGCCTTTTAGAATCTAACCGTCCATCTAGTTGTCAGAACCCTGGAGTATATTACACTAGAGAAGGCTGTTACAGGCTAAGAAACAGAGTCAGGCAACCCTTGAGTTCTGTAGAGGATGAGATAAGGTAAGTGAAGCACTCAGTGGAGAGACATAGTGTTTGTTAAGTGACAAAGTTTATTAATATCAATAATAGCATCATCCAGATAGATATTAGCTCCCAGGAGTAGACGTAATACAGAGCGTACACTCTGTATTAAAACAAATAATGCTTCCAAGCTGTGTATAAGTACCAAAACTTTAGTCTATAAATTCCAAGAGTTGGGGGGAAGGCTAGAAAGGTTGGGGAAACGTTTTAAGAGACTAGGACTTAACATAAACAAAGAGAACAAAAACAACATGGACTCATAAAAACAAGGTGATGGGCATGGGTGTAATGACCTGGAAGCATTAATTCACCCAGTACCAGCATGTGCCATGCACCTTGGGCATCGAGATGAAGGAGTTGTAATCCCTTTCCTAACACACCTAATCTGGGAGGGGAGATTTTTATTTAATGACACCAGTGGCTCTGTTCAAGGTAAAATGTGATAAGAGCTATAGAAGATGATTCAATGCTGTATTTTTTAACATTCAGAGGTAGGAGAAATTACTTTTGGTTAAGAATAACAGATCAAATTGCCAACATCCACTGGATCATGGAAAAAGGAAGAGAGTTCCAGAAAAACATCTATTTCTGCTTTCTTGACTATGCCAAAGCCTTTGACTGTGTGGATCACAATAAACTGTGGAAAATTCTGAAAGAGATGGGAATACCAGACACCTGACCTGCCTCTTGAGAAACCTACATGCAGGTCAGGAAGCAACAGTTAGAACTGGACATGGAACAACAGACTGGTTCCAAATAAGAAAGGGAGAACATCAAGGCTGTATATTGTCACCCTGCTTATTTAACTTGTATGCAGAGAACATCATGAGAAATGCTGGGCTGGAAGAAGCACAATCTGGAATCAAGATTGCCAGGAGAAATATCAATAACCTCAGATATGCAGATGATACCACCCTTATGGCAGAAAGTAAAGAGGAACTAAAAAGCCTCTTGATGAAAGTGAAAGAGGAGAGTGAAAAAGTTAGCTTAAAGCTGAACATTCAGAAAACGAAGATCATGGCATCTGGTCCCATCACTTCATGGGAAATAGATGGGGAAACAGTGGAAACAGTGTCGAACTGTATTTTTGGGGCTCCAAAATCACTGCAGATGGTGATTGCAGCCATGAAATTAAAAGACGCTTACTCCTTGGAAGGAAAGTTATGACCAACTTGGATAGCATATTGAAAAGCAGAGATATTACTTTGCCAACAAAGGTCCATCTAGTCAAAGCTATGGTTTTTCCTGTGGTCATGTATGGATGTGAGAATTGGACTGTGAAGAAAGCTGAGTGCCAAAGAATTGATGCTTTTGAACTGTGGTGTTGGAGAAGACTCCTGAGAGTCCCTTGGACTGCAAGGAGATCCAACCAGTCCATTCTGCAGGAGATCAGCCCTGGGATTTCTTTGGAAGGAATGATGCTAAAGCTGAAACTCCAGTACTTTGGCCACCTCATGCAAAGAGTTGACTCATTGGAAAAGACCCTGATGCTGGGAGGGATTGGGGGCAGGAGGAGAAGGGGACGACAGAGGATGAGATGGCTGGATGGCATCACCGACTCGATGGACATGAGTTTGAGTGAACTCCAGGAGTTGGTGATGGACAGGGAGGCCTGGCGTGCTGCGATTCATGGAGTCACAAAGAGTCGGACACGACTGAGCGACTGAAGTGAACTGAACTGAAGAATAAGAGAAGTTTCATTGAGTAAAGACTATATTTTGCAGGTCCTGAGAGGTTGGCAAGAATTTCCTTAGTAGAAATTGGAGTTGAAGAAGGAACCTCCATCCAGACAATGGAAAATGTGAGTCAAGTGCTAAGGAGGGAAACCAAGGCATGCTTGCAAAATGGTAATTACTGGACTCATTGACAAAAAAGTCAGTGAGTCAGTATGGATGGAATCAAGCAAAGTGAAATGTCCTTCATTTGGGAAAAAGCACAATTTTTAAGGGGAAAATATAGTAACTTTCCATTTACTCAAGGGAAAGAAGAATATTTTGGAGTGATCTGAGGCTTTCCTCATATTCCACTAGACATATAGGCAAAAAGTATTTTTAAGTAGCTTTCTTTATCTTGGTGCTCTGAATGGCACTAAAGTCTCTACCTACACAGGATAAATGTGCCCATTTTCCTTCATCCTCTACAATAGTAGTCCCCAGTGTTTTTGGTGCCAGGGACTGGTTTTGTAGAAGACAGTTTTTCCATAGATGGGATGGGAGTGGAGGGAATGTTTTTGGGATGATTCAAGTGCATTACATTTATTATGTACTTTATTTCGATCATTATGACATCAGCTCCACCTCAGATCATCCGGCATTAGATCCCAGAGGTTGGTGACCCTTGCTCTAGGAAACAGCAAGACCTCGTCCTCTGGTGAAAGTGGCTTGGCCTGCATTCTCTTGGTCATGCAGGATGGTGTGAGCACAAGGCCTAGGCTTCAGAGTCAGGCAACTGTTTAACTCTTCATTTCTGCCCCTTCTACACTTTGACCTTAGCAAGTTACATAAAATCTGAGCTTCCGTTTCTCTTCTGTAAAACAGGACTAGAAATGGCTACCCTGAGGTATTGTTGTAAAAATTAGAAATAAGGTATATAAATCCCGAGGCAGGAGTAAAACTAATACTGGGCACAAAATGGATGGTGACTGGTACTATTACTCATAGGCTACGCTCAGCTGTTTCTGGTCTACCAGTGAGAAACGGCAGCCAGCAGCCTGCAAGGACCTGCCCAGGACTCTGCTATCGTATTGCCTTTGGTCAATCAACCACCCTCTGGACACCTCCCACAGGTGCTGATTATAAGAACTTTAAAAATAAATTTTCTCCCCCATCTTATCTTCTGGTTCCTAGGCAGGAGCAACTAAAGTATGCTGAATAATGCTGACATCCGGCTTGGAGTAGAACAGTTTCCTGAACACCTGCTGGGAGAAAGTTGTACTTAAAAGCAAACAAGCTGGAAAGCAGAGAACGTTTTTCCTCTTAGTGGAATCTACATGTGAAAGTATAAAATAAAACTGTGTGACTTGAGGCAAATGAAAAAGAGCCTAGTAAATGAACTATTAATCATAGTGCTTGGTGACTAGACTCTTTTTTTTAAAGCACATTGTTTGTAGCTTTTTTAAAAAATAAGGGGAGACAAATTGGCTTAAGTCAGTAGTTAAAATGAGACTGCCAAAAAAGTAAACAGAAGCTGCATTTCTTTGTTTTTATTTGGAGAGCTAGAGACCCCAATACTTCAAAAACAATGAAGCTGCCCACTAGCTAGTGGAAAACTTTTATTTTCAAAAATAAGTTTACAAATGAAGATAAGGTAATTAAAAAAAAAAACAAACCTAAGAGATTTAACTCCCTTTAAAAAAATATGTAGACATTAAATACCATGCTGCTTAAATTTCATTAACAGTAAATTATCAAAGCAAGTCATTTACATTTTAAAAATTCCGGTTGGTTTTACCCTAACAGCCTTTCTTGTTTTTATCTCTTGAAGTTATACTTTTGTAGCACCGTGGGTTGTTCTTAAAGCAGCGTTTAGCAATGTTGATGTCATTTAAATATTTAAAATACTTATGTATATTTAGGGTTTCCCTTGTGGCTCAGCGGGTAAAGAATCTACATGCAATGCAGGAGACCTGGATTCGACCCCTGGGCAGGAAGATCCCCTGCAGAAGGGAAAGGCTACCCACTCCAGTATTCTGGCCTGGAGAATTCCATGGACTGTGTAGAGTTGGACACAACTGAGCGACCTCCACTTTCACTTTTCACTTTCAAGACTTCCTATAATACAAACTTAGGAAGAAAACCTAGTCAGTAGAATAGATGTCTTGATGCTATTAATAAGATGTCCTTTTTGAAAGGCCTAAAATTCTGGATATGATAGAAAGACCAAATCAATTAAAAGAATAATAATTTGGTTTTGTTGATGTTTTGTATCATTATGAAGAAATAATTGTTGGTGTTTTTGATGAATTCTCTTTGTCAGGGGAGGAGCTCTTTACAATAAAAAAGAGTTTGTAAGTAGTGAAATATCATGGTGCCTTTAGACATTAAGACACATTTCTTTTTTGGAAAAAAGATTTATTTGTTTATTTTCTTTGATGGGGGGAGGCTGTGCTGGGTCTTCATTGCTGCAAGCAGGCTTTCTCTAGCTGTGGTGAGCATGCTTGGTGCATGCTCCGGCTTCTTATTGCAGTGAATTCTCTTGTTGCGGAGCACAGGCTCTAGGTGCACAGGCTTCAGCAACTACAGTGCGTGGGCTCAGTAGCTGTGACTTGAGGTCTCTAGAGCACTGGCCCAGAAGTTGTGGCTCACGGGCTTAGTTGCTCTGAGGCATGTGGGATCTTCCTGGGCTAGGGATTGAACCAGCTGGCCTTTGCCATTGCAAGGAGGATTCTTGACCACTGGACCCCCAGGGAAGCGCCAAGTTACATTTCTAGAAACCATTTGTTCAATATGTATGCAGTTTATCACAGTATCACCTGTCTTTGTTTCCAGTTGTGCTTTGTATTTATATATTACATATGATTAGATTCAGATACTCAACTAGACCATAAAACGCCCCTCCTATGGCCCCGTAGGCATGCAGCTGTTTTCTTCTCAAGTCTACGCTGCCCAGTCTTTCTTCCTTTTCTTCTCTTATCTCCTGCATTGTCTCAGTGGCAATTTCTCCCCACCCGGCCACCACGCAGGCACTCAGACAAGGAAGCAGTCCTTGTTAAAATACAAGCCGCAAACCAATGGCAGAAATTGCACTGCATTGCATCCCTAAATTGATTATGCCTCCCTTTCCTCACACCTTTCCCCAGTCCTTATTTATCTTCATCTATATCT
The DNA here is from genome assembly GCF_032452875.1 of Bos javanicus. NCBI lineage: Eukaryota > Metazoa > Chordata > Mammalia > Artiodactyla > Bovidae > Bos > Bos javanicus. The sequence goes on from NC_083873.1 coordinate 91,845,918, forward strand.
TCATTAACTTATTAATATTTTTCTAGAAAGAAAAAAAAATAAGGTTTACACCTTTCATCAAAACATTTTGGGTTATGTCCCAGAAAAGATTTCAATCCTCAGTTCTTAGGCTTCCTAGGCACCATCAATGCAGACACTCAGCTCCCTTGATAGAAAACAATGTTCACGCTTGTGTGCAGGCCCAGGTTAGGCTGAGAATGCTGGCTGGCTTAGCCCTGATTGCCCTTGGCCACTCCACCTCCCCAGTCTCCTGGTGACAAGGACGGACTGGTATTTGAAAGCACTCCAGCTGAACCCATGCTCTTAAGGACCCGTCACTTCCGGAGTTTTAACTTTCAGGGTTCTGGGCTGACAGTTCTCATTGTCACCTAGATCACATGTCTTTTTTTTTTTTCCCCTTCACATACCAAGCACACTTCACCTTCTTCCGGAAGGTTGCTGCCGCTGATGGGAGGTGGCAGCTGTTCACAGTTCACGTCAATCCTGTTTGGAGCTTTAGGACTTAAAAGGGAAAACCCTTTTGCCAGCACGACTATAGTCACTTTTAAGCTAGTGAGATTTCATTGTTTGAATTGTGCTTGACCTGAGCACTTTTTACAAGTGAATTTACAAAGTGGCTTTTCTCCCATGAAATTTGGACCAAAATTGAAATGAATATCCAGAACTGAAGATTTTACCATCATTCTCTGGCATGGTCATCATTCTCCTCTATGCAAAGTTAACTGTGATTATAAGTACAGCCTAACATTGAATATTCATTGGAAAGGCTGATGCTGAAGCTGAAGCTTTAACACTTTGGCCACCTGATGTGAAGAGCCAACTCAGTGGAAAAGACCCTGGTACTGGGAAAGATTGAAGGCAGGAGGAGAAGGGGACGACAGAAGATAAGATGGTTGGATAGCATCACCCACTCAATGGACCTGAGTTTGAGCAAATTCCAAGAGATGGTGAAGCCAAATTCCAGGCAAGCGTGGTGTGCTGTATAGTCCATGTGGTCACAAAGAGTTGGACATGACTTAGCGACTGAACTGAACTGACTGAACATTGAATAGGCAGGCATTATGCCAGGCATTCTTCTAAGTGTATCATATAAAGTTTTACATCTAAAAGTCCAGCAAGTGTATGACTCAGGTTCAATTTTAGCTCTCATTTTATAGAAGAGAACATTGCTTCAGGGAGCTGGTAATGACCACCTGAGGTCACATAGTAGGTGCTATGGCCAGGATTCAAATCTGAATATTCTCCTCCCAGAGACTGCAGTATTAACCACGATGCAACACTGAACCCACAGGAATGGGAACCCACCCTAGTGGTAAAAATCAACGAGCCCATCACCTCCCATTCAGTTCATCCTTCACAAGCCACCAGCATGACTTCTTGAAGGTACAGATCCAATCATGACACTAGCGGAAAGTGTTTCTCACTGCCTACAAAGGAAAGTCTAAATCCTGAAAGTGATCTAAAAGCCTCCTCTGCTACCATCTGCCTCTGTAGCTATGCTGTTCGCCACCTGCCCATTCCTGCCATGTTTCTTCCGGTTCCCCAATCGGTCTGTGCTATTTGATACTTCAGGACCTTTAAACGTGTTCCATCCTGACCTTTTCCTCCTCTCTTCCTACCCAAGTGAGCTCGTGTACATCCTACAGAACCTGTCTCAAACAGCTTCTCTACATCCTTCTCGGACATAAATCTCCTCTCCTCTATTTGCTACCAGCACATACATCTATTTAGTGAGATAAAAAGAGATACTATGTTTGAGCTCTTGTGTGCTAGGCACGGGGATAAGGCTGAGCATTTTGCATGGTTACCCCACTCCAGTACTCTTGCCTGGAAAATCCCATGGATGGAGGAGCCAGGTGGGCTGCAGTCCGGGGTCGCTAAGAGTTGGACACAACTGAGTGACTTCACTTTCACTTCTCACTTTCATGCATTGGAGAAGGAAATGGCAACCCACTCCAGTGTTCTTGCCTGGAGAATCCCAGGGATGGAGGAGCCTGGTGGGCTGCCGTCTATGGGGTCGCACAGACTCAGACACGACTGAAGTGATTTAGCAGCAGCAGTAGCAGCAGCAGCAGTGGTTACAAATCTTGAGCCAAAAACACAATTATGGGAGAAATGTATCTGTTTCCTTAAAAAAAAAATAGACTATAATTTCTGTTTTGAGACCTCATTCAGCAAGGAGACACAAGCAGTGTCAGCCAACCCATCTCTTCCAGCTCCTAAGGTTGCAGCTGAGTTGTGAGGTGCTTAGACAAAGTCCAGGTGTGTATGTGTGTGTGTGTGTGTGTATGTTGTAGGGAAGTTGGATAAAGTTGTCCCTTTGGTCTCCATGTCACCATCTCCCCATGCTGGTGTCTGACATGTCTGATCACATCCAAGTTGGGGTAGTGGTGTCTGCAGCCTCCTCAGATCCATCAGGCACCTGTGCCCTCCTTGGGTTTACCAGACACCTTCTGCTTCTCCTGGACCACTCTGGGTTAGGAGGATTGGTGAAAGCCTGAGCCTCTCTCCTGCCCAGCTGTACTGCATAGACATTTCTTTGATTCCTCCTCTGTGCTGAGTTCCCAGCAGCTCTTGGATTGAGCCAATTCTCCAGGCTTTTGCTTGGGATCGGAACCCCCGTAGTTTCTGCTCTCAAATCATTTCACCTACCTGGAGCTTCCATCTTGCATTGGGTAGCATTTAGAGGGGCTCCAGCTTCTAGCTCCCCTTCACTTCCCTTCTGACTCTCCTTGCCCTTCTTTATTCATTCTAGAAAGCTGTAATGTCTTTTGGAGAAAAACTGGCTCTAACTGAGTATTCTTTCAGATCTTAAGTCTGGATTCTTTTATGATATAAAAATTCTGCTGAGTCATCCCTTCCTTGGTCAGTCAGTGACACTAACTGGGAGGAAAGACAGGACTATGAGGAAATCCATTGGCGGGAATAAGAACCATTAATATCTCACAGTTACTCCTGCCTCCCAGAGACACACACTGAATGATTGGTTCATATAATCTTTGCAAAAACCAATGGGAGGTGTAATTATTCTTATTTTATAGAGGAAAAACTAAGGCTTAGTGAGATCAATTAACCTCGCATACTGCTAGCAAGCTCTTGAATCCAATTCATGCTCTTGACCATAAGACCTAACTATCCTTATCACCTTCTACTGAAATAATTTCTTTAGATATCTGAGTTTCCCAGTAAATTGAGCTCCTTGAAGTCAAGACTACAACCTCATCCATCCTGTATGCTTCATACCTTGCAGTTAGCAGGTGCACTTAGTAAGTGGTATTTGAACTGAAATGGATGAAGGAGAGAGAAGGAAAAGGCAGAGGTGGAGAGGAAAAGGTAAATGGGAAAATTCTCTTATCTAAGCTCTTCTGTGAGCTTAGAAAGTTCTGAGAATCCTACACAACTTTTAAAGGAAATAAAATGAAACTGTATTTTCTGACATGGAGTTGTTGTTGTTCAGTTGCTCAGTCATGTCCAACCCATGGACTGCAGCACACCAGTCCTCCCTGTCCTTCACCATCTCCCAGAGTTTCCTCAAACTCATGTCCATTGAGTCGGTGATGCCATCCAACCATCTCATCCTCTGTCATCCCTTTCTCCTCCTGCCCTCAGTCTTTCCCAGCATCAGGGTCTTTTGTAACAAGTCAGCTCTTTGCATCAGGTGGCCAAAGTATTGGAGTTTCAGCTTCAGCATCAGTCCTTCCAGTGAATAGTCAGGGTTGATTTCCTTTAGGATTGACTGGTTTGATCTCCTTGCAGTCCAAGGGGCTCTCAAGAGTCTTCTCCAATACCACAGTTCAAAAGCATCCATTCTTCAGTGCTCAGCTTTCTTTATAGTCCAATTCTCACATCCATACATGACCACTGGAAAAACCATGGCTTTGACTAGATGGACCTTTGTTGGCAAAGTAATGTCTCTGCTTTTTAATATGCTGTCTAGGTTGGTCATAGCTTTTCTTCCAAGGAGTAAGCATCTTTTAATTTCATGGCTGCAGTCACCATCTGCAGTGATTTTGGAGCCCAAGAAAATAAAACCTGTCACTATTTCCATTGTTTCCCCATCTATTTACCATGAAGTGATGGGACTGGATGCCATGATCTTAGTTTTTTGAATGTTGAGTTTTAAGTCAACTTTTTCACTCTCCTCTTTCATCTTCATCATGAGAGGTGTCTGAAATTATTAAATGAAAATGCATGTTAGAAAACAGTGTGATCATCTATTGGAAAAAATATGTTAATATTAACATACAAAATGATAACATGTCAGCATCCATAAAAGAGAAGAGCTGGAGGAATTTCCACCCAACAATGGATAATGATTTGGGGAGCAATTTAGGATTACATGGGACGTTCATTCTATATCTGTTATTTCTGTAATACTTGAATGTTTATAAAGAATATTATCCATTTTTAAATTAGGAATATCAATGTTTAAAAAGAAAAGCATGTTATCCTATTACAGATTTTACACTGTACTGTATACTGATCACCTTACATTGGAGCAGGTAATTATAATGACATAAACAAGTACAGGAAATGCTTCTCTATTCTTTCAAAATGACAATATACATCTTGCATCATACCATGAATCCCCCCATGAGCCTGTTAAGTAGGTATTTGTGGTTAACACTTTGAGCTGTGCTCTCTTCCATCCTGGTGTGAGTCCTGGCTCTCTGTCTTAGTACCCATATGACCCCGGGCAAGTTCCTTAATCACTGTGTCTTTTCTGTGTCACTACGTATAGGTCTGCCTCTTGCCTTTTAAATGCTGCACGATATGCTTCACAATGAATTTAACCATTTTCTATATGTACATTTAGGTTGTTTCCAGTCTCCAGGACGTGTTTCTAGTCTTTCAAACTAGAAAGAATATTGTCAATCCTTGTCTCCAGTATCACTTGAAGCTGCTGACCTGTTGCTTAATCAGTGAACCACCCTTCCCTGCTAACATTGAAAATGGCCTTTATCTCTTATATTTCCATTTTGCTGTCTTCCTTCACCGACAAAAACTGTCCTTCTGCTAGTTCTGTTCTTCATTTCGCTTCTGTTTAGACCTATACAGATTGGAAGGAGAAGGCAATGGCACCCCACTCCAGTACTCTTGCCTGGAAAATCCCATGGGCAGAGGAGCCTGGTAGGCTGCAGTCCATGGGGTCGCTAAGAGTCGGACATGGCAGAGAGACTTCACTTTCACTTTTCACTTTCATGCATTGGAGAAGGAAATGGCAACCCACTCCAGTGTTCTTGCCTGGAGAATCCCAGGGACAGGGGAGCCTGGTGGGCTGCCGTCTACGGGGTCCCACAGAGTCGGACACGACTGAAGTGACTTAGCAGCATACAGATTTGATACTGGATCCTACAGCTGACCCACAAAACCATGCTTGCTGCTGTTGAGTGCTGTGTGTGTGCTTAGTTGCTCAGTCAAGTCCAACTCTTTGCAACCCCATGGACTGCAGCCTGCTGGGCTCCTCTGTCCATGGGATTTCCCAAGCAAGAGTACTGGAGTGGGTTGCCATTTCCTTCTCCAGGGCATCTTCCCAACCCAGAGACTGAACCTACGTCTCCTGCATTGCAGGTGGATTCTCTACCATCTGAGCCACCAGGGATGCTGTATGGACATGCATTTGTAGTGTCGCAGATAGTAACTGAACTTTGGCCTACCTAGTCCTTCCCTATTTTCCTTGGGTTCTGACCTTTGCAAGATTCTAAATAGCTTTCTTGGTAATAACTAGGTTGCATAAAGGTCTTTACTTGGGGCCCTGGTCCTGAGGCTACAAAGAACAGCAGGAAACACAGAGGTGCTCTTGTCAGTATGAATCAGCTGCTAGCAGCAGAAGATGCCTTCAACAAAGAGAGAGAGTGAGGAAAGTGTCAGCTCCGAGGACTTGCAGGCTTACTGGGCTATTTATGAGAAAGGTCTCTGTGAGAGAGGGTAACTAACTCTGAGAAGCTGAAAGTATATAGGGTTTCCCCCTTTCCTGTTACAATCATCACTTCATGAAATAAAGTCTTTCCCAGGTTTAAAGCAGTCTTAAATGTATTTCCTTACTTTCAATATCCATTTTAACATTTTATTCAGTTAGGATGGTTGTTCACTTGTTTTTCACATTTTTCTGTGAGTGGTTCAAAAAAATAAAAATATTTGCCAAAGTGAATGTAACATTCGAAGTTATGAAAAGTTCACATTAAACCCAAATAAATAGCCATTTGAGAAGGGAGGACCCCATATGTTCTTCCTAATATTTTCTCTCTGAATCAATCAAGAGTATTATTTCTGATTTTCAATATTCAACAGATTTTGACACTGTTTTTCTAAGGTGTCAACATCCAAAAGAAGAGCACCGATGAAACGGAATTTATTGTATAGCTATGGCAAGAGCTTATAGTTGCTGTTACTGTTACTATTTAGCAAAGAGTCATGTTTCAAATACTTACATTCTTCATATGAAAACTTTATTTACTTGGAATAATAGAAAAAGGCCAAACTGAATTGGTAAGAAGTAATGGTTGACTGGATTTTCCTGGTGGCTCAGGTGGTAAAGAATCTGCCGACATTGTGAGCCACCTGGATTTGATTCCTGGATTGGGAAAATCCCCTAAAGAAGGAAATGGCAACCCATTCCAGTATCTTTGCCTGGGAAATCCCATGGATAGAGGAGCCTAGCGGGCTATAGTCCATGGGATCACATAGAGTTGGACATGACTGAGTGACTAACCCCACCTCCACCTGAATAACTGACTATTCCTAAGTGACATTTAAGAAAGTACAATATATATTAAAAACTTATTACCATAATATAGAAAAGAAGCTAAATTTGTGAAATAAATTCAAATCCAAATCACATATATGATTTCTATATGTAGTTTCTTTAAAGATATAACTAAATGTATTAGACTAATTAAAATTTAAAAATTCAAAGAATAACTGCTGAGATTGGAATTTAGAGACATATGGCAGTAATCCTAAATGTCTTAAGCTTTTTGTTTGAAAAAGACACTCATTCTCACAGGTTTCTCCTTAGTAATAAGACCTGATAATCGTAGTGGAAAGACAAACTTTTAAATGTGTATACAGAATGAATCAGACCATTCGAATTGTGTCAGGTCCTTAATCAGTATAGATTAATATAATGTGATTTTAAATATTTTTAGGTTATCATATTTAACTCAAATTGAAATTTGGGTTTGCAGGTTAAACTAATTAAGAAAAGTGGGAAGGGACTTCCCTGGTGATCCACTGGTTAAGATTTCACTTTCTAATGCAGGAGGTGAGGGTTCAATCCCTGGTTGGGGAGCTAAGATCCCACATACTTCTGGCCAAAAAACCAAAACATAAAACAGAAGAAATATTGGAACAAATTCAATAACTACTTTAAAAATGGTCCACAACAAATATATATATATATATATATATATATATATATTTTTTTTTTTTTTTTTTAAGAGAGAGAGGTGGGAAGAAAAGGAATTGGCGAAAGTTGGGGAGGAAAGGGCAAAAATGTGCCTCTGACCAAGTGTAAACCATATGGTACGTAAATTATGTCATAATGCATGTGTGTTTAGTTGCTCAGTCGTGTCCGACTCTTTGCAGCCCCATGGACTGTAGCCTGCCAGGCTCCTCTGCCCATGGAATTTTCCAGGCAAGAATACTAGAGTCGAATTTCCTACTCCAGAGGATCTTCCTGACCCAGGGATTGAACCTTCATCCCTTGCGTCTGGTCTCCTGCATTGGCAGGCAGATTCTTTACCACTAGCACCACCCTGGGAAGCCTTATATCATAATAAAGATGTTTAAAAGAATCATAACTTTAAACAAAAGAAAAAATATGCAAACAGCAGGTTGCGGATTGGCCAAGCAAACCCTTTCTCTAAGATTAGGTTGTGTATTTTTCATATTTGTTACCCCCTCGTAAAATATTGTAGCATGTTTAAAGCTTTATTTCTTGATCAGTATATCTGTTTTCACTAGAAAAAATAAAACGCTCTGGATTCTAGTGTAATGCACTATTTCTGGGAGTGATCTTGATGTCGGAACTAAAAGGCAGCATGACTTGACAGAAACCGTCTTGGCATTTATCCATATATACACCTGATACGTGTAACTGGTTTACAGTCATTTATCATTTATGCTTTGGGAGGAAGGGATGGGCCATTTTGAAGGGGAACTGAAGGACCCGGTGAGGGAACTTACTCCTAGCTCAAACAGAGCGCAGTTTGCCGAATTTTCTATTGCTGTGTAGATTTTTTCATTTCCAATCTCACCTTTGATCCCAGGAGATAATTTGTTTTCCTTTTATCTACAAGTATCTGGCAATACATCTAAATTATAGGTAGAAGTAAAAAGTGTTTTTCCAGAACCTGTGGTACAGCGGAAGCCCAGGAATTCCTGTCATAGTGATGGATTTAACCGGTGTCATGAAGTCTATGTGGGAGGTAAAAATTGGATCTAAAGTGTTTCTAAAACTTTTTTTTTTAATTGCAGTATAGTTGATTTACAATGTTATGTTAGTTTCCAGTGTGCAACAAAGTGGTTTAAATATATATATATATATTCTTTTCCATTATAGGTTATCACAAGATATTGAATATAGTTCCCTATGCTTTTCAGCAGGACCTTGTTTATTTTATATATAGTAGTTTGTATCTGCTAATCCCGAACTCCTAATATATCCCTTCCCCCCTTTCCCCTTTGGTAACCATGCATTTATTTTCAGTGGCCACAGTGTGTTTTGAATCGCCAATTTAAAGTGATGTTTTGCACAAGAGTAGAGGAATCTGGTCCAGCCTTACAAGGTTTCACCTGACCCTGGGCACTCAGGAAACAAGGTAGCAGGGCAGCAGGGGAGGAGGTCTTATCTCCTCTGCCTACAGAGCTCCTGGCTGCGTCCTCAGTTAATACGCCTTACTTCCTTGACATGGCGGCAGCTGCAATGTGCTTTCTAAGCAGCAAGGACTGACCACCTTGTTTAAAGCTTAAGTTCTGAGCATCATCTGCTTCCACCTAAAACTAGATCCCCACAGGACATTAGGACACAGAACAGGCAACATTAGCCTCCCTGCTTCTAACACCTAGCAACAATGTGGGTGGGTACTCCTCTGGCTGTGTGGCAGGTGTATATATATTTGTACATGCCTGTGATACCATGACAGAGAAGGACATGGCACCCCACTCCAGTGTTCTTCCCTGGAGAATCCCAGGGACGGCGGAGCCTGGTGGGCTGCCGTCTATGGGATGGCATAGAGTCGGACGAGACTGAAGCGACTTAGCAGCAGCAGTGATACCATGATGCAAAGAAAATACAACTTCAAGGGGAGGGGGGTAATACCTTGGGGGAGGGGGAATCCTGTTCTTGAAAATATCTATAAAGAGGTTTATTTAGTAGTTTTTGTAGCCCCCAATTCTTCTGCATTGTGCCAGGATATTATAAAAAGCACAGCCAAGTAAAGGCAAATAATATTAACTCTATGGGAACCGAGGTTTCTAGTTCCTACCTAATTAGACATTCTCTTTTCTGGGTCTATATGTGTGTTTATCACCCTAAATATAGAACCTGATATATATAAAATAATATATTAAAAACTACTATATATAAAATAAAATTTTAACAGGCATTCTGCTTGAGGGAGAAGAAATAAAGCCAATTTCAAACCTTACTGTTGATCCCTGGAGATGCATGTGAAAGTCATTAAGAAACGCACTTTTTACAGAAAAAAAAAATTTTTTTCCCACCTCTGTTAGAGGCTGGAAGAGCCTTTAAAGAAAGATGAAACTGAAAATAGCACCATACCCTCCTTAAGAATATTAAAGGAGTACCTCTATGTCAGTGCAAAATAAATTCAGGTGTGTATACTGCCTAAGACCCCAAAGTTTGCAAAGCTGAATCCAGAATTTCCTGTAAGATTACAGTCATAACCTGTTAATAATCACCTGTTCCTCATCTAGAGATGATGCTCAGGAAACAAAAGAACTGGGAAGGGAGGTTTCAACAGCATTAGCTATCAGAAACAACCTGAAGCTCTCCAGTTGATTTATACTGGAAAAAGAACACACGGAGAAAAAGGATGGCTATTTTCCATGTAATGCGAGCTTTGTTTTTTGTTTTTTTTTAAAGATGTGAACTTTTTACCTTGTTCATTCATGCTTCATTTGATCAATTACTAACTATATAGCCCCTGAAAAGCGAGCGCGGGCTTTTTGAAGTGGGTATTTTGTTCTGGGATCCCCCCCTTCACTTCAAAATGGGCGGGGAGGTGGAGTTAAGACACCTTTCTGACTGTGAACCGATCAAGCAGCGCCCGAGTGTGTGAGTCGGCCCCCTGAATACCACGAGGACCCGAGGACGTGGACGGCGGAGCGGCGGCGAGCGGAGCCCGGCTCCTGTAGCCGGGAATCCTTTTTCAAACCTTAGGGAGCTAGCGCTGCCATTGAAATGCAAATCCCGTCCTGAGCGGCCGGGCCAATCGGCGAGGCTTCCTGTGCGATTACCTGGTGGCGAGCGCGGAGCGAGCGCGGAGCGACCGCGGCCCCTCCGGCTCGGCCCCGGCGGCCCGGTAGGCGTGGTGATCGGGCGCCTCCGCACCCTCCGGGCCCGGCGCCCCGCTTCACCCCCAGCAGCCCCGCGCCCCGGGCTCGCGGCTGTAGCCGGGGCGCAGGGCGCGGCCGAGCCTCCCATTGTTAAGCGCGGCCCGGCCCCGCCGGCGATGCCCCGCGCCGCCTCCTCCGAGCGGCGGCGAGGTTTGAACTTGGCGTCGGCCCCGAGCCCCGCGCGGCCCCGGGGGGCGACCGCGGCCCGGCGAGCGGTGATGGTGAGTGTGGGACTCGGGTCCGCTTTCCCCGGGCGGGGCGGAGGGAAGGCAGGTACCCAGCCTTCTGCTCTCTAAAGGGTGTCTATTTCGGTCCCCGCGGCGACTCTGAAGAACCCTCTCTGCAAGGATAAGTCCTCGGGCGGGCTTTCTCTGCCGGCGGCCGGCCTGATGGGGGTAGGTGGCGCCCTCCGAGGGTCCTCCTGACACTCCTGGACCTTGGCCTTTTTTTTTTTTTTTAAATAATTTTATTAGGGAGGCAGAAACTGCTACTCCAAGAGGAAAAGAATTGCAGATTATTGACAGCATGAAAACTTTTCAGGAGAAATGATCTGTGAAATATTTTAATTTTGATAAATTGCTTCTTACGAGGGCTCCTACTGAGTTTAGAACGACTGGCCTTTCTTGGTTTTACTGGATTTGTTTCTGTAGGAAAGATCCCAAGAGTGCCTTTGAGGCGCATGCCTGCCCCTCCCCCCTTGCACTTGTTCCACCTCTTAAGGCAGTTTCTTTTTAAAGGTGTGTCCCACTGTCATGTTGCAGGAATTAAATCACGAAAATGAAATGATACCTGACACACGCTTTACTGTGAGCTGCCAGAGAGAGGAAAGTGCTTTGCTGAGGGGTGGAGGAGAGGTAATGAAATTTCAATACATCCAGCATCCGGTGGGGGAGGTGTGACCGGCTTTTTCTTCTCTCTGATGTATTTTGGCATTACTTTTTTTTTTTTTTAATCGTGTTATTGTTGTGGTGCACTTTTGTGCATGGAGGCTTTTGAGAGGAAGGGAATAGAAGCCCACATGTATATAATCTCCATGGAGAGATTGCTCTGAGATGTCAGGGTGAGGCAGGAAATCTTAGCACAGGGGCTTCTGATGATAGTTCTGTGCGTCTCCTATTTCTAACTAGTTAATATTTTAAGGCTAGGTAAATTATCATTTCCAGCAAAAAGCACATTGGTCAGACATATGCTTAATCTTGCCTCAAATAATCTCACCGGAAGTTGGTTTACATTTTAATTAATTTCGATGGTTAATTTTTGTCTTTAAAAAAATTTTGTTTTAATTACAAAAGTGTTTCATGATCATGGCAGAAAAGTGGCATATACAGAAGTAAACTGTCCTTAACAATCATATTTACGTTCGATTGGTCAAGGCCTAGTTTTTCATGGAAGCCTAGTTATTTGAAAACTTTGCAGCTGTATTGGAGTTTTTAAAATTGCTAACAAACCTGGTTTAGGAATTGACAAGGAAATAAATTTATACTTTAAAAAATGTTATAACCAACAATAACTTATTCACATGGTTCATGGGACGGAATTTATTGTGGCAGTTTCTCTTGAATCAACTTCCCACATCTGCTCCAGACAAATGGTTTCTGTTTGTATAGCCTGTTTTGTAAATACATCTCTACCATGAAGGCAAAGTGCCCAAACACATACGCCTTTTCAGTGCTGGTAACTAGGTTCATAGAGTTAATATTTTTATTGGTTTCTGCATCAGAACTTCCTTGCTGTACACTTGATAAAACCCTGGAGAAGGTTACCAAGGGATGTTGTAGAGAATTTACTTCCCTGGAGATTTTAAGAATAGGATAAACATCCATCTGCCTAGGATGGCTTTGGTGCAATACTGTTTGGATAAAGGCAGGCAAGGTCACTTCTCAGAACCCCCGAATTAAGGAATTCTAAACAAATTTCAGTCCTCAGCAACCTGGAATCAAGGGAAATAAAGATTGCCTCAGAAGCACCTGAGCTCAGGATGTGGCAAAGCCCTGTTTTGATTTATGTTAAAAAAAAAATTTTTTTTTCCTTTGGCTAAAAAGATTTTAAATTTACCCCCAGGACTTGCCAGTCCTTTTCTGTTGATGGATAGAAAATAAACAGTGATTTATTTATTTTCTAAGAAGTTCTAGGTTGACTGTAGCATAAGTTCCATAATTTCAAGTAAATGAACAGATTTATGGAAATTAAAAGTTCTGCTTCCCAAGACTTGGAAAGTAGATAATCTGCCTGCAGTGCAGAAGACCTGGGTTCGATCCCTGGGTTGGGAAGATCCCCTGGCGAAGGGAATGGCTACCCACTCCTGTACTCTTGCCTGGAGAATCCCATGGACAGAGGAGCCTGGCGAGCTATATATATTACATGGGGTCACAAAGAGTTGGACACAACTGAGCAACTAACCCTAAGTCTGATTACATTTTTACATGAACATTTTACTTTCTCCTCCAAATGTGTTCTTGACTTTCTGTTTCCAATGTAGAAACGGTGTGGTACTTTCACCAAAACCAAGTATTCCTGTAACTTGTGTTGGAGGCCGTCCTCCTGAGCTCCTGCTCTGCCACTAGAATTTCATGGGTTGCTGCTTCCTCCACCCTCCTGTTTGACAGAAGTATCCTGTAATCCTAACCACCATGTGACCTCAATTGCAGCGACACCTTCCTCCCTTTCCGTGGTCACTTGATCAGGAATAGCCACCCCTCGCCCTCCCTGCAGGATCATTGGGAGGGATTTACTTTCTAGGAAAGGTCATGTCAAAAAAAAAAAAAAAAACAGGCAAGTCAGGAGTCTCCTAGCTGGCTGGTTCTTTTACCCCCACCTCACAACCCTTCAGCTTGTCCTATTTCTCCATGCATGCCAAGCATGTTTTCTTATGCTTTGGTAACACCCAGAGAAGGAATAGGAGTATGAACAATGATCGTTCATTTGTTCGACAAACATTTGCTATGTGGGAGGCTCGGCAACTGCAGATTGGTCCTCTGTCCTCAAGGAATTCGTCATGTAAGAGAAGAAATCAAACATGTCAATAAGCTAGTGCCATTTTGAGGGAATAGAGTACAGGGGTTAAGAACTTGTTTGTTATAAAGTTAAACATACATCAACCTTATGACTCAACATATCCACACCCAGCTATTTACCCAAACTGATGAAAACAGATGCCCACAAAGAGGCTTGTACAGAGTGGCCATGGCAATGTTATTCATAATTGCCAACAACTGAGAACAACCCTGTGTCCACCAATAAGAAAACAGATAAACTGTGGTACAGCCACACCAAGGGAATACCACTCAGCAATCAAAAGGGGTGAGCTTGTGATAAACACAAGAACCGGGATGAACCTCAACCATTATGTTAAACTGAAAGAAGGCCGACACAAAAGAATATGTAGCAGTTCTATTTATGAAGTTCTAGAACAGGCAAAACTAATCTATGACTATGGATGTTAGTGGTTGCTTGGGGGTGGGGATCGAGAGAGTTTGACTGGCAAGAGGTGACTTTCGGAGCCATGGAAATGTTGTATGTCTTGATTTGAACGATTGTTACACAGTTATCAAACTCCATTGAACTGAGCATTTGAGACATGTATTTTATTGTACTCGAAGCATTAGCTCAATTCGAAGCAGAGCATAATTCCTAGAGATAGACAAGAGTATATATCTCATCTCTGTCTCTAGGTGTATGTTACTCTGGGTAAGTTATTAAATGCATCTGAACCCGGAGCCATTGGACAGTAATGAAATACCTCCTTCATAGGGTTTTAAGAATTGTTAGATAATCAAAGTATTTAGCTTAGTTAAGAACTCGGTAAGTGTCCCCTCATAATTCCATGTATTGTGATAAATATGTGGTTTTGTTGTTAATGAGAAAGTGATTTCCATTTTTTGTAAAAGCCACCTCATTTATTTAAGATTATCAAGGATCTTATAGTAACAAATATCCTTAACATTATATGTATCTTCATTTTAATGGGTTCTTTTCCCAGGTTGTAGGGAATTTAAATTTAGTTCTTGCTTACCTGATCAAAGTACCACTAGGGCTTTGCTTTGCTATCAAATGTAAACCTCAAAGAGAAAATACCCGCTAGGCAAAGCCCTCTGTTTTTGAGGATTTCATGAGAGTAGTTGAAACTGAACTATCAGACCAGGCTCACAGCATTCACAGAATCCAGGTGAAAGGTTTACATATTATAAACTCTTTCCAAAGAAGTAGGGGAAAGAAAAATGATCTCTATATAATTAATATTGTGCTTTTTTTTTTTAAGGGACACATTATATAACTGGATTTTTCAGTAAAATACCTTGTACAGAGTGGTAAATATAATACTAGTTTACTTAATCTATTAATCTTCAATTATTTAGGTTCAGCAAAGTGTTCGGGAAAGACAATGTAAACTTTGCCAAGTCCAAGAGAAGCATTTTGTTGTTAGAATGATTTAACTCATTCCCTAAGCATTTACCAAACGTTTACTGAGAACATATTAACCCCTGGGAATTCGGTGATGAATAATAAAACGTTTTACACCCAAAGGTTCACAGCTGCCCTGATTGTGTGAATGTGTGCCCATTTCTTATGCGCTTTTTTTTTTTCGGGGCAGAAGCATTCTCTTAGGCTGGTTTTGTTAGTTTAAAAAAAACTTTAGGGACTTCCCTGGTGGTCCAGTGGCTAAGACTTTGCACTCCCAATGCAGGGGGCCCAGGTTCAATCCGTGGTCAGGGAACTAGATCCCACATGCTGCAATTAAGACCCAGTGTAGCCAAATAAATGATTTTTTTTTTTTTAATTTTAAAAACTAGTTTAAAAAAGCCTCTTGCTTAAGGTGGAGATTTAAAATCCTGTTTTGTTTTGATGCTGTTTTCTTAGACATCAGAATTTCTTCTTATCCTTACTTTTAGTTACAACAACATGGTCTCCTAGAAAGGCAGTATAGAATTGTGGAAGGGTCTTAGGCTATGAAAACAGAGCAGCCTGGGTTTGAATCTGAGCTCTGGGTGCATGCGTGCTCACTTGCTTCCATCGTGTCCGTATCTTTGTGACACTGGACGGCAGCCCTCCAGGCTCCTCTGTCCATGGGATTCTCCAGGCGAGATTACTGGAGTGGAGTGGGTGGCCGTGCCCTCCTTGAGGGGATCTTCCCAACCCAGGGATCAAACCTGAATCTCTTATGTCTACGTGCATTGGCAGGTGGATTCTTAACCACTAGTGTCACCTGGAAACCCAAATCTGAGCTTTGCTACTGCTGCTAAGTCGCTTCAGTCGTGTCCAACTCTGTGCAACCCCACAGACGGCAGCCCACCAGGCTTCCCCATCCCTGGGATTCTCCAGGCAAGAACAGTGGAGTGGGTTGCCATTTCCTTCTCCAGTGCATGAAAGTGAAAAGTGAAAGTGAAGTCGCTCAGTCATGTCTGACTCTTCGAGACCCCATGGACTGCAGCCTACCAGGCTCCTCCGCCCATGGGATTTTCCAGGCAAGAGTACTGGAGTAGGGTGCCATTGCCTTCTCCTAAATCTGAGCTTTACTGCCTAGTTATTTAGGGTAGGTCCTTAAATTCTTTAAGCCTGAGTTTCCATATCTGTAAAATGGTGATAAAAGAAGTGTTAATATATATGATCAGATTAGGCTGTTTTAAGGATTAAAATATACAAATAACTATCCTGGCACCTAGTGGGAATTAATATCTAATATGTATCGAGTCCCTGCTAAGAGGTGCTGTCTGAGACTCTTTTTGTATCTTCCTCATGCTTGTATGAGGTAGGCACTCTTATTGAGCCCTTTAAAGGTGAGAAAACTCCAAAACCACAGAAAAGATGAACTAGCTTGCTGAGGGCATGGAGGTGCCAGGGTTGGAACCCCGCAGATCTTGCCTCTCAACTGAGGAGGTTATTAATAGATACCAGTTACTTTTCCCTTCTTCTTGTTGCCCTTGTGCAATTGCTAAGTCATGCCCATCTCTTTGCGACCACATGGGCTGTAGCACGCCAGGCTTCCCTGTCCTTCAGTATCTCCTGGAATTTGCCTTTCCCTTTTAGGTGAAATTACTCTTAAGATTTAATTACTGCAGGTAGAAAGTAACACCAGTAAGTGGCACTCAGGCTACAATGTTGGGCGGTGTGCAGGTGAGCACCAGTGATGGAGAGTATGTATATCTTAAATAGTTGATGGATCTACTTTCTACCTTGTGGAGGGGGACTCACAGGAGACACGCTTGTGAATGTGGTCAGGGTCTTTCCCCAGGCCCTCAAAAGTCTTCCTGTCAGCGGCCCTCTGTGACTTGTGAACAAAGAATGTGGATTTGGTTGAGATTTTGTAAAGCCCTAGTAGGGGCTGACATAGGTGCAGTATTATCTTGGTCTCTACCAGCAAGGAAAGATGAGAAGTGTACCACAAGCCCTGAAAGTGAGAGAAATGTAGATCCTTGTGATCTATTTTATGTGTATACTAGTGTGTATCTGGTAGAATATTGTTGTTGGATCCCATGGACTGCAGCACGCCGGGCTCCTCTGTCCTTCACTATCTCCCAGAGTTTGCTCAAACTCATGTCCATTTGAGTCCGTGATGCCATCCAACCATCTCATCTTCTGTTGCCCGCGTCTCCTCCTGCCCTCAATCTTTCCCAGCATCAGGGTCTTTTCCAGTGAGTTGGCTCTTTGCATCAGGTGGCTAAAGCATTGGAGCTTTAGCTCCATTATATATGTTAGAATATATATATGACTGAATCTCTTTGATGTACACCTAAATCCAATACAACACTATAAATCAGCTATATTTTTAAAAAATTAAGAGGAACATTAAACTATTGCCCCGGGATATTTTATATTCCCCATTTTCATGGCGTTTCCTCAACTGCCAGATTCTGGAGAACCCTGAGTTAGAACTTTATAAAAGAAAAAATCCCAAGTGGTAGATTGAGAACCCTTCTGAGTTAATGAAGACACATAAAGTCACATTGGCCAATTAAAATAATATGCCTTGAGGGGAAGGTAGTTAAGTATACAGACATGATTCCCTACGTAGATATGAGCCTTTTCACGGAATTCCCAGCCCACCTCACCAGAGTACAGGTTTTTATGCAAGATGCTCTCTTAACGTTCTCAGCATCCATGGCTGTCTTCTATAGTGTAGCTTGTCAGCCAACCTCCGGACCAGTTCCTCAACCACCCAGGTCTGTGTAAAACCCACCAGGGAAGCCCCTCAGCAAGCAGAGTAGGTGCTGCTGGGACAACAGGCTGAAGCCAGGGGGCACGAGAGGAACCTCTTTGCAAAGTGCTGCTTGTGTTTAAAGGAATGTCACCGTGTACCAGTTTTGTCCACCCAAGTGAGCCATGTTATCTCAGGGCAAAAGTCCTGGCGGATGAAGCTTTGGGGGCATCACTCTGAAGGGGAGAAAAGAAATCTGGAGGGAAACCCTACAGCTCTCTGGTTGTCTCTGACCCCTAGAGGCTGCTTGGCTCTGTTCAGGTTCCACTAGTCTCTTAGTCTGATCCATAGTAACTGTGCTGGGCTAAAGCTAGGAGAATCGTAGGACTGTCACTTGAAGGTCCCTCTGCTGCTTCCCCATCGCCTCCAGCCTCTTTCACTCAACTTAAGCCCTTTGTGTTGGTTCCCATGGTTACCTCTTCACCACCAGCAGCTGGAATTCAGTAGTGAGAGGAGGCCGCCTCCCCACTGAGCCAGGTCTGGCTGGGGCGGAGGCCGCTGATCCGCCCCTGGTTCGTGGCATGGGGTCACAGTCCAGTACCTTCTCTTTGTCGTGGATTCTGTACTTTTCCCAGGCTTGGCGTGCTGGCATTCTAGTGGGAGGGGAGACCAGGGGTGATGTGCGGCTCACAGGGTATTTCCTGCTCTCAGCTGGCCCGGGGTGGACCTGCCAAGCCCCTACCCACTGGCACCTCCTTCTGTGTGCTGGTGCCCAGGCGAGGGGGTAGGACCTGCTGTGCCCATTTGGAAGAAGATGACCACTCACTTTCCCACCTGCTTTTGTTTTAGCTTTTGTGCCCAGTACCATCTGTTTATGCCTGGGACGTTAACAAGACCAGGCTCTGGTCTGGAAGGAATTGGTGTCCATGGCAGGTTTTCCTTCAGCTTGGAGGACCAGGTAGGCTCAGGAAACCTAGGGATCGTGGGCAGCCCAAAGGTTCAAGAGGAGAGCACAGCCAGCTCAGAGTTTGTCTTGAAGCTTCAAATCAGAAGCTGTTTGAGGCCCAGATTCCTACTCATTGAGAGTTCCATTGGCCCCAGAAACAGGAACTGTAACTGCAGGTGGAAATTAAGCAGCCCTGTTGGTGAAGGTGAGAAGTTACTATAGAAGGCACCACAGATCGTGGCTCCTGAGGATGCCAGGACCGGAAGAATTGTCATGCTTTTCCTGGAGTCAGGCAGCTCTATTTATTCTACAGTCCACTCCGCCTACAAGTATCTGAGCCCCTAGATGATGTGCAGATCAAGGTTAAGGGCATGCTTCCGAGCCTTATAGTGTGTGGGGTCGTGGCTTTACCACTGTCTTTGTGATCTTGAGCAATTTACTTAAATTACCCATTCCCCGGTTGCCTTTTTCTATGAAAGAGGGAAAACACTTCATAGGCTTATTATGAGGATTGAATTCGTTATGTAAAAATACTTTGTAAAGCCCTACTCAGGTGCTGGGCTTCCCGGGTGGCGCTAGTAGTGAAGAACCTGCCTGCTAGTATAGGAGACATAAGAGACACGGGTTCAATCCCTGGGTCAGGAAGATCCCCTGAAGAGGGGCATGGCAACCCACTCCAGTATTCTTGCCTGGAGAATTCCACGGATAGAGGAGCCTAGTGGGCTACAGTCCATAGGATTGCAAAGAGTCGGACATGACTGAAGTGACTTAGCATAGCACAGCACATAGTAACGGAAGGAAAGGGAAAATGATGGGGATGAGTAGAAACTTAGCCAGTGGAACCATAGTTACAAACACCTTGAAAAGATATATTAAAATCCACAGACACCTACTTTTCCACAAGTTGACTGCAGTTTGGGTACCTTGCCTTCCATTTAAAATATACTTCCAAAGAATATAAAGCAACAGCTGGGGCAAAGCTTGGGAGACAGAGTCCCACTTTGGGTGATAGCAGAGGTTGGAAACATTTAGGTTTGAGATTTGGAGGGATGTAAAGAGCATGGAATGTCTATTATCTGCCCCAAAAAGCAGAACGAATCTTAGATATTGTGGACACAAATGCAGTTGGCACGAGCTTAAAAAAAAGTGCATGTGAGCTTCTTTCTAAGACCCAATAATCCTCTTGGGCAAAGTAAGGATTAGGCCTCCCCCACAAACAAGGGGGTGAGTTCCATTTTGCTAAGATCCCTCAGCTGTTGCCAAATTTAGCCAGGGACCTATTTTCTTGCGATGAATGACCACCTCCATTTACATTTTGCACGTCCATCCCTCTTCTCCATGCAGGTCTAGGACAGGAGCAACTTACTTGCATGTAGATGGAAGAGAGAAGGGCTTCCTTGATGGCTCAGTGGTAAAGAATCTGCCTGCCAATGCAGGAGACCTGGGTTCGATCACTGGGTCAGGAAGATCCCCTGGAGGAAGAAATGGCAACCCACTCCAGAATTCTTGCCTGGAGAATCCCATGGATAGAGGAGCCTGGTGGGCTACAGTCCATGGGGTCACAGAATTGGACATGACTGAGCACGCATGGGAGGAAGAAACCCCACCTCCCACAGACTGCAGTCGCCTCCCTTCCAGAGCCAGGGTCTGTCATCCCCTCCCACTTGCAGGAGGATAGGGGGTCTCACTCCCTAAAGCCTGAGGTGAGAGGACTCCGGGATCTAAAAAGACCTGGGCCCAACCTTATCGTGTTTTGAAAACAGCCATGCATACACATTCGCCGAGTCCCATCCCTGCTCAGCGCCTGAAGCTCCCTCTGCTGAAACGAGGCTTGTAGAAGAATCCTCAGGCTGATACTGTCAGCTTTGATACTCCAGAAACCATTTCTTTCACGCTGGTTGCTGGGCCTTCTGCCCTGGTCTGTTCCTAAGGGGCCCAGGTAACGCCTTTTATTTCCTGTTCTTATATGCGAGAACTGTGACATTTATATCTCTCACCAAATGCTTTGGACATTTGCAGTTGCCCTCTTTAAGGAATGAAAGAGCCAATGGTTATACCCGCATCCTGTCACACCCCTTGGGTGCCTTCCCGTACTCATCTCTCTCATGTAGGCCACTTGGATCAAATGATAATAGCTCCCTTCTTGTGGTTATCACGTGCCAGGCTTACCAGATCCCACAGCCATGTCACCAGGCAGATAATACTCTGTCCCCTTTTTACAGATGAGGTCCTAGGGCTCAGATGGAATAGTGGCATGAAGTCTTTCCATTGCCCAGACTTACTCCCAGGGTAGTACATCCACTCCATTTCCCTACAAAGATTTTCCTTTAAAAATATGGAGAAATCAGGCTGAGATTCATTCTAGTGAGGGGAAAAAAAATTAAGGCTGATTTTACTTTTTCTGATAACTACAGTCATAAATGTTAATTGTAAACAATTTGCAAGATACAGAAAAGGGGGAAAAAATATCACCCTTAATCCTATCACCCAGTAGTAACATTTTGGTACTTTTTCTGGTCTTTTGTCTTCATTCATTGCTTTCTGTCATGTATGAATGGCAAAAGGGTCATGTGGCAGAAATGGTCATGTGGATTGGCATGTGGCTGATGCCTAAGAAAAAAGCACGCACAGTCTTGGGACCTTCAGGCATTGCGTGAGGGGTGGTGTGGTCTCCGGCCGGACTGCTTTCTACTTGTCTTATTTCTTTTTGCTTTCTTTATCTATATGAGGATCATTGCCGTCTCAAACAATAAGATTAATAACCTATTAAAGCACAGTATCTGGTACACACCATGTGTCCAAGAAATGTAAATTTCCTTGCCATTGGTAAGAAGGAAACACTGCCAGGCACCGTTCTAAGTGTGTTACACATATTCATTCAGGCCTCACAACTACACTTTGATATGCGTATTTTAATATTTATAGGGGAGGAAACTGAGGCGTGAGAGGCTGAGTGACCTGCCCAAAGTCAGACACCTGCGAGGTGACAGAGCCAGAACAGGAACCCAAGCAGCTGGCTGTGGAATCCTCATTGTTCATACAAGTTATGCAGCCTGCCACTTACTGTGTTGATTTAAGGTCACACTCTTGAGTGTTTGTGTCTAGGACAATACACTCCAGTGGTAAAGATGTCACCAGTTTAATATAAGCCCTTGCATGAGGGCCCTTGGTTTTCCTATGCACTTGCCCTGGACTAGTCTTAGGGCCCTGGAGGTGGTAGCATTGCAGTCAAAAGTAAATATGACGCAGATTAAGTATTTAATAGGTAGGTTAAAAGATTTGGCTAGTCATTTGGCTTTTTCCCCTACCCACCCTTTTCCAGTTGCAAGGCTGGCATCTAGGTCACTGGCTTAAGATCTGGAGATAGTTAGGCTTATGGTTTCGGAAAGAGTCAGAAATATGCTGAATGTTAGTGTTGTAAGTTGTACACTTGTTCCATTTGGGAGGTTTCAGGGGAAATCAAGTGAGAAAAAGCGTCAACAAGAGGCACAGGAGGTACAGGTAGACACAGGGCCGAGACCTACAAAGCACCTCTGTGCACGGCTGAAGGGTTATACGTGGCCTCCTGTAATAACCATACTGCCAAACCAAGGTGGGTGAACAGAAGGAAGAGGTTTTTTTGAGAACAAGTAAAGGGATGCCTGGGTAGCTCAGCTGGTAAAGAATCCACCTGCAGTGCAGGAGAGCCCAGTTCGATTCCTGGGTCAGGAAGATACCCTGGAGAAGTAATAGGCTACCCACTCCAGTATTCTGGCCTGGAGAATTCTATGGACTGTATAGTTCATGGGGTTGCAAAGAGTCAGACACGACTGAGAGACTTGCACTTCACTTGCTTTTTAAATTATTACTTACCATCTAAGAAGTTCACTCTGTGTTGCCTCAGGCCTGTATCCTGTTCAGTGCGTTCCACTGTAAGCATGCCCTTTGCTGTGCTGTGCTTAGTCGCTCAGTCGTGTCTGACTCTTTGGGACCCCATGGACTGTAGCCCACCAGGCTCCTCTGTCCATGGGATTCTCCAGGCAAGAATACTAGAGTGGGTTGCCACGCTCTCCTCCAGGGGATCTTCCTCATCCAGGGACTGAACCTGGGTCTCCTGTGTTGTAGGCAGATTCTCTGCCATCTGAGCCACCAAGGAAGTCCAAGAATACTGGAGTGGGCAGCCTATCCCTTCTCCAGGAGATCTTCCCAACCCAGGGATCAAACCCAGGTCTCCGGCATTGCAGGCAGATTCTTTACCAGCTGAGCCACAAGGGAAGCCCCAAGAGAGGGGAAGAATGAAGGGACAGTGACCCAAAAGGTTCTGTCTAAATACATAGGAACCAAAAGATCAGTAATAGAAACAAGGGGCTTTTCAAGAGAGTGCAGTTCATTGAGGACATCTCTGACACCTTTGATAGATGCCCAGTCATCAGCAAACAAAGAACAGCTGCCTTAGGCTAAGAGCAGAAATCTGAGCCAGAGGGCATGGGTTCTTAGTATCTTCTGCCACACACTGAAGGGGCGGAGAATCCAGACCCTCTCTGCCTCCCAGAGACTGAAGGGAAGAAAGGGGCTCGGGAACCTGAGGTTCTGATCCGAGGAGAGGCCTGGAAACAGGATGCAAAGATGATGACATGCAGCTTCCTGCGTGATGGACCTGGAGCAGCAGAAAGAGAACATAGAGACCCAGGCACCCACAAACGCAACTTCACAGAGCAAATTATGAAAATGAATACATGCAGGCACCCTGCCTAAATCCAAAGGAATTTCTCTAGGAGACTCTGAGGACAACTTAGCCCTGTATAAATGCACTTCTGTCTGTTTAATCTCAAAAAGCATTCTGGTGGTTTCGAAACATAAGGCAGCAAGATGGTGCTGAGCTGGGCCAACTGTTGGGCGAAGGGGGTATTCCCCCAGCACTGCTCATGTCTACTCCACAAAAGCTAGCTGTTGTGACAGGGACCAACAGTTAGAGCTGAATTCTACTTTACAAAGGAATCAACTCACAACCTTACATATTGTTGTTTAGCAGCCAGTCGAGTGGGACTCTTTGTGACCCCATGGGCTGTAGCCCGCCAGGCTCCTCTGTCCATGGGAATCTCCAGGCAAGAATATTGGAGTGGGTTACATGCCCACCTCAGGGGGAATCTTCCCAACCCAGGGATTGAACCCGCATCTCCTGCATTGGCAGGTGAATTTTTTTTACTGCTGAGCCACCAGGGAAGCCCTCATAACTTTATATAGAAAGTGACTAAAAGAGGTCCCCAGCTTTCCCTAAACGCGTAAACAATTTAATGCCTTTAAATGCCCAAATGCATAGAGCTCCATTTTGGATGCATCACACAATTTTTCCCTTTACAGTCAACTGTGATTGTTTCTATAAATCTGTATTGTGTGCCTATCGCGAGCCACTCACTGAGGCCCTGGGTATGTAATGGTTTAAAAGCGCAAAACTGAAGAAAAGCCAGCCGTGGACCCTGACTTGGCTGCACTTTCTGTCCAGTGCAATCCGTGTGGAAATAAACATTTACCTGTGGCGCCAGGTGCAATGACAGGAAAGACCAGGTGCTGGGCAGAGACTGTATGAGGCAGGTGAAATGGTCTCTGAGGAGGTGGTGTGCTCCCTGGAGCAAAAGGCTGAGGACGAGCCGGTCAAGCGGAGAATCAGGAGGAAGACTTCCAGGCGGAGGGAATTGCATGTGTGAAGTGGAGAGCGTGGCAGGCTTGTTCTTTATATTGTTCTGTATAAGAATTTGGATTTTCTCCAGAGTGCATGTGGAAGCTATACAAGTTTTATTATTAGAAATGACATAATCCATTTAGTTTTCTTTTTAAAGATGGCGCTGGCCCCTGGGTTGGAGGGGGACTGGAGTGGATGTGGCTGTCGAGGAAGCTTCCCCAGGCAAAACACAACCAAAAGAAGAAAACTGCTGATTGTCAGAACTGAGCTCTTCAAGGCTGTAACAGCCCACGCTAAAGAGATTGGAGCCCCCTCTGCCCATCCTCATGGAAATGTAGTAGAAATCAGGAGCTAAAGGGATCTGGAGAGACCCTCCCCAGACACCTCCCCTTGGAGTTCAAGAGAGCTACAGGAACAGGGCAATCTGGAACTGCTTCTTCAGTATTGGCTGAAGCTCAGTTCAGAAAGCAGTTAAGGACTCCATTTAAATACCAAATAGTGAAGCAGTTAGTATATATTCATAAATTATGAACTGTGCTGTTATTTGGTGGCTAAGTCATATTTGACTCTTTGTGATCCCATGGACTGCATCACAGCAGGCTTCCTTGTCCTTAATCATCTCCCAGAGTTCACTCAAACTCTTTGAGTCCGTTGAGTCAGTGATGCCATCTAACCATCTCATCCTCGGTTGTCCCCTTCTCATGCCCTCAGTCTTTCCCAGCATGAGGGTCTTTTCTCATGAGTAAGGCTCTTCTCATCAGGTGGCCAAAGTATTGGAGCTTCAGCTTCAGTCCTTATTCAGGGTTGATTTCCTTTAGGATTGACTAGTTTGATATCCTTGCTGTCCAAGGAACTCTCAAGAGTCTTCTCCAGCACCACAGTTCGAAACCATCAATTCTTTGGTGCTCAGCCTTCTTTATGGTCCAGTTCTCACATTCATGTATGAACAGTGGGGGCTGGGAATATGAATGTACTTAGCGTAGGAAGTAGAAATATGTAGGTGGTTGGCCTGGATTTCTTGTTTCTTATCTGGCGAAGAAAGATGACACTGGGCTAGTGCATCACAATCATTTTGTTTTGGCCCCTGGTAAATCTTTCAAGTCAGCTCTGATTTCTGTTTTCTTGTTCATAGTTTGTGGTACTGAGACGGACAGTAGTAAGAAACAATATTAAAAACAACCCTCAAAAACGTCTCACCAGTTTGGCCAGCAAGATTCACTATGGAATTTCTTTTCACTAGAGCATGTTTAAAAGTGTTTATTTATTGTCCCGTGTGTTCTGCATGCTGGTCATCCTTCCTGCCTTCCTTTCAACCTTGCTTCCTCCTTGGTGTCGAGCATCCAGGCAGCCCACACGGGAGCCTCGTAGCCAGGCCACCCAGGGTCCGGGGAGGTGAAGATTGGCAGGGAGGCTGTGCTGTGACTTAGCCTGGGTGCCACCATCAGCAACATGCAACCCAGGTTTTCTGAGCCCTCACACCCGGTTGTTAACCTCAGCCTGGTCCCCCAGAGGTCATTGCTGGGGTGCTGGTCTCTGCTAGGGGTGAGAAGAATCCTGCGTAAAAGATCCTTAAAAAGATGAAACAGCCTCCTGTTCTTCTTGCTTCCATCTCTTTCCTATTTGCCTGCTCTTCCTGCTAGCCCTTCACTCCAGACAGCCTGCACCTTGGACCTTCCATCCCTTGGTGCTTCCCAGAGAGGGGTAGGGGCTAAGGAGAGAGAAAAGGACTCGGCCATATTCAGAGAGGGCAGAGCCAACAACTGTGTTTTAGGCCCCAAAATGAGGAAGTTATTAAATGCCACAAAGGTTTTGTGAAAGCTTAGGCCTGGTCTTTCTTGTTTTCTTCCATGGACAGCAGCAGGGTCTAGAGGAAAGCCAGAAAGTCAAGCTTGCTGTCGAAATGGATTCTACCAATGGCTGGCTGTGGATGTGCTGTGTCATCTTTACGTTTATGGATTTGATAAGATGCCTCTGAGTCTACTTTCCACCTCAGCTTAAATCAGATGGCCACTGGGGCCAACAGAGCCTTGTCCAGAGTTAGCACATCAGAGCTTTTTCTTGTGGCTTAGGGCTGTAGGAGAAACCTAATTAGAGACCACATGATGAATTCTGCAAAAGGCTCTGATGTGCTAACTCCAGACAAGGCTCTTTTTGCTGTTATTTCCAGCATAAATTAGGTCTTTTAGTTGTGTCTGTTTTACATAACGATCTTGGCTGAAAGGAGTTCTAAAATGAAGGTTGAAGACAATAATGAAAATGATGCATTAATTAAGCAGATACCCCATGTGTAGGCAGTATGCAGGACAGTTAACAGACATTATCTAGAAGCCTGATACCAACTCCGCAGGATACATATAATTATAGGAGCTGATTTGCTGAGTGCTGAATAGGTAAATTTGGAAAACTCAGTAGGGGCCACAGGACTGGAAAAGGTCAGTTTTCATTCCAATCCCAAAGAAAGGCAATGCCAAAGAATGTTCAAACTAACGCACAATTGCACTCATCTCACACACTAGTAAAGTAATGCTCAAAATTCTCCAAGCCAGGCTTCAGCAATACGTGAACCGTGAACTTCCTGATGTTCAAGCTGGTTTTAGAAAAGGCAGAGGAACCAGAGACCAAATTGTCAACATCTGCTGGATCATGGAAAAGGCAAGAGAGTTCCAGAAAAACATCTATTTCTGCTTTATTGACTATGCCAAAGCCTTTGACTGTGTGGATCACAATAAACTGTGGAAAATTCTGAAAGAGATGGGAATACCAGACCACTTGACCTGCCTCTTGAGAAATCTGTATGCAGGTCAGGAAGCAACAGTAGAACTGGACATGGAACAATAGACTGGTTCCAAATAGGAAAAGGAGTATGTCAAGGCTGTATATTGTCACCCTGCTTATTTAACTTAAATGCAGAGTACATCATGAGAAACGCTGGACTGGAAGAAACACAAGTTGGAATCAAGGTTGCCAGGAGAAATATCAATAACCTCAGATATGCAGATGACACCACCCTTATGTCAGAAAGTGAAGAGGAACTAAAAAGCCTCTTGATGAAAGTGAAAGTGGAGAGTGAAAAAGTTGACTTAAAGCTCAACATTCAGAACATGGGATCTGGTCCCATTACTTCATGGGAAATAGATGGGGAAACAGTGGAAACAGTGTCAGACTTTATTTTTTTGGGCTCCAAAATCACTGCAGATGGTGACTGCAGCCATGAAATTAAAAGACGCTTACTCCTTGGAAGGAAAGATATGACCAACCTAGATAGCGTATTCAAAAGCAGAGACATTACTTTGCCAACAAAGGTCCGTCTAGTCAAGGCTATGGTTTTTCCTGTGGTCATGTATGGATGTGAGAGTTGGACTGTGAAGAAGGCTGAGCGCTGAAGAATTGATGCTTTTGAACTGTGGTGTTGGAGAAGACTTGAGAGTCCCTTGGACTGCAAGGAGATCCAACCAGTCCATTCTGAAGGAGATCAGCCCTGGGATTTCTTTGGAAGGACTGATGCTAAAGCTGAAACTCCAGTACTTTGGCCACCTCATGCGAAGAGTTGACTCATTGGAAAAGACTCTGATGCTGGGAGGGATTGGGGGCAGGAGGAGAAGGGGACAACAGAGGATGAGATGGCTGGATGGCATCACTGACTTGATGGACGTGAGTCTGAGTGAACTCTGGGAGTTGGTGATGGACAGGGAGGCCTGCTGCTGCTGCTAAGTCGCTTCAGTCATGTCCGACTCTGTGCGACCCCAGAGACGGCAGCCCACCAGGCCCCGCTGTCCCTGGGATTCTCTAGGCAAGAACACTGGAGTGGGTTGCCATTTCCTTCTCCAATGCATGAAAGTGAAAAGTGAAAGTGAAGTCGCTCAGTCGTGTCCGACTCTTCGAGACCCCATGGACTGCAGCCCACCAGGCTCCTCCGTCCACGGGATTTTCCAGGCAAGAGTACTGGAGTGGGTTGCCATTGCCTTCTCCGAGGGAGGCCTGGCATGCTGCAATTCATGGGGTCGCAAAGAGTCGGACACGACTGAGCGACTGGACTGAACTGAACTGAATAGGTACAGACATTATTATTATTCTATGTGCTTTACCTGAATTGGGCCTCTCTGGTGGCTCAGATGGTAAAGAATCTACCTGCAATGTGGGAGACCCAGGTTCGATCCTCGGTTGGGAAGATTCCATGGAGGAGGGCATGGCAACCCACTCCAGTATTCTTACCTGGAGAATTTCGTGGATGGAGGCTACCGTCCATAGGCTTGCAAAGAGTCCTACATGACTGAGCAACTAACACAACACTTCTCAACAATGCTATGAAAGCCATTGTTCCTTTGCACCTATTTCAGAGATCCGAGAATAGAGGCACAGAGAGGACAAGGTCACAGAGTTTGCTCAGTGGCTGGGGCCGGGACTTGACTCAGACTCCAGGGCCAGGCTCCTACACTGTGGGTTCTGCCATATTCTCAGGTTCCCCATGAGGAGCCCGGGGCTCACCATTTACTTGCCCAATGTCATTCGGCTCACAAGTGACAGGACCCCAACCAGGCTTTCAGACTTCCGGTCTAGGGGAATACTGAATATATTCAAGTCAAGCATCCTCAAATCGTTGAGAAAAGTAAGGTAACAAAGGAGGCGATTACACTTAGATAAAACTAGACAAAAGTTTCGAAGTGGAGACTCCCTGCTGACTGCCTGATCATCTCCCTCCCTGTCCTGAAATACAAAGAAATCAATACCATGCCTAATCCCACCACTTCTCACCCAAGGCCTGTGCAGAAGAGAAACCGCAGGCATTTGCGCCTTCTTCAGATTCCTGCTTATAGGATGTAGTGCGGGGTCTACTGGTCAGCTCTCAAAGAGACATGAAAGCGTATCACTGGTACCCAGTGTGGCGAACCTGCCTCAGAGTCTGATGCAGGGACAGACTCACTGATGAAGAGCAGACCTTGAAGGTGCAGACAGGGTGTTTGGAAATTAAGAACCCAAGACTCTCCACAGGAGAGTGCATCTGTTCCCATGGGGAACACACTGGCCACTTGGGGCTTAACATTTTTCTCCGGCTCCCTGGGTGTGTGGAGGAAAAGTGTTAGGGAAATGGTGTTAGGGACTGGGGGTGGGAGGGTAGATTTAAATGGACACACAAAAGGCTTGCCTCCAGCGCAGTGGAATCTAAACAATCTGGAATAGCTTGGACTCGAGCGTTGGCTTGTGCAAACGGAGCCAGGGCTGGTGCTCTGGGAGTTGCTGTCCTTCCAGTTACCCTGGGTCGGGAGGCAGCAAAAACTTGTCTCAGGAAACCACCTCCTTCAGTGAGTTCAAGTTTTTCACTTATTCACTGCAGATCCTGAATTATAGGTGGGTTCTTCTTCATAATGGTCAAAAGAGTCTTTCTCCCTGCTTGGTTGGAAAAATCTAGAAATCTGAGATTGGGAAGTACACCTTATTGCTTATTGTAGAAACACAGATGGGGAGGTGACAACCCCCACCAGTACAGAGTACCTGGGTAGGTGCAGGCTTAGACCTCTACGCTCAGCTGCGCTGCTCCGCGCCAGCTCCACAGTGAATTCTCATACCTTGTCCATGTTGGATTTGTTTATCCACCCTGCCCGTGAACACCACCACACTCAACTTCTTGTTTTCCTCTTTTCTCTAGAGATGCACATGCAGACCCGGGCCCTGCAGACACTGGCACCTCTGACTCATTCGGCCCAGAGCACCTCACCTCTGACCCCCAGCACAGAAAAGTAGCATGGTCAGGAGGGGTTAAACCTCGGCTGAAGCACAGGTAAGAGGCACGGAGGACCTTGTTGAGTGGTCTGGAAGAGGGACTTGGCTGCGGGAAGAGGGAATGAGGGCTGAGGCTGGTCACGAATACAGATGAGAGAGAGAGAGGTGAGGAGGTCAGGCAGAAGCTCGGAATTCAGAAGGATAACTATCCTGATGACAGTTTCCAAACTAGGTTCTGAAGAAGCATCAGGTTCCTGGCAGGTAATCTGAGGGGTCCCTCAAATCCTTTGATGCAAATATCTAAAAAATACATTCACAGCTGTTTTTAAAACTAATTAAAAACTCTCAAAGAGATGGGCCAATGTCCTACACTTTGGAAATGACTCGTGTGTTACATTGTACAAGGTGGATTCGTCTTTGAGCTGATACTCATTGAAAATTTCTCTAATTGAGAAATGTCCTGAGATTACAAAGTTGGCCTAATGAAAATTTCTAAGTACTTATCTGTGCTTCCTGTGTCCTAGGGCTTTGCGTACCTCATCAGATTCTCACCCCAGTGCTGTGAGGTTTGCACAAGTGTAAAGGCATCTAGTTAGGAGGTGGTGTGTTCAAATTCAGACAGTTTGAGCTCACACTGACTCCACTCAGCAGTTAGCATAACAGCCTACTTCATAGGACAGTTGTGGGGATTCAAGGAGATGAGATATTCAAAGCACTTAGCACAGAGCCTGCTCATTGTCGGGTGAAGTAAATATTAGGTGCTGGTATATTGATGATGTTCTCATTCTTATCCTTTTCGTCACTGTCACGTAAGTCTGTGTGCCAGCATGAAAGGCAGTATAATATAGTAAGATGGGGTCCATGGAATCAGTCTACCGGAATTCACATCTTAATTCTGCCATTTAATATATAATGCAGGGGCAAAGAGGATGGGGTGGGATGGATTGGGAGATTGGGCTTCCCAGGTGGTGCCTAGGGGTAAGGAACCTGCCTGTCAGCGAAGGAGACATAAGAGACATGTGTTCAATCCCTGGGTCGGGAAGATCCCCTGGAGGAGGGCATGGCAACCCACTCCAGTATTCTTGCCTGGAGAATCCCCATTGACAGAGGAGCGTGGTAGGCTACAGTCCATACGGTCACAAAGAATCAGACACAACTGAAGTGACTTTGCACGTGTGCACGCACGTATAATAGATAACTATTGAGAACCTCCATGAGGAACTATACTCAGTCCTCTCTGGTGACCTAAATGGGAAGGAAATCCAAAAAGGGGGGATATACGTATGTGTATGTGATTCACTTTGCTGTACAGCAGAAACTAACACAGCATTGTAAAGCAACCATAAGCAATAAAAAAATATATCTATATATATAACTGCAGGCAAGTTATTTAAGTTCTGTTTCCAATATGTAAAATGTGTTTAATTACTAATCTTCTCCATTCAGTTGCTGAGAGGATTGAAAGTGCTGATGCACATAAAACCCAGCCCATCATAAGCACTCAGTATATCAGTTATCATTGCTGTCAGTTATCCTGATTTCAGTTTAGGGGCAGTTCTTTCATGTAGACGTGTGAGCTTGGATTATAAATAAACATAAATTTAGGTTTATTCAGTGACCCATTTTATGAATATGCAACTATACATAAAATATATTTTATATAATCAAACAATATTTGTATCTGATGTTTATATGAGGATTCTTTGTAAGGTTTCGTTTGAAAAAAAGATTCAAAAGCAGTTTGAACATACCAAATGAGGACAGGCCGAGATGTGCAGAGGCCTCCATCTATGAGAGAAGCCGCTGGTGTAAGGTTAGCCCAGGGACAGCCCAAAGAAACAGAAGCCCTAGGGTTATCTCTATTCCCTTCAGCCTCCTAGGATCTTCAGAATGTAGAGGATCAGAGCCTTTTATTTCACGAGACTCAATGAGATGTGTAGGTTAATGTAGCATCAGTGTTGAAGGATTTCAGGCCAGAAAGTCGTAGTTAGGAAGTTACTGGCCTGAGCAGACAATGATCAAGACTGGAACTTAGCAAGAGGTGATGAGACAGATTTGAGATGAATTTAAGAGACATATCAAGAACAGGTGAGGGTGGGAGAAGAGATTAAAGAGTGTGACTCCTTTAAGTTTCTGCCATCAGACACTTGCGGGTAATTGTGGGGCCTTTCAACAGGTAGATGAAGGCAGGTAGAACTGAGACTAAATGGGGGCTGAGAACGTGAACAGTGGGATCACACAGACCTGGGTTTGAGTTTGAAACAATTGAAGTGTTTCATAAAACAACCCTTAACAGCTGGATAAAACAGACAAACCTAAATGTATATCTAGGTGGTGTCCTAACCATGCAGAGACTGTGCTTATAACCATGAAGAGATTATCTTTGAAATAAGCTGGGGTTGCCGTCATCTTCATGGTCAAAACTGGCTCATGATGGTGGGTCTGTATGAAGGGAGACTGGAAGGGAGCAGATAGACTTTTTCCTTTTGAAAAGGTCATGCCTGCTCATGTCCTGTTGGCCGGAATTTTTACTCTACTTGTCCTCTAAGGATTTCACATGTGTATGTATCTTATCTCTGCAGGTATATCGTAAGCCCCTACAATAGTCCACCCATATTCTTTCCTATGCTCTTAGATCTCTGCAACCCACGTTTTACTGATGTAGGACTGAACCTGGAAATTGGTCTGGTTCTCATCCAGTTTATTCAGATCTCAAATCCTGCCTGTTTTGCTTTTTACTTTTTATTTTGAAATAATTTTAGACTCACAGAAAAGCTGTGAAAATAGTACAGAGGTTTTCTATCCACCCATCACCCGGCTTTCTGTAATGTTAATATCTTGTAAAACCACAATGTAAATATCAAAACGAAGGACTTAGTGTT
This sequence comes from Bos javanicus, assembly GCF_032452875.1. Lineage (NCBI taxonomy): Eukaryota > Metazoa > Chordata > Mammalia > Artiodactyla > Bovidae > Bos > Bos javanicus. Next base: position 91,878,836 of record NC_083873.1, read on the forward strand.
GGTGTAGTACTTGGAACTACAGACTATAACCCTTGATGGACTTTAGTCAGATATCACCTCCCCTACCCGTCCTCCCAGTGTCCTTTTTCCATGCAGGATCCCACATTGTCTTTAATTGTCATGTTCCTTTAGTCTTCTCTAATCCACAATACTTCCTCGGTCTTTCCTCATCTTTTATGACCTTGACACTTTGTGAAGAGTATGGACCCATTGTTTTGTCGAATGTTTTCTATTTCGGTTTGTCTGGTGGTGTCTCATGGTTGGATAGAGGTTAAGCATTTTCGGCAAGAATACCACAGAAATGATGTGTCCTTTTTAGTGGGTCATTTCCAGTGTTACGTGGTGTCAATATGTGTTATTACTGGTGATGTTAACCTTTGTTTCCTGGTTAAAGGTGAGGTTTCTTCACTGTAAAGTCATTGTTGGTCTCCTTGCAGTTGACACATATCTTCAGTAGCAGGGAGGTAGTTTTGAGGCTCTGCAAAGATTGTTTCTCCTCAAACTATCTCCCACTGATTTTTAGCATCTGTCAATGGATATTGCCTGTGACAATTATTACTGTAATGTTCTAAAGATGAGTCTGTTTCCTTCATTCCTTCTACCTTTATTAATTAGATGTCTTCTGTAAGGAAGAGCTCTCTTTTCCTCCATTTATTTATTTATTCGACTATCTGTATAAGTAAGAACTCCTTCATATTATTTTACTCTGTGGGTTATTTATTTTATTGTTCAACTTGTTCCAGCTTTGGCCATTAAGAGTTCTTTCAAGTTGGCTGTGGTCTGTTTGTTCAGTCGCTCTGTTGTGTTTGACTCTTTGTGACCCCAGGGACTGCAGCACGCTGGGCTTCCCTGTCCTTCACTCTCTCCCAGAGTTTGCTCAAATTCATGTCCATTGAGTCAGTGATGCTACCTAACCATCTCACCCTCTGCCACCCACTTCTCTTTCTGCCCTCAATCTTTGTCAGCATCAGGGTCTTTTCCAGTGAGTTGGCTCTTCACATCAAGTGGCTAGAGTATTGGAGCTTCAGCTTCAGCATTAGTCCTTCCAATGAATATTCAGGGTTGCTTCCTTTTAGGATTGATTGGTTTGATCTCTTTGCTAAGTCCTGTTTTGAAACAGGGGAAGGGGTGAAACACTGATGTCTTTAGAGAGAGCAGAAATGATGTGCTGATCATCTTAGGAGTCTACAGGTTTTGAGGTGGAAGGTTAGTAGTGGACAGTGAGCAAGTCTAATTCTTGACAGGCTGTGGAAGCCTACACCAATTTGGAAATTGAAGAGGGCTGGGATTATGTCATGAGCCAATTCCAGGTCGAGGGGGTCATGGATATATAGATAGCTCCTTTTTCATGGAGAAATAGAAATGATTTTCTTGCTTGTTTATAAGAGAAATAACAAAAACTCCCTCCTTCCAGGTATATATAGGGACCCGCTAAATCATCAAGTTAGAGAGAAAGTGAAGCTCTTAGTGGTCCAGGGGTTAATATTCTCACAGATCCAGTCCTATTCTTTTCCTGGTTGGATCCCGAATTCTCTTGTCCAACCTGTCAGTAGGAATCCTATAATCTAACTTATCTTGGCAGAACTTCTACCTAAATTCTGTCAAGCCTCAGGCTAGAGTAGTCCAGTGAGTTAGTTCAAGAGACAAAATGTTCCAGCTTAAAACTCAAGATTTTCCAAGCCAGTGCTTTCTCCGTAAACGTCTTGTCCCCTCCTCACCTTCCACCACCAGTCACCATCATCATTGTAATGACCGTCTCATCTAATTAGTAAGTGCTTATTACCATACATGAAAGTGAAAGTTCCCTGGTGGCTCAGAGGATAAAGCACCTGCCTGCCATGCGGGAGACATGGGTTCGATTCCTGGGTTGGGAAGATCCCCTGTAGAAGGGAATGGCAACCCACTCCAGTATTCTTGCCTGGAGAATCCCGTGGACAGAGGAGCCTGGCGGGCTACAGTCCACGGGGTCGCAAAGAGTCGGGCACGACTGAGCGAGTTCACTTCACTTGCCATACATGGTGATATGTGCTCTGTTGAGATGAATGGGCCGTAGAAACTCAGGCTTTGACTCTTTATTCCTTCTCATTTGGGCAGCAAGTTTAGCTCAGCAGGTACTTTACACTTCCACTGGCAGTGAGTTCTGTCCCCATCAGTGTGTCTCAGGAAACCTCAGTGGATGTTTGGTATAGGACCTCCTTCACTAGTCTCCCAAACTGTGGGAAGCTTAACGCCATTAACACGCATTTTTGCAGACAGTGGCATTTTTGGATGTGGAGGAGGGCTCGGGTTCAGAGAAGATCAATTAAAAAGGAAACTTCCTGAGTACAGTGTGATGCATTTTATCAGCAGATGGTTTTCCTTCCTCCTCTCCTCCTCCTGCCCACAGAATAGAATTCTGGCATTCCTGAGCTGCGTGCTGCTGTCTAAGATGCTGGTTCTTCTCAGAAGTTACTAAGGGTCAGTTTCTCTTCTTCCCTCTTAGAGAGCAGGAATTGAGTTTTAATTGGCAATTTACAGAGGTGGCTGGAAATGAGTCCCTCCCACTTGCATGAAGCTTAGTGAGTTCTGGGTGGTTCAAGCTGTCTGATGGGAGATGCTGGCATCACTGAGGAGCTGTGGCAGCCCCAGAAGAAGCAGAAAGAGCAGTAGTAGAGTGCAATGGCTTTTTATCCCACTCCTGAGTATGACATGCAGATGGCCAGAGGATTGTTATCTAGAATGTTTCTCTTTGCCACAAGGTAAGCCCACGGTTATGTTAGAGTGAGATTTAGAATCTTGCATTGCAGGATTCTCAGCTGACAAGCCTTTCACAGGTGTCTATTGATGTTGTGCTATATTGTATTAAGTTTAAGCCCATTTCTCTAAATTGTCATGTAAGTTCTCATTATTTGAGCACCTCTGATTATTCCGTGTACTATCAATAGTCCTGTGGGAATTTTCAGTCATTCCCTCTCCGACGTGTACAGTCACTGTATTTCTTATGATGTATGTGTTTAGAGTGATTTTTATCTTTTTCAAGTTAGCAATTGCTTTGTGTTGTGTAACTTCGTGGTTTTGCTTCCCCATTTCCCCAGGGAATTTCAGAGTAATAATTTCTGTTTCTCACAAGGAATGGCTACTTATCTATGTACTTGTAACCAAGTTCTCTATTCTCTTTGCCAACATTTGTATAAAGAAAAGGAACCTGCAACTTTAAAGTTTTAAAGGAAAGGCATAGTCTTCTCCTTTAACTTTGAGTTTGCATGAAAGAAGTGTTTATTGAGGTTGTTTGAGTGGCCCTTATTGACATCCATCACAATGGAAGGCGTAAATATTTGACTATCTTTTCCTTTATTCACAATAATTCAAATTCAGCTTGTATCCTTATACAGTCTTTGATTCGAAAATTTTATTCAGAGCTGTGCCAGTGCTTTGCCTCAGGGATGCTTCTACTTGAAAGAAAATATGATATGGCAAAGAACAGGTGGCTGCACCGGTTGTGGTCTTGTCCTGGATCTCAATGTGACTTGAATATTTATTTATTTTTATTATTGTACCATGTAAAAGGTAAAAAGGAAAATGAACTGCTTAGATTATAAAGCACGTATAGAGAGAGAAGGATCCAGGGCTGGTTTTTCAAGTTTTATTTGGCATTCTTTCACTTAAAGGTGAATAAGAGAGAGCATTCTTCCAAGTTTTATTATTTTCTCCCCAGAGTGTCAGGTTATGTGTGAATGGTGGTAGCAATGAAATTCCTCCTTGTTGTAAAATTTATCGTGGAAATGTTAGCAAGTAGGAACTGAAGGGCTGGAGCAAGTGTTCATAAAGTTTTCAGCCTCTTTGCCTTAAAACTTTCATTATTCTCTTCATTCTAGTTTCAATAATATCTGAAAAATTTAATGAACATTCTTTCCTGGAATGATTTTAAAATATAGATCCTTCTTTTGACCATTGATTAAGGTTCTTATCTAAAATTAATGCTTTCTATTCTTTCGTTTGTTTTATTGTTGCCTTTAATTCCTCATTTGTGTCTTCTTCCTCTAAATGAAGAGAAACTGGTATAGAGAAGAGAAAAACCTAATACAATGCATAACACTTGCTCCAGAAGAGAATCGTGTCTTCAGTGTCGGAGATTTGCGGAGCATTTCTTTCTTTTATTTTTTTAATTGAATGGTGTTTAGAAAAAAGTCACTACCAAAAGATAAGGCTTCTACCTTACACACACCAAAAACCCTCTTTCCTTGTTTTGCCAAATGAAATTTAATTCATACTTTAGCACTGGATAAAAATGAATTAGCTTGCTTTGGAAATAGCTTGGTTGGTATTTGATGTAAAGGGTACCCTTTAAACATATTCTATGGCACAAAGAAGAAGTAGGGAAGAAAAAATTTAACTTGTAGTGTCTGATATCTGAAGAAATCAGTAAAAACCAGTTCCTCCTTCCTTCCTCCAACAAAAACATGTCTAGTTCCAAGTTGAGAGTTTCGAAGAAGAAACTGTTGTTAATTAGAGCTTATGCTTATCTATTTATTCTATGCTATTATACTGTAGTTGTATTTGAAAGGCAAAGAAAAACAAAGATGAATGCTGTTACAGAACAAAGATCCTGTTAGTGTCAACCTCTGCCATCGCTTATGGGCAGACTGTGAAGTGTGGGAAGGAGAGTTGACTTCTGATTTCTCTGTAGATGTCAGAGTTGAGGGGAGGACGAAAGAAAGAGGGCATAGTGAGAAAAGACGTTTCAGCATTATCACCCACTGGTGACTAAGTGAGAAACACCGACCCACCCCCATGGCTAGTCCCTTTTTTTTATGGTAATAGTTTTGTGTGGTCATCAATAAAATTTAAGCTTAAAAATGTTTCAAAATGAAGGGTGAGGAGGAGATAAACTAGTAGTGAGAGGATGTTGGAACAGGTGTGGAAGAATGGGGTAAAGCTTCTTACAAGAAAAGATCCTGCTTTTACTTTTTATGCAAATTTTAGATGTTAGACTTCACTCTTACTTGTGATTCAGTAGCCAAAGCCAAAAGTCCCCAGGGCATATTATCAGGATGTGACATTTAAAAAGAACTTCTCTTTCCAGAAAGGACTGTGTGTTGCTATGGGGTTATATTACCTAACGCATACCTTTCTACCCACTGAGCCACTTTTTAAAGACACAGAGGTTAGGCAATTATGAAAGCCTTGCAAAGGTTTGCTTGTTAGATTTTTCTTTGAATCCAAAAAATCTGAAGTATAGCTTTGAGGAGCCCGGTAGTCACAGAAACTAGAGGTGAGGGATGCTGAAAAGGGCTAAAGGATATCTCAAAAGCAGTGCCTTTGCCAAAGAACAATTACCACCTTTTTTTTTTTTTTTTAAACATTTTGGAAGATGATGGGTTTCGTGTTTGAGGTACATCATTTTCCCATAAACTGGAAATGCCTGAAAAGGCATTTTTGTTCAAATACAAATAATCTATTCTTCTATACTAAAGAAGATATGATCTCCTCTAAGAATCACTTGCACAGTGACATTTAATTATTCATGTTATTTGTCTCCCCTTTAAAGCATAAAAGGAGCAATTTAGCAATAACTACCAAATTGCAGTGGCTCAGTGGTAAAGAATCCGCCTGCCAGTGCAGGAGCTGCAGGAGACACAGGTTCGATCCCTGGGGCGGAAAGATCCACTGGGGCAGAAAGGTCCACTGGCATAGGAAATGGCAGCCCACCCCAGTATTCTTGCCTGGCAGAGGTGTCTGGTGGGCTACAGTCTATAGGGTCGCAAAGAGTCGGCATGACTGAGCAACTAAAAAGCAGCAGCAGAGCACCATATAACTTTCCTATTGTGAAGGGAGTGAAAGAGATCTGTTTCTGTTTGTATTTGCATAACAAATCACTAGAAAAGATAGATAAGAAATTAACCACAGAGATTAGATGGAGGGAGAAGAGAAATGGGTGGAGAGGGCTGGGAGGAAGAGTAAGACTTCATAAGTGTCCTACATCATAGAGCATAAAGGTTACGTGAGAAAATGCCCAGAATGATATTTGGCACTCAGTTGGCACCGAAGTATTTTTTGAGTGAATGAGTAATACTCTGATGCTGTTTAATATTTTTTCGCCCATTCAAGGCTCCCCAGTAGGATTATAAACTCCTTGAGGCCATCTGTGACCTCCCTGAGGTCCAGTTGTACTACATTAAGGTGGTGGTGGTGTTCAGTCGCTCAGTCGTGTCCAACTCTTGGCGACCCCAAAGAGGGGTCTGCAGCACTCCAGGCTTCCCTGGTCCTTCACTGTCTCCCAGAGTTTGCTCCAACTCATGTCCATTGAGTCAGCGATGCCATCCAACCATCTTACCTTCTGTTGCCCTCTTTGCCTGTCCTCAATCTTTTCCAGCATCAGGGTTTTTTCCCAGTGAGTCGGCTCTTTACATCAGGTGGCCAAAGTATTGGAGCTTCAGCATCAGTCCTTGCAGTGAATATTCAGGATTCATTTCCTTTAGGATTTACTGGTTTAGTCTCCTTGCAGTCCAAGGGACTCTCAAGAGTCTTCTCCAGCACCACAGTTTGAAAGCATCATTCTTTGGCGCTCAGCCTTCTTTATGATCTAGCTCTCACATCCATACATGACTACTGGAAAAACCATAGGTTTGACAAGACAGACCTTTGTCAGCAAAGTGATGTCTCTGCTTTTGAATACACTGTCTAGGTTTGTCATAACTTTTCTCCCAAGAACAACTGTCTTTTGATTTCATGGCTGCAATCACCATCTGTAGTGATTTTGGAGCCCAAGAAAATAAAATCTGCCACTGTATCCATTGTCTCCCCATCTATTTGCCATGAAGTGATGGGACTGGATTCCATGATCTTAGTTTTTTGAATATTAAGTTTCAAGCAAGCTTTTTCACTCTCCTCTTTTACCTTCATCAAGAGACTATTTAGTTCCTCTTTACTTTCTGCCATCTGTGTATCTGAGGTTATTGATATTTCTCCCACCAATCTTGATTCCAATTTGTGCTTCATCCAGGCTGGCATTTTGCATGATGTACTCTGCATATAAGTTAAATAAGCAGAAGCAGGGTGACAATATACAGCCTTGATGTACTCCTTTCCCAATCTGGAACCAGTCCATTGTTTTATGTCTGGTTCTAACAATTGCTTCTTGACCAGCATACAGGTTTCTCTAGAGGCAGGTTAGGTGGCCTGGTATCTCCATCTCTTTAAGAATTTTCCACAGTTTGTTGTGATCCCCACAGTCAAAGACTTTAGCATAGTCAATGAAGCAGAAGTGGATGTTTTTCTGGAATTCTCTTTTTCTATGGTCCAGTGGATATTGGCAATTTGATCTCTGGTTCCTCTGCTTTTTCTAAATCTAGCTTGTACTTCTGGAAGTTCTCCGCTCACATACTGTTGAAGCCTGGCTTGAAGGATTTTGAGCATTACCTTGCTAGCATATGCAAAGAGGGAAACTGTGTGTTAGTTTGAGCATTCTTTGGCATTGCCCTTCTTCAGGATTTCAATGAAAACTGACCTTTTCCAGTCCTGTGGCCACTGCCGAGTTTTTCAAATTTGCTGGCATATAGAGTGCAGCACTTTAACAACATCATCTTTTAGGATTTGAATAGCTCAGCTGGAATTCCATAATCTCAACTAGCTTTGTTCCTAGTAATGCTTCCTAAGGCCCACTTGACTTCACACTCCGGAATGACCACACCATCGTTGTTATCTGGATCATTAAGCCCTTTTTTGAGTTGTTCTTCTATGTATCCTTGCCACCTCTTCTTAATCTCTTCTGCTTCTGTTAGGTCCTTGCTGTTTCTGTCCTTTATTGTACCCATCTTTGCATGGAATGTTCCCTTGGTATCTCTTATTTTCTTGAAGCGATCCCTAGTCTTTCCCATTCTGTTGTTTTCTTCTATTTCTTTGCATTGTTCACTTAAGAAGGCTTTCTTATCTCTCCTTGCTGTTCTTTGGAATTCTGCATTCAGTTGGGTAATTCTTTCCCTTTCTCCTTTGCCTTTCACTTCTCTTCTTTTCTCAGCTATTTGTAAGGCCTCCTCAGACAACCTCTTTGCTCTCTTGCATTTCTTTTTCTTTGGGATAGTTTTGGTCACTGCCTCCTGTACAGTGTTACAAATCTCTGTCCATAGTTCTTCAGGCACTCTATCAGATCTAATCCTTTGAATCTATTTGTCACTTCCACTGTATAATCATAAGGGATTTGATTTAGGTCATACCTGAATGGCCTCGTGGTTTCCCCTACTTTCTTCAGTTTAAGTCTGAATTAAATTGAACGAAAACCACAGTCCCAGCAAGGTAGAAGGCACATGGAAGGAGATGAGTGAATACTGCTCGAGAGACATCAACTAGTTTATTGTAAATTTCTCCAAAACACGCTTTGCATTCAAATCTCTCTGTGTGTTAGGACAAAATCATCTAAGAAGGACATTATGTCACTTGCCTAGTTCCAGTTTCATCAGCCTACCCATCCCACGCAATGAAGCTTCCTTGTTTGTGGTTAGGAATGCAACACAAGGGCTTTGTTTGAATTACACCCACACACAAAACTTAGTTTGCTCAATTTTAAAATTAAATGGTCCTCTGACTCTTATTGATATGCTCATGATGTAATGTGCTTTAGGAAAATATTTGCTTATCTTCTTTAAGATCAAAGTGATCCTAAAAGGTAAAGCACGCTGTGCTCTTTAGGAATGCTTATTAAATTACTTGCATCATTGAAAAGGTCAGTAAACAGCTGTTCGACTTTTTTGGTTATCTCCAGGTACAGTGAATTTTATTTTAAAAATGAGTTGTTAATACTTGGCTTTTTAATAGGTAACACATGTACATGGTATACAATTCAAAAGTTACAAAAGGAAATACTTGAAAAATAAATGTTTCTCCCCAGAGGCAGTCATTGATTGGTTCTAGTTTCTCAAGAATTCTTCCAGAAATATTCTTTACATTAATAAACAGAAGTATGTTTTCCCCCATGTTCAGCAGCATACTGTATGCACAGTTTTGTGTCTTAATTTTGTTTCTTTTACCATATATTTTGGAGCTATTTCCAAGTCAACATGTATAGTTCTTTTAATGACTACATGCATCTTCCATTGTATGGAGGTACCACACTGACTTAACTGGTCTGCTGTTGATAGGCATTTAGGTTGTGTTTCAGTCTTTTGATGAATATGTTACTTAAAAATTGTCTTGCTGAATGTTACCAAATTGCTCTTTATTCAGACTGAATGTTGGTGGGCTGTATTTTGGTCATCTTTTTCATTGTTCTTTTTCCTCATGTCATCTCTAAATTGCATATTTTGGAAGACTATTGTAAAACAGATTTATCTCTGAAACCTCCCAACATATGTTCTGCATCCAAATGAAAGGGCTGTGTTTTTCAGGACCTATCGATTTGTTTGTTTCACAAGCATCCTGTTCTTAATGTGTTACAACTGTGATGAAATCTACGCATCCTCCCCACACACACTTCCATCCCTGAAAGTCAAAGTTGCTCAGTCCTGTCCAACTCTTTGTGACCCCGTGGACTATATAGTTCATGGATTTCTCCAGGCTGGAATATTGGAGTGGGTAGCCTTCCCCTTCTCCAGGGGCTCTTCCCAACCCAGGGATCAAATCCAGGTCTGCCGCACTGCAGGTGGATTCTTTACCAGCTGAGCCACAAGGGAAACTCCCACCCCTAATCCAAGGCAAACAGCCAACCTCTGCAGTCTACTCTGGAGAAGCATCTTCCCAAGGTGAGTGTCCTGTCTTGGCATTGCAAGTCTTGGGCACTTTATCTTTACTGTAAGAATTATTTCTTTATAGTTTATTATGTATTAGAGAAATACTTCATTTGGTACCCCTCCCCTCCAGAATGTAAGCTTAAGAGCAGAGAACATATCTTAGTTATTAAATCTTTTCAATATCATTAGTGCAGTTTCAGCACTTCAGTCCTCACCTGTCATGCCCCTTGATCCCCACCCACCGCATCGAGCCTCTCACTCGTCCCTCTAGAGGACAGTGGTTGTGAAGTTCAGTCCTTTCAGCTGTCCTCCCACCCTCTTTTATATGAGCACCACCTGACCTCCTCCTTTCTCATCCCAATGGATCTGGCTTCTCTTCCACATGAAGTCATGCTTTTCATGTCCTTCATGCCCTTCGTGTGCTCTGGAATGCTGTCCTTTCCTATTTCCTCATGAGTCTTAAGGAGCGGCAACCTCTCTTCAGCTGCACATACATCCATTCTCTGTCTCATATAGACTTGCTCGTACTTCTCATCATTTAAAATAAAACAGCAATAACACTCCCTGGCCCCCTTCTAGCCTTCTAGCTGTTCTGTTCAGTCGTGTCTGACCCTTTGTAACTCGTGGACTGTAGCCTGCCAGGCTCCACTGTCCATGGAATTCTCCAGGCAAGAATCCTGGAGTGAGTAGCCATTCCCTTCTCCAGGCGATCTTCCCAACCAGGGATCGAACCCATGCCTCTTGCATTGACCCTGAGCCACTAAGGAAGCCCCAGCCTTCTAGCTACCACCCTCTTTATCTCCTTTAGAGCCAAGTTCTTTAAAGAATTACCTCCCATTGCTATATCCGTTTTCTCTCTCATTCACCTCTTCAGTTCAGTTCAGTTGCTCAGTTGTGTCTGACTCTTTGCGACCCCATGAATTGCAGCACGCCAGGCCTCCCTGTACATCACCAACTCCTGGAGTTCTCCCAAACTCATGTCCATCTAGTCGGTGATGCCATCCAGCCATCTCACCCTGTCGTCCCCTTCTTCTCCTGCCCCCAGTCCCTCCCAGCATCAAGGTCTTTTCCAGTGAGTCAACTCTTCGCATGAGATGGCCAAAGTATTGGAGTTTCAGCCTCAGCATCAGTCCTTCCAATAAACACCCAGGACTGATCTCCTTTAGGATGGACTGGTTGGATCTCCTGTAGTCCAAGGGATTCTCAAGAGTCTTCTCCAACACCACAGTTCAAAAGCATCAATTCTTCGGCGCTCAGCTTTCTTCACAGTCCAACTCTCACATCCATACATGACCACAGGAAAAACCATAGCCTTGACTAGATGGACCTTTGTTGACAAAGTAATGTCTCTGCTTTTGAATATGCTATCTATGTTGTTCATAACTTTCCTTCCAAGGAGTAACTGTCTTTTAATTTCATGGCTGCAGTCACCATCTGCAGTGATTTTGGAGCCCCCCAAAATAAAGTCTGCCACTGTTTCCACTGTTTCCCCATCTATTTCCCATGAAGTGATGGGGCCAGATGCCATGATCTTTGTTTTCTGAATGTTGAGTTTTAAGCCAACTTTTTCACTCTTCTCTTTCACTTTCATCAAGAGGCTTTTGAGTTCTTCTTCACTTTCAGCCATAAGGGTGGTGTCATCTGCATATCCGAGGTTATTGATATTTCTCCCGGCAATCTTGATTCCCGCGTGTGCTTCTTCCAGCCCAGCGTTTCTCATGATGTCCTCTGCATAGAAGTTAAATAAGCAGGGTGACAGTATACAGCCTTGACGGCCTCCTTCCCTCACCTCTTGCCTGATCCTACGCAGGCCTCTTCCCTGTCCTTCCATCGCAGAGACTTAGCAGCCATCAGTCACGTGCACTTGCAGGCACCGGCACCAGAGTAGCCTCTCTGTAGCAGCTGGAATGCTTGGCAGTTCCTTGCTCTCCCCACCCTCTCACTGGGGGATTCTGTGAAATGCCCACGCCCTCCTGGTTTCCCTCCTGCTCCTCTGGAAGCCTCTTGATAGCCCCCTCCAGCCCCCTTCCACCCCCAAATTGGGACAGTTCTCAGAGGCCTATCTTTAAGGGACTTCCTTTCAGTCTCCTAGGCACTCTGCCCAAGCAGCTCATCTTTTCTCAAAGGCCATGTGTTTCGTGCCTCCTCAGTTTCTACCTTTTGCCCAGACGCCAGTCCTGTAGCTGCCACTGCCTCCTGTCCCCCACTGCAACCCCGCAGGCACCTCACATTGCACACCCCACTGTCTCCCTCCTTCCGCACTCTGTTCCCGCCCCTCATCTCACAGTTCTTTATATAGGTGAGGAATATTACCATTCTAGCTCAGGCTACGTAAAGGCCATCCTTCCTCCTGGACTGTACTCTTCTGTGCCAGCCACATCCAGGTGCTCACTAGGCTAGGCATTAGATCTATTGTCTGTTTAAGTTCACTGCTCCTGCCTTAGTGCTGGGTCTTTATTTAATCTCTTTACCGTGGCCAGTCCAGTAGCCTCCAATCCTCTCTCTGTCTCAAATGTATTTTCATTATTGGCAGTATCTTCCTGAAACTCAAATTTGAACATGGCCCTCCTTGGCTCAGGTTCTTCAGTGGCCTCCAGTTCCATAGGGTACTGTCTGTTGCCTTCAGTGAGGCCGGCTGAGATCTGGATCCTCTTCATCTTCATCTGCTGCCTCCCCCTCACTCATCATCTAGTCTCCACTTATGTAAGCTGTTTGTACCATGTTCTTCTGTATTTTCATGCATCTGCCATGCTGTCTCTTCTACCTGGATGTGCTTCCCTTCCATTTCCCATCCCCTTCCATCTGGAGAAATCTTTCATGGCTTAGTTAACTGTGAAACCCCCAGTGACTCCCTCTCCTGAGTACACCGAGCACCTTGTACACATCTCTATTAGGGACCCCATCTCAGTGTATTACAGTGCTCTGCTTGGCTGTCACTTCTGCTACTCTGTGAGCTATTTGCGTCTAATGATACTTTGTAACCTGAGTGCCAGCATAATGGCTGCCATGTAGAAAGTGTCTGTGGATGCCCCTCGAATGAAAGGGAAGGAAATTGAAGAGCGGTCTGGACAGCTTAGATTGAAAACAGCAGTTCCCAACCTTTTTGGCACCAGGGACCAGTTTTGTGGAAGACAGTTTTTCCCCAAGTAATTGGGGGTCGGGGATGGTTTCAGGATGATTCCAGCACATTGCATTTATTGCGTACTTTATTTCTATGACTATTCCATTGTGATACATAGTGAAATAATTGCACAGCTCACCGTAATGCAGAATCAGACTGTAATGCAGGCAGTGGGGAGCAGCTATAAACACAGGTGAAGATTCACTTCTTCACACACTCACCACCTGCCATGTGGCCTGGCTCCTAACAGGCCATGGACCAGTAACCAGTCCATGGCCCGGGGGTCTGGGACCCCTGATTTAAAAGAGAGCCTACTGTTGTCTTTAAAAGCACATAGAGAATTTTTTTTCACTTAATCTAGATGAGACAGTTCCACTGATCTTCACTGTTCTCTGCACAGCCGCCTTTCCTGCTTCAGAGTCTGATTCAGAACTTTCAGCAAGATGTCTGCTCCTTCCTGAAGGAGGTGTACCAGCTGATATTAAGCCTGGGTAGCTCCATGCTACTTCAGGGTACCTCCTCTCTTCTCACCATTGAGATTTCAGTCTAGAAATCCCTGAAGTCAGTGGTAAACATCTCACTTTTTTTTTTTTTTTGTCAAAAATAAAGTTCAGCCACTCTCTGACTCTGAACTTGTACAATAGTGTAATCCTCCCTACCAAATTCAACCTCCAGCCGTGCAGTCTGAAGAACACCCACTTCTCCCCTTCAGCTTTGTCAGTTCTGTGTGTACTTAGGGGATATCTTGGCTATTATGAGTAATGCTGCAGTGAACACGGGAGTACAGATACCCCTTTAAGATCCTGATTTCAGTTTCTTTGGATAAATACCCAGTCGTGGGATTGCTGGATCCTATCGTAGCTCTATTTTAAATTTTTTTTAAGGAAACGCCATACTGTTTTCCATAGTGGCTGCACCAGTTTGCACTCTCAACAGGGCACAAGGGTTTATGCAGGAATTCTTTAAGTTTGCAATATTTGTATGTAACTGAAATCATGTCGAAATGAAAAGGAAAATAAAAATAATAATAAAGCAGAAAAAAAAACAATGGTTAGTAAGAGAAATGAACAGTAAGATGTTTTCCAGTATTTACTCGACTGTGTTCCATCTCTGAGACACAGCAGTCTCTGCTTCCAAGTCCATAAATCTCACTGGTGAAGAGATCAGTGGCGACTGCTCCTAACACGGGCGTTCGTGTGCTGTGTCTCCCCAGACGCACTGAACCTGCAGGCCGGCCTCATTCTTGGCACTCGACCAAACTTGGGGAGAACCAACCCGATGCCAGCATGATGCAGATATCTCAGGGCACGATTGGCACGCCTTGGCCCCAGAGCTACCATTCCAGGTAAGTGACCACAGCTGAGACCTGGGGGTGGGGGTGCAGTTTGCTTTCAAATGCTCTGTTCCCAGAAAGGATTGTTTTCTTTTACTTACCCCAAGTATTAAGTCTCTCTACCCACTATCCGCATCGTCTTAAAAGCCCTGACGTGCATATGAGTCATCACCTTCTGGGCTAGACTAGCGTGGAGAGAGGCCAGGGTTATTTTGAACAATGACTAGCCATTTGAGATATTTATGGGGTTTATTGATCCTCAATCAGACATTTCTCAATTACACACCATAGCACTATAGCAGAAAAACGGACGGCTCCCTCCCTTGATGCTTCACATCCTTTTAGTCAAATAGGTATCTATTTTTTATCTGAATGGTTTTATTCAGTGTTTGAACTTCCCACTTGGTTTTTCTCTCTCTGTTAAAGCCAGTTATCCAACTTAGCTCCAGTCAAAGCAGTTAACACACTGAGGACTGTTCAGTATGTACATCATCTCATGCGGTCCTTCGTATGCACCTTTGAAACAGATATAGTCTTCTTGACTCCATTTCATAGGACAGGATGTTGAAGCTGGAGAGATGGGTTTGTCCAGGCTCAAACATCTGCTCAGTACCTGAGTCATGAATCAAATCCAAGCCAGGTTTCAAAGCCATTGCCCATAACCTCATGTACTTCTTCTATACTAGCTGTATGAGTCATCTTTCTTCTGCTTGTCTTATTGCTCCAGCAGTCAAGGTCCAGTCTGGAAAAAGCAGAGCCATCACGAGTGATGCAGGAGAAGGGATTTATTACAGTAATCAGACCTGACACAATTGAAGGGGACTGAGGAGAAGGGAGCCAAGCTTGACCCGCCCCCCGCCCCAGACCTATTAAAGAATGAAGTCAGGACACCCCTGCATTTACTTCAGACTTGGAGCCATGCAAATTGGAGTCCATCTCCTGAAGCCAGGGAGGCAGGCCCTGTTGCTTACCACTTTTTGGAAGTACTTGGATATAGGTTATTAGTAGTGAGGCAGGAGGGCTTCCCAGGTGGTGCCAGTGGTAAACAATCCGCCTGCCAATGCAGGAGACACAGGATACGCGGATTCAGTTCCTGGGTTGGGAAGATCCCCTGCAGAAGGAAGTGGCAACCCACTCCAGTATTCTTGCCTGGATAATTCCATGGACAGGGAATTTGGTAGGCTACAGTCCATGGGATCATAAAGAGTCGGACACAACTGAGTGGCCAGGCACAAAATGCTGGTCAGTATCAGGGAGGGGAGGATGTTGCTGGAAGGATTACTTAACAAACAGATGGTGGCTACACATTTGGTGAGGCCGAGACTCAGAATCCCCATGACCCACGTCTGCTCAGATCAAGGGCCAAATAAATGCTAGAGCTCTGACTGGTGGGCATGGCCTGTTAGGATACTTTTTGATCGCCCTCCTTGTTACAGACATTCCTTTCCCTTGCCCACAGCGCTCCCCGTAATTCTGAAAAAATTTCACCGTCTGAGCCCTGTGTGCTCCAGGAACACAGCCCCAGCAGGGCTCACGTGGAGGCACAGTGCTTTTGCTCTGTGGGCATGGCCGTGTTACAGGCTTTTAGGTTAGATGCGGGGGCCCAGCTGTGGAAGTGACACCAGATGGTGAGGTACTTGGGCTTATAAATCAGACCTCAGTTTCAATCTCAGTTTCATTACCTACTGCATAAGGTTGAGCAAAGCACTTAACCGCTTTGATCTTGGTTTCTTTGTCTGTAAAATGAAATTAATAATATATATCTCATTGGATCATAGTGAGGATTAAACAAAGTAAGATGTAAGACAGTGTAGTTCCTGGAACATAGTGAGCACTCAGTAATTATGAAAAGTAATTATAATAATTAAGGCTGAAAACTTGTCAGAGACACAGTGAAACATAATAATGAACGAGGTTAATGGCATGAACCAGTACACATTTATAAAATGCAGGAGTATTAACAGGGTACCCCTCCTAACCACTAACCTTTGTTGATGTTCAGTTGCTAAGTTGTGTCCCACTGTTTGCGACTGCATGTCAGACCCCATATTGGAGCCTGCCAAGCTCCTCTGTCCATGGAATTCTCCAGGCAAGAATTCCGGAGTGGGTAGCCATTCCCTTCTCCAAGGGATCTTCCCAAACCAGGGATCAAACCCAGGTCTCCTGCATTGCAGGCGGATTATTTACCACTGAGCCAGCAGGGAAGCCCATTAACCTTAGGAGGCCCTTAAATCTGAAGTCATACTATGACCTAAATATACACTGGGCTGAAGACAGAAATAAGACAATTGCAATTGGTGCCTAGAGTCACTGCCCACAGTAACTATGGTGAGCTTCCAGAGGCCCCAGGAGAGTCGCAGTGTTGACATTAGAAGTGCAATACTCTACAGGCTCTGCTTTTCCACTTGCTGTTTCTTCCTCATCCCACCCTCCAGAGGGGTTTAGGCAGATGGAGCCTGCACTGGACCTACCACTCTGCCCTCTAATGCAAGCTTCGGAGCAGCCTTCCCTGACACAATGACTGTCAACACAAAATCTCTGGGTGGGGGTACAGGAGGAGAAAGGAAAGCTTGGGTTACCCCAAAATGACACATCCATGTGGATTTTCTTCTACCCCAGCTCAAAGCATCCTGTGGTCTGTTCATTCCATGCCTTGGGTTCGCAGCTCTGAGCTCTGCTCATAAGGGCTGCCCTTTGGCAGCTGTAGCTGGAGAAGCTCTCCTGGTACATTTCTGAGGGGCACAGTGGCATCTAGTGGTCTGGTGGGCAGCATCCCTGTGACAGCGTTCACACAGCCTCGTCCTAAATATGTGGATCTGTTTCTCATTAAGAAGCAGGAAAAGGAGAGGGAGCTCAAGGGATGGGGAGGGGCAGGAGAGAGGGAGAGAGACGTTCAAAGAGACAGAAGATATGTAATTTTCACCGCCTGCAAACTGGCTCAGATCTGAAATTTCACTGCAACTGTGTTCCAGCTGCTTTCTCTCAGATCCTTGTCACTGTCCTTCTGCTGTCCTACAGAAATCTCACAATGGTCCTAAAGTATTAGGACTTCTAAAGTACATAGTACTTTAGGAAAAACCTCCAAAAAATCCTGTAGTCTAGTCCCCTCCCAAGAGGCTGAAATAACACCATCACAATACTAAAGAACCAGTACATGCTCATTGATTCATTCCTCTAACAAATATGTATGGAATACCTACTATGTCTGAGATAATTTTTAGTTATTGAGAGTGCAAGACTGAGCAAGACATCAAAAAGTAGTATTTATTGTTTCCCCAGGTATGTTCCATGGAATGATAATCCATTAGATGCTCCTTGGGGAAAACTGTCTAGGGTCATGTAAGTTTAGAAATCACTGCTTGGGACTTCCCTGGTGGTCCAGTGGTTAAGACTTCGCCTGCCAGGGCAGGAGTGCGGGTTTAACCCCTGGTCAGAGAACATGTGGGATATTACCCACATGCCTTGTGGCCAAAAAATCAAAATACAAAGCAGAAACAATATTGTAACAAATTCAATAAAGACTTTAAAAGTGGTCTACATTAAAAAAAACTTAAAGCACTGCTTAGTATATTTGCCTTGCAGAATATCACATGAACAAATTTATTAAGGACTCGGATGTCTTAAATTACAATTATTTACCTTACCTGGAGAAGGCAATGGCACCCCACTCCAGTACTCTTGCCTGGAAAATCCCATCGACGGAGGAGCCTGGTGGGCTGCAGTCCATGGGGTTGCTAAGAGTCGGACACGACTGAGCAACTTCACTTTCACTTTTCACTTGCATGCATTGGAGAAGGAGATGGCAACCCACTCCAGTGTTCTTGCCTGGAGAATCCCAGGGACGAGGGAGCCTGGTGGGCTGCTGTCTATGGGGTCGCACAGAGTCGCACACGACTGAAGTGACTTAGCAGCAGCCCAGTATTTTCCAGACATATTTTATCATCTGAGGAATTAATTAATGTTCTGGTAGTACACCTTAGGAAATGTTTTCATATAATTGTTTTGTGCTCCTTGTTATGTTTTAAGTATTTAGGAAATACTTTTAAACAGAGGTGATGTAATATCAAGTAGTAGTAAGTGCTGTGAAGATAATAAAGCAGAGCAGCAAGAAATACGGAGAGGGGAGGTACTTTTAAGATAGTGAATGGCAGGAAGTATTCTCCGATGCAGTCATGAATAAAGGAAGGGAGTGAGCCAGGTGAAGAGCATTCCTTATGGTGGGAACAGTGAGTACAAAGGCCCTGAGTCCCTGATGTGGGAACATATTTCATGGGTTTGAGAGGCCATCAGTGGCCATTATGCCAGAGTGCAGTGAGCAAGGAGGAGAGCAATGGGAAACGAGGGTAGAGAAGTCGTCAGACCACAGTGAGAACTCTGACATGCTTGACACACTCATCTTGAGAGTAAGGATGTCTCTGTGTGGGCTGGAACTGCTGCAGGATTGAAGACCTGCATGTCAGGTTCTTGGCAGCCATCTGTAAGAGTGCCATCTTGGAAGCAGGAATGGCAGGGGTGATCAGAATGACTGCTTCCAGAATGTGGTAGAAGAACTTGTTGATACAGGGTGATGTCAGGGCACTCCGTGGCATGGCATAGGTCACTGGGTCTTAGTCCCCAGGCAGCTTGGAAATGAGAATTTGGGGAGACAAAGCCCTTCCTGAGTAGCAGTGAAGAGTAAGAATGGTCCTCATGGGATGCATTCCATCTGAGGATTGGTGGGTTAAGTGTCCTTTGGCCGCAAGACGGAACCCACTCTACCCTTGCTTGGCTCGAGATACGTTTACCAGTGAGTTCATGTTTCTAGATCCATCTGTATTTTGCGATGGCATTTCCTCCGATTCAGCAGTGTTTCAGTTAACCCATCAGTTTATTCACTTTGATTTTTTTTTTTTTCACATGTTCCTAAATTAGATCTGGCTTATCCTTTTAGTGAAAGACTGCTAAAATTCTTAGCAGTGGGGAGGAGGATTAAGTAGTGTCTACCACCTGCATGGAATTGGTGAGCAAAAACAGCCCTTGTGGAATCTACTGCTTCCGTGTCCCCTTGAAGTATTAACTCTGAGTCTTCTGTTAGAGGAGATAAACAGGAGCACAAGTGGGTCATAGGGGATTATCCTCAGTCACGTCATGTGCATCTTCAGCACATCCTCTTCATTTGGGGGTGGGGGGGTAAATGCTGGTAGTGATATATGCCGTGACATGGAGTGCCAGGACTGGCTTCCCTAATCTGGTTGAGATTAACCCTTCCTTCCTCCTTGAATTTATACCTGTCCCTGCCAAAGCAAGATGTTCCATTCAGTAAGTTTACTTGCCCTGAAAAAGAAATATTATTCTGGGGGGGCAATTGCTGAAAATGTAGTCTTCTTTTCCTTGAATTCTGCTCCAGTTTTGACTCAGAATATGATCCTTCTAGTCTCCTCCCGTATACTCTGGAGACAGTCCAGCAAAGCATTATCACCTACTCAGCCATTAAGACACCATATTTACTTATATGACATCTAGAAATATAATAATAGCTCCATGGATTTTAATAGTGTTTAAATGCCTATTCATTTAAAAATGAAAAGCCTCAGGCAAGAACTCTTCGTTTTCTTTATTCTTTTTGTGACCCTATGGACTGTAGCCCACCATGCTTCTCTGTCCATGGGATTTTCCAGGCAAGAATCCTGGAGTGGGTTGCCATTTCCTCCTCCAGAGAATCCTCCTGACCCAAGGATCGAACCTGTGTCTCCTGCATTACAGGCAAATTCTTTACCGCTGAGCCACCAGGGAAACCCTCTTTAGAGAACAGTGAATCACAAATGTTTGAACTATTGAGACTGCTGTTTGATTTTTGAGCTACTTATTCCTTCCTATATCTCTACTCTCTCTCGCCCATGCTGGGTGAAGTATATTTGGGGTTTATAATTAAAGGTAGCTATAAGTAATTCTGTCTTATGGCAACTTTTTGGAGGAGCTAGTGAAGGAAAAAGTCTTACTGTCCAGCGTATGAGGCTTTGCCCAGACTCTGGGAAGTTGTCCATGGGTGATGGTCTCCCAGCACCTGAGAGCCTCCCGTGATTAAGACTTCTTAGCCAGTCTGCTTTTCCTCTCTCATCCACTTTTGCTAGCTCTCAATTTTTCTGAGTATTCTCTCATTCAGTTTTGTGTTTGGCTTTCTTACCACAAACAAATTGTCTCTTGTACAGTGGAAATTCCAGGAAGATTGCCAGGGAGTAGCCCTTCAACTCCATAAAAAGGAAAGATATTAACTAAAACCGGGGACATGTGCACAGTCTCCCTCAGCCATCCGCGTGCCTGGTCTCTTACTAAGCTTTCCCCTTCTTCCCACAGACGCCCCAAGAGACACAAAATGTCAGTCTCTGTCCCTCTAACTCATCTCGCCCTCCGCTTTCCTTGCCCACCTCTCTCATTTTTTGGGCACGTGCAGAATGTCACTTCCGGCACAGAACACAGTATATCATCGTGTTGCCTGAGCCCAAAGGCCCACGTGGTGTCCTCCTGCTCCCCACTTCTCCCCTGGCGAGCCTGGGTGATTAATTAGAGACACATAGGTTACGGTGTTGGGCAGTTACTCCTAGTGATGACACGTAGGGAGGCCGAGCAAGGCCCAAATATGGTCCTTTTACCCACCCTTCCAGAAACCAAACATCTTGCACAACAGTCCATTTATAAGCTAGTCCTGTGCCTGGAAGCCTACTGAACAATCAGGGCTCACCGCTGACTGCCCTGCCTCCCTTTCTTCCAGCTCCTCCACCAGTGACCTCTCCGGCTATGACCACGCATATCTGAGGCAGAGCCCTGACCGGTGCAGCTCCCAGGGGAGCATGGAGAGCCTGGAGGCCGGCGGGGGATACCCACCCTGCCACCTTCTCTCCCCGGCCAAGTCCACCAGCAGCATTGACCAGCTCAGCCACCTCCACAGCAAGAGAGATTCGGCTTACAGCTCCTTCTCCACCAGTTCCAGCATCCTCGAGTATCCACCCCCTGGCGTCTCTGGCCGGGAGCGTTCGGGCTCCATGGACACCACTTCTGCTCGAGGTGGCCTCCTAGAAGGGATGAAGCAGGCAGATATTCGCTATGTTAAGACAGTCTATGACCCCCGGAGGGGGGTCTCAGCAGAGTATGAGGTGAACTCTTCAGGCCTGCTTCTCCAAGGTAGGGAGACCCGAGCCTCAACTGATGGTCAGGGCTACAATAAATTCCATAATGTTCCTCGGGGCAAAGGTGCACCACCCTCTTCCTGGAGCCAGCAGTGTCCCGGTTCCTTAGAGACCACTGTGGACAACTTGCCTCCTAAAGTGGGTGCGCCCCTGCCCCCAGCTCGGAGTGACAGTTATGCAGCCTTCCGGCAGCGAGAGAGGCCCAGCTCCTGGTCTAGCCTAGATCAGAAACGGTTCTGCCGACCTCCAGCAAACTCTGCAGGCACCCTGAAATCTCCCTTCATAGAGGAACAGCTGCATACTGTGCTAGAGAAGAGCCCAGAAAACAGCCCTCCAGTGAAGCCCAAGCACAATTATACCCAGAAGGCCCAGCCCGGCCAACCTCTGCTGCCGACTGGCATCTACCCGGTACCTTCCCTGGAGCCACACTTCGCCCAGGTGCCCCGGCCTTCTGTGAGTGGAAATGGTACCCTCTACCCTGCCCTGGCCAAGGAGGGTGGGTACACACCTCCTCAGGGAGCGTGCGACAGAATGGCTGCCCTTGATGAGAATGGGAACCAAAACGGATCTAGCAGGCCTGGCTTCGCCTTCTGCCAGGCCTTAGAACGGGACTCAGTGTCCCTAGTAGAGAGGAAACCTGAAACTTCAGCCAAATGTGTCCCCTATAAAGTCCATTTTCCCTCAGTGCCTGAGAACGAGGAGGAGACCTCCCTGAAGAGACTTCTCACACCTCTAGAAGGCCACAGCCCACATCCCAGTGAGAGAAAGAGCACCCAGGGCAACAGATATTCTAATTACCACAGCCTCCAATCCCCTCAGGCTCAGGTGTGGGAAGTGGGTGAAGACAAGAGATCCTTCCTGCCTTCAGAGCCTTGGGAGGGGGATTCCCATGAAGACCACAATGCCAACCTCCGGGGGAGGCTCCACGGAGGCAGCCTGGGCCAGAGTATGCCAGGCAGCTTTGGCAAGACTGCAGCTGCCTTCTCCTCCCTCCAGAACATTCCTGAGAGTCTAAGAAGGCAAAGCAGCTTGGATCTCGGAGCAGCAGCCCAGGAAGTCTACCTGGAAGGCTCATCCACCTGTGCAGTCAATGCCAAGGGAGAAGAGTCTGGAAGGACTGCTGTTGCTGATCACAAGAGCCAGCTGGACAGGTCGGTGTCCTATCCAAGGCCCGAGGGGAGAACCTTGGCCTCTTTCCAGAGTTCAGACCCAACGTATGAAGAGCCGCCCTCCCCATCCCCACAGGAGACCTCCAGTCTGGGCCGGAGGAGGCTGAGTTCCAGCAGCACCTCGGCTCTGCAGGGCTTTCAGTACGGGAAGCCCCACTGCTCCGTGCTGGAGAAGGTTTCCAAGATCGAGCAGCGAGAGCAGGCTGGCCAGAGACCCCCGAGTGCCGGCGGCTCTACTTACGGCTATAATTACAGGCCCCACAGGACACTCCCAGCCTCCAATACTTTGGGGAATGACTCGGAGGAGACTAAAGGCCGTATACATTTTTCCGAACTCACTGAACCCCTAGGCAATGGAGAACAGCACTTCAAAAACGGGGAGCCAAAGTCAGAAGAGGTTTCCTGGCAGCCGTGTGGTCAACAGTCGAGGCGGGCTGTGGAGGGTGGCCGGGGTGCCCCACTCCGGGGTGGAGAGCCCCCGAGGCGGGACGCCCGTCTGCTCCGCAGCCAGAGCAGCTTCCAGCTCTTCAGCGAGGCCGAGAAGGAGGCCATGTGGTCGGACGACAGGCCCCGCATGCCAGAGTCGACTGTGCAGGAGGCCCCCTTCAGCCGCGCCTACCGGAACAGCATCAAGGATGCACAGTCCCGCGTCCTGGGAGCCACGTCCTTCCGACGCCGGGACCTCGAGCCTGGGACGTCTGTGGCCTCCAGGCCCTGGCGCCTGCGACCCGCCTCGGCCCACGTAGGGCTGCGCAGCCCGGAGGCACCGATTTCCGCCTCCCCGCACACCCCGCGCGAGCGGCACAGCGTGACCCCGGCCGAGGGGGACCCTGCCCGCCTCGCGCCCCCTGCTGCCCGGAGGGGCCCGCGCCGGCATCTGACCACCGAGCAGAAGAAGCGCTCGTACTCAGAGCCCGAGAAGATGCACGAGGTGGGGGTCTCGGAGGAACCCGAGCCCGAGCCCCCTGGGCCGCCGAGGAAGGGGCCGCATTTCATGGAGGGCTCGGTGACTGACCGGCGCCGCATCTTCGAGCGAGACGGCAGGGCCTGCTCTACCCTCAGCCTGTCGGGGCCTGAGCTGAAGCAGTTCCAGCAGAGCGCACTGGCCGACTACATTCAGCGCAAGACCGGCAAGCGGCCTGCGGGCGCCGGCTGTGGCCTGCAGGAGCCGGGGCGGCTGCTGGAGCGCACCCAGAGCACCTACCTCCAGCCCGAGGGCCCGGGCCTCACCGCGGCTTCCAGTCTCTGCTCGCTTCGGGAGCCCAGCCTGCCGCCCCGCAGGGAGACCGCCCTTCTGCCAGCCACTGTGGTGGGGAGTACTGGGGAGACCCAGCGGGGCCCCCGAGATCGCAGCAGCTCGTTTGCCAGCGGCCGCCACCTTGGGGAAAGGCACCGCGGGGACTCAGCGCCGAGAGAACTGCTCAGTGGAGCTAACAATGGATCAAAGGGCCCCCAGAGACTGAACGGTACCCCAGGGGAACCCTCCCCGTGGGGGGCCACAGCTGGGAGGGCCGCGAAGTCCATGTCGGCTGAGGACCTGCTGGAGCGCTCAGACGTCCAGGCTGTCCCTGTCCACATGAGGTCCCGGTCATCTCCCACCGCCGACAAGCGCCAGGTACGTGCAGCCAGCGGATCCTAGCACTACCGCTTCAGTCCGCAAAGCCTTAGTGCGACTCCTCTAACCCCTCCTTCCCCCTTTGTTTTTCTTTAGCGTGCAAGAGAGCAGCATTTGTTTTCCTAAGGGGAGTCTTTCTCAGTGCCCCTATCTGATGAGATCCTTACAGAAATAGAGATATTCATAGGTATCTATAAAGTTGTGTCTTATGTAGAAACATATGTCAATATAGATATCTATATATGTGTATCTATAGATACATATACACACACATAGTAGGCCTCATTTCTGGTTTTGCACTGGAATGGAAAATATTCGGGAAAATTCCAGAGAGTTCCAAAAAACAAAACTTGAATTTGCCAGCACACCAGCAATTACTTATATAGTATTTGCATTATAAGTAGGTTATATGCAAATATTATGCCATTTTACATAGCATCAGGGAGATTTTGTTATCCATCCCAGGGGATCCTGTAGCTGCAGAGAGTCAAAGGTGACTGAGCACAGCACTCGAAGACAACTGTATATAATATATTTACACATATATGTATATATGCTATGCTATGCTATGCTAAGTCACTTCAGTGGTGTCCGACTCTGTGCGACCCCAGAGACGGCAGCCCACCAGGCTTCCCCGTCCCTGGGATTCTCCAGGCAAGAACACTGGAGTGGGTTGCCATTTCCTTCTCCAATGCAGGAAAGTGAAAAGTGAAAGTGAAATCACTCAGTCCTGTCGGACTCTTAGCAACCCCATGGACTGCAGCCCACCAGGCTCCTCTGTCCATGGGATTCTCCAGGCAAGAGTACTGGAGTGGGGTGCCATTTCCTTCTCCAATGCATGAAAGTGAAAAGTAGTATGTGCATATTATATTTATTGTTCAGTTGTTCGATTGTGTCCGACTCTTTGTGACCCCATGGACTGCAGTATGTACGTGTAAAAATTATATTTTAGTGTCATCCACTTCTCAGTGTAAGAATTACATTAGGAAAAGTTAGGGATATCTTTTTATCTTTCATGATTTTTGTTTTGCTTTTTTTTTTGCCCCCCAAGTTCGTGCAATAGAAGCTGTGTCTTAGTATTTTAACGATTTTTATCTTGGTACCCTCTTTTGTTTCTGTTGGACTTTTGCATTAACACAATAGGTATTGTTATTGACTTTGATCATTGTTTGTTATTGAGTTCCAGGCCCTCAACTCAGAATGCTTTAACATTTAGGAGTGGATACATGCATAGTCATGTCCGACTCTTTGCAACCTCATGGACTGTAGCCCACCAGGGTTCTCTGTCCATGGGATTTTCCAGGCAAAAATACTGGAGTGAGTTGCCATTTCTTTCTCCAGGGTATCTTCCCGACCCAGGGATCGAACCCACATCTCTGGCACCTCCTGCACTGGCAGGCAGATTGTTTACCACTAGCACCACTTGGGAAGCCCCACTTTTACATTTATTATCTCATTAATCCTCAAAATAATCCTGTGTAGTAGAATATATTATCCATGTGCCATGCTGTGCTTAGTCTCTCAGTGTGTCCGACTCTGGGCAAGCCTATGGACTGTAGCCCACCAGGCTACTCTGTTCATGGGAATTCTCCAGGCAAGAACACTGCAGTGGGTTGCCATGCCCTCCTCCAGGGGATCTCCCCAACCCAGGGATGGAACCCACTGTAGGAGGATTCTTTACTGTCTGAGCCACCAGGGAAGCCCATATTATCCATATCAAATTCATATCTCTGTCTCTTTCTTTATATTATCTTGACGAGATAGGAGAATGCCAGACTTTCAAATTCTCACATTAAAGGATTTTTCTCATAAAGTCTCCCAGCTGTGGATACATCATGAGGAACTTTCCCCTGGAAATGTTAGGAGAGCTGGGAATAAAGTCCAAGCACTCTGACTCCCAGGGCTCTGTTAGTTTCCCTACTTCATAGCCTGTCTCCAGGCTTTACTTGCACTGCAGCTCGGTGGCATACCTCATGATTCCCTTCCCAGATCAGAAGATACAAGGAAGTCACATATATTTTACCACAAGGGGAGAACACCCCTCCATTGACCCTTCAGAGAGTCTCTTTTCTCCAGTAGAGAGTACAGTGATCTAACAAGCATTTGTAGAGCCTATGTTTTATGAACAGGACTGCATTATAGGTTTGAAAGAAACATAAAGGGAAATAAAGGTCATGCCTTTCTGGGGGTTACAATTGAGCAAAGAATATGTACTTATATACAGATAACACAAATGGTGAGTGCTTTGGGAGTGATCATAAATAACATGCTATGGGAGGGACACTGATTAGTTCTAATTGAGGGGATCTGAAAGAGCATCTCTTGAAAGAGAAGGGATTTGAACACACACAGCCTTCTGAGGGAAAATACCACTCCCGTCCACACACTTTCTCTTAAGAAATATTTTCTCCCCAGTATAAACCACCACCACCCCCACACACATCCACATAGAATCTATAGAAGCAATCCTCCATAAGCCTCCAATAGCTTTTTTTCTCCCCTTGGAATGATGAACAGAGCTAATTTCCAGTGCTTATCCTACCTCTAAGAACACTTGAACAATCCATATATGTAGGTGCTCTGGTGGTCCAGTGAGTGGTTAAGACTCCATGCTTCCACTGCAGGGGGCCCGGTTTTGATCCCTGGTCCGAGAACTAAGAAAAAACATGGTCCATGTATGTAGCATGCCATTCCAGCTAGTTTGATAGGCTTCAGAGGCTCACTACATAGCAGGGCAAGCATTTTCATTTCTCTCCCCATGTTCTAAAGAAAATAGAAATGTTTAGGTGAAAACCAAATCCTCTTCTGTTGTTAATTCCTCGCTACATGTCATTATTCTCTTCTGGGGAAGTGGTTGGATGGTTCTGAATATTATTTTGCCTTCCCTTCCAAATATTTCTTAAACCTGATAAACTGGGAAATAGAGCTCAAACATAGGCAGAATAGAAGAATGATCCCAATTAAATCCCAATTCTTGGGTATTATTTGAAAAACTTTCTAGAGATAGCTAAACACACAACATTATTTATGTCCTCTTTAATATAGCGACTGCCATATTTAGAAAGTGGGGGATGTGATGGGGGGAATGGAATATTTCAACGTGAAATATTGCTGCTTTGCTCCTGCAGATTCTGAACATAGTTTATCACCCCCAGATGGCAGTTTCACCAAGACCTTGTTCTCAGCTTTCCCCCTGCATTCCCTTGCTCAGCAGTCTGACCATGCCTGCCCTGAGACCTATTCCCCGGCAAGGTCTGCCCCTTACATCTTCTTCATATATCCATTGTCTTCCTTGGTTGTAGAACTAGTTAAAAACAAAACTAGTCTCCACGTAATTATTGTGGTTATTATTTCAAGATACTATTATTTATTTGAATAAAGTCCAGGAACTTTTACCATTGTCATTAAGCTTTGGTGAAGGTGTTAAATAAGGATTTTTCTCATCTCAGCTTGAGAGAACTCTGAGAAATTAAGTGACCCTGTAGAGACTAAACCGTCTGCCTGAGTTAAACCGAAAATATGGAGTCTGTTTCTGGTGCCAGCTCAGTCAATAGCCTCCCAAACAACTGCAGCTTGTTCCTGCCAGCCAGATGCTAATAGCACAGGATTTTGCAAGCTTTGGACCAGGATTCAGCTCCGTTTCAAAGGTCCATTAGTGAGGATAGTTTCTGCTTGCAAAACAAGGTCAGCGCAGAAATTGATTTCTCTGTTTATAAAATTTGGTCGTTCTTGGGTCTGAAATGATGGCTGCAGAAGGCTGCTGCCACTTATAGCCTAAGACCTGCTCAGACACTCAGCAGACCCAGGCCAGCCCCTTAGCCAGCTGTGGTCATCTCTGAACAAACCACCCCTTGTTCCCTCTCCTTTAATTCCTCTTAATTTGAAAAGTGTAATTGCAGAACAAATGAATATTAGTGATGCAGCTGAAGTGCCCATCAAATTCTTGGCTGCTTTCTGTTTTCTAAGACACTTTAGAAAACTTAACTGATTTAAATTAGGTAGGCCCTGCAAAGCAGCTGGAAAAAATTCAAACATTTTTGCCTTGGAGATGGAAATTTATACCCATTCAATGCATAGATCTAAAATATAGCAGAAGCTATAAAAAGAAATCTTTTGGAGAAGTGAGATTTCTGGTGGGGTATTTTTTTGTCCCCCAGATGTTGAGGTAGAGTCTTCTCTGGTTCTCACTGTGTTTTCAAAGATCTTCATTTCTTGTATGTGACACGTTCACCATGTGAAGGTGTGACAAACATTTCATTGCTGAGGAAATTTGCATGGAACCCCACAATGTTGGTTAATAGTCTCGATTCTGTAGGATACAGCTTGCCAATCATTTTTAGTACTTCTCAACAAGTACCCATTCAAGCTTGGAGATAAGTAACAATCACTTTCCACAAAATGTGAAATTGCAAATAGCTACTATTAACTAAATGTTCACGATGTGCTAGTCACTGTGTTTTATAAGCATAAAACTAATCCTACATCTATGCAAAGGAGGAAATACTGTTGTTATTCCCATATTACAGATGAGGAAACTAAGGCATAGAAAAACTGAGGAATTTGCCCTACCTGGTGGAAGTGAGGTTTGACTCCCTACTGTCTTAACTCCAGAGGTTTTTAAGTCACTATACCGTGCTGCCTCCTGGTATAAAAAAAGACTGAGAGATGAGAGTTAAACATCTTATATCTGAAAACTCTAGCCAGTGAATTGATTTCATTTTAACATTTATCAATTACTACTACTTAAATAATATTTTTTAAAATTTCTAATTCATTTTAGCAGATACTTGATACTCCAAGGTAGATGAATATTGTCTTCATGTTTTATTGGTCGTAGAGATATTAGGATATCTTAATTCAGAACTCAAAGAGTGAGAATCAGAATTTGCTAGGATTTAAGTTTATAGTTTTAAGTGTAGGGTGCCTAATAAAGAATAAGAACTGGTGTACTTCTCAGTCAGTCAAACAAAGTTAGAGACCAAAAAAAAGACAGTTAATGAGTGGTATCACTCTGTATCCCCCATAGCCACTGCTTTTTCCTAAATTGTCATAGAAGTTTATACTGCTTACCAGTTTATAGAAAATCAAGTAGTCTTTGGCAGTGCATACTTACCCAATCAAAGCAAATATGTGCAGCAGGAATGCATCCTCCTTGGGTTTTCTACTAGGTTGGGAAGGAATTTCCCTTCAGTCCAAATGGTGTTTCCATTGACAGAAGATGTAAAAATTTCTCTCAGTTGTCTATTACTGGCTCTCAGTTCCTTTATTTTATGCATATCCTCATAAATATCAAGCTCATGCTGTAATTTAAAGGAAGTAATAGAATGGAAGTATGTATTTGAACATTACTAGCTTTGAGGGGACCTAGGGGCACCCCACTCCAATACTCTTGCCTGGAAAATCCCATGGATGGAACAGCCTGGTAGGCTCCAGTCTGTGGGGTCGCTGGGAGTCGGGCACGACTGAGCGACTTCACTTTCACTTTTCACTTTCATGCATTGGAGAAGGAAATGGCAACCCACTCCAGTATTCTTGCCTGGAGAATCCCAGGGACGGCAGAGCCTGGTGGGCTGCTGTCTATGGGGTCGCACAGAGTCGGACACGACTGAAGTGACTTAGCAGCAGTAGCAGCAGCAGAGGCTTTTCCAGTTAACAACTGGTGAAGCTGAATATTCTTGTCAGTGAGGGAGTGGAGTGGAGAAAGACTTTAAAGAGACCATAAGAGTTTGGTTTTGTTTTGTTTTTCTCTCATTGAACAATGTGTACATTTTTTTCCCCTATATTGGAGTATAGTTGATTAACAGTGTTATGTTGATTTCATGTGTATAGCAAGGCAATTTGTCTTGGGCCTATTCTTTTTCAAGTTCTCTTCCCATTTATTTCCCTGGATTTCCCTGATAGCTCAGCTGGTAAAGAATCCGCCTGAAATGCAGGAGACCAGGGTTCGATCCCTGGGTTGGGAAGATCCCCTAGAGGAGAGAACAACTACCCACTCCAATGTTCTTGCCTGCAGAAGTCTCTGGACAGAGAAGTCTGTCAGGCGAGGTCGCAAAGAGTTAGACACGACTGAGCAACTTTCACTTCACTTCCTATTTAGGTTATTACAGAATATTGAGCAGAATTTCCTGTACTGTGCAGTAGGTCCTTGCTTGTTATAAATGGGCTGTAAGGTTTTGTGAAGAGTAGGAATTCCTATTCCATCTAATGATACTTGAGCAAATCAGAGACGCATGGAATTCTTTTTTCTCAAAGCATTGATATTTTATTGCATCCAACTCAGCCACCTCTCAACTTAAGGTTCTAAAGATCACCCTTAGGCTTTGAGGAAATCATGGTTTGAATCCCAGCTCCTTGCTGCTGCAGTTTCCGCCCTGCTCCCCATTGTTATAGATTAAATTACAGGAGAAATGTCAGGTGCCTGACATGACTCCAGGCACTTCACTTGAGGATCATAAGGAACTTGGCAGAGTATCCAACACACAGTCAATGCCCAGTAAGGGGAAGCTGTGGTTATTAATAATATTCAGGTTTGTTTCTTCTTTGGGCTTGCTCCCACCCACCTCTGGCTCTTCTTGCTTTTTAGTACCTCTATCACTGATTGGGGGGAAGGAGCAGGAAAGAAAAAGAGAAAGGGGATGAAAAGCAATTAGCCCTTTGGACAGAATAAAGGGGGAAATGCTAAAATTAAGTTTATGGATTACCTGTGGATTTAATTTTCTTGTTTTCTACCTGACTCCTGTTATCATAAATAATTGAGAGTTTTATCAAGAGCAACATCATTGTCTTCATCAGGAACCTGTACGTATGACCTGATTTTACACTATCAAAAACTGACCTATAACCCACCAGAAACCATTATATACCCATATTAAAAACAGAAACAAATGACTACCCTTGAAGTGTCCCCAGAGTTACTGATATGACATGTGGATGAGATGTTTTTCCCAGAAAGAATGTATATCAACCTGATTACAAGCCAGATTCCTATCTGATTCTTGGGATTTTGCTAAATGTAGTAAACTCTCCTTTTCTTGTCATCTCCCGTATTTCCCTGTTGCTATTTCAAAAGTTTTGCCCTTTGAATTAATTTTCATCTTTATACTTCAAATATAGCAGTTGTTTCTGAACTCTGAAGGTAATTGTTATCAGACTTCTCTTGTTTAGAAAATGTCTTGGTTAAGAGAGGCACCCAGTGAGATAGACTGAGGTTCTACCACTTGTGACCTTGGAAAAGTTAACCTCTTGGGTGTGTGTCCTCATCAATGCAGTGGGGTTAACAGTACTTCCTGAGGCTTTGAGGATAAAATGGGTTAGTATGTAACAATGCCGCCATGAGCCTGACAATAAAGAGTGGACCACCAATAAATGTTCATCTCCTTTACACCTCCACCCCCTTGGTAAATTTAAACACCGTTTGTTGGTACTAACGCTGTGCCTCTCTTCTGTTTTAAGGATGTGCTTTTGGGGGAAAACAGTAGCTTTGGTCTCATGAAGGATCCGTGTTATTTGACTGGCCCAGGTTCCAGGTATGTGTCTATAGTTATGATGCTCTTTGCCTCATGAATGCTGCTGGAGTTAAATGCTTCTGTTCATCTCTACTAGAAATTGAATTAAGATGTTATGATGTTTCATGGTGTCTTGTGCCGCCTTTTTCAGTTTGTCTAGGCTATGGGAAACCTTTTTATCCACAGATGACTTTGTCTAAGAATGATACTATTCAGAATAGGTTTTGAACATGTGCTGTTGAGGCGGTGGTTGACTTCTCGCGTGTTTACATCAGAATGGTTGATGATTGTGCTCTTCTCCAGCATGTCCTCTGACTTTCTCACGTGGGTCCTCTCTGGTGTGGCTGATCTCTTCTGGCTGTGACCCACAGGATCAGGTCTCTGAATAAGCACAAGCATTCATGAACAGCTTCACATAAGACCAATCATTGTAGGCATTTAGAAGACAGCAAGAAAGTCTTTTTTTTTTTTTTTATTGCCTTCGAAATCATTTCTCCTTAGAAAAATATTATGGATAATTTTTAGAAGTAGGATCTTTGGACTATTCACTTGGAGCTTAACGAGTAGGGATTTCCAAAGAGGATTTCCTCTGAACCACGTGTCTGTATGTAGTTTTAATGCAGCATTGTAGGACTGTCTACTGTAATCTGGTTATTACTGATGGTCATATAGTTAATCTCGCTTGTTTTTTTTAGGCCGGTTCTTTAATATTTATTATGTTTCACTCAGTCATTGTTTCTCTCTTTTTCTGTATTCATCTTCTCCATAATTCAGCCTAGTAACTGCCAGCATGGTCAGGAAGTAAGTATTAAGTTACCTCCTTCGCTGCCAAGGGCAGCCTTGTATAGCTGCTTTTGCTCCTGTAGCTCTTCTCAAAGTGAAGCAAGGAGTCAAGGTGAGGCTAAGGACGTTAGTTTGGGTGCCTTAATTCAAAGCTAGAAAGAAGAGAAGGTTGACTAGAACTAGAGCTCTGCCAAAAGAGCACTATTCTAAAGTCTAAGGTGAAACTAAAGTCAAAAAAAACAAAAAATCAAATTGCTCAATTACACAAAGGACTTGAATAGACATTCCTCCAAATAGCCAACGGGCACATGAAAAGATACTGCACATCACTAATCCACAGAGAAATGCAAGTCAAAAGCACTCTCATGAGGATGGCTACAATCAAAAAAACCTAACAAGTGTTGGGGAAGATGTGGAGAAATTGGAACCCCTGTGCACCATTGGTAGGATTACAAAGTGGTGTAACTGCCATAGGAAACACTATGGAGGTTCCTTGAAAAATTAAAAATCTGTCATGACCAAGCAACCCCACCTCTGAGTATAAACCCAAAGAATTGAAAGCAGGGTTTTGAAGGGAGATTTTTATACCCGTCTTCGCTGCAACACTACTCATGATAGCAGAGAGGGGGAAGCAACTGAGTTGTCCACAGGTGGTTGAGTGGATAAACAGAATGAGGTGTGTGCACACACTGGGATATTGTTCAGCCTTTAAAAGGAAGGAAATGCTGTCACAGCCTGCAACACGGATGAACCTTGAGGACGTTATGCTAAGTGAAATAAGCCAGTCGGAAATGCTTTACGGTTCCGTTTGTATGAGGTACCTAAAGTAGTCAGATTTGTACAAAAGCAGAGTGGCAGTTACAAGGGCTGGAGGAGTGGGGACAAGAGTTGTTGCTTGCTAGTTACCTAGCTTCAGATTCGCAAGATGAAAATGTTCTGGAGGTCTGTTTTGCAACAATATGGATATACTTAACTGAACATTTTAAAATGAATTTAAAGTAGTAAATTTTATGTTATAGGATTTTTTTAACCATATTTTAAAAAATGCTATGAGGAAGAAAATGAGACTAATCAAACTTCGTTCTCTCACCCTCGATTATAAAAGAGACTGAAACAAAATCTTTATGACACTAGTTTTTATTCTTGGAAAACAATCCCCAGGAAGAAGTATTCTCAATCAAACTAAGCATTTAACTAAACTACTATCTTCAAAAATATACAGTTTAAGTGTAGTTTCTATAAAAGAATATTAAGTATAAACTAAAAACATTATTTCAAGGTTTATTTTGGCTGGATCTTTAAAAGATACACATTATTTTATTGTGTGTTTTAGTGACGTCTCCCCTAAAGCAATATGAAATTACAACATGAATTAGTCCTTAAAACATCAGATTCCAGTTATTCCATGTCCTATTAGAGGATGCTAAGTTCAGAAATATTTCATGCCCTACGATCTAAATAGCAGCGGGCAAAAGAGACATTGTTCAAAAGACATTTATTGAGAAGGTACTTTGTGCCCGGATCTGGAGGTCCCAAAGTGAATAAGACATGGGAATAGAGAGCACCCTCAGCGAATCTCCCACCCCTGCGTTTTTCGTGGACCCATTTGGGAACCCGCCAAGAAGGACAGAATAGCCACTCTTGGATACTGAGAGGTTCCTGATAAAGAAGCTGCCTATAAATGAAAAGATCTGTGGTGGGAGGGAGGGTTTGCATCTAAGCGGAAGATGGGTACCTTACTACATTTTATATTAAAGAGAAAATAACAGCAGAAGAGCTAGTTGGGTTCTTTGTGGTCTTTTCCTTCTTTATGCTGCTTTACTCTCATCTGGCCTTAGATGATTTTGTGGCCAGGACTGTGCTGACTGACTGGGGACCGAGCCACAGCCCCCTTAGGATGCGGGTCTGTGAAATGAAGAGTACCATCTGCTCTCCAGATTCACTTGCACACTAGTCAGGGAGCTACAGATGTGGGGTTTACGAACTATGGATGTTTGCTGGAGACTTTTTAATCCTCACATTAACTCTTGCATGGCGGGCAGGCAGGGCTGCAGACGTGTTTTCTTTGTTTTGTTCTCCTTTTTTGCCTTTCAAACACAATAACAAAAGTACTGGAAATTGTTGGGTTTTTCCTTGGAGCCTAGAGGACAGCTGTTTAAACCACCATGCTCTCTGTTTGCTCATTATTGTCAGTCTCTTTCTCCAGAGGTAACTGCTTATTAGCTCCTTAGGTGAGACACTTCTTTCTTTCTTTCCATTTGGAGAAATGAAAACACTGGGAATCCAAGAGAAAGTTGTAAATAAAACCTGCGGAATCAGCAGCCCATGCAAATACTTTCCAAACAGACCACCCCCATGGGGGCTCACTGGCAAGAGAATGAGGGAGCATTCTTTCCCCCAGAAGTCAGGAGCTGGTTCCCAAACTTGGTCTAAAAGGACCAGAAGAAATGTCCTGAAGCCTGTCCTCAAATGCTGCCTTGCATGGAGGAAGGGGGATGAGAGAGAATTAATAAAAAGAAATGCCCTGTGACATTTTCCTGCAGGAGTTTATGCCTGTCCCGCCGTTGCATTGCAATTTTCAGGTTCTTTGAGCAGCCAGGGGGAAGCAGTGTGCAGTTTCTCTGGGGTCCTTCTCCCCATCAGAGGCTTTTCCCGTCTGTGGAATGCACCTTGGGCTCAGCGTTTGCCCCTTTTCATCAGCACTAACCCACATGTCTGTATCCTGTTCCAGGCCATTCAGCTGTTCCAGCCGTGAAGAGATGCCAGCGCTCAGGCACCACCCCAGCCCTCACTGGGGGGATTCGGGCTGCAAAGCAGGTAGTGGTGGTGCCTCTGTTCCCAGCGGGGGTCCGGGGCCGCTGGACCCTCCGAGACAGGCCAGCAGAACGCCTTGCCCTCTGCCACTGTCCTCGGGAGCTCATGGGCATCTTCCAGACGCCAGGGCTGCACCCCTGAGCTCGGTCTTGTCTGCCCCTGGCCCTTCGAGCTATTGCTCACAGGCTGCAGCCCAGCCCTCCACACCAGCCGGGACCCCCAGAAGCGGCAGTGGCCACAGCCCGGCCCAGCCTCCCAGCCCTGAGCGCAAGACGGAAGAGCGCGCAGGGATGCGGGCCTCCCCGCCCTGGATGAAGCGGACCTACATAGTCAGAGAGGAGAGCCTCCCCGAGGACCCCCTGAAGCACTACCCCAAGCCACAGGATGCCCCCAGCTCGAGCAGCACTTCCGACCCGGATACGCCTCTCGGGGCCCCAGGCATTCCGGGCAGGATTTCCCTCCGGATCTCCGAGTCGGCCTTGCTGGCTTCCCCGCCACCTCGCGAGGACTGCGAGGACGACGAGGTGTTTGTGAGGGACCCACGCCCCACCGCCACTTCCAGCCCCCGCTGCGATGAGCTGCTGCTGCCCCCTCCGCCGCCGCCCCCACCACCAACAACCAGCCAGGCATCCTTGGCCCAGGGCCTGGACCACTTCCCTCCGCCTCCTCCCGAAGCTATGTGCCCGGCCCAGTGGGAGGAGGGCTACCTGGAGCCCCGTGCCAGGTGAGATCGCAGCCCTCTGCCAGTGGAGAAGGGTCTGCCACCCTGGTAAGATTTCCACACTCCAGGCTGCCCTGAGCTGCCTCTGCTGGCCCCTGGAGAGCCATGTCAGTTTCACCAGATGACAGAACTGTTTCCTCTCTTGACCTGGGTAGTCCTTATGCAGGGCTTCCGCAATGGCTCTGCAGTGAAGAATCCACCTGCAGTGCAGGAGATGCAGGAGATGCGGGTTCCATCCCTGTGTGGGGAAGATTCCCTGGAGGAGGAAACGGCAACCCACTCCAGTATTCTTGCCTGAAAAAGTCCATGGACAGAGGAGCCTGGCGGGCTACAGCCCACAGGGTCACAAAGTCAGACACAAGTAAGCACAGCAACAAGTCACTATGCTAGCAGCCCTTGGGCGCTGAGGAGTGAGACTAGTGGAAATGGAAACCAGAACCCAGGAGGCCAGGTTTAGTTCTGTGGGCATGGCAGCTTCAGAGAGTCCAAATCCTGATCATTGAAGAAATAAGGCAAAAGGAAAGGGCATACAGAAGACAAAAATAATCACTCTTATTACTGAGAGAGCTGATCCTGGAGAATATGGCTTCTGTCTGAGTATAAGTGAGTCTCCTGACACTAGTCACAGGCTGTGCTAGACACACACACACACACACACAGTGAGCACGTGTGAGCATGCCAAAGCAAGTCTAGAGGCAGCCTTACTTTAAAAAAGAGGCTGGACTAGGAATGGGCTGTGGGCCGCTTCTCTTTGCAGAGTCACTCTGTATCCATAGAAAGGAATGAAGAGGAAGGCTGAAGGTCAGTAGTGTTTAGGGAAAACCTCTTCTTGGAAGCCAGAAGAATGGGGAAGGAGCATTTCCCAACACATACCTCCCTAGGACAACACTGAAGATACATCAGCACCTTTGTGGTAACTTCCTCTAAACACCACTATTATGTGATAAAGTGAACATTATCCTCGGTTCACTTTCATAAAGCTCTGGAATCTGAGAGCAACATTCACCAAAACTGAACTCCTATTCAGTCTATCCCCCTTAAAAACGTCACATCCCCCTTGAAAGTCACACACCCCGCCTTAAAAGCCTCTCTGTGACCCTTTTGAACCTGCTGTTTGTGGGGATAACAACCTCAGAATCTCCTTACGTGTTGAAAGGTGCACCCCTGTGCCAGTGTCTCTGTCTTATTTCACCCTCTGCTGACTCCTCTGTCACCCCTCTCTTTTTTTGAATATCCCTGACAGCTCCAGCAAACTTGCCAAGGTGACAGTTGCCAAGGAAAGGTGCATGGCCGGTGCAGCCCATCCGGTTGATAATCAGTTGCTGGGTTCCAGATCGCAAACTTCAGGCAAGAGTTTCGAGGCCAAGGAGACCAACCCGCCCTCCACCACGGGTGCTCTGCCCCAGCCTGCTGGGTCTCTAAGCAAGCAGCCAAGCCCAGGACAGCCACCTCCCATGCAGACCCACAGCCTCATCCACGAGCCAGCCATTGGGACTGCAGGTTTAGAAAAGAATGTCAGTTCTGGTCCTCAGAAGACCTCAGAAGACATCAGGACAGAGACGCTAGCCAAGGAAATTATCCACCAAGACAAATCTCTGGCAGACATTTTGGACCCAGACTCCAGAATGAAGACAACTATGGACCTGATGGAAGGTTTGTTTCCTCGAGATGTTAATTTGCTGAAGGAAAACAGCGTAAAGAAGAAGGCCGTGCAGAAAACCATCAGCTTCCCAGGATGTGAGACCAAGAGGTAAGTCCCTGGCAATGTCCCCAAACAGACTTCAAATTAAAGTGCTTCCGAGGGGGTGATGATCCGGTGAGAGGATCATGAGCAGTTTGTATTTTTCCTTCTTTTGATTTCTCCTGGGTTACTGCAGTATTTTCTTGCATGTTTGATTTCCTTGAAGCTACTATGGGAGAGATTAGAGTGTTTTTTTATTTTCTTACAAGTTTTCAATGAAAACTATATGAATCAACAGGCTGGAACTCCACAGTTGGTGGCTTCAAGACCACCAACAAATAAAATCAGAGAGCATTTCATCTAAATTTGGGCTTGCATTTTAGAAATTTCCAACTGATCCTAACTGAATTATGGGAACACTGTGTTTTGAGTTGTGGGGGAGGGGAGAAAGGGAAGAACTACGTGGTGTTTCCAGGCTGTCCGCTATGTTATCAGAAGCTCTGATCACTTTATCCAAGCCTTAAACGGTAACCTTGTCCAGCCTCCTCTTTCAGTCTCTTACAGAGACTAACAGGAAGTGACTTATCCAGGGCCATGTGTTTAGCAAACACTTCTTAAGCACCCACAATGTGCAGGGCAGTCCACTGGGTCCCCTGTGGACCCACAGATGAATTTTTATGGATGTGTCAGTCGGTTCACCATGGGTGGTTGTCTTCCAGACACTCGCAATAGGAAGACCAGAGTAGTTGACATATACATTCTTAGAAAAGCATTTCCTGGCATTATCTCTGAGAACAAAAGTTTAGAAGTGAAATCCTCACGTGGCTTTGGCAGCATGGAAAGCTTCCTGAGGGATTTCAGAAGGATGATGTGCGCCATCTTCTGGTTAAAGTGAGCATAGTCCTGTTGTATGTGAGACTGCAGATAGCCACTGTGGGCTTCAGGTAATCAGATAAGATGCCCAAGAAGCCCATTTGTAAGGCAATGAATATGTGGGGAGGCAGGGCATATCAGAAGAACTTTTTACCATGTTTGGGTTTTTTTCCCCACCCCCACTAACTGGATTAATGTAACTATATTTTTTAGAGGAATAACCTCACCAGTTGGGAAATTAGTGAAAACAGTCTTCTGGTGGTTCTGGATTCCGTAGTAAAATGGTGGTTTAGATGTTAAATAATGTCACAAGATTATGTCCGAGAAAACTAATTATGCCTACAGAGTCCTTTATTCAGTGAGTAGGGTCTTACCTACTGACTCACTGGAAAAGACCCTGATTCTGGGAAAGATTGAAGGCAGGAGGAGAAGGGGACAACAGATGATGAGATGGTTGGATGGCATATAAGTTTGAGCAAGCTCTGGAAGTTGGTGATGGACAGGGAAGCCTGGCATGCTGCAGTCCATGGGGTTGCAAAGAGTCAGACACGACTGAGCAACTGAACTGAACTGAGAGTCTTACCTATAGAGTGTGAGAGACAGCTTGATTATAGTAAAACGAAGACCGTAGTTGTCAGGTCCACAGTTTCTAGATTGTCCTCCATCCTCGAAAACCCCCCTGCTGTGTAAGCAGTGAGTAGGTTTTACTTTTTGTATGTGTTCATTGTTGACCAGCAAGCTCCAGGTTTCTCAGGCTTACCTAGAGCCTCAAGCGTTCATGAAAAAGGAAAACTGGTAAATGTCCAAGCAACAATTACAGTAGGCATCAGACACATTATGGAAACCAAGGAGGAGTAGGAAATAATTAACCTAAAACCTGAGGTTGGTGTAGCACCTTGAAAACACTGTCCTGTTGACTAAGTCTTGGCTCCCTGTTGTCTCTCTGTGAAACAGGAAGTTAGTGTCATTCTGGTATTTATCACAAGAGGAGAACCATGCAGAAAGGTTAAACGTCCACAGTCCACTCCCTATCGTAATGTGGCCCTCAGTGGTTTTCCATCCCAAGTACTCTGGCTTCAAGAGCCCCACACATCGTGATCAGTCAATCGTAAATATTTATTAGGTCATCCTAACCCCTGGGAAGATATCACCCAGAACTTTTTTTTACGTGTTTCCAAATGGACAGACGTGTGGTGAAATGAAGCTGCATGTGGCTGTACTCTTATTCTCTCTGACCCAGGAGTGACGACAAGGAAGCAGTGGGCGTGTTGGTCAACTGTCCTGCCTACTACAGCGTCTCTGCTCCCAAGGCTGAGCTTCTCAACAAAATCAAAGCTATGCCAGAAGAGGTGAACGAGGAAGAGGAGCAGGCAGACATCAACGAAAAGAAGGTAAAGAAAGAATGGGGGACTTTGTTCTGCTCCCCCAGAAAGGTAGTTCTTGCAGGCTTACTGGTGCCTTACAGTAGCGGCGGGTGGGGGCCGGGGGGAGGCCTGTGACATCACCAGCCTCGTGGAGCCATCAGAGATTCTCCACGTGCAAGGCGCTTGGAGCAGTTGCCTCACAGCTGTCCTGTCATTGTCCTTTTTACAAATGGCAAAAGTGAAGGGTAGAGGGATTAAGGTGGATTTCCTACAAGTCACACAGCTAGGACTAGAACCCAGGTAGGTCCCCTGCTTCCTGGCTCAACACGGGGATCCCGACACTGTTCTCAGCAGTTGACCAACCAATGCCAGTGGTCTATGTCATTTTCATTTCGTGTTTCATGGTCAAAAGGAAACTAGGAAGTCTAGAAACTTTAAGGAAAAAGAGACTGATTGTCAAAAGATACTTCGAGAAAAGGAAGTATTATTCTTTAGATCCCCTCCCCTGTACCACAGGGAAAAGCTTGAAAGCACAGTGTTAGAATTGAGTTGTTAGCATTTGCTGCTCCTACAGAAATTTTAAATGTAAAGCACTTTCAGAATGACCGTGATGCTGGTGTCTTCCCACATGCCCTGGAGATCTCAGCCCAGCTGTGCCCGGCTGCTTTCCCCACAGCCCCAGAGGGGCTGCCTGCCTCTCTGCTTATAGCTCTTCATACGTCTCAGGCCAGTCTGCTGAAAAGGGCTCTTTGTTGAAAAACTCGCCTCGTGCTGAGCCAGGAATGTAAGTGCTTCTCAGTGGTGCCAGTTCCAGGAAAGCTTCTCATGTGATTCTGTTTCATTTATTCCATAGTATGTGTCCTAAGCTCTCTTGTTTATGTGTTGGAATGAGACCAGAGGATATAGACCGTGGGAGCAAGGAGCGATGGGGCAGGAGGATTTAGGGGTTTTAGAAACACCTCCGTCAGTGACATTCTCCCTTCTTCTGACTCACAGCGCATGGCTAACATGCTGACACAATGCAGCTGCTGTGGTAACACAGGTTCTCCTAGCCCAGGGCCTCCCTATGTCCACGCCATAGCCTGTCTCCTGGCCCCCATTCAATGGGATTGGAGGAAGAAACCACCTTGCTATAGTCTGTCTATTTTTATCCCAAAGAGGGGGCGCTATAGAAACACTCTTATAAATATCAAGTTGCCATAACATCTTTAACCGAATATCTTACAGTTGTTTTGTTTTTTGCATGTAGACATACCCTGCCCTACAGTAGCAGTGTGGCAAATTATCTGTTGCTTTTTCCTCCCCATCTTAATTTTATTTTTTTCATTGCTTTTTCATCACTTTATCATCACCCTCTCACTCTAAGGATTATGTGACAAGAAGTATTTTTAGACTGAGAACTGAAGGACCAGGGGATTAATCCTCACAGGAAATGACGTTAGGTACTATTTGTCGAGCAAGTCTTAGTCCCAGATGTGGGCTGTGTTTTTTTTACTTAGTGCTTTATTACCTTCTTAATTTACACAAAACTGCTTTGATGCCTGTGTTGTCACATTTTAGGCTGAATTAATTAGAGTGAGTCAGGAGAGAAAGAGAAGAGGGGCATTCAAGACTAAGGGTGTAGCCCGGGAGAAGAGGCAGAGGTGTGAAAAAGCATTGGGAGCTAGTATGTATTGAAGGGAGATACTTCCAGGAGGCTTGATATTATGATTAAATCAGAATTTACCAAATTTAGAGGCTAACCAAGAAAGGCCATAAATGGCAGGAAGGAGATGAAATGGGGAGGATTCATGGGGGCAGGAGGTCATGGAGGTCACATGGGGCTTTGTCTGAAATGCTAAAATTTGGATTTTATCATGTGACAGTGGAGAACCTTATGAGATTGTTTTAATAAACTGCAGGTTTATTAATGTGTAATAGAATATGTGTGTGTGACTTGCATTTAT
Source organism: Bos javanicus (assembly GCF_032452875.1). Lineage (NCBI taxonomy): Eukaryota > Metazoa > Chordata > Mammalia > Artiodactyla > Bovidae > Bos > Bos javanicus. The sequence continues at coordinate 91,920,625 of NC_083873.1, forward strand.
ATATCTGGTCAGGAAACAGGAAATATGTAGGCTTTAATTGATGTTGTTGAAGGCATTTATTAATAGATTCAGCATGAAGTTGAAATGCAGTTCTCTCCCTGGTGGCTCAGACGGTAAAGCGTCTACCTACAATGCGGGAGACCCGGGTTCAATCCCTAGGTCAGGAAGATCCTCTGGAGAAGGAAATGGCACCCCACTCCAGTACTCTTGCCTGGAAAATCCCATGGGTGGAGGAGCGTGGTAGGCCACAGTCCATGGGGTCTCAAAGAGTCGGACATGACTGAGTGACTTCACTTTCACTTGTCACTTTCTTGATATATAACAAGCTTTTCTAAGGATGGTTTTAAAACATGATGCTTGGTCAAGATTGCTTTGAGGCCGAGTATAGCCTTCCACCAAATTCTGCAAAGCAATAATATGCTCCCTAATGTTTAAAGTTAATAACAACCTAACGTGTATTTCTTGGCATGGAACTCACTAAGTGTCAATGGAAACTATGGTCCTGATTTATTAATATTTTAAAACTTAAAATTAGCATTTTGAATCCATTCTCCTTTAACATACTTTTTATTTATATATCCTGGATGATGAATTATAATATTGCTCAGACAGTAAAGAATCTGCCTGCAGTGCAGGAGACCTGGGTTCAATTCCTGGGTCAAGAAGATCCCCTGGAGAAGGAAATGGCAACCCACTCCAGTATTTTTGCTTGGGAAATCCCATGGACGGAGGAGCCTGGAGGGCTACCGTCCATGGGGGTCACATAGAGTCAGATACAACTAGGCGACTAACATACTTTATATAAGTATTACTTAAAATATAAAACACTCACTGTGTGAACTTCTGACAGACATAAAATCTAAAGACAGTTTAATACTTCTAACTGGCTAAACCCTGCCATATCTGTTAGACAAAGATCTGCTTAACCAGATCCCATGATTCTCTGTTCTGAAGGCCAGAAGACTTTGGCTTAGAGACTTGGTGGAATATTTCAAAAAAAATCTGTTGTTTCTTAGAACTGGCTTTCCCCAGGAGACCAGTAGTGACCCAGATGACTCTCAACTGCCTGTCTCTGTTGCTCTTGCTTCATTCTTGAAGTTCCAAGCTTCCCTCTGGTCTGTCTTCTTTCAGCCTGAAAAACTTCCTTTAATGTTTCTGTTTTTAAGCATTTTTCTGCTGGTGACAAATTCTTTTAGTTTTCCTTCATCTAAGAATGTCCATATTCTACTGTCATTTCTAAAGAATTTTTATTTTACTGGATATGGAATTCTGGGTTGACTATTCTTTTCTTTCAGCACTGTAAAAATGTCTCATTTCTTCTTGCTTCCATCATTTCTGATGAGAAATGCACAGCCGTTGGATACTTGTTCGTTTTATATGGAATGTGTTGTTTTTATCTGACTGCTTTCAAATTTTTCTTTGATTTTTTTTTAGCAGTTTGGTTATGATGTGCATGGGCCTTATTTTTTTCATTTGTCCTGTTGGGGTTTGCTAAGCTTCTTAATTCTATACTTATGTCTATCACTAAATTCAGGATGTTATTAGCCAGTATGTCTTCAATTTTTTTTTTTTAGCATGCTAATCTTTACCTTTTCTCCTTTTGGGACTCAGTGACACAAATATTAGACCTTTTGATATGGCCCTGCAAGTCTGAAACTATTTGTTCATGTTTTTGATGTTTTCTGTCCGTTCGTTCAAATTGGATTATTTCTATTGATCTGTCTTCAATTTCACTGACTTTCCTGCATTCTGCCAGTGATTTTTTTTTTAATTTCAAATATTCCAGTTTTCAGTTGTAAAATTTCCATTCAGTTACTGTTTTGTAGTTTCTGGCTGTTCATTTCAGGAGTGTTTACTTCTACCATGGAGCATAGTTACAAAAGTTTTTTAAAGGCTTCGATAGTCCCAGTGTTTGTTTATCTCAGGGTTAGCACCTGTTGGTGGTCTTCCCCTGAGAGCTGCTGACATTTTACTGGTTCTTTTCATATGGGGTAATATGGTATTTGAATGTTTGAGTATTATGTTGTGAGACTCTGGGTTCTGTGAAAATCCTCTGGAGAATGTGGATTCATTGTTCTTTTTAGCAAGCAGTCAGCCTAGTGAGGTTCAGGCTGTAAGTTCTGTCCCACTCCTGGGTGTTGGTCCCGGTGTCAGTTCAGTTTTCAGAACCTCTACTGTCTCCTGTGTGTCTGTCCCCCATGGGCACCTTTCAGGGCTGAGCTGGGGGCTCGGCTGAGTTGTTCTGTCACAGTTCAGTCCTGAAAGCCTCAGCTGTGCTGCTTTGGGTCTGTCCCACACGTACAGCTTCTGGGTGAGCCAGGACCTAGGCAGTTCCGACCCAGAGTTAGGGGGTCTCCCTTTCCTGCTCTCTCCTGTCCAGTATTCCCATGCCTCCTCCCATCCCCCTCCAGCCTCTGGCTCCCAGAGGCCCCTTTTCCTGTACCTCTGGCTAGAAATAGAAAGACAAGTTCTCGCAACGTCACAGCAGCCTGCATGGCTGTACTGTCTACATGGGACTCCCCTCAATAAGAGAAAGAAATAGTGGGGAGACCCCCTTACAGTTTCAGTCCATGGGGTCATTTTCCCAGTTCCTCTAGACAGAAAGAAGGGTTTTCTCTTGGAGTTCTAAGTGCTCACGCCATGTGGCTGTGCAAGGAGAGTCGCCTCAGGGAACGGGGCTGGGAAAGGGAGGAAAAAATGAGAAGGAAGGGGAAGAACAGGATTTCTGCTACAAGCTTTATCCCACAGAAGGCGGGGCTTCTTTCAGCCGTTTTGCTCCCATACCATCTCTGCTGTTCAGTGTTGAGGCTATTCCCAGAGCAGAGCTAGAATATAAAAAGGGGGAGAAACCGGAAACTCACCCCCGTCTGGGTCATCCTTCAGGCTTGCTCCCTCCCCAGCGAGCTGCCAGTTAACCTTGCAGAGCCCTCTGCGGGGTCAGGGTGTTAGCTGTAAGAATGGGGGAGGGGGCCTGACATGGGCTTCTGACATCTGCCCGCCATCAGCCCCCTCCCGGGGTTTATCATCAGGGAGAGAGATGTGGCAGATTTACATCCAGGAAAGTCTCTAGTAGCTACGTGTGGACTCGGACAGTAGGAAGAGAGGGTAGTTGGAAGGGTTACAGCTGCCCAGGAACGTGATGATACAGGTCAGAGAGGGAGGTGTAGGAGGAGCAGTGAGAAGCTGATGGATTTCAGTTTTCAAAAGAGGAAGTAAAAGTGGATGACCTGGTAGCAGATTAATATTACACATGGAGCACGGAAGAGAGGAAAGAGGGCTGACTCCGGAGTTCCTGGCTGAGGGGACTGTTGTAACAGAAATAGGAAAGCAGAGGGAGGGAGGAAGATGAGTTGCATTGAATTTTGAGGAATTTAATCATGTTTCTTCTTGTATGTCAGAGATTCCTGTTACCAGGAACCAAGAGATCTCAGAACCAAGAGATCAAACTAGGTAAATGTGACGGCGTTCTGGTCATAAGCCTTCCTGAGAGAAAACAAGAACCACTGTTGACAGAGAGCGTGCTGGAGAGTATCTGCCTTGGCAGTGGGTCCCCCCCGACCTTTCTGCTTTGTCAGGCCACCAACATGGGATGCAGACTTGCTCAGGACAGAAACCGACCCCGACTTCTCTCTTGAGTGAAACGCAGCTAAAGAGAACAGCCCATGCTGCTGCTTGGATCCTCAAGTTGAATGTCTTTAACTAGTCCCAGTTTTTACTAGCAGGAGCCTAAATTTCTCTGTCCTCAAACCCTAGCCATGGGCCGTGTCAGTTGCTCAGTCACGTCCGACTCTTTGCTATCCCACGAACTATAGCACGCCAAGCTCCTCTGTCCATGGAATTCTACAGGCAGGAATACTGGAGTGTGTAGCCATGCCCTCCTCCAGGGGATCTTCTCAGCTGAGGGATCGAACCCAGGTCTCCCACGTGGCAGATGGATTCTTTACCACTGAACCACCTGGGAAGCCCTAAGGTCCTGAATTACTCAGTTTAGATGAAGACAGGCCATTGGTCGAGGCTGACTGTGTGTGTAGTGACGTTATTGGCAACCCTGTCAGCACAAGTCCCCTGAGCAGAAGGCAAAACCGTGTTGGGGGTGGGGAGTGGTTGGCTATCTTCCCCTAGCGTCATCTACCCAAGTGACTGGTATATGTTCTTCAAGGGGCTACCTAATTTTAACCATAGCACAAAAGAGGAACAACTTAAATGTGTAACACTTTTTATATTTTCCAAAGTGCTTGCTTCATCTTACCTGAGCCTCACAACATTCCTCTGAGCTGTTTTAACATAACAACAAAAAGCCTGAATCCTGCAGCTGGTGACCTGGGTCTAAGCCCAGTGCTGCCCCTTTCTGTCTGCCTGAGCTTGGGCAAGTGACATAACTGATGTCCGCCTCACTTTCCTCATCAGTAAAAGGGGGTAACAGCGCCCATCTCACTGGGCTGCTGTCGGTAGTAACTGAAAATAGGAAAGTGCCTAAATGGTGCCTGGCACAGAGAAAGAGCTCTGTAACTAAACAGAATGGTTATTTTCAGGCAGACGTTAGGATGCCCGTGCTGTGGATGAGAAAAACAGATACAAAAAGTCGAGTGACTGGCCTGAGAATGAATTTCTGTCACAGCCAGATCTCCTGACTCCTGGTCCAGTGTCTGCGTTGGTGCTGGAACCGTGAGGAGGCGGACCAGGCCCAGAAGGATTTCAGCCTGCAGATGGCAAGGTGGGAGGGAGGGGCTGTTAAACTATGTTTCCAGCGAGAACCCTTATTAACAGCAGCTTAGGCAGGTGAGTTAACAGTTTATGCCAGATGAGAAGTGGTTATATGTCGATGATTTTGCAAATTAATTAGCTCCTGAGAGACTAGTAAGTTATTTTTAAAAAATCAAAACACCTCTCCCCTCTCTCCTCATTGAATTCCATGGGTATAAGTTGGTAGGTTTTTTTGAAAAGATCTGCCTGGCAGAGAAATGGCTATTGAATACAGCCAACTTTCCCTTGCTACCTTCAGTTATTCAAAGCCCTCTTTAACTACATTTTAAAATCCAAATCTCCACATGTTAAGGGCTTGGTAAAATGAAAAATTCAAATACCATCCAAATGTGCAACCTTTGGGTCAGGAGTGATTGGTGTGACTGCTCAGTGATGCTGGTATTAGCCGATCTGACTGGGCTCTGACGATCACATTACAGCCCCGCCAACAGCTTTCAGAAATCAAAATGCAGAATGTAGATGGTTCTTCCTGCAGAAGCCTCCCTGCATCACTTCTAGGCATTTTCTTCTCATTCTGTCCATCCTTGTCTCATGAAGCCCAGAGTTCACGTCAGCTCCTGTACAGGCAGACCTATGATTCTTCTGCTAACGTTGGTGTCTTTGAAAAACAAAACAGAGCAGGCCCCAAGCACTGCCCCCCCCCCACCTCAGGAGTGTGCATGGGCCTGTGCATCTGCACAGCGCGTATCAAGGGGACAGCGGCCAGCACATGCTGGGGAAGGAGACAGCCAGCACCCAAACTAAAAGCAGCCCCTCGGTTCTGGGAAAGATGGCAGAGTAGAAGGACCTGAGCTCGCCTCCTCTCATGAAAACACCAAAATCACAACTAACTGCTGAGCAACCAGTGACCAAAAAGACTGGAATCTACCAGAAGAGATATTTTTACATTGAAAGACAAAGAAGCCACCTCAGTAAGACAGAAGGAGGCGGGGGACACTTTCACAACATCATTAAACCCCATACCTGCCAGGTGGGTGACCCACAAACTGGAAAATAATTATGTCACAGACATTCTCCTGCAAGAGCGAGAGTCCCGAGCCCTACATCAGGCTCTCCAGATTGAGGGTCTGGGATCGGGAGGAGGAACCCCCAGTGGGGCTTGAGTTCAGGAGTTCCACAGGACTGGGGGAAACAGAGACACCACTCTTGGAGGGCACACACAAGGTTTCACGCACACTGGGTCAGTAACACCACAGTAGCCTGAACTGGACCTACCTGTGAGTCCTGGAAGGTCTCCTGGAGAAGCAGGGGTCAGCTGTGGTTCACTGGGGAGCAAGGATACTGGTGGCAGAGGCCCCAGAGACTATTGATCAGTGTGAGCTCTCCTGGAGGTCTGCCATCTTGATATTACAACCTGGTCCCACCCAACAGCCTACAGACCAGTGCTGGAACACTCAGGCCAAACAACCCGCAGGAACACAGCCCCACCCATCAGCAGACAGGCTGAGCTCACAGCCACCTCTAAACACACCCCTTGATATAGCCCTGCCCACCAGAGGGGCAGACACGAGTCCCTCCCACCAAGAAGCCTACACAAGCCCCGGGACCAGCCTCACCCACCAGGGAGCAGACACTAGCAGCAGCAGGAGCTGTGATTCTGCAGCCTAAGAGGTGGAGACCACAAACACAGAAAGCCAAAATGAGACGATAGAGAAATATGTTCCAGATGAAGGAACAAGATAAAAACCCACAACTAAGTGAAGTAGAGAGAGGCAACCTATCTGGAAACGAATTTAGAGTACCGATAGCAAAGATAATCCAAGATCTCCAGAAAAAGAATGGAGGCGCAAGTCAAGAGGATACCCGAGATGTTTAACAAAGAGTAGAAGATTTAAGGAACAAATAAACAGAGATGAACAGAGCAACAATACAAATAAACAGGAATGAAAAATACGCTTGAAGGAGTCAATTATTCTGTTGTTAAAAGAATGGATAAGTGAGCTGGAAGACGGAATGGTAGAAACTGCTGCCACGAAACAGAACAAACAGAAATGAGGACAGAAACTGACAGATATCAAAAACAAACTTAGAGTTCCTAAAGGGGAAACGTGGGGGGAAAAGGATAAATTAGGAACTTGGGATTAACATAAACACACTACTATAAATAGGTAACTAACAAGGATTTACTGTATAGCATGGGGAACATTACTGAGTATTCTGTGAAAACCTATATGAGAAAAGAATCTAAACAATGAAGGTTTATGTGTAACTGAAACACTTTGCCGTACCCCTGAAACATAACATTATAAATCAACTAGACTCCAATAAAATTAAAGCTAAGAAACGAAATACAAAAGGCAGGGTCCGCAGAGGGAAGACTGAGCGGGCTAGATGCTGACCCCGGTGGCTGTTCAGCCTTCTTTGACCCATCCTTACCCACTGAACCCCGCTCACCTGGTGACTGCCACTGACCTGTCACCTTTAATTCAAGCCAGAACTTGGACATTTCAAGGACATCTGTGAACCCTACTTAAACTGAAGGAGCCTGAGAAAATTAGGGAGCCAAGTTCAGTAGAAGCTCCGAAGAAGAGTTCTCCCTCCTCTTCACCACTCAACTCGACACCTGAGGACAGACTTACTGGTTAATGCTCACTTGCCGATTAAAACTCAGCACACTGTCCGATTTCCTCCCCTCGTGCACTGCATAGATGAGCGAGTATCTCCTACAAGACCGCTGGGAAGGCTCAGGGAGATAATCTGTAGACTTCCTCACCATGTCTGGCTCATAGTAATTGCTCCACGAGTGGTGTCTGTGATTAATACTCAGCTCTGTAATCGCAGGCAAATCCCTGGTTCCTTTGACTCTCAGCTGCTCTGTTTGTTAAACAAGAATATATATTCTGCCTGCCTGTGGTATTGTTGTGAGGATCAAATGAGAACATGTCTTGAAAAGACTTTTAAAAGTGAGCAGTGAACAAACCAGCTGGGAAGGCAGTGTTGTGCACAGCACGACATGACTGGACAACATTGCAAGGCGACGTGTGATCGTGCGTAGCCTATGAGGACTGAATAGGTTCTGAGAAAGGAAAGGAGACTGTGGTCTAAGGTTGGGGCCAGTCCATACAGAGCAGAGGAGGGCCTTCAGCTGAGCATCAAAAAAAAAAAGACAGGAAGGATGCAACTAGAAGTGGATCTTGTCACCTCTGACCACTCTGGTGGCTAACTTTTGCTGTGTGTCTCCTCTCTTGTGACAGGCGGAGCTGATCGGAAGCCTCACCCACAAGCTCGAGACCCTCCAGGAAGCCAAGGGGAGCCTGCTGATGGACATCAAGCTCAATAACGCCCTGGGGGAGGAGGTGGAGGCCTGGATCAGTGAGCTCTGCAAGCCCAACGAGATCGACAAGTACAAGATGTTCATCGGGGACTTGGACAAGGTGGTGAACCTGCTCCTGTCCCTCTCGGGGCGCCTGGCCCGCGTGGAGAACGTGCTCAGCGGCCTTGGTGAAGACGCCAGTAACGAGGAAAGGGTAGGCGGCCTAGCAGCTCCCTTCAAGTCTCCTCCCTGCCTCCCCCGAGTCCCATGTACATAGAGAAGTATGGTGAGACAGGAGTCCTAGAGAAGACCACCATCTTCCTGGGGCAGGGAAGGGGGTCCGGCATACAGGTGAGCAGGGCAGAGAGGGGAAGGCAGCTCCCATGCCAGGATGTCATGTCATGACACCTCAGCCTCAAGGATACTTACTAGAAAAGTAGAAATGTGGGCGCCAGAGTTCCTTTCCTTCCTTTCTGTCCCAGAAAAAGGCAAAAGGCATAATGAAGATGGACATTAAAAACAAGAGAGGAATGACGAAGCTACTGGGGATGAGGAGAGGGCCCAGGAACATGAGCTCAGGCTCCAGGGAAACTGCAGGTGAGGGGCCAGGGACGCCAAGGGAGGACGTACCCCCTGTCGTCACCGCACCCCTCACTGGAAGAACGGAACGACAGCGGTGGTGACGTGACGCAGAATCCCAGGGCGCCCTCTGGGTCAGGCACTGGCCGTAGACGCTGCAGGCGCAGCCTCAAGGAGTTCTCACTAGAGGCACGTAAGCGACGCAGCCAGGACAGGAGTCCTGCTATGGTCCCCAGGCGTTATCCACCTCCTTGAACTTCATCGCAGAGCTACAGAGCATTCTTCACCTGCTCATCTATGCAGCAGATATTTCCTCTGTGTCTGGTATAGGCCACCATCTGGTGTAGGCACTTGGGATACTCTGAATAAAGCAGTCAGATCCCCGCCCGCATGGGACTTACTTACCAAAGAGGTCAGACAATAAACAGAGCTGTAACTTCACGTACATGCCGACTGACCAGCACTCCAGCCAGTAAGAGGCAGCTCTTTTGCTTCCTGGCTCCTGGAAATTAGGGATTTCCCAATCATTTCTCCGAATGTACTGCCTTAAAAGGAAAGGTATGTCTTGGCAAATAGATTTTTGAAAGATTAGAAGAGATCTAGATGGTAAGCATTTAGGAATGGGACTCTGAGCGCCCAGGACCCCAAACCCGCACCCTGGACCAGTGCCCACCTGTGCGTATGTGCCAGGCCTTTGTTCCCTCCAGACAGTTTCCCTAGAAACTAACTGTCCTTGCCTCCAAAGTGTTGTCCCTCCCGCCTTCCTTCCATCCAGCCAGCAGAGAACAAGAACCTGTCAAATTCCAGCTGCTCCGCGTGCTGGGGCTGACACTGGGTAAAAACAGCCCCTCCACCGAAGGCACTCACCAGTGAGGAGGACCAGTGTGGAAGCAGCGATTGTGTCTAGTGTGCTGCTGCGCAGTGATAAACTCAGGGCCACGGGAGCACTCTTATGTGGTGCTGGGGTCAGGAGGGACTTCACACGAGGGCCGCTTGAGTGGCGTCTAGAGGGCTTTCTTTATGCCAGGCGGACTGATAGGAAAAGCTTCACCATTTAGAAGGAATGTTATGGACAAAGCCCAGGCAGACCATGGCATGTTGAGGAACTGAGTTACATGTGGTTGGTATGTCTAGAGCATAGAGTGATTCCTTGACTTGTTTTTGAAGGAGACCAGGAAGGGCTTCCCAGGTGGCACTAGTGGTAAAGAACCCGCCTACCAGTGCAGGAGACGTAAGATACATGGGTTCAATCCCTGGGTCAGGAGGATCCCCTGGAGGAGGGCAGTAACCCACTCCAATATTCTTGCCTGGGGAATTCCATGGACAGAGGAGCCTGGTAGGCTCACAGTCCATAGGGTCACAAGAGTTGGACACGACTTAGCATACAGGCAAGAAGGGATAATGAAGCTGCCCAGTCCCCATGGGGCTAGCATCAGTGGGGAAGCCATTATCACCTCTGGACCCGGAGAAGCAGAAGAAAGGGGCCCTTATCAGAACTTAGCCATAGCTCTGGAGGAGAGGTTTCAGCCACTGCCACCTGGCAAGGAGAGAGCCAGGAGTACAGGCCTCAGTGTCATCTTTCTCCCACCCCCAGTCCCCTGCCGTGGCTGCCACTGGCCGAACCCAGCACCCAGCAGGGTTCAGCTTCACCAGACATTGAGACAGGCTAGGAGAGTGGGTCTGGAGGGATAGTAGAATCCAGTGCAGAAAATCCTCACCAAGACCTGTGGGTCAGTACTTTTGAATTTAGCCTGGAGAGCCTTGAACTCATTTCATTACCTGATCGGGAGTGGGGAGAAGGATGTTACCATGGGGAGACTTCTAGAAAGATAGGTTTAGGCTGTTAATTTAGACCATTGTCTTGGGGATAAAGAACAGGGAGTGACTTAGAGCATGAGTTTGAATCAGCAGGCAGGGCATGTTAGATGAGGGTAAGGACAGAACAGAAGGTAATTCCATATTTCCTGTTTGGTCACCTGGCTGGATGCTGCAGGTCTGTGAGATAGGGAACACTGGAGCAGTACTTAGAGGAAGATGAGCTGTTCCAGAATTGAGCTCAACTTAACACTTAAATGCCATCTATACTCTTAAGTACACATAAGCGCTTGCTCACCTGCAGAATACATCAGGATTAGTTTTTTTGTTGTTCAGTCACTAAGTGAGGTCTGACTTTATGCAACCCCATGGAGTGCAGCATGCTAGGCTCCTCTGTCCACTGTCTCCCAGAGTTTGCTCAAATTCACGTCTGTTGAGTTGATGATGCTATCTAACCATCTCATCCTCTGTTGCCGGCTTCTCCTTTTGTCTTCAATCCTTCCCAGCATCAGGGTCTTTTCCAGTGAGTCAGCTCTTTGAATCAGGTGGCCAAAGTATTAGAGCTTCAGCTTCAGCATCAGTCCTTCCAGTGAATATTCAGGACTGATTTCCTTTAGGATTGACTGGTTTGATCTCCTTGCAGTCCAAGGTACTCTCAAGAGTCTTCTCCAACACCACAGTTCAAAAGCATCAGTTCTTCAGCACTCAGCCTTTTTTATGATCCAGAGCTCATATCCATGCGTGACTACTGGAAAAACCATAACTTTGACTTCCTTGATAATTGGCCTTTTTTTCCCCTTTAATTTTTTTAATTATGGTAAACTACATAAAGGACTTCCCAGGTGTCTCAGTGCTAAAAAAAAATTCACCTGCCAGTGCAAGAGACACAAGAGACACGAGTTCGATCCCTGGGGTGGGATGATCCCAACCTGGATTCCTGGAGAAGGAAGTGGCAATCCACTCCAGTATTCTTGCCTGGAAAATTCCATGGACAGGGGACCCTGGTGGGCTTCAGTCCATGGGGTCACAGAGAGTCTGAGACAACTGAGCACACAGCACCTAGGCTTCCCTGGTGGCTCAGTGGTAAAGAATCCGCCTGCCAATGCAGGGGGTGAGGGTTCAGTCCCTGGGTCGGGAAGATCCCCTGGAGGAGGAAATGACAACCCACTCCAGTATTCCTGCCTGGAGAATCCATGGACAGAGGAACCTGGGTTGCTACCTCCCATGGGCTCACAAGAGTTGGACACGACTTAGCGACTAAACCATCCCCACCACGTATAAAATTTGCTGTCTTAACCATTTGTAGCTGTACAGTTCAGTAGTGTTAAGTATATTTACATTGCTGTGCAACAGATCTCCAGAATTTTTTTCATCTCGCAAAACTCTATACCCATTGAAACAAGTCCTCCACTCTCCCCACCCCCCAGGCCCTGGCAATCACCGTCCTACTTCATGCTGTTAGGACTTTGACTACTCTTAAGGACCCCCTACAAGTGGAATCCTGATTGTCCTTTTAAGACTAGAAGCCTAAAGTAAAGCCATTACCCCCGCCAGTTGAATGTAATGCCTGTCTAATTAAAGCTGGACCATACATAAGCACCATAAGGGTAATAAGCTGATGTTCAAAACACTTGCGCCTCCCTACTTAAGAGTGACAGTTGAAATAGCATCTTAGATATTGTCCCGTCCTGTAAAAAAATCTCTCTACAGGCAGTGTGGCTCTCTCCCCACCCCCCAAAACTGGCCCTCTGCTGACCCACTCATCTCGCCCTGGCAGAGCTCACTCAACGAGAAGAGGAAGGTCCTGTCTGCTCAGCACGAGGACGCCCGGGAGCTCAAGGAGAACGTGGATCGGAGGGAGCGCGTGGTGCTGGACATCCTGGCCAATTACCTCTCCGAAGAGCAGCTCCAAGATTACCGGCATTTCGTGAAAATGAAGTCGACACTCCTCATCGAGCAGCGAGAGCTGGATGACAAGATCAAGCTGGGCCAGGAGCAGGTCAAGTGCCTGCTAGAGAGCCTTCCCTCGGACTTCGTGCCCAAGGCGGGGGCCCTGGCTCTGCCCCCAGGCCTCGCCAGCGATGTGACTCCCGTGGGGGGCTGGACTGGCAGTGGTGTTTTCCCAGCGGTGACCTCCCCACTTTAACCTCTTCTCCAGTACCCACCCAAAAGACTACCCCTTCTCTCAACACTATTTAATCTGAAAAATGTTTCAGTACAAGCCACCCATTAAGCTCTGTGGGTTATTGGGGGTTTTTTTCTGGATAAAAGGAAAAAATTCCATCCAGGAAAAAGCCTGTCCTTCTCCTTCTTGCCCTTCATGATTGATCTCCCGAGAGCTTGCATGCCACTGGGAGGTGACCCCCTTTCTATTGTTACTTTGTAGTAGAAAGAAAATTAATGAAACTGTGAGAACTGATCGGAGGGTGTCTGATTGATCGCTTAGTTTTCACAGGCCGAGGCAACACGGATCCGTGGGTGTCACCCTCAGGACCGCATCCACAGTGGCCTTCCCTGCCTGTGGGCAGTGCTTCCTGACGACAAGTACGGCGTACTTATCAGTGAAGGGCCTGCGACATAACGCCTTACAGAGAAACACACACACGGGAGAAAATTGTCCAACCTTGAACACTGTTATTTATATTTTTAAAAATGAAAAAGATCATTGTGTGCTAACCACTTACTTGATTCTGTTCTGTGGTGGATGTAGACAGTTATGTTTGAGCTTTGTATTTTGTGAGAACCTTAATGAAACCAAGAATTCCAAAGACAGTCACCTTGAGTGTGGAGACTTTTTTTCTTACCTGACATGTGAGTTGAGCTTCAGCACTTGTTTTAAACTGAGTATGGAAAAGTCCCAGCCGCCACTGCTGGCAACTCACCACTTTACCCCTGCAACAAGCGGAACACCACACTCCTTCCCAGGAAGGCTTTGTGCACCACGGTCATCACAGCCTTCCCTAGTGCTGCTGGTCTTTATCCCTGGGGCAGAGACAAAGCTAAAGTCCACTGATGAGGCCAACACTCCAACCTGTTGACAAGGAAACTGGAACTCAAGTCAATTCAAAACTGAGTTTCTGCTGTCCCGCTATGAGATTTGAGCTAAATCCAGCTTATTTAGTGAGATGCAGTAGCAGGCTGTTTTAATCATGCTTTTCACAAAAGTTTCTTCTCCTGAAATGTCAAACTCATCAACCACACTTATGAAAAATCCCCTCCCTAAACTCTGGAGATGGATTTTGCACTATTCTGCTTCAATAGCAACATCTGAGAGGACCCTCGTGAGCCCAAGCTGTAAGCCTGTTAAGATAGACTGAAGGATGGACGGGGGTGATGGGCCAGGGACCCGGCTGTGTCGTCAGCTGCTGGAGATGGCAACAGCCTGATGCACGCAGCAGGTGGTACATCCCTAGCTGTGCTTTCAAGTTGAATCCTCAGCTGGGGGCCACCTGTGCTGATCTGGGCTACAAGTACGATAGCAGCCAGTCCTAGAGAACTGGGAGAGTAAAATTCATAGAATATCTTGGTACAGTTTAATTAGTGAAAAATTTCTGGTTAAGCACTTCAAAAATGTAGTTTTGGTCCCTGACACAGATGTATTTTGATGAACTTAGAATCAATAGGCCACCCACAGACTTCTTGTGAACCATCGCAAAACCACTGCTACATTCTTTGGGGGTTTTACACTGTCAGACTGCATTACAAGACTGTACCTTGCTTTCCCAGGAATGTTTTCAAAAGCTTCTCTCGCATCTCAAGGCTCCAGACTCCCAGGAAATTAGTAGAGCCGGGGACAGCATGCAACAGCCATACTGTGTGGTCATTTTGAAGTAAAAAACAGTGCCTCTTACTGACCTTTCATCAGAATTAGGCCAACACAGGAGCCTGAGAGCAACTCCAGCTGGTAGTTAACCAATCGGGGTGTCTTGCTGACACTCGGTGATGTCTTGAGGTCAAAGCAGGTTAAAGGTAACCAGCAAGTATCTCCAGCAGCTATTAGTGAAATTCCCCAGGGGATTCGGGGTTGGGGTTCCCAATTCCCATCACTTTTAAATTCCCAATTTCATTATTTATTATTTTTGGTTGTGCTAGGTCTTCACTGCTGGTGCAGGCTTTTCTCTAGTCGCAGCAATCTGCAGCATCCAGGCTTCTCACAGCGGTGAGAGGCCTTCTCTTGTTGTGGAGCACAGGTTCTAGGGCATGAGGGCTTCCGTAGTAGGAGCTCTAGGACTAGAGCACAGGCTCAGTAGTTGAGGTGCACAGGCCCGGCTGCACTGCGGCATGTGAGAGCCTCCTGGACCAATGATCAAACTTATGTCTCCCCCACTGGCAGGGGCCTATCATTGAGCCACCAGGGAAGTCCCCTGCACTCTTCTAAATTCTCCTTAAGCATTTGGGAACATTGTACACATTCTGTTTTTTTCATCACTTCTCTGATACATGTCAAAGTAAGTGACCCCCAGAGAAGAACAGCAGGTGATGCTTTAGGGCACCCCAAGCACCCAAAAGTGCTGACACTCTGAGGACGGTATCCCTTCTTTTGCTCCACTGAAATGTTGTTCTGTGATGTGAGAGGAGTGAGCAACCAAGTGTGACTATGAAATTAATTTGCAAGTGGATGTGCTATTTATAACAGGACTTGACGTCTGCTGTGATGAGAGGGAATCTCTAATACATGTTTCATTATTAACTTTAACTAGAAAATCAGCCTATTCTTCATCCCTTTCCTATTTCACATTCTTTCCCCACTATTAAAAAACAATCATCTATAGTAGAAGCCACATTTTCCCTCCAAAGAGTATCCTCAGCCAAAATCATGAGCACAGCAACCACGAGCAAGTTGTTGGTCAAGATCTCAGGACACAAATGACATCATCAGAAATGTTCGTTCAATCAATAATTGTCCCTGTGGATGCGATCCTTTCAGAGAGAGTAAATCTCATGAGAAGCAAGGATGGCCTTGCTGCTGGTAACTCAAGAAGCCTTCAAAGTTCCAAGAAAGGACAACACTGGGAGGCCTCCGACTTGCTGGGCCCTTGGAGGAGTGCCTGGGCTTGTTGCTACATGTCATCTGACTCAGCCTTTTCTCATGCTGTTTTGCTTCTTGTGGTGGCTGCTTAACCCCAAAGAATGCAGGGAGGGTCCATAGTGAAAGTGTCTGGAGTTCCTCCCAGAGGCACTGTCGAAACCAAATATTTTTTTTTCTTTTGCTCCAGGGGATCATTTTAGGTTTTGTTTTGTGCAACTAGTTTTCAGACTTGAACATTAGCCAGTTTGGGTCAGCTCCCAAGAGTCTATTCAGGTGAGGAATGAGGGCTTAACCGAGGTTCTTTGGGGCATATAAAGCAGAAACCAGCTTGGGACATCCCAGTTTTCCTATTACTCTATTATTACTATCTGATCCAGAGTCACTTCTGAGTTTAAAAGGTAGATCACAGTCATTCCTAATATGATTTCTACCTTATTTGGGATCTTCCCTGGTGGCTCAGTGGTGAGGAATCTGCCTGCAATGCAGGAGATGCAGGAGATGCAGGTTCGATCCTTGGGTCGGAAAGATTCCCTGAAGGAGGGCGTGACAACCCATTCGAGTATTCTTGCCTGGAGAATCCCATGGACAGAGGAACCTGGCAGGCTACAGTCTATGGGGTCTCAAAGAGTCAGACATGACTGAAGCGACTTAGCACACATACAGCTTATTCCGGCATGTTTTATTAAGATATTGGGCTTTTTTTCTGGAGACCTTAAAAAATGCTGGCTTTTTATTCTTCACTCAAGTGTTAGTCACTCAGTTCAGTTCAGTCGCTCAGTCGTGTCCAACTCTTTGCGACCCAATGAACCGCAGCACACCAGGCCTCCCTGTCCATCACCAACTCCTGAAGTTTACCCAAACTCCTGTCCATTGAGTCGGTGATGCTATCCAACCATCTCATCCTCCGTTGTCCGCTTCTCCTCCTGCCCTCAATCTTTCTCAGCATCAGCGTCTTTTCAAATGAGTCAGCTCTTTGCATCAGGTGGCCAAAGTATTGGAGTTTCAGCTTCAACATCAGTCCTTCCAGTGAACACCCAGGACTGATCTCCTTTAGGATGGACTGGTTGAATCTCCTTGCAGTCCAAGGGACTCTCAAGAGTCTTCTCCAACACCACATTCAGTCATGTCCAACTCTTTGTGACCCCATGGACTATAGCTTGCCAGGCTCCTCTGTCCATGGAATTCTCCAGGCAAGAATACTGGAGTGGGTTGCCATGCCCTTCTCCAGGGGATCTTCCTGACCCAGGGATCGAACCTGGGTTACCTGAGTTACAGGCAGATTCTTTACCATCTGAGCCACCAGGGAAGCTTTTTATTCTTAACATGATTCCAAACTTTTCCCTTTAATTTTCCATGATATTATTGGCTTTATTCTGTTGGATTGGAATTATTTTCCTTTCTTGAAACAAAATGAGTTTTATTCACCTTACTGCTGGGAGGAAAAAGGAAGAACTTCAGCCATAAATACCTTCTCCATCTCCAGCAAGACATGGCCAGGCAAATCAAACATGAGGGGGCCTTTCTACACAGAAACAGGTTATTGGGGACAGGGTATTCATTACTGCCTGAACTCTGGGACGAAGCATAGAATAAAATGATAAAGGCCATTTTAGTATCAGGGACACATGAACAGTGCTTCAGTTTATTCTTATTTCTAAATTAAACTCCACTTTTCTTAAGGGAGCTCATTCAGGCACTAACTCAGTCATGGTTTCTCAAAGTACAGTCAGCATCTTCATCAGAATAAGGGGTACTTGATTAAAAGGCCAGTTACTGGGACACAACCAAGTAGCTGGGAACCTGCACGTGAACAAGTTCCCCAGTTTATTCTAAGGTATTCTCACATCCAAGAGCCTCTTACACCTGTCGTTTAGGATCACAATTAGACTAGCATAAATACATGTCATAAAAATCCCAGAAGTTCAAAGCCCTGTCACATTTACTCTCATGAATTACATCATTATGAGTTAATATTGTCCCTGTGATTATATCATCCCCAGGATTGTGATGTAGGGTTTTTTCCCCCTATGCACTCTCCCCTCAATTTGTTTCCTAAGAGCTTCCCAAGAGGCTCAGTGGTAAAGAATCCGCCTGCCAATGCAGGAGATGCTGGTTTGATCCCAGGGTCAGGAAGGTCCCCTGGAGTAGGAAATGGCAACCCACTCCAGTATTCTTGCCAGGGAAATCCCATGCACAGAGGAGCCAGGTGGGCTACAGTCCATGGGGTCACAAAGAGTCGGACACGCCTAAGCACACACACACATGCAAGTTCTTATTCAGGCTCAAGTGCACTAATTATTTTTCCCCTGAAGGAATCAGCTTATCACACAATGTCACTAATCTGAAGTGCTGTCATGATGCCTGTGCGTGCATGCTCAGTCACTTCGGTCATGTCTCTGCAGCAGTGGACGATAGCCTGCCAGGCTCCTCTGTCTATGGGATTTTCCAGGCAAGGATGCTGGAATGGGTTGCCATGCCCTCCTCCAGGGGATCATCCTGACCCAAGGATTGAACCCAGGCCTCCTGCATTGCAGGCAGATTGTACCATCTGAGCCATTGTCCCAAGCACATACATGATACCTGTACTAACCTGAAATCATGACTGCCATCCCACCGGGGACCACACCCAGATCTCTATTGCTTTACCACTAGTTTCATACTATCTATGAGTTAAAATTTCTCTTGACTTGAATCTGACAGTCAAGCTAATGAAACAAAACTATGTTCATTTCCTTTGAGAAGTAAAAGATGCCATCACCCGATTTCAAAAGCAAAATCGAAAGTAGGTAAGAAAAATTTGTGAATGAAGAAACCAGTTCCCTTATCCCTTACGTCATTCTAAAAATTATTCTCAAATCTTCTGTGTGTAGAAAAGTAGCTGCATTTCTTTCTAAAACCTCAGTATTGCTATTGCTTTACCCATGGAAGTTTAAGAAATTACTGAATTCTGATAAACAAGTGTCTATTGAATATAACAAAATTCTGTAAAATACCTTTGAGCTATGGAGGAGTAACCAAGGAAAGATAAACTTGGAAAGCCCCGCCACCTCCCTCACAAAGGCTGGGATTCAGAGCTCCTTGGAGAACTCAGTCCACTGACACCAGAGAAGTTTGCTGGTTTTCCCAGAACAGAGGTCAGTTTGCAGTCCCTGGGCAGGCAGGAGGCAACCCACAGCATAGCTTTGCACAGGGAGTGGGGGTCTACAGAGGGGGGTGGCCGCTCAGTGGCCTGTGAGTCAGGTTATCTGCACAGGGTCTGGGGGTGGGTGCTGGCAGAATGCCTCTGGGACATGGATGCAAGCAGAAATCCTTCAGGGTGTGTAGTTTCTAGACCACAGAGCTGAGACTGAGGCGACCCATGGATGGAGCCGAACTCCATCAAATGTCCTCACACCCTCGCCACGCCTGCACCAGGCAGCAGCCCAGACATCAGGGTAGTCCTCGCCTGCCCTCTAGCGCCCTCTACTGAGAAAGCCCAGCATCACACTCACTGTGAAGGTGATTAAAGTGACCGCCCACTGACGCAGAGCAAAGGGTGACTGTGAAGCTAAGAGGCGATAAACTGATAACTGGTAACTGGTACAGATTTATTCTTCTAGATCATTGCCCTAACATTATCTTCTGGTATCATATAGAATTGTGTAGTTGTTGTTTCTGTAAGAACTATTCTTCTGATGATAAAAAAACATCAATGGACAATTCCTATCTTTTGAAGAAGGTATCAAAAGGAAAGCAGTTTCTCACTTTACTTTAAATGTGTGGCACACATTCATATTCCTCAAAACACCTAAAGCGATAGAATGAGGCCTGTTTAAGAGCATGTGGAAGTTCTGTCATGAAGAACGCACTGTGGATCAAGTTTAGAAGATCTCTAAAATCCTCACATTGCACGGAGACTGCGCTGTGCACGTATTGGTTCCTGGAGAACTAGTTTACGTTTGGGGCACCTCCCCAGCGGCTCAGCTGGTAAAGAACCCATGTGCCAATGCAGAAGACACGAGACGTGGGTTCGCTCCTAGGGTCGGAAGATCCCCTGGAGGAGGAAATGGCAACCCACTCCAGTATTCTTGGCTGGAGAATCCCATGGACAGAGGAGCCCGGCGGGCTACAGTCCACGGGGTCATAAAGAGTCAGACATGACTGAACATGCTCGCGCAGAAGTTCTGTGCCTGCTGCCTCTGCCTCGGCACACCTCTGTGAATCTGTCCATCTCCAGATATGTCTCCACATGGATACCTTTCTTTCTCTGTATTTGTCTACCTCACTCTACAGTTGTCATCTCTCTGCTCTTTCATTTCCCAAATGAGTCCAATTTTCTTTTTTTGGGGGGGGGGGGAGGGGCGGCGGGTAACTTAGGATAGTGTGAATGAGTAAAGAGCTAGAAGGGAAGATGACCTGAGTGTAAAGTTGAGTTTCTTTTTTCCAGTTTAGGAAAAAATTTTCACTGCATTCAAGCGCATACAAAAAGAGAGAGACAGGTACAGGATGACTTTCCAAATCTGTAATATGTATAAGAGTGAGTGAGAGCTGTTTCCCTTCTCTAATGAGAACAGAATATAGGAATTTGCTTTATTTTTCAGGCACTGAGGGGATAGGAAGGAACAACCCAACAAAGAGGACTCATAGGCACTGAACTGAGAACTTAAGAACATTAATCTTCTTCCCTGACAATTAAAAAAATAAAATATAGGTCTACCTGGTATGATATGATTTGGAAGCAGTTTATTAAAAGGCAAGAAGATGGTCTGACATCCCTTCCAAGGTTAGGATTCTGTGCAGGTAGGTGGGCAGAAGGTAAATTTCAGCTTAGGATGTAAATAGACATTTCCCAAATTTACTCAAAAAGCGTAATGATGACTTGAATAATCAACTCAGTTTATTAGGTTGGTGCAAAAGTAACTGCGGTTTTGCATTGTTGAAATTTGCCATTTGATATTGGAATATATTCTTAAGTGTGATTATGTTATACATCATTTTAATGTATATTTCTCACTCTACATTTTTTTTATTAATGACTTACTACTTGCTGTTTATTTTATATATATTTTAGACTATGGAAATGTATGGATGTGAGAGTACTCATGTACAGATGTGAGAGCTGGACCATAAAGAAGGTTGAGATCTGAAGAACTGATGCTTTCGAACTGTGGTGTTGAGAAGACTCTTGAGAGACCCTCAGACTACAAGGATATCAAATCAGTCAATCCTAAAGGAAAAACCTTGAATAATCATTGGAAGCACTGATGCTGAAGCTCCATTACTCTGGCCACCTGATGCAAAGAGCTGAGTCACTGGAAAAGACCTCGATGCTGGGAAAGATTGAGGGCAGGAGAAGTGAGTGACAGAGGATGAGATGGTTGGATAGCATCACCAACTCAATGGACATGAGTTTGAGCAAACTCCAGGAGATGGTGAAAGACAGGGAAGCCTGGCATGCTGCAGTGCATGGGGTCATAAAGAATCGGACACAAGTGAGCGACTGAACAACAACAATGGAAATGTTGGACAAAAAGCAAATTCAAGCCATTTTCTTATTTGAGTTCAAAATGGGTCTTAAAGCAGTGGAAACCACTTGCAACATCACCAAAGCATTTGGCCCAGGAACTGCTAACAAATGTACAGTGCAGTAAGAATTTTTGCAGAGGAGACGAGAGCCTTGAAAATGAGGAGCACAGTGGCTGGCCATCTGAAGTTGACAATGACCAACTGAGAGCCATCATCAAAGCTGATCCTCTTACAACTATAAGAGAAGTTGCCCAAGAACTCAATGTCAACCATTCTATGGTTGTTTGGCATTTGAAGCAAATGGGAAAGGTGAAAAAGCTTGATAAGTGGGTGCCTCATGAGCTGACTGCAAATCAAAAAAATTGTTATTTTTCAGTGTCATCTTCTCTTATTCTATGCAACAACAAGGAACCATTTCCCAATCAGATTGTGACGTGTGACAAAAAGTGGATTTTATACCACAGCCGGTGATGACCAGCTCAGTGACTGCACTGAGAAGGAGCCCCAAAGCCCTTCCCAAAGCCAAACTTGCACCAAAAAATGGTCATGGTCACTGTTTGGTGGTCTGCTGCCAGTCTGACCCACTATAGCTTTCTGAATCCCAGTGAAACCATTACATCTGAGAAGTATGCTCAGCAAAGTGATGAGATGCACCAAAAACTACATCTTCAGCCAGCATCGGTCAATAGAAAGGGTCCGATTATCCTCCATGACAACGCCTGACCACACATCACACAACCAACGCTTCAAAAGTTGAACGAATTGGGCTACGAAGTTTTGCCTCATCAGCCATATTCACCTGACCTCTTGCCAACCAACCATCACTTCTTCAAGCATCTTGACAACTTTTTGCAGGGAAAACACTTCTACAACCAGCAGGAAGCAGAAAATGCTTTCCAAGAGTTCATCAAATCCCAAAGCACAGAATTTTATGCTACAAGAATAAACCAACTTATTTCTCATTGGCAAAAAATGTGTTGATTGTAATGGTTCCTATTTTGCTTAATAAAGATGTGTTTGAGCCTAAGTATAATGATTTAAAATTCGGTCTGAAACCACAATTACATTTACACCAACATAATAATACTACATCACTAGACATGTTTTGATATTATTGTTTAATACTCTGAGGAAACTTTCCTCAAATTAAGGAATAATGACTTTAATCCATGTTTGAAACCCTGAATAGAAACGTATTCTTTACCGTAAGGATGCAGATCCTTCACATCTTCCATTTACAAATCTTACCAAAGACTTCTTGGTTTTTGAACAGTAAAACTTGAAGGTGATATATTAACAGGGTTGAACAACAAATTGTAAGGCCATCTTGCAAATGTCAGTTAAAAGCTAACTAAAGAATAATGTGCTTAGGAATAAGTAAGGAAATAATTTCAAGATGCGGTTAAATAATGTGCCTCCCCAGGTAGCTAAGAGAAAAGCATCTTTGAGAAGTACAGCAGGAAGTGTGCATGTGTGCCATTATTCTGGATACGTGCTTTGGCATGGCTGAGAAGGTCTATAATGTGCCTGCCAACAAAGGCAGAACCACAGCTCTTCAGATCGAATTGATCAGAAATCAGCGGGAGGGGAACTTCCCTCGTGGCCCGGTGGCTAAGACTCCCTGCTCCCAGGGCAGGCGGCCCAGGTTCGATCACTGGTCAGGGAAGTAGATCCCACATGCCGAAACTAAAGATCCTGCATGTTGCAGCGAAGATCCAAGATCCCCCACAACTAAGACCTGGCATGGCAAAATCAATACATATTTTTAAAAAATCCTTGGGAGGTAGCTAACAAAAGGACTTCTGTCCATCATGCACAAATACAAATATGCATAACACATGAATACAAATCAGCAATAAAAAGATGACCCAGTTTAAAGAGCTTGGCAAAGGTTAGTTTGGGGGAGAATGGATACATGTATACATACGGCTGAGTCCCTTTGCTGTCTACCTGAAACTATCACAACATTGTTAATTGGCTATACCCCAATATCAAATTAAAAGTTTGGCAGTGTTTCCCTGGTGGCTCGGTGGTGAAGAATCCGCCTGCCAATGCAGGAGACACAGATTAGAGCCCTGGTCCAGGAGTATCGCACATGCCACAGAGCAACTAAGCCCATGCACCACAACTGTTGAGCCAGGACTCTAGAGAGCCCAGGAGCCACAACTACTGAAGCCCATGTGCCCTAGAGCCTGTGCTCCACAACAGAGAGGCCACCTCAGTGAGAAGCCCACACACTGCAACTAGAGAAAGCCTGAGTGCAGCAAAGAAGATCCAGAATAGCAAAAATAACTAAATAAAATAAATTTCCCAAAAAAGTGGCAAAAGAAGTAATGAGACATTTCACAAAAGAAGATATATGAATGACCAATAAGCACACAGAAAGGTGATGGACATCTACAAATTCTCAGTGAAACAGACATTTAAAACACAATGAGATTCCACTGCCCACTCACTAAAATGACTAAGATCAGCTTAGTGGGGGGGCAAATGGAGTTCTTCCACATTCTTTTCCTACTTTAGAGAACTGTTTGGTAGTTCTTTACAAAAAAATTATATATATGCATTTACCCCATGATCTAGCAGTTCTACCTTTAGGTAGTTACTCTAGAGGAATTAAAGTATATCTCCACAAAAAAGATGTTTGTAGCAGCTTGAATCACAATATCAAAAAACTGAAAACAATTCAAACCTCCATCAACAGGTACAGATAACCAAACTGTAGTATATTAATATGATAGAATATTACCAATCCATTTCTTAAAAAAAAAAAAAGAATATTGATACATGTAACCATGTGGATGAAAACATTATGTTAAGCAAAAGAAATTACACATATGATTCCATTCCTATCAAATTCAGGCAAAACTATCAAGAATGGGCACAACTAATCTGTAATGGTAGAAATGATAAAATGATTGCCTGGGGATGAACAGAAGTTGATGTATTCAAGCTGAACAAAAGAGAACCTTTAAGATGACAGATATATTCCATATACTGCTTTGAGTTGTGGTTATACAGGTATATGGAATTGTCAAAATTCTTCCAACTAAACATCTAAGATCTATGCATAATACTGATTGTTAATTATACCTCAGTTTAAAAAAAAGTGATGAGGAAAAGTGAGAAATTACGGCAAATTAGTTATTTGATACTAATTAAATAGGTAACTGAGCTTCCTTGGTGGCTCAGTAGTAAAGAATCCTCCTGCCAATTCAGCAGATGTGGGTTCAATCCCTGGTCTGGGAAGATCCCCTGGAGGAGGAAATGGCAAACCACTCCAGTATTCTTGCCTGGGAAATCCCTTGGACAGGGGAGCCTGGCGGGCTATAGTCAGTCCGTGGGGTCACAAAGAGTCTGACACAACAGCAAATGACAACAAAATAGGTAACTGGTTTTTATCCTTCATACAATTATTGGAGATCATAATGATAGAAACTCCCAGGGATTATTTTTTATTATGGCTAGGATGTAGCTCAAGCTGCTATAACAAATAGATTTTTAAAAATAGAATCCAGTTCAAAACAGCAACGTAGGAATCTCCCTAATTTACCTCCTCCCTCTGAATCTACAGCTACGCATAGAACAATTCCCAAACTAGCCGAGCAACTCTTAGACACACACACATTGAAACAGGCTAGAGAGGTTGAAACACCGTCTCACCAAACTCCACCAGGGTGTAGTTGACAACAACTGGGGGTGGGGGACTCCTAACTCCTAGCTTCTCCATGAAGAGTAAAGGATTTGTATTACACACCTTGTGCCCCAACTTTTAAGACTTCCACTTAAGAAGTGGCCCCTCAAAGTACCTTCCTCTGAAAGCCAGCAGGGCTTCCTGTCCCTAAGACTCATAAGGCTACAGTGAAGGAAGAAGAGTGTTTAAAGCGCTTGCACAGACTCACTAGCTATCTGACCCAGGACACAGCACAGAGACAGCAGACAGAAAAGCCCCATCTTTCTGTGAAAGAGGCCTATTTGCAGATCTTAAAAGCTGTAGCTTGAGGGTCAGGCTTCTAATCCAACATATGTGGGGGCCTATCGCAATCATCTCCAGAGACCAGTGGGAACCATTCCATGCTCTTCCTCTACCCTGCTCCAGGCTACCAGCATCTCCATAGAAAGGATGTTGTACACACACCTGGCATCTTGGCTTTCATGGCAGCTGCCCAGAGGACACATCCCACGCTGGCTCTGGTGGCCAGCAGGGTGTCTGTTCATGGGCTCAACAGGACGGTAGTAAACAAGAAACAGTTCTTAACAGCTATCACCCTCAGGCTCAGTGCAAAGGGAAGAGACAGAAATGCCCATCTCCTAGTCTTCCCTGAAAGAAGGACTTTACATACCTTAAAACAAGATGAAAAGACAGCCCTCAGAATGGGAGAAAATAATTGCAAACGAAAAAACTGACAAAGGATTAACCTCCAAAATATATAAGCAGCTCATACAGTGCAATATCAGAAAAACAAACAGCCCAATCAAAAAAATAAGCAGAAGCTAAACAGACATTTCTCCA
This sequence comes from Bos javanicus, assembly GCF_032452875.1. Lineage (NCBI taxonomy): Eukaryota > Metazoa > Chordata > Mammalia > Artiodactyla > Bovidae > Bos > Bos javanicus. The sequence goes on from NC_083873.1 coordinate 91,946,083, forward strand.
AAGACACATGGATGGCCAATAAACACATGAAAAGATGCTCAACATTACTAGTTACTAGAGAAATGCAAATCAGAACCACAGTGAGGTTTCACCTCACATCAGTCAGAATGGCCATCATCAAAAAATCCACAAGCAATAAATGCTGGAGAAGGTATGGAGAAAAGGGAACCCTCCTACACTACTGATGTGAGTGTAAACTGATACAGACATTATGGAGAACAGCATGGAGAGCCCTTAAAAACGAGGAATAAATCTACCATATGACCCAACCATCCCACCACTGGGCATATACTCTGAGAAAGCTACAGTTCTAAAAGACACACATACCCTGATGTTCACTGCAGCACTGTTTACAATAGCCAGGACATGGAAGCAACCTAGATGTCCATTTACAGATGAATGGATAAAAATGATGTGATATATATATATATACACACACACACACACACACACATACATATATAATGGAATAATCCTCAGTCATTTGAATCAGTTCTAGTGAGGTGGATGTGGAGAAGGCAGTGGCACCCCACTCCAGTACTCTTGCCTGGAAAATCCCATGGATGGAGGAGCCTGGTGGGCTGCAGTCCATGGGGTCGCCAAGAGTCGGACACGACTGAGCGACTTCACTTTCACTTTTCACTTTCATGCACTGGAGAAGGAAATGGTAACCCCCTCCAGTATTCTTGCCTGGAGAATCCCAGGGACGGGGGAGCCTCGTCGGCTGCCATCTGTGGGGTCGCACAGAGTCAGACATGACTGAAGCGACTTAGCAGCAGCAGCAGCAGAGGTGGATGAACCTAGAGCCTGTCATACCAGTGAAGTCAGTCAGAAAGAGGAAAACAAACATCATATATTAAGGCATTTATACAGACTTGAGAAAAATGGTATTGACGAACCTATTTGCAGGGAAGGAATGGAGACGCAGATGTAGAAAATGGACTTATGGACACAATGAGGGAGGGAGAGGATGGGACGAATGGAGAAAGCAGCATCGTCGCATATACACAATCACATGTGAAATGGTTAACCGGTGAGAAGTTACCGTGTAACACAGACAGCCCAGCCTGACACTCTGTGATGTCCTAGAGGGGTGGGAGGGAGGCCCAGGAGGGAGGAATATGCATATTGTGACTGATTTGCGTTGTGGTATGGCAGAAACTAACGCAACTTGGTAAAGCAGTCCTCTAATTAAAAACAGGATATAGGGATCTTACACATTCTCTTTTACTTTTTTTTATCATAGTGATACTGCTTATCAGAAGAAACCATATGTCATTTCTAAAAATGTGGAGTCTAGGAAACACAGTCTTCTGTGTGACCAGCATGAAATAAGAACTGTAGAATGTCAAACAAAAATTTTTAATGAGATAGATTAATGGATTTAGAAAAACAGATGAATGGATAGAGTATGATAAAGCAAGTATATGTTTATATTAATGGTAAAATCTAGTTGATGAGTAAGGGATCATTATAAAAGTCTTTCAACTTTGCTGTGTGTTTGGAAAACCTCTATAATAAATGTTTGGGGCAAACTCAGTGAATATACTCTTAAGACTGGTGCATTTTATTGTATTCGAATTTTACATCAAAAGAAAAAATAAATACTGAATTCTGGTTGATAACAGGTATGTTGAAGGATATAGGGGATGTCTGCAATTTTCTTTGAAACTGTCAAAAACTAAAATAGACAAATGGATGGGTGGAGAGAGAGAGCATGGATAGATTAGTGATTAAACAAAAAGAGTAAAATGTTAGTGGTAGAATCTGGGTCTATGTCTGTTCATTGTAAAATTCTTTTTGTTTTATGTTTAAAGTGTTTTGAAATAAATTGTCATGGGGCAGGGTAGGGGGAACTCAGTGAGGGCAAAGGTCCTGTATTACTAAAACTTAATTTAAAAATGGATACTGGAGACAGTTAACAGCATTCCTCAGTGGTTAATGTTTACTTGCTAACTGAGGTGGCCTAGTCCTTTCCATCCCACCTTTCCTGGGAATTATATTCCACTCTTAGAGAGTCACTCCTTTGACTTAAATTTGACCTTATTGAAATTCAAATAGCTTGATTGTTCCTTTTTGTCTCCTTTGGCTTTGTTTCCTTCACTCCCCCTACCCCTAAGTCATGTCCAACTCTTTGCAACCCCATGGACTGTACCCACCAGACTCCTCTGTCCATGGAATTCTCTAGGCTAGAATAGTGGAGTGGGTAGCCATTCCCTTTTCCAGGAGATCTTCCTGAGCCAGGGATTGAACTCAGGTCCCCCACATTGCGGCAGATTCTTTACCATCTGAGCCACCAGGGAAGCCCCCCATCCCTAAAGCTCAGTGTTATTCTGTTTTTCCTAAATGATTGAATTTATTCCATGACACTCACTACCAACATGTAGTTGGCTCCCAAGCCCAGCACCGACCGCAGTCTTAAAGCTCCATCTGCACTTGCCCAGCTGATTCACATTTAGATACTGAGCTTATACCACTGGCCCCTCAAAGCAAGGCTTTTCAAACCAAAACTATCTTCCTTTCTAAACCCATTTCACTTCCTGTCTCTGTTTCTATTATTAACACTGCCTTTCTTCCCAGGGCACAGATTTACCTCATTCACTCATTCATTCATTTATTCAGCAAATAGTTTTTTTAAAGTTGACTTTGAAATGCTTTTGCTAGGTGTTGAACAAGACAGACATGATCCCTGCTCTTATGAGACTTGTAGTTTATTACCGTCTAGTTAGTTATCCCTTCTCTCATCTTCCAAGTTTAGTGAATAGATGAGTAATATTCATTTTTATCTTGATGACTTCTAGGCCCACTCCCTTCCCCCAGCATCACCCTGAGCTATGCCAAGGTTCCAGGGAACTTAAGCAAAGGCCCCAGAGGGAGGGGAGAACACCATCAATTAACTGTTACCCAAGATACCACTGGGACTCCATGCATCAGTTCTGTTTGCAGGGCCCCTTCCGGACCAGTGCTTGATGCGCACACGCCCTGCTTAGGATATTCAGTTCTTTCCTGAGGCAGCCCCTGTTCCCAGTTTATACATCCCAGTTTATCTGGGCCAGGCCAGTTTAGATTCATGCTTATTGTGAAACTGAAAGTTTGCTCAATCGTGTCTGACTCTTTGCGAGCCCATGGACGGTAGCCCACCAGGCTCCTCTGTCCATGGGATTCTGCAGCCAAGAATACTGGAGTGGGTGGCTTCTCCCTTCTCAAGGGGATCTTCCCAACCCAAGGATCAAACCTGGGTCTTCTGCATTGCAGGCAGATTCTTTACAGCCTGAGCCACCAGGGAGGCCTTATGCTTACCGCCCTGGTATAATTATTGATAGTACCCTCATCACTGTCAAATGTGTCCTAATCTGATCAATAAATTAGAAGCAGGTGGTTACTTTCTCCTAAACCAATCATTTCTAATCTGAGCACTTAACTACTTCTTAGCATGAACCAGCAGGCCAGCAGAGCCACTTTGTTTCTTGAATCTCTTTCTATTAATAATCCGAGGGATTAGGAAGTAATGCTTCTTCTCTGCTCTTTTAGGGGTGAATTTCTGTTCTAGGGCATTTCCTTCTCCTAAGAGTCTGGACTTTTTGACATAAAAGCCAAAACAAGGAACTTCCTGGTGGTCCAGTGGTTACAAATCTGCCTGCCAATGCTGAGGGGCACGGGTTCGATCCCTGGTCTGGGAACTAAGATCCTACATGCCGTGGAGGAACTAAGCCCAAGCCACAACTGCAGAAGCCTGTGAGCCTTGAGCCCATGCTCCACAGTCCACAACAAGAGAAGCCCCTGCAATGAGAAACCTGAACACCGAAACTAGAGAGTAGCCCCCAGCTCGCCACAATTAGAGAAGGCAGCAATGAAGACCCAGCACAACCAAAAATAAATTAAAAAAAAAAATTTAAAGCCAAAAAGAGCTACAGCCTCCTCCTACTTTTTGCATTCAGCCATATCCACTGCTTGGGACGGGGGCAGGCAGGAAGGGAGAGCATAGAGAAAGGTAAAAAACCTGACTTCTGATCTCAAAATATCTTAGCGTTAGAACTCAGTTTTTTGTGTGTATGTGCTTTATCTCCTCTGGGCTTCCCTGGTGGCTCAGATGGTAAAGAATCTGCCTGTAATACAGGAGACTGGGATTCGATCCCTGGGTTGGGAATATCTCCTGGAGAAGGGAATGGCTACCGACTCCAGTATTTTTGCTTGGGAAATCCCATGGACACAGGAGTCTGGCAGGCTACAGTCCATGGGGTCACAAAGAGTCTGACACATCTGAGCGATTAACACTTTATCTTCTCTAATGACTAAAAGCTCGTTGGAGACAAGGATCTGTCTTATTTCTTTCCTTACCAGTATTTCTTCCTCCCCTTTCCCATATAGTTATCAAGGCCTTGAAATTTTTCGAACAATCAACAAAAAATAAAGAATTTTGCAGTGAAAACAATATGTTCCCTGCCTGGATTCTACTACTAACATTTTACTATTCTTGTTTTATCACTAATCTACCCATTCCTTCTATCCACCTATCTATCCTGCAGGGTAGACTCATTAAATGCTTGTTGAAAATTAAATGCTATTAGCTATTTGCACCTTGCTGCCAAGTCGCTTCAGTCGTGTCCGACTCTGTGCGACTCCATGGACTGCAGCCTACCAGGCTTCTCCAGGCAAGAACACTGGAGTGGGCTGCCATTTCCTTCTCCAATTTGCACCTTAGTATGAATGAATTGAGGAGGGCATGGCAACCCACTCCAGTATTCTTGCCTGGAGAATCCCATGAACAGAAGAGCCTAGCGGGCTACAATTCATAGAGTAGAAAAGGGTCAGACATGACTGAAGAGACTTAGCACACACACATGCACGAACGAGTTACAGTTCTGTTTTCACGTACAGTTCAGTTCAGGCACTCAGTCATGTCCGACTCTTTCCGACCCCATGGACTGCAGCATGCCAGCTTCCCTATCCATCAGCAACTCCCAGAGCTTGCTCAAACTCATGTCCATAGAGTCGGCGATGCCACCCAACCATCTCATCCTCTGTCATCCCCTTCTACAGATCTAGACAAAGAAAACAGTTCAGTATCTAGGAGATTAGAAAAGTCTACTGGGGAAATGTAAATAACTCAGAGTGGGCAAAAACAAACTCCTTTCAGTTCTTATTTGTCCAGCTGAATTTGGCCTCACCTCTTTGTTTTACCCAGAATATCATTCTATACAAAGATACTAGAACTTAGTTTTCCCCTTTTTATTCACTATACTATAAACTAGAGTCCCTGAGACAGGACATTCTTGGTGATCCAGTGGTTAAGGATCCTATTTCCAACGCAGGGGATGCCTATTCGATCCCTGGTTGGGGAACGAAGATCTCATATGCCTTGGAGCAACTAAGCCCACGAACTACAACTAGAGAGAAGCCCAGGAAACTAAACTAAACTAAACCCCGATGCAGCCAAAAATAAAATAAATAAATATATATTTTTAAAAGGTACCTGAGCCACCTGCTCCAGAATTCAGTAAGACAGGCAATTGGCCCAACTCTCCTGGAACCAGGAATCCAAAACAGAAGGGAGACTTTTAGGGGTCCTACTCTCAACTGCTGGAAGAGCAGAAATGTGAGCATAAAAGCAAAGATCCTTCATCCTAAGAAAAACTCAAGCACTCCCCAATCTCTGAAGGCTTTCCACTCTCTCTGGTAAATCAATTTCTCATTTCAAAATTTATTTCTCATCTAGACTTAAAGCACAGGTTTTGTAGCCAGACAGCCTATATACAAACCCAGGTTCACTATGTGCCCTTGTGCAAGCTACTCCATCACTCCAAGCCTTAGTTTGATCGTCTGTAAAATGGGGCTAATATGCAATTATGCCAAGGGTCAGATGACTTCATATATATGTGAATATATATATATATATATATATATGAACATATATATATAAGGTATGCTGCTAAGTCACTTCAGTCGTGTCTGACTCTGTGTGACACCATAGATAGCAGCCCACCAGGCTCCCCCGTCCCTGGGATTCTCCAGGCAAGAACACTGGAGTTGGTTGCCATTTCCTTCTCCAATGCATGAAAGTGAAAAGTGAAAGTGAAGTCGCTCAGTCATGTCCAACTGTTCCCCCCTCATGGACTACAGCCTACCAGGCTCCTCCATCCATGGGATTTTCCAGGCAAGAGTACTGGAGTGGGGTGCCATTGCCTTCTCCGATATAAGGTATATACACACACTAATATATACACACTATACATATATACTGTACATACGTACATAATATATTTCATAGGCATTTAAGTCAGTGGACGCTCCCATTCTAGTTCCCAGCAGTTATTCTAGATGGCAGTAAGACAGCAGTGAGAAAAACACAGTTGTCCCCCTGCCCTCCTCCAGGTGCTTGGCCTTCCTAGATAATCATCTTTAAATAAATAACCGTGGCAACACTGACTTACACTCCTGTGCGCCGACCCCCCTCGGTGAATAGGTCTAGAAGGTCTACACTAGCACCCCCGCTCCTGGCATAATTCTCTTCCCACCGTCTATCTCCTCCCAGGCCTGCGGGCCTCGGGATGCCTGGGAAATCCCACGTTCCTTACCTTTGGATCCTCCTGCCCTAGCGAGGCGCTGGCAGCGCAGCCCCCGGGCCCTTGGGATAGTCTCCGTGACCGTGACCGCAGGAGCGAGACTCTGGTGGCGGCACTGACCGGGGAGGGAGGCGACCCTGCCCTTCCCTCCGCAGGTCGCAGTCTCCTCCAGTAACCAGTGGTCCTCTCCAGTAGCCCGTGGTCTGCTCCCACCGGGAACCCCTTCCCCTATCTCCTCGGCTACTCTAGGGCATCCGAAGATGAAAAGCCGCTATCAAGGTCCCCAACCTCGTTTTCTTCTTCTAACTAGCCCGCATTTCCTCTGGGCTGCTTGGACGCGGTCGCCAGCGCCGGCTCCATCTAAACCCCTCTGTGATAACCCACCCCAGGTTGGGCACCTCTCCGGGCGTGGGCATTATCTCAAAGGGGAAACAGCCGTGGTTCGTCACGTTTCCTTTTAACAAGGGCCGTCTGTGGTTGGTGGTGCGGCTGTCCTTCGAGAAGGAGGGAACAGAGTAAGGAAACCCCGCGCCGACCTGCGTGAGGGGGCGCAGGGCGCAGGGAGGATGGAGCCTGGCGGGGACCAGCCACCTCGGCCCCGAACCCACAGACTCCACTGGCGGCTCCGGAGAAGGCTGTGAACAGAGCGCAGAAAATCTTCCTGGAGACCAAGGGTGCGCCTACGACGGAGACTCCGTCATCTTCTTTTGGCTTCTAAGTGGAGACGAATATATATATTCACAGGCGAAGAATTTCTACACCCCACCATAGTTCAACGAGGATAGTGCTGTGTGCAGGAACGATTACTCTGTGCTTTGGATGACAGCGCACCTCGGTGCACTTTCACAGAGGGTGAAAGAGGCCTAAATTACTTCAGTGAGCGCTCTGAGCCTATTTTTGAAATGAAGACATGCCAAAACAGTTACAAGAATTCGAATGGTGGTGTGTTTTAAAGATCCTTTAATAAACCAATGCTCTTGACATGTATGCACAAATTCAGTGACCCCATGTGGGTACTCATCTGGAGATGATGCCCAAAGGCCATATGTGAGGCCCTTGATGTCCATGAGGCCAGAAACAAATGGTATTTCTGCTCCTTGCCCACCCTAAGAGGGGCTCTGTGCCTGCGAAAGCCCAGGAATGGGAGAGGAAGTAGCCTGAGGGAGTGGGTGGGGGATTAAACCTGCGCCAGGGGTGTAGTACGCATGCTCAGTCGCTTTCCACTCTGTGACCCCATGGACTGTAGCCCACCAGACTCCTCTGTCCATGGAATTCTCCAGGCAAGAATAGTGAAGTGAGCTGCCATTTCCTTCTCCAGGAGATTTTCCCGACCCAGGGATGGAACTCATATTTCCTGTGTCTCCTGCGTTGGCAGGTGGATTCTTTACCCAAGGGCTAAAGAAACTCTCCTTGAAACCAGGGTCATATGGGGACCCAGACTGAGTACTTCACCTTCTTCATGCCTCCTCACCCATTTTTAAGCTGAAAAATGTTGAAAGAGGGTATAAAGAGAACAAAGATAAAAACAGAGTTCTAAAGAAGAAAGTCACCAGTGAGTGCGCGTGGAAAGCAGGAACGCATTACAGCATGCCCTCTGAAGAGGCTTCCTTCCTGCCCCTCTCCCTCCCTTCCTTCTCAACTTTCTGAGTTGAAACCAAGAGGCAAAGAACAGCATTCATCCCAAACAAGTAGTTTAGTTTTTCGTGTTTGGTATTTATTGACATCTTGGAATGCCATGCCTCATCCACATTTCCATGTGGCCTCTCTTAATGCATAAACAGAAAAAAGGATGCCAAAGATCGCATATACTTGTCAGACAGCAAATCCCAGCGTTCTGTTTTCTGCCTATATTGGGGGGATGGGGGAACACCCCCAAGACCATATGTTCATTCACTAACAAGAGGCTTGCCATCTTATAATCAATGAAATTAGTTAGATGGTGCAAGTCAAAAATCGTTTTGAAATATTAAGAATTAAATCTGTGACACTTTAGATTTCTGAGAAATACATTTCTGACTTGATGCTCAGGCTCTACCACACCCACTACTAGAAAAGAAAGAAAAAGAGGCATTCTCTCCCTTCTAGTCTATTCTCCCGCCCTCCCCACTGTGAATCACGTGTAGAAGAAACCGTCACGGTTACGGTCACACAGGTTTGGCTCTCTAACCTTCAGCTGTGTCTGCGGGCGACCCAGTTGCCGGTCATTTAACCTGCCTGGATGGATGAGCTCGTTAGCAAGCAGCCCCAGGGGCTTTTTCTATTGGCGAGTCTCCCAGACGCCAGTCCTCTTCACCGGCTGAGATTAACAGGCCCTCGGTGTCCCGCAGAGAGAGTCCTCGCGTTTCCAGGAGGAGACCTTGAACGCGCGGTGGGAGCAGTCATTCCGAGCAACCCGCTGACGTTAGTTACACTTTTCACAAAGGCCCCCCTTTCTCCCGAACACCACCAGCTCTCCAGAACCCTCCCCGGTTCTGGGGAGGGAGGGTGAACCTACCAGCAATTCTTGTTCCTTGCTTTGCCAAGGGGCTGCTTCCCCTCGCGGGTCAGCGCACCTACCAGGAAACCCTGAATTCCTCTCCTTGTTCCCCTGACCGTGAAGCTGGGTATCGCTTCCAGGGATCTGAGAGCTACCAGAGCTGCCTGCCTGGCGTGAGGGGAGAAGGAAGTGACAGGGCTTTTCTCCTAAAACAAGGGAACTCAAGCTCTCCCTGAACATCCCGCTAGGGCAGGCACCCTGGGAAGTGCTTTCAAGATTAAAAAAAAAAAAAAATGTAATTAATAAGACCTTGGCTTTGTATCTTCCCTGGTTTCTCCTTTCTAAGAAAGGCACACACACACACACACACACACACACAAATCTGAATTAAAGTCCAGATTTCCTGTTGTGGACCCAGAGACCATGGAACTCCTCCTGTTTCTCCTAGGTCTGGTCTTAGTATGTCCACCCCGTCTCTCTTTATTTTTTTCGGTATTGTTTCTCCAACCAAATGTCTTCTCCCTCCTTACCCAAAGGCTTCTTGATCTTTTTTTCCTTTCCTTTTTTTTTTTTTTTTTGCCACTCCTGGACCTAACTCGAACTTTGCCACTATCTCCACCAGCTTCAGAGGGAGCCACTTGTGAAGAAACCCCCCAGATCAACGCTGAATAGAATAGAGCAACATTTTCTGAATTCTTCTAACCACTGGAGTCTTGCAGGGATCAAGAGCACCCGAGGACTCTTCTATTTGTTGAAACTCTCAGAATATTTTTTTTAAATTTATAAACGCCAAATAGCTACAAATTGTAGAATATTTTTAGTGTTTACATTAAATTACACATTCACAAAGCAACATAATTGGGTTGCTTTCAGAAGACGTCCTCAGAAGCCTAAATGTAAGACTCATTGTGAATTTGTCAAAATCCAGTCAAAACCTTTGATACCATTTCCCTTCAGAGAAACTTCTAGCCCAATTATCATCACTCTTCTTATCTAGCTTTCAACCAGCCACTAATGAGTTGGAGCAGAAGAGCAAAGGGTATTTGATTCCTTCCAGCTACCAGCCCAGCACCCAGGCCAGGGGAGTATGAGACATCTCTCCTGACACCTCCTCTCCATCCCACCACACACACACACACACACACACACTTCACTCCTCCCCAAAAGATGCTTAGAGTGGGAAACTGTTGATTCTTGCCTTTAGGTGTTCACCACTGATGACTAGATAATAGCTGCTAAGGTCATTCTTTTCAAACCAAGGCTGGTTTTCCAATATTACACACTAGGGTATTCTCTCGGAGAAGGCAATGGCACCCCACTCCAATACTCTTGCCTGGAAAATCCCATGGACGGAGGAGCCTGGTGGGCTGCAGTCCATGGGGTCACTAAGAGTTGGACACGACTGAAGTGACTTAGAAGAAGAAGAAGGGTATTCTCTAATCAACCTAATTGCTTGTAGCCCTTTGTCTATGAATTAATAAAAGTGTTTTAAAACAGGAATCATTTGAAAAAACAGCAGAATGCTGGTAATTATTAGATGATAGACAGTGTGCCAGTTTCTAGTTTTGTGTATATGTGATTTTCTATAACAAAAATAAAATAAAAACAAGTAACTCTTCTTGAATCTATATTTACTCTCAATATTAGCATTTAGAATAAATTATTTTGAATGTTTTTTATAAGTTGAGAAACAACTTTTTACTCCATTCTATTTCCTGTCTTTTATTTAAGTGGCTGTGTGTTTTTGTTTGTTTGTTTGTTTGTTTTGGTACAATCTGAAATATAAGGTCTAGTTTATTATTAATTTGTGATTTTTACATTAGAGCTATTATTGTTTTAAAGCATTTGACCTTATTGAAAAACATTTATTAAGACTTATTAAGGTACAAACTTTTGACTATAAAACTAGTGATGGGAAGCGATGTATAGCGTGGGGACTACAGTTAATAATATCGTATTGCATACTTGAAATTTGCTAAGAGAGTATATCTTAAAAGTCCTCATCACAAGAAAAAAATTATTTTGTAACTGTGTGGAGACAGACATTACCTAGACTTATTGTGATTATTTCACCATTAATACAAGTATCAGATTATTATGTGTATGTGTATGTGTCTGACTGCGACCCCATGCCCGCTAGGCTCCTCTGCTCCTAGGGTTTCCCTGGCAAGAATACTGGAGTGGGTTGCCATTTCCTCCGTGGTGGGATCTTCCAGACCCAGGGATCAAGTTTGCCTCTCCTACATCTGCATTGCAGGCAGATTCTTTTACCATTGAGTCAAAACAAAGACAAAACAAAAACCTATGGAATGGGAGAAAATGTTTTCAAATGATGCCACCAAAAAAAGATTAAGTTCCAAAATATACAAACAGTTCACACAGCTCAATATCAAAAAAAACAAACAACCCGATAAAAAAATTGGGCAGAAACTTTAAATACACATTTCTCCAAAGAAGACATACAGATGGCCAACAGTCACACGAAAAGATGCTCCACATCGTTAATTATTAGAGAAATGCAAATCAAAACTACAAAGAGGTATCACTCAGAATGGCCATCATCAAGAAGTCTAGGAACAAATGCTGGATAGAGTGGAGAAAAGGAACCCTCCTACTCTGTTGGTGGCAATGTAAATTGGTACAGCTACTATGGAGAACAGTATGGAAGTTCCTTAAAAAACTGAAAATAGAACTACCATATGATTCAGCAACCTCACTCTTGGATATATATCTGGAGAAAACTGTAATTTGAAAAGACATATGCAGCCCAATATTCATAGCATCTCCATTTACAATACCCAAGACATGGAAGCAACCTAAATGTCCATCTACAGTTAAATGGATAAAGAAGACATATATGTGTGTGTATATATATATATATATATATGAATATGCAGTTCAGTTCAGTTCAGTCACTCCGTCATGTCCAACTCTTTGCAACCCCATGAATCACAGCACACCAGGCCTCCCTGTCCATCACCAACTCCCGGAGTTCACTCAGACTCATTACTCAGCTATAAAAAATGAATAATACAATGGCAGCAACATGGATGAACCTGGAGATTATCATACTAGGTGAAGTAAATCAGACGAGAAAGATAAATACCATATGATATCACTCATATGAATCTAAAAAATGGTACAAATAAATTTATTTACAAAACAGAAATAGACATAGAAAACAAACATGATTACTAAAGGGGAAGTGGGGAGGGATAAATTAGGAATTTGGGATTAATATGTACACACTACTATATATAAAATGGGGCTTCCCTAGTGGCTGGAGAAGAATATAATCAAGAAGGATCTCCTGTATAGCACAGGAAGTGAAGTGAAGTGAAGTCACTCAGTCGTGTCCGACTCTTTGCGACCCCATGGACTGTAGCCTACCAGGCTCCTCTGTCCATGGGATTTTCCAGGCAATAGTACTGGAGTGGATTGCCATTTCCTTCTTCAGGAGATCTTCCTGACCCAGGGATGGAACCCGGGTCTCCTGCATTGTACGCAGACGCTTTACCGTCTGAGCCACCAGGGAAGTCCTATAGCACAGGAAACTATAGTCAATATCTTGTAATAACCTATAAGGGAAAAGAATCTAAAAAAGAATATACATATATATAACTGAATCACTCTGCTGTATGTACACCTGACACTAACATGTCATTGTAAATCAACTATCTTGCAATGAAAATTTTTTTAGTTTTACAAAAAAAAGTTCAAGCTTTAGTAGGTCTAGGATGGGTCCTAGGACTCTGCATTTTTAACAAGAACCTTAGATAATTTTGATGGAGGTGATCCAGAGAGATCACTATAAGAAATACTATTCAGAGGATGCCCAATGTACTTTGGAGGCAAACATACCTGAATTTCAGTTTTACTTTGCCTTGTATTACCTGGCAAATTTGTGACAGGCTACATAATATGTCTGGAGAAGGAAATGGCAACCCATTCCGATATTCTTGCCTGAGAAATCCCATGGACAGAGGAGCCTGGCAGTCACAGAGAATCAGACACGACTTAGAGACTAAAGGGCAACAAGAAACAGTAACACAGGGTCTACATATATATTCTCTAACATCCCCAATGAGGTCCTTGGTCTTCATGCACATATTAATAATATACCCGATTACAGGAATCTGTCTGCAACGCAGGAGACCTGAGTTCGATTCCTGGGTCAGGAAGAGCCCCTGGAGAAGGACATGGCAACCCGCTCCAGTGTTCTTGCCTGGAGAATCCCATGGACAGAGGAGCCTGGTGGGCTACAGTCCATGGAGTCACAAGAGTTGGACATGACTTAGCAACTAAATCATCACCACCACATAATATGTCTAAATGTCAACTTTCTCACCCATAAAATGGGAATAATAAAGATGCTTGCTTCCTAAAGTAGCTGTGAGTATTAAATGAGATACTTAACACAGTGTCTGGAATATTAGAAAATATATTAGCTCAAAATATACTTGTTGCTATTGTTATTTTGCTTAAAAAGTTAACCCTGGCAGCTCTGTAGTAGGCAAAAGGAATTTGGAGAAAGTGACAGAAGACAAATATTCCTAAAATGTCAGGCACGCTATTAAATGTGAAGCACCAATGACACATAAAACTTGAACCTAACCCTCACATAAACAATCAAAGTGTGCTGATAAGATTTATTAGGGCCACTAGGCATAGTCATACAGGTTGTGCCCTGCACCAAGATGCCACATCTAAAAGGGTACTTTGTCCATTTTAGATATCACACATTTACATATTTACTACAATGATTTTTTTTAAAGCAGATAACTGTGAAGTGTCTTGTTCCAATAAAATGAATATGCTATAACAATATTCCAACAGATGGAAATCAAGTGTCTTGAGAAACTGAATGGTAGCTTGTTACAGTAACAGCTCCAATGAATCATGTTTCCTGGTATCATCAGTCTTGTGTAGCTCTCTGAGCTTGGCTTTAGCCACTGGGATATCAACAAATGTGACATGAACAAAGCTAGTAGAACTCCCAATTATCAGAGCCAGCAGCTCTGATTTTCTAGGACTTTCTCTATTAAAAAAAAAAAAATCTATGTATTTATTTGATTGCGGCATGTGGGATCTTCACTCTTCATTGTAGCACACAGAATCTTTAGTTGCCATATGCAAACTCTTGGTTGTGACACATGGGATTTAGTTCCCTGACTAGGGCTGGAACCTGGTCCCCATGCACTGGGAGCATGGAGTCTTTGCCACCCGATCACGAGGGAAGTCCCTAGGACTTTTCCTCATCATCAAAATATGGCTGCAGATCCATAACAGCTATAGGAATCACATCTTCATTCAAAGCAGGAAGGAGCGGTATAGACAATGCCAACTAGAGCTTCTTTTATTAGAAAAAAAAAACTTTTCCAACAACGTTTGAGTAGGCTTTCATTTGTAGCTCATTGAAAAAGCAAGAGAGTTCCAGAAAAACATCTATTTCTGCTTTATTGACTATGCCAAAGCCTTTGACTGTGTGGATCACAATAAACTGTGGAAAATTCTGAAAGAGATGGGAATACCAGACCACCTGATCTGCCTCTTGAGAAATTTGTATGCAGGTCAGGAAGCAACAGTTAGAACTGGACAGGGAACAACAGACTGCTTCCAAATAGGAAAAGGAGTACGTCAAGGCTGTATATTGTCACCCTGCTTATTTAACTTATATGCAGAGTACATCATGAGAAATGCTGGACTGGAAGAAACACAAGCTGGAATCAAGATTGCCGGGAGAAATATCAATAACCTCGGATATGCAGATGACACCACCCTTATGGCAGAAAGTGAAGAGGAACTCAAAAGCCTCTTGATGAAAGTGAAAGAGAAGAGTGAAAAAGTTGGCTTAAAGCTCAACATTCAGAAAATGAAGATCATGGCATCTGGTCCCATCACTTCATGGGAAATAGATGGGAAACAGTGGAAACAGTGTCAGACTTTATTTTCTTGGGCTCCAAAATCACTGCAGATGGTGACTGCAGCCATGAAATTAAAAGACACTTACTCCTTGGAAGGAAAGTTATGACCAACCTAGATAGCATATTCAAAAGCAGAGACATTACTTTGCCAACAAAGGTCCGTCTAGTCAAGGCTATGGTTTTTCCTGTGGTCATGTATGGATGTGAGAGTTGGACTGTGAAGAACGCTGAGCACCGAAGAGTTGATGCTTTTGAACTGTGGTGTTGGAGCAGACTCTTGAGAGTCCCTTGGACTGCAAGGAGATCCAACCAGTCCATTCTGAAGGAGATGAGCCCTGGGATTTCTTTGGAAGGAATGATGCTAAAGCTGAAACTCTAGTACTTTGGCCACCTCATGAGAAGAGTTGACTCATTGGAAAAGACTCTGATGCTGGGAGGGACTGGGGGCAGGAGGAGAAGGGGACAACAGAGTTTGAGGTGGCTGGATGGCATCACTGACTCGATGGACGTGAGTCTGAGTGAGCTCCGGGAGCTGATGATGGACAGGGAGGCCTGGCGTGCTGCGATTCATGGGGTCGCAAAGAGTCGGACACGACTGAGCGACTGATCTGATCTGATCTGATTCATTTTTGAGGCCAGGATCAATTCATTTCTATCAAACATTCATAGTAGTGGTTCTCCAAAGAGATGAGAAAGCTTCTTGTAAATCAAAGTTACCCCTGTTAGGAAAATAAAAGCCTGAGTTATGTACAACCAACTCCTGAGCTAGTGACTGTCAAAGTTTAAGGACTCAGACTCACTAGTAAGAATTTTACTTTATATCATAATCCAGAATATATGTATCCACATAGATTTCATAAGACAAGTCCTTATTATATATTCTCTATTATATTTCTTGTTGTTGTTCAGTCGCTCAGTTGTGTCTGATTCTTTGTGACCCCATGGACTGCAGCATACCAGGCCTCCCTGTCCCTCACCATCTCCCAGAATTTGCTCAAACTCATGTCCATTGAGTCAGTGATGCCATCCAACCATCTCATCCTTTGTCATCCCCTTCTCTTGCCTTCAGTCTCTCCCAGCATCAGGGTCTTTTCTAAGGAGTCAGCTCTTCGAATCAGGTGGTCAAAATATTGGAGTTTCAGCTTCAGCGTCAATTCTTCCAATGAATATTCAAGACTGATTTCCTTTAGGATGGACTTGTTTGATCCCTTGTGCAGTCCAAGGGACTCTCGAGAGTCTTCTCTAACACCACAGTTCAAAAGCATCAATTCGTCAGGATTCAGCTCTTTATGGTCCAACTTTCACATCCATACATGACTACTGGAAAAACCATAATTTTGACTAGATGGATCTTTGTTGGCAAAGTAATGTCTCTGCTTTTTTAATATGCTGTCTAGGTTGGTCATGGGGCTTCCCTGATAGCTCAGTTGGTAAAGAATCTGCCTACAGTGCAGGAGACCTCAATTTGATTCCTGGGTTGGGACGATCCCCTGGAGAAGAGAAAGGCTTCCCACTCCACTATTCTGGCCTAGAGAATTCCGTGGACCGTATAGTCCATGGGGTTGCAAAGAGTGACTTTCACTTTCACTTTCAGGTTGGTCATAGCTTTCCTTCCAAGGAGCAAGCATCTTTTAATTTCATGGCAGCAGTCACCATCTGCAGTGATTTTGGAGACCAAGAAAATCAAGTCTGTCACTGCTGCCATTGTTTCCCCATCTATTTGCCATGAAGTGATGGGACTGGATTCCATGATCTTCATTTTTGAATGTTGAGTTTCAAGCCAACTTTTTCACTCTCCTCTTTCACTTTCATCAAGAGGCTTTTTAGTTCCTCTTCACTTTCTGCCATTAGGGTGGTGTCATCTGCATATCTGAGGTTATTGACATTTCTCCCAGTAGTCTTGATTCCAGCTTGTGCTTCTTCCAGCCTGGCATTTCTCATGATGTGCTCTGCATATAAGTTAAGTAAGTAGGGTGACAATATACAGCTTTGATGTACTCCTTTCCCAATTTGGAACCAGTCTGTTGTTCCATGTCCAGTTCTAACTGTTGCTTCTTGACCTGTATACAGGTTTCTCAGGAGGTGGGTAAGGTGGTCTGGTATTCCCATCTCTTTAAGAATTCTCCATTTTCTACAATATTTTTTAAGTTGGTTATGACCTACTAAATTAATTTCACTGACCACTGATGGGTCATGACCTGTCGTTTAAAAAGTACTATCATAAGCAGAGGCCAGGGACACTTCTAGCTAAAGGGAATATCGATGCAAAGGCCCTAAGTTTGAAGTTCTCAGAACCTAGGAAGGCCAGCAGGGCTGGAGCTGGTTGGATGGGAAATGAGGTGTTAAAGATCAGCAGGAACCTGTCATGAAGTCTGCAGGCCACGGCAGGAACTTTGGGATTTACTTTTATTCTGACGGAAACTCCAGTGGCTTCAAGCAGGGAAGTGACATGACATAATCTATTTTCAAAAATAGTTTCTCCTGACCTCATGCACAGACCAAGGATGATTCCAGGATGACCTAATTTTCTCTAAATTGAAAACAAGCTTGGAATGACTTTAAGATCCTCCAGAGGATTTTTCTCACCCCAAATTCATTCCGTCAAATTCCTTCCATGGTTCTTTCCCTTATGCACCAGCTTCTACCCTCTGCTGGGCTCCTCTGGAGACCAGAGTTTTGCAGAAAAGACTGAAGGTTTAGACTTCGCCTTCTATCGAGATCAGTACCTTTATTGTCCTCCCATCCCTAAATACCCACATGTTTGCTCACCACACTGCCTTGCTGACTGCAGTCCTGCCCACCCGGGGATTTGTTTAATTTTCTGATTTGCAGTGTTGACACTTGGAAGGATGTCTCTCCGTTTTGGCAAGGAGCTCCTTGCAGCCTGGAAGCACGTCTCCTCTCCCAGGGGGGGTCTCCATATCTGCCGGACAGCGGGAGCACCTTCTATTGGGAGCCGCCACTAGTGGGCTAAGTCCTGTGTCACACAGGCTGCAGAGGAGGCTGGGAGGGGGCTGTGTAACAGGAGACAGGAGACAAGCAGATTTCCCAGGGCCTGGGCCTCCTTCTTGGCCAGTCCCCAGGAGATGAGTTCCAGCTGCTTTTCTTTCCTTAATCTTCTTCCTCTCCCCATCCCCCTTTCCGGCTGGGCTCCCAAACCCTCCCACCTCTGGCCAGCCCCCAAGTCATACAAGATTTGGGGTAGAAAGCCTGAAAGTCAAAAAGGAGGAGTCCAGGGAGTGGGCAGCTGAAAGGCAGAGGAGGATCCACTTCTCTTCTCGAGACCTGGTCCGCTGCTCTGGCATCTCTTGTCCGGATAAAGACCACAGGGTGAGGCAAACATGGCAAACATGCTTTCCCTTTGTCCATTAACCCCCTCACCTCCGTCTGGCCCCAAGTCGGTGAAGAACACCAACCAGGTTTCTTTTATGAACTTGTGGTTTCCAAAATAGGCGTTTTCAAGGCCTGGAAGTAAAGTTACTTTTAGGAAAGAGATAGAGGGAGGCAGAGGAAGAAGAAGGAAAGAAGAGTTTGCTTTGAAAAGTAGAGAGCTTGGAGAAGGAAATGGCAACCCACTCCAGTATTCTTGCCTGGACAATCCCATGGACGGAGGAGCCTGGTGGGCTACAGTCCACGGGGTTGCCAAGAGTCAGACACGACTGAGCAGCTTCACTTTCACTTTCAAGAGAGTATATAGAAAAGAAAAACTAAACTGAAAAGTGGAGAGCTGAGTGAGTCAGTAAATGGTAATGATTAAGAGCAGAAGTCCAGATTCACAGCCAACCCGGTTTACAATCCTGTCTTTGCCACGTGTTCACTGTGTGAAACAGGGTTGGTTACTTTCACCTCGCTGAGCCTCTGTTTCCTTATCTGCAAAATGGACATATTTGTACCTACTTTCAAGACTGCGAACTAAATGGGGATTCTATTATTTAATATTTATTTACTTGGCTGTGCTGGGTCTTAGTTTCAGTATGTGTAATCTTATTTGTGGCCTGCCGGATTTGCAGCATGTGGGATCTAGTTCCCTGATCAGGGATTGAACCTGGGCCCCCTGCGTTGGGAACGAGGAGTCTTAGCCACTGGACCACCAGGAAAGTCCCTAACAGGGATTCTTAATGCAATAATAATCTACCCTGGTAAGAACTTGATGAATGGCAGGCTTACTATAGCTAATATTAAAAAGAGCATTGGAATAGGAGCTGCCGGTTACTTTTGATGGAAAGAAGACCAGGAGAATAACTGTTGAGGAGTTTCAGAAACATGAGCTGTAAATTTAATACTGTATATATTTTAAAATCATGTTTGATGTCTTCCTGTGAACTCTGTATCTCATCAGTCATGATCCTTACAAGTGTTCTGATAAGCACATATGTTTATCCCCATTTCACAGATGAAGAAATTGAGGCCCAGGAGGTGATGATGTAATAAAGAATGTAAAAGTACCTTGGGCTTCCCAGGTGGCACTAGTGGTAAAGAATCTGCCTGCCAATGCAGGAGACGCAAGAGGTGTGGTTTGGATCCCAGGGTCAGGAGGATCCCTGAGTTAGGAGTAGGAAATGGCAACCTACTCCAGTATTCTTGCCTGGAAAATTCCGGGGACAGAAGAGCCTGGTGGGTTACAATCCATGGAATTGCAAAGAACTGGACAGGACTGAGCCATTGAACACACACAAAAGTACCTGGTATATTGCAACATAGTACACAAAAGCAAGACTGTTTCTTGTCACACAGACTGACTAGCAGTGAGACAGTATCCAGAACCCAGATGTTCTGTCTTCAGTGTTCTCTGCACGGGGTCTCAAAAGACGGACGCCTAGCGTGTGAAGAGAAACTGAGCCAAGTTTAGGCAGATGGAGGAAGGTCTCAGGTATAAGCTTGATGATTTATGTGGTTGAATCTTCAAGCCTGCAAGGGCCTTGAGAAAGCAGGGCCAGGCAGGAAAAGCCAAGGCCAATCACTGATCCCAGAAGTAATGTCTGAAGTTTGCAGCCATAGTGATGATAGATGTAAAATGGGAGGTATGCATAATCTAAAAACAAAGCAAATTAAATAATAGAAATGCCTCCCCAATGAAAATCCTTTTGAAGGCAAGTCAAGCTTAGAACAAAGAAACCATTCACAATGAGATAAAATTAGGGGGTTGCATTTTATAATGTGGAACAACTAAAGGGTCTTATTCTTTCCTTTTAAGCCCTGAAAATCATGGCTTGGCTTTCAATCAGCAAGACCACAGAACTAGTTCTGGATCCCAATCAGTGATTTTGTTAATGAGAACCAAGAGAAGCAAACTGAGTGTGGGTTATTTGCTGAAAATAAACATAAATCAGAAATCAGACTTGTACTGGAAGATGCCAAAAGTATTCAAGCTGCACATCTGGTCCTATATTCTCTTTGGAAGATTTCTGAACATTACTTTTCTCCCTTTTTTTTTTTTTTAGTCTCAGTCTGCTCTTCTAATGGATCCTTCTGAGTCTTCTTTGTATGAAATTAAAACTGCTATTTCCTTTAGAATAAAGATAAATGGCTACTTGGATATCTTGCAAGCCCCTTAAACTCAGCATGTCCAAAAACAGAAAACAGACGTCTTTGTTTCCCCTAAAACTTTCGACCCACTGTAACCACCTCTCAGCAGCAGCCTTCTCATCCACCGTGTCACCCAAACCAGAAATCTGGTGTCTGCCTCGAGTGCTCTTTCTCCTTATGCTGCTCTTCCTGTCGGCGACCACTAAGCTCTCGCAAATCTCTACACTTCGCTCCATCTCTTCAACCCCACATCTGATGCAGGCTCCCATCGTCTCACACCTGCATTGCTAAATGACAGCTGTAAAGGCTTCAAGCCTCAGCCTGTATGCCTAGACTCTTTGCACATTGTCCCAGTCCAGACCTCAGCAACCCACATACTGGCTGCAGGATTCCTACAGCACTAACCTACAGCACTAACCAGGCTAACCTCCCTAACAGTCCCCATAGGCCAACACTGAGGGCCAAGAGAGAGGAAAGCCTCCAGACCAGCCAAGGAAAAGGAGCTGAAGAGACAAAGTTATCAGTGGACTCAGTAGATGAGCAGACGGAGTTGCTCGAGTCATGTGGCCTCTTTGCAATGTTGTCACTGTTTAGTTGCTCAGTCATGTCCAACTCTTTGGGACCCTATGGACTATACCCTGCCATGGAATTCTCCAGGCAAGAATACTAGAGTGGGTAGCCATCTCCTTCTCCAGGGGATCTTCCCAACCCAGGGGTCAAACCACGTCTCCTGCGTTGTCAAGCAGATTCTTTACCACTGAGCCACCAGGGAAGCCCTTCTTAGCAATTACAGCTATTTTTTAAGGGTACTATTTCTAGTAGGTGGCTCAGACGGTAAAGTGTCTGCTTACAATGCAGGAGACCCAGGTTCAATGCCTGGGTCAGGAAGACCTCCTGGAGAAGGAAATGGCAACCCACTCCAGTACCCTTGCCTGGAAAATTCCATGGATGGAGGAGCCTGGTGGGCTACAGTCCATGGGGTCACAAAGAGTTGGACACGACTGAGTGACTTCACTTTAAGGGTACAGTTCAGTGGCCTTAGTGCAGTCACATACCTGTGCCACCAGCACCACCATCCATCCCCGGAACTTTTCAATCTTCCCAAACTGAAACCACATGCCTGTTAAGCACTAGTTCCCCGTTCTTCGTCCCCCAGCCCCTAGCAACCAATTCTATTCTGTCACTATGAATCTGACTACTCTATGTGCCTCAAATAAGTGGAATCTTGTGTGTCCTCTTCTTTTGGCCTCATTTCACCAAGAATAATGCCTTCCAGATTCATCCATGTATCAGAATGTCCTCCCTTTTTAAGGTTGAATAGTATTTCATTGTATTTATATACCACATTTTATTTGTTTTTATCTAGTTGGCTGCCTTGGGTCTTAATTGTGTCATGTGGCATCTTTCTTTGCAGCACACGGGCTCTAGTTGCAGAGCTCGGGCTTAGTCATTCCTCAGCTTGTGGGATTTAGCTCCCCAACCAGGGATGGAACCTGTGTGCCCTGCATTGCAAGGTGGATTCTTAACTACCTGACGAGCAGGAAAGTCCCTGTATGTACCACATTTTGTGTATCCATTCATCCATCAGTGGACATTTGGATTGTTTATACACTTTGGCTCTTGTGAGTAATGCTGCTATGAATGTGGGTATACAAATACCTGTTCAAGTTTGTGCTTTCAATTCTTTTGGGTTATACTCAGAAATACAATTGCTGAATCACACGGTTTAATTGTCTTTAACTTATCTCTCCACGAAGACTGTCAATTCTTAAGAGAC
This sequence comes from Bos javanicus, assembly GCF_032452875.1. Taxonomy (NCBI): domain Eukaryota; kingdom Metazoa; phylum Chordata; class Mammalia; order Artiodactyla; family Bovidae; genus Bos; species Bos javanicus. The sequence goes on from NC_083873.1 coordinate 91,968,349, forward strand.
AAAAACTGGTTCTAGATACAAATATTTGTTGAGTAACTGATCATTAACCCAAGTGAAAAGGATTTTGTAAGAGACAGAAAGTTACAAAGGAGGGGAAGGGCAGGAAGGGTTGGGACCTTCAAAAGGTTCAGATCCTGGTGAAATTTACAAACCTTTGATCAAGATCTTAAACAGATTAGAGGATGGGTGGGAGCTCCCAGGGAGACCTTATCGCTTGTGCCTAAATTCCATAAGCAGGTCTTGGAGCCAGACCACCTTGCTCTACACCCAGCGGGAGAAAAGAGCATAGACTTGGTTTCCAAAAGTGTTTCTTGGCCTGGTGTATCTTTCAACATCTTCTTTTAGACATAGTTTGGAAGCCACAGGACTAACAATGTTATTAGTCTGTATACTAGCAGAAAAAAAAAATTAAAAAACACTGTTTCCCAGGCACCTATCAGGAAAGAAGCCAACTATATAAACTGAATCATTCTAGCTCTGTTGATTAAACTGATATAAGTGAAATATTATTCCTAAAACTGAAAAGAAATGTTAATAAATGAATGAATTCTTTTAGCTTTCATCTACACCTGATTTTTCCTTGGGAAAATAAATGTAATTTTTTTGGTGAGCCTATTGTTAAAGGCCACCCAGTAACTATTCGTTAATGTATTCATTATTTATTCAGAATATATAGTTACTCATTCTTCCATTCAACAACTCTTGTCAGTATTTCAATAGTCATTCATTCTTTCTTTCAACAACTCTTGTTAATATTTCAATGGTCATTCTTTCATTCAACAACTCTTGTTAGTATTAAGAAAAAGTTAAAAAAAGAAAATCAAAAACACTTACATAAGACTCCTTTGCGCATCATACTAGAGGAATGAAAATGCAGCAAGCTCAGCCCCTGACAGTCCAGAGAAAAGTTTGCTGAGAAGGGAAAAATAATACACAACAAGAAGGATCAGAGCTTGTCATTCACGTTCGGCTGAGACTTTCCTGCCTAGAACCGCTCAAATACAGGGCAGAGTTTACATATGTAAATGTAAAGTCTCCATTAAAATACACTAAGTGGCTGCAAATGGGGAGAAGAAAAGGAGAGCCAGTGGGCTGGGCTAGAGGAACAGGCCTCCTCAAACTCACCTTCAAAGTGCCCATCTCACTTGTGAAAATTCTCCACATTTTAACGTCTCTCAGTCTTCCAGCATCTCCCCTCCAGGAAGCCTGCTCCTACCTCCTCCTCCACAATACTAAACCACGTACTATTTTGATCCTATAGCATAAAGTTAGGTGTACAGGAGAAGGGTTGATTAAATAACTTCTAAAATCCCCAAAGGTTTAATGATCTAAAATTCACAAGAGGGAATTCCCTGGCAGTCCAGTGGTTGGGACTCTGTGCTTTCGCTGCTGGGGCCCAGGTTCAATCCCTGATCAAAAAAACTAAGATCTGGCAGCATAGCCAAAAGTAAATAAATAAATAAAATTCACAAGAATAATTATCATTTATTTGAGCACTTACTAATATGCCAGGTATTTTACACTCATTGTCTCAATTGACTCTTACAATGGCTATAAGAGATACACACTTTTTAAATGCCCATTGTATAAAGAAATGGAGCCATGGGGACCTGGTAGTCCAGTGGCTAAGACTCTGAGCTCCCAGTGCAATGGGCCTGAGTTCAATCCCTGGTCAGGGGACTAGATTCTACAGGCCACAGGTAAGAGCCAGCACAGCCAAATAAATCAATACATTTTAAAAAAAAAAAAAAAATGGAGCCATGGAGAGTTCACTATCATGGCCGAGTTTACAGAGAAATGGCAAAACCCAGGATTGTCAGACTATAAAGCCCATATTCTAGGTGCTTAAGAGTTAAGTAAGATCTTGGGTGGTCTTGGTCTCCAATGGCTTGGAGTGGGGCTTGGGTTCCCAGCCAGAGATTGAGGCCAAGTCACAGCGGTGAGAGCACCAAATCCTAGCCACTACACCAATGGTCAGTGACAAGGGCCCTGGCGCTTTGGTTTTGCAGAAAAGAATTCCCACAAAGATGGAAAGTAGTGAAGCAAGTAAAGTATTTATTAGAAGGGAAAAGAGTACAGTCCATGTGGACAGACACATGGGCAGACTCAGGGAGAGAGAGAGCAACTGAGTCACGCCCTCATGGCTGTTTGAATCACTTTTATGGGATATTTCTTCCGGGTTTCCTGTGGCCAATCACTTTGATTTGCCTGGATCACGGTCCATAGTTGGTAGATCTCAGGATCCTCCTGTGTGTGCACATGCATCTCTTAGCCAAGATGGATTTTACTGAAAAGACATCTGGGTAGAACATCCCTTGACATAACTCCCCTTTGGCCTGCAAGGAGCCTTTTCTGGTTATGTGTGGTCAGAGAAGTCTCCTGACTTCATGGAGAATATGTGGTCTGGGCAGGGCCCAGTCTCCTCCCTTAATTGTCCTATATTGTCTTGACATTTCATGAATCTGTAATTGTTTTACCCTGTAGGGGGTGGCATCTGCCTCCTGCCTCAAGTACAGATGCCACTCTCTCTCTCTCTCTCTTCCACCTCTGTCTCATAGCATTGGCAGCCCCTATGCCACATTTATCTGTCCTCCCTGTTGTATAACCATTTATATAAATATCTTTTCAAAACATGAGTTCCTTGGGAGTGGGACGGAGAAGGCAATGGCACCCCACTCCAGTACTCTTGCCTGGAAAATCCCATGGACAGAGGAGCCTGGAAGGCTGCAGTCCATGGGTTGCTGATGGTCAGACATGACTGAGCGACTTCACTTTCACTTTTCACTTTCATGCATTGGAGAAGGAAATGGCAACCTACTCCAGTGTTCTTGCCTGGAGAATCCCAGGGATGGGGTAGCCTGGTAGGCTTGTAGCCTGGTAGGCTGCCGTCTATGGGATCACACAGAGTTGGACATGACTGAAGTGACTTAGCAGTAGCAGTAGGAGTGGGAACATGACCATCTTTGTAACACTCTCTTCTCAGAACACAGGAACTGGCACACAGGTGCTCAGATGATATCAGTCACCAGAAACTTTACAACAGTAAGAACACTTCATTCTTAACAAGTATGCATGAAGATCTGTACCTTTCTCCTGCTCTGTTGTGTTGTTATTGGAGACTATGTCTCTGAACATAGCATTAGCTCTTTTTTCATATTTACTGAGCATTTCTTGAAAGCCAAGTACTCTGCTACATCCTTTAAAAGATATTGTCCTTTTGGAGCCTATAGGTTACAAGACAAGATAGATGCACAAACAAGTGTTAGTCGCTCAGTTGTGTCTGACTCTATGCGACCCCATGGACTATAGTCCACCAGCCTCTTCTGTCCATGGAATTCTCCAGGTAAGAATACTGGAGTGGGTTGCCATTCCCTTCTTCGGGGGATGTTCCTGACCAAGGGATTGAAACTGGATCTCCTGCATTACAGGCAGATTCTTTACCATCTTAGCTACCAGGGAAGCTCATAAACAAGTGAGTTCACTATAAAGCAGATTGTGATAGGCAGTAAGGCAGAGACATAAAACATTTCATTGAATTTGATGCCCTTGATTGGAAGGTGCATCCTTATTTTAGACATTACTAAGAGAGAAAGACTACTGCTAATTACCCTATACACAGCCTTGATGTGAAGACGTACTCTTATTTCAGAGATGTTAGAATGTTTTTAAAATATGCCCCTTGGATGAAGTAGTGCTGAAAACACTATTCTAATTAAAAGAAGTCAGTTCCAAAACACCACATACAATATGATTCTATTTATATGAAATGTCCTGATAGGCAAATCTATAGAGACAGAAAGTAGACCATGGTCGCTTAGGGCCGGAGAAGATTTGGGAAAGGTTTAGGGGTGTAGATTGGTGAGTGACAGTTAAAGTGTGGAATGGAGGTAGGTGATGAAAATATTCAAGAATTGATGGTGGAGATGGTGGCACAATTCTGTGACTATGCTAAAAACCATTGAATTGTATGCTTTAAATAGATGGTATGTGAATTATATCTCAGTAGCTGTATCAAGAAAGCTATAGTTCAAAATAACACAATAGAAGGGCAGGGGTTTTGGGGAGAGATTAAGTCAGATGGGAAGGGACCAAGGAAAACTTTTAGGCATGGGCATTAATACTTAGAATATAGTTGAGAAACTTTCCTGATGTTCCAGTGGCTAAGATTCCAAGCTGCAAATGCAGGGGACTGGGGTTCGATCCCTGGGCAGGGAACTAAATCCCCCATGCTCCAACCAAAACCTGGTCCAGCTACATAAATAGATATTTTTTAAAAAGAAAAGAAAATAGTAGAAATTGTGCCATGCAGAAATAGAAGATGGAGTGGGGGAAGGTGATCCAGGCAGAGGTAAGAGCTTAAGCAAAGTCCAGGAAGCCAGGGTACTGGATAAAGTTCAAGTGTTAGCTGAAGGAAGGGAGGGTGGACTGGAGGAAAGGCTTGCAGGCAAACTGGCCCTCATGCGGGAAAGCATCGAACGTTGGGCTACAGGCTGTGGTTTTTTGTTCAGCTTGTGAGGAAAAGTCTTGAAATTTTCCCAAGTGCCAGCCTTTAAGATTTTGGCAACCCCGTATCCAAGGAAAATGTACTATTAAGGCTTTTCTTCCAGCCACAGGGCATGGTTTCTGACCTGACGGGCAGTAAAATCCCCTTTGGAATTTGGAGCCAGATGACAAAAAGGTTAGAAAGGCAAAGGGCATTGCCACCGGAAGCGTGGTGTTTAAACAGATGCTGGGAAGAAGGGAGGTCTGTGGCAGGGAGCCATGAAATTCCAAAGGTCACTGCAGCAGAGCCAGGAAGCTGAAAGCAAGAAGCCATCCGTGTACCAGGCGTCGCACAGGAGGAGTTAGAACCGCACTTCTCTTCCAAAGAGAGTGAAAACTGAGAACAGAATGAAATGGGGAGGAGGAAGTGTGCGGAGTTACGGGGAAGAAAACAGTGAGCATCTCAAGCCCAGGAGAGTCAGTGCAGTGAAGCAGGCTCTCCTGGGCTCAAATATTGTTGTCTGGGAGCCAAAGCCTGAATTTGCCTGCCCTGAGCTAAGTGGCAAGAACCTGGGGCCAGGGAGGACACCAGGGTATAGAGGTCAGAAGCACAGGTCAGAGTTTGAAAGGCACTCTGGCTGAGCGATTCCCCTGTGGGTAGGAAGCAGTCCTGGGTGCCCCCTTCCTGCCCCTATTCCTGGGAAGGGGACTCCAGGCAGCTCTCCAAATTTAGCCCAACTCTGAAGAGGGAGGAAAAGGAGTGTGGAGAGGAGTGTGCAGAGCTGGGAGGACTGCAGAAGGCAGAGCAGCAGGGAAACCAGGTGGGAAAGCATTGCACTAATAGGCAGAGAAGAAAATGGAGAGGCTCACCGGGGTCTGTCTGCCCTTCAGCTCCATCTCTTCCGCTTCCGGGAGAGCTTTTGTAAGGGAGCTAGTCATTCAGTTTAAATAATAAAAACAGCACAGTCCACTTTTTTTTTTTTTTTTTTGGCCACACTGAGCAGCTTGTGGGATCTTAGTTTGATGACCAGTGAACCAACCCAGGCAGTGAACACGCCAAATGCTAACCACTGGATTGCCAGGGAATTCCCCACCTTCCACTCTCTTATTCTAACCCCAAATGCTGACACAGTTCCCAAGATGGACAGAAGGGGAACGGGAACTCAGAAAAGCTGCTGTAGAGAGCCATGGGTGTGCCCAGGCCTCCTTCTGCAGGGGAAACAGCCTTTGATTTAGAACAATCATGCTCAAGCTAACCAGTGCAGAGTGGGGTGTCGGGCAAAAATGATAACTAATGGCAAAGTGTGCTAAATAGAAGTGTGTTTTTTTCACCTGGAATGTAAACCTACCGGCTACTACGAGGGTTGGAGGCCATGGAATTGCAGCTTGGGCCTGTCAGGACTCCCTGCCCGCAGAGATTAAGTGCTGACAGAGGTCACACAGTCTGGGTTTTTTCAAGCAAACTCTGAAATCCTTTCCTCTGGGTCTGTACCCATACCCCCAGGAAGAACCACTTGGCCAGTCCTGTAGATCTGATAAGGCTCTTGCTTTCTTCCTTAAGGTCAAGAGAGGCCTGTACCCTGCCTGCTTCCTGGATCCAACTCAGCTGCCCTCTTCAGCCCAGAGGCTGTGACACCCGGGCTCTGGTTCCAGCCAAAGCCATAAATGTAGGGCAGGGAAGGGCAGAGGAATCAGTCTGGAGGGGCTATAGACTTTTTGTTTGTGTGTTTTGGCTTCACCCGGCTTTGTTGAAGCACACAGGCTTTCTCTAGCTGCAGTGCTTGGGCTTAGTTGCACTAAGGCACGTGGGATCTTAGTTCCCCAACCAGGGATAGAACCCAAGTCCCCTGCGTCAGAGGTGGATTCTTAATGACTAGATCATCAGGGAAGTCCCAGGGTTATGGGTTTTAAAGTGTAACTGGAAGTGGGTATTTCTGTCAAAACCGTGTTAATCACTCAGTTGTGTCCCACTCTTTGCCACCCTATGGACTGTGGCCCGCCAGGATCCTCTGTCCATGGAATTCTCTAGGAAAGAAAACTGGAGTGGGTTGCCATTTTCTTCTCCAGGGGATCTTCCTGGCTCAGGGATCAAAATGGTAGGTACGGCTAAATGTGGGCGTGGAGGATGTCCTGAAAACCAGACATAAAGCATTCCAACATGCTCCCTCAGAGATTCAAGTACTTCCGGCAGATCTGTACCTGTTGTGGATGAGCTAACCACAGCCTCTAGTTCAAACTGCAATATTCAACAAATAACTTGGTGATGATAACTTCCCCCTGAAATAGTGCCCAAGGAGAAAATGCATTTATCCCATCAAAATTAAAGCTGCACAATGATTTGAGATCTCACCGTAAGCAAATACATTGCCTTTCTGGTTTTATACATCAGGCTCCCTAAGATGCTTAATTTGAGCTTTCCTCTTGTGCTTCGAGGACAAAAATTTCTGGCCCAGGAAACTGATGGTCAGTTCTCAAAGGATGTTGAGATCATCCTGTGAGTCCTCTTTCCACCAGGTGTTCTAGTGTCTGTAATTTATTCTAAAGCATTTGTTTACAGGGCTTCCCAAGTGGCCCTAGTGGTTTAAAAACAAAACAAAAAAAACCCCACCTGCCAATGCACGACATGTGGGTTTGATCCCTGGGTCGGGAAGATCCCCTGGAGGAGGGGATGGCAAACCACTTCAGTATTCTTGCCTGGGAAACCCCAAGGACAGAGGGGCCTCTTGAGCTACAGTCCATAAGTTTGCAGAGTCGGACACAATGGAAGTGACTTAGCACACTTGTAAGTGTTTACAATGTGATATTACATGTGTGTTTCTTAAGCCAAAATCCTTGGACTAACCAAGAAAGCTCAGTGAAGCATCGGGCAGCTAGCATTTCATCAAAGTGTCCTTCTCTAGAGCCAGTATCTGGATTATCATACTTCAATCAACAACCAATTATTTTCCAAAAGCTGTACTCAGTGTCAGAAATGGGTTTTTATTAGGAAGGTAAAAGGTAGTGGCATGTGGGAATCTTAGTTCCCCAATCAGGGATGGAACATGTGTCCCCTGCAGTGGGCCACGAGGAAAGTCCCAGTAATGATATTTTAATGCACATAACTGATGTTAGAAATGGGCTTTCAGTGGTGAAATTAAAGGAATTCTAAGTAGATAGAGTGGCTAGAAAATAATAAAAGTAATCCCTATCCTTCCACAAATCAAGTATAAAAATCCAGCGAGGCCTGTGCCCAGATCTTTACTGAGGGTATCTGAGGCTAACTGGTTCCATGATGAGGTACTGATTTGTGAGAATTTCTGATTGTCTGGTGCCCATTAGAAACCATAGATGCTTTCCTGGAACAAACCTTTCCCGTGCAACTAGTGGAAACACCTCAAAGGGCTGAGATCTTGGACTTAAGCTCCGAGAACCGTTAGATGAACTGTTGTGTGTGTTGACTAGCAAATATTTATCTACTTATGTCAGTATATGTGGCAGGACTTGGTCTGAAACTTGCTTTCATTATAACCTTGAAGTGAAATATAGGAAAATAGCCAATCTTTTTTTAAAAATATTTATTTATTTATTTAGTTGCACCTGGTCTTATTTGCGGCATGTGGGATCTTTAGTTATGGCATGAGAACTCTCAGTTGCAGCATATGGGATCTAGCTCCCTAATCAAGGATGGAACCTGGGCCCCATGAATTAGGAGTGTGGCATCCTAACCACTGGATCGCCAAGGAAGTCCCGGAAGTAGCCAGCTTTTACCCTCCTCAAAACTTCTTTAGGGGCTACCACTCTCTATCAACAAAAACAAATTTGCTGACCAAAGTGTCTCATTTCAAATCTCACTACCAGGCCCTAATTCCCACTCCATACCATGACAGCAACACTCCAGGCCTTTCATATTGCGAGTTAATGGCTAATGCATAGAAAGTCCCTTAGCAAACACTGGTTAACACATTTGATGAATAAATAAATAACTAAATGACTTAAGTGAACGAATAGATGGAATTTGAAAGCAGTAGAATGGTCATTTCGGCTACTGAGGCCCTACTCTCCAGTTTCCTTCCTAAAACTTTCCCCTCCTAATTGACTTCCCACCATTATAAACTAGCGAATATCACCGTTTGTGTTAGACCATCTTAAATCTCCTAGGACATAAATTCTTTGAAGGCAGAATTACATATTTCTATGTTCTGAAGAAAACCCAACATGCATTTTTATCTTCTATTAGAGAATATTTCTGACTATTTCTGTAATATTATATACAGTTGTCCCTGATTTGGAGAATTGCTTCCAGGGCCCCCTTAGAAACCAAAATCTACAGATGCTTAAGTTTCTGATATAAAATAGTAGTATTTGCATATAACACACATCCTCCTGTGTACTTTAGATCATCCCTAGATTATTTATAATACCTGCTGCTAAGTCACTTTAATCGTGTCCAACTCTGTGCGACCCCATAGATGGCAGCCCACCAGGGTCCCCTGTCGCTGGGATTCTCCAGGCAAGAACACTGGAGTGGGTTGCCATTTCCTTCTCCATTATAATACCTAACACACTGTAAATGCTACATAAATAGTTGTAAATACAATGTAAGTGTTATGTGAATAGTTGCCAACTCACAGAAATTTAAGTTTCGGTTTTGGGAACTTTCTGGAACTTTTTTTCAAGTTGTTCTCCCACCCCAACTCCCCAAACCATGTGGCATGCAGGATCTTAGCTTCCTGACCAGGAATTGAACTTATACCTCCTGCAGTAGAAGCACAGAGTCTTAACTGCTGGACCTCCAGGGAGGTCCCTTTCACAGGTATTTTTGATCTGCCATGAGTTTCGCAGAAGACTGACTATATCAGAATATTTCTATAGTATTCTGTAAAAATGAAGGTACCAAACAGGATTCATGAGGATTAACTGTTGATGATGTAAACCTAATAATGACAATAATAAAAATAGCTGATAATACTAAGCATCTACTCAACACCAGGCTATCTACGTGCTTTGTTAAGTACTGGGTCATTATTTTACACAATATCCTCATAAATTAGCATTATTATTTCCGTTTGACCATTAAAAATTCCTTGAAGTTATATTACTTGCCCAAGGTCACATGGCTCGTAAATTCCAGGGCCTGTGTAACCTCACGCCAGTGCCCTGGTCATTATGACCATGAAATCTCTGGCCATGAGATGTTCACCAGGTCAGCAGGTCCTGACTCTAGACTGACTGCTATACTCTGCCTTAAGGAGTTAGTCCCTGCCCCAGTTCTCTGAAGATTTCAAGTGCCTGCCTATTTCTCTCCCTTCCCTAGAGAAGTTCAGCAGGGTTCTCATGAAGAGCGACATTCACAGACCCTGCCAGGACAACTGTCTGTGTGATCACTTTTTTTTTTTAAGTCGCTCAGTCATGTCCGACTCTTTGCCACCCTATAGACTGTATAGTCCATGGAATTCTCCAGGCCAGAATACTGGAGTGGGTAGCCTTTCCCTTCTCCAGGGGATCTTCCCAACCCAGGGGTCGAACCCAGGTCTTCCACATTGCAGGCGGATTCTTTACCAGCTGAGCCACAAGGTTCAAAGAGAAGTTCTGTTGTCCTCTCGGAGAAGACCCAGCCTTACTGCAAAGACTAATATCGTTTATTTTTTCCCTGGATTGCCGGGAACTGATTTGGAAAGCCAACAATGCCATGCTTTCTGAAGGGCGTTACATAGGAAACAGATGTTCAAATTCAGCTTGGGTTCATGTTCCTTTGCGGTGGATAATTCCTTGGCTCACCTCTCTGCCTGAGGCACTGCCACCCAACTGATGGTTGGTGGAGACTGAGTCCCCACAAAGCAAAGGAGGAGGACCACAGCCTGCTGAGCAGGGCATGCGAGGAGACCACCTCTGGTTTCCTCAGGCAGCAGGCAGAGGCTCTAGGGAGGAGCCGGCCTCGGCCATTGGCGTGTCATTGGCTGCCAGTCCTGCTGGCAGAGAGCCCTGGGCCTCTCGCCAGGGCTTTCAGTATGATGGATGGGAGCAGGCTGGCAGGCCCACTGCACAGCCGTGACCTGAGACTGTGCATGGCCTGGCTCAGACTCTGGGGCTCATCAGAAGCAGGAAATTGGATGGGCAAAACGTTTCCAGTATTTCAGAACTGGGATGAGAAGCTCCTTCCTAATTGATTGGAAACTGTAGAAGATAAGCTGTATTTCCTTCCATCTGCCAGCTGACCCAGGAAGCCCTCCAGTTTCCAACAGCCACTTTTAGCTGTACTTTGACTGCTGAACACACATCTCTGTCCCAACGCACCATGAGGTCAACCTTTTCGCTGTCAAGTATTATGTGGGGAAGGGAGTGATGTCAGGGGGTAGGGGGGTCATGGCGAAGGGGACTATGTTACATCAGGATTTGTTTCTTTGCTTTTTTTTTTTTACTTTTTGAAGTCGATTGATTTCCTATGTTGAACTTAAACTGCCAATAGACTTTGAACTCCATATATGAATTTTCTAGCTGTATCCATTAATAGTCCATCTTATTGACCAAAAAAAGCTCTAGCACTAACCCCAAATCTCTCTTATTTGAGCCATCAGAGCCAATTATAAGTCTCAATCCAGAAAAACCATTTAAGATTTAAGAAATGATCAAAGCTAACATTTACGTAGTGCTATGCACTACTTTACAAAATAACTCATTTAACCTTTAGAAAAACCCTATTATCCTGATTTTACAGAGGAAGAAACCGAGGCACAGAAAAATTAAGGCATTTGCCCAAATTCACACAGCTGATAAGTGGAAGAGCAGAGTTGCGAATCCTCGTAACCAGACTCTAAAATACTGCCTTTCTTGTTATGTTTCAGTTATTTGCAGTTTATTTTTAGTCTCACTGGGGTATAGTTGTTTTACAAAGTTGTGTTAGTTTCTGATTTGCAACAAACGGAATCGGCTATACGTATACATATACCCCCTCTTTATTGGGTTTCCTTTCCGTTTAGGTCACCACAGAGCATTGAGAAAAGTTCCCTGTGCCACACAGTAGGTCCTCTTTATCTGTTTATACACAGAAGTGTGCATACGTCGATCCCAACCTTCCAGTCCATCCCACCCCACATCTCCCCTTGGTGTCCATGTTTCTTCTCTATGCTTGTGTCTCTTTCTGCTTTGCGAATTGTTTCATCTGTGCCGTATTTCTAGATTCCATATATAGGCATTACTATATGATACTTGTTTTTCTCTTTCTGACTTACTTTACTCTGTATAGCAGTCTCTGTATTTTAAAGAATTTCTCAATTTCATCTTAATTGTTAAATGTGCTGGCATAATAAATGCTCTAAGTCAGAAGTGAAATCCCCTCTTTCATTTCTGATACTGGTAACCTGTGTCTCTCCTCAGTCCAGCTAGAGGTTTATCAACTGTATTGATTCTTAAAATAAACCAATATTTGTCTCACTTGATTTTTCTATTTTTGCCCAATTTTCATTTCATTGATCTCTGCTCTTTTTATTTCCTACCTTCTAACTTAACTTTGAGTTTAATTTGATCTTCTTTGTTACCTTCTTAAGTGGAATTCTTAGATATTGATTTTAGAATTTTTCTTTGGGTCTAATATAAGCATTTAACAGTATGAATTTTCCTCTAAGCACTGCTGTAAACGAATCCCACAAATTCTAATATTTTGTACTTTCATCATCATTCAACTCGAGATATTTCCTAACTTCTTTTATAATTTCTTCTTCGACCCATGGGTTACTTAGAAATGTATTCTTTAATTTCCAAATATTTGGAGATTTTACAAGTATACTTTTCTCATTTAATTACATTGTCATTAAAAATATACTTATTTTAAAATTACTGAGACATTTTACAACCTAGCATATGGTCTCTCAGTGAGTATTCTATGTGTACTTAAAAAGAATATGTATTCTGCCACAATTGGGTATAACATTTCATCTATGCCAATTAAGTCATCTTGATAGTGTTTTCAAATTAATCATATATCCTTCAGTTCAGTTCAGTTCAGTCGCTCAGTCGTGTCCGACTCTTTGCGACCCCATGAATCGCAGCATGCCAGGCCTCCCTGTCCATCACCAACTCCCAGAGTTCACTCAGACTCACGTCCATCGAGTCAGTGATGCCATCCAGCCATCTCATCTTCTGTCGTCCCCTTCTCCTCCTGCCCCCAGTCCCTCCCAGCATCAGAGTCTTTTCCAACGAGTCAACTCTTCGCATGAGGTGGCCAAAGTACTGGACTTTCAGCTTTAGCATCATTCCTTCCAAAGAAATCCCGGGGCTGATCTCCTTCAGAATGGACTGGTTAGATCTCCTTGCAGTCCAAGGGACTCTCAAGAGTCTTCTCCAATACCACAGTTCAAAAGCATCAATTCTTCGGCGCTCAGCCTTCTTCACAGTCCAACTCACACATCCATACATGACCACAGGAAAAACCATAGCCTTGACTAGATGGACCTTTGTTGGCAAAGTAATGTCTCTGCTTTTCAATATGCTGTCTAGGTTGGTCATAACTTTTCTTCCAAGGAGTAAGCGTCTTTTAATTTCATGGCTGCAGTCACCATCTGCAGTGATTTTGGAGCCCAAAAAAATAAAGTCTGACACTGTTTCCACTGTTTCCCCATCTATTTCCCATGAAATGATGGGACCGGATGCCATGATCTTCATTTTCTGAATGTTGAGTTTTAAGCCAACTTTTTCACTCTCCTGTTTCACTTTCATGAAGAGTCTTTTTAGTTCCTCTTCACTTTCTGCCATAAGGGTGGTGTCATCTGCATATCTGAGGTTATTGATATTTCTCCTGGCAATCTTGATTCCAGCTCGTGTTTCTTCCAGCCCAGCGTTTCTCATGATGTACTCTGCATATAAGTTAAATAAGCAGGGTGACAATATATGGCCTTGACGTACTCCTTTTCCTATTTGGAAGCAGTCTGTTGTTCCCTGTCCAGTTCTAACTGTTGCTTCCTGACCTGCATACAAATTTCTCCAGAGGCAGGTCAGGTGATCTGGTATTCTCATCTCTTTCAGAATTTTCCACAGTTTATTGTGATCCACACAGTCAAAGGCCTTGGCATAGTCAATAAAGCAGAAATAGATGTCCATTGTTTATCTGCTTATTTTATCAATTATATAGAGGGGAGTATTAAAATCTCTGAATATTGTGGATTTGTCTATTTCTTCTTTTAATCCTATCGGTTTTTACCTCATGCATTTTTTTTTCTTTTTGGCCTGTGCAGTGTGGCATGCAGGATCTTAGTTCCCCTACCAGGAATGGAACCCAGGCCCCTGATTTAGGAGCGTGAAGTCTTAACCACTGGACTACCAGTGCTATATGCAAAGTCGCTTCAGTCGTGTCCAAATCTTTGCGACCCTATGGTCTATAGACTGCCAGGATCTTCTGTCCATGGGATTGTCCAGGCAAGAAAATTGCAAAGGGTTCCTGTGCCCTCCTCCAGGTGATCCTCCCAACCCAGTGTTGGGTTAGATATTGATTTTAGATATTGCAGACATCGAACCCAAGTCTCTTACATCTCCTGCATTGGCAGGCGGGTTCTTTACCACTAGGACCACCTGGGAAAGAAAGAAAGCGAAGTCGCTCAGTCGTGTCCGACTCTTTGTGACCCCATGGACTGTTGCCTACCAGGCTCCTCAGTCCATGGGATTTTCCAGACAAGAATACTGGAGTGGGTTGCCATTTCCTTCTCCAGGGGATCTTCCCGACCCAGGGATCAAACCCAGGTCTCCTGCATTGTAGGCAGACGCTTTACCATCTGAGCTACCAGGGAAGCCCGACCTGGGAAGCCCAGGACTAGAAGGGAAGTTCCTAATTCACAGATTTTGAAGCTCTTGTTGCTAAGTGAATAAACATTTAGAACTGTTATGTCTTTGTAATGAATTCACCATTTTATCATTATAAAATGTCCCTCTGTCATTGATAAGGGTCCCTGTCCTGAAGTTCAAATATAGCCCTTAATATAGCCTTATTTTGATTAACATTTTGCATGGTATATTTTATTTCATTCTTTTATTTTTAAACTCTGTCCTTATATTTAGAGTGTGTTTATTTTAGACAACCTATGTGAATCTTGTCCTCTTCCAGTATAACAATTTCTGCTTTTAGTTGATATGTTTAGTCCATTTATATATTTTTTTTTGTTTAAAAAAATACTTTATTTATTTATTTTTGGCTGTACGGGGTCTCTGTTGCTATGAGGGCTTTTCTCTACTTGTGGTGAGTGGGGGCTCCTCTAGAGTTGTGGTGCGAGGACTTCTCATTGTGATGGTTCTCCAGGGCACCTGGGCTTCCGTAGTTGTGACTCCCAGGCTCTAGAACACAGGCTCAATAGTTGTGGTGCATGGGTTTAGTTGCTCTGCACATGTGGGATCTTCCTGGATCAGGGATTGAACCCATGTCTCCTACATGAGCTGGCAGATTCTTCACCACTGAGCAATCAGGGAAGCCCCTTAGTCCGTCTGTATTTAATGCAAATGTTGATGTATTTTTTACATGAACCATCTTGTATTTGTTTTCTAATAGTCCCATTTCTTCTTTGTTCTTTTTTACTCATGTTTCCTGCCTTCTTTTAAACTGAGTATTTTTAATATGTCATTTAATCTTCTCTTTTAGTTTGTACACCTTTTAAAATTTTATAATGGTTTCTGTAGTGTTTACAATATGCATCTTTACCTTATCACAGTTTACCATCAAATTGAACTGCTGCATAAAATTATTGATCACAAGTATATTGATATTACTTTTGCTTTAAAAACTCAATTATTTTTAAAGAAAAATTTAATGAAAAAAATTTACCCACATATTTACGATTTTCAGTGACAGTCATTCCTTTGTGTAAAGCTGGTATTTTTTCCTTATAAATAAAGAACTTCCTTTTCTATCTCTTGCATTATAGGTAATAATTATTATGGCACCCTACTCCAGTACTCTTGCCTGGAAAATCCCATGGACGGAGGAGCCTGGTGGGCTCCATGGGGTCACGAAGAGTCAGACACGACTGAGCGACTTCACTTTCACTTTTCACTTTCCTGCATTGGAGAAGGAAATGGCAACCCACTCCAGTGTTCTTGCCTGGAGAATCCCAGGGATGGGGGAGCCTGGTGGGCTGCCGTCTATGGGATTGCATAGAGTCAGACACGACTGAAGCGACTTAGCAGCAGCAGCAGCAGCAGCTGTTTATTTTAATCATTAGCTATTATAATGCAAGCAATAATTACTTTCTATTAATTAGCTTTTATTTGTCTAGAAACATCTTTGTTTCACCTGTATTTTTAAAGGTTATGTTCATTGCATATTAGAGTTCTCAGATAATTTTTTCTTTCTATGCCACTCTGTGTCTTCTGGGTTACATTATTTTTGATATAAAGTTAGTGGAAAACCTTATCTTTGTTCCCCTGAATGTAATGTGTCTTTCTTTCCCTGGCTGCTTTTAATACAGGTATTTTACCATTGGTTTTCAGAATATTGATTAAGATATATCTAGATGTGGTTCTTTGTACCTATTTATTCTGTTTGGAGTTTGCTGACCTTATTGCATCTCTTGATAAGTATATATTTTTAAAATCAAATCTGGAATTTCAGTTATTATTTCTTTAAATATCTCTCCCATACTCAATTTACATGTGTTAGATTGCTTGATATTGATCCACAGGTCACTGGGGTTCTGTTTCTGTATGTATGTAAGTATGTACATGCTAATTTTCTTTCTCCTTTTCTTCCTGAGCTTTAGTTTGAACTTTTTGGGGGGCTGTATCTTCAAGCCCTTTTTCTTCTTCTGTTGTGTGCAGTCATCTGCTAAGCCCATCCCATGATTTATGCATCTCTGATTTTTAGGTCTAGAAGTTACATTTGTTTCTTTCATTATTATTTTCCATGTTTCTCATCATGTTCAAGCTTCACAGGTGGCTCAGTGGTAAAGAATCCATCTGCCAGTGCAGGAGATTCAAGTTTGATCCCTGGGTGGGGAAGATTCCCTGGAGAAGAGAATGGCAACCACTCCAGTATTCTTGCATGGAAAATTCCATGGGATCACAAAGAGTCAGACATGACTAAACACTCACACACACTTGCTCATTGTGTTCACTGAGTTTTTCTTTAGATCCTTAAACATATTTACAATAGCTCTCCCTAAGTCCTTGTCTGCTAAATTCATCATTTCTGTCATTTATGTATCTGTTTCAGCTAACTTGTTTTTCCTGGCTAAGGATCATATTTTCATGTTTTCCCACATATCTGGTAATCTTTTTACCAGAGTCTGGATTTTGTGTCATGTTGTTGAGTGTCTGATTTTCTGCTTTCCCTTAAAAAGTGCTGAGCTTTATTCTTGGAGGCAGTTAATTTAGTTGAGGATCAGCTTGGTCTTTTTGAGGTTTATTTTCAAGCTCTTCTTAGGAGGATCTAAAGTCCCCTTTATTTTCAGACTACTCTAGCCTTGCTCCTAAGGTATGGCATCTCTAGGGTCTACTGAGTTCTGACTAATTGGAACTAGAATGTCTCTCAACCCTCTCCAAGCTTCAGTTATTGCTTATTTTGCAAGTTCTCGGTAATTTTTATTTCTCTGGTAATTATTCTATGTGCCCAGCTTATGGAGTCTCACTTTACACATGTACAGCCTAATATTTGGGCAAAGACTTAAGGGGATCCTAAGAATACTTACCAGAGAAGGCAATGGCACCCCACTCTAGTACTCTTGCCTGGAAAATCCCATGGACAGAGGAGCCTGGTAGGCTGCAGTCCATGGGGTCGAGAAGAGTTGGACATGACTGAACGACTTCACTTTCACTTTTCACTTTCATGCATTGGAGAAGGAAATGGCAACCCACTCCAGTGTTCTTGCCTGGAGAAACCCAGGGACGGCGGAGCCTGGTGGGCTGCCATCTATGGGGTCGCACAGAGTTGGACACAACTGAAGTGACTTGGCAGCATGAATACTTATGGGCTTCCCTGGTGGCTCAGCAATAAAGAATCTACCTGCCAATGCAGGAGACTCGAGTTCCATCCCTGAGTCAGGAAGATCCCTTGGAGGAGGGCATAGCAACCCACTCCAGTATTCTTGCCTAGAGAATCTTGTGGACAGAAGAGCCTGGTAGGCTATAGTCCATGGGGTCACAAAGAGTTGGACATGACTTGGGAACTAAACAACAAAAAAAAGAATATACTTAAAAAGCCCTTTTTCTGTAAACCTTCACTTGGTCTGGGAGCTTGCCCTACAAATTCCAGTTGCCTCAACCTGCACAAACTCAGATTTGTTTATATATCTGTCTCCTCACTTCAGTGAGACTGCTACGTTCGGCTTGCAGCTTCTCTCCCCTGTACTATCGTCCAGAAAGCCTGGGAAATCAGAGGGCTCACCAAATTTGTTTTATTTTTCTCAGGAATCAGAGTTCTGAGTGCTTGCTGTTCAATGCCTGCGGACAGTTGTTTTACATACTTTGTCCAGTTTTCTAGTTATTTACTGCAGGGAGGCTAACCAATACCAGTTATGCTATCATGACCACAGCAGAAGTCAAACAGGTTTTATTAAAATAACATTTACCAAGCCTCACTCTATTAGAATATCACATTAAAAGCTTTATCTGCATTGTTTTATATAATCTTCATATAAACCCCACAAAGTAGGGAACTTTTTCCCTTATTACAGACATAAAACTGAGGCTTAGGAAGTCAAAGAAATGCCCCAGGTTATGTAGCCAGTAAGTTATGAAACAGTATTCAGAAGCCTGTTGGACTCTCCGCTCTTCTTTTAAAAGGCTCTCCTCCCTTTTAATTTTTTTTTGTATAAAAAATTATTACATGCTTTTTAAATAGATGTTTCAAAATATAAAGAAATGTGAGAGAAAAAAATCTGCAGGTCCTGTATTTGCACCATCCGTTGACAGCCACTGTTAACATTATATATGTATATATATAATATATAAAATGAACAGAAAGGTTAGTTTGTTTTACAAAACTAAAATCCTATGGAATCCTACCCTATCTCAATACATACTGCTTAATAATTTGTTTTTTCCACTCAATCATGCCTTATAAGCATTTTCCATTAGATGTAAGGGCTTCCTAGGTGGCACTAGTGGTAAAGAATCTGTCTGCCAATGTAGGAGATATAAGAGATGCAGGTTTGATCCCTGCATTGGGAAGATCAGATCCCCTGGAGGAGGAGATTAGATGTAAACATTCTTTGAGAATATTTTAGTTTCTATTATCACAAATTTCCATCATACCCCCAAGGAACACAGAATACCATAGTTAATCCTCCTGTACATGTAACTCTCACTTAATTTTAAAATGGACATTTTTCAACCTTTGAATATAATTTTTAATGGCTCATATTCTAACACATAGAGGTAACATTTTTAACTCAACCAATTCTGTTGTTGAACCTTTGTGCTGTTTCTCATTATTGTAAATAACACTGCAAAGATCTTTCTGAATAAGTCTTGGCACAAATATAAGATTATTTCCTCAGGATAAATTCCTGAAAATAAAATTACTTGATTAAAGAGGATAAATACTTTAAGGCTTTTGAAATATGCTCACAAAATACATATTAGAAAGTCTGTGTTAATTTATCTTACTTCCTCCCAATAACAGTTTCTGAGTGTATTTCACCACATTCTCAAATAACTAAGCATTAATCTTTATACAAGGAGCTTCCCAGGTGGCGCAGTGGTAAAGAATCCAACTGCCAAGGCAGGAGACACAGGTTTGATCCCTGGGTCAGGGAAGACCCCCTGGAAAAGGAAACGGCAACCCACTCCAGTATTCTTGGCTGGAGAATCCCATAGATTCTGTGTGTCCCACGGGCACACCTGAGCGACTGAGCATGCACACACGGATCTATAAACATGCATTTGCCTACTGGAAGGTTGACTGACACACTGCCATTCTCTCTGTACAGTCACCAGCCCCCACCCTTCAGTTAGCTACAGAGCAACTGGCTCTCATCAGATTTACTTGGAGCTGAACATCAAAATAAGACTAGAGAACAACACCATTCTTTGTTTTACATATTTCTCCTAAAGGAAATACACCCTACTTATCCCACACCTGTGGTCCTGCTGCCTAGAATTTGTACCCACTTAGAAAGGCAAGAATCCCTTATTTTGGCAGCAATGGAAGACAGCTGATGAGCCACAGATCCTGGCAAAAGGGCACCAGCCGCCTGCCTGGTACTAGATCAAAGCTAACACTGTGCCCAGATTTGCATGTGCCTTCCTGTTTTCTCAGCTTGCATCCAGACTACAAAAAAGGTCTCCACAAGCTGGCTCCAACACAGCTTACAAGCATGTTTCAGTGGGCAAAGAGAAGCTCAGGAGACAAGGATGGCTTATGAGAGAGAAACTTTCTGCATGAACTGAGAGCTCTTCAAATCACTTCACCCCCTCCTCTCTGTCCTTGGCAGTCAAGGAGAAGATCTGAAAGGATGCCAGGATAGTCCTAGTACTAGAAACTGGCTCTGGACAAGAAAGAGACACGAAAAACTGCAGAAACTAGTCTAAAACCTGCAACTAGGGCATGTGAATTTCAACACAGAAACTTACATTCTCATTAGAAAGTAAGCTTCATAAGGACTGAATGTTGTCTTTTTGGTTCACAGATTTATCCCAGAGGTAAGAAAAAATGTTTGACACAATGTAGGCACTCAATAATTATTTGTTGAATGGATTCATTAAATGAGAAGAAAGTATTGGGGAAACTATATTCAACAATCACATATTAAGGACTTAATATATGTGCTTAATATATATTGAGACAGGAAGGAGGCAGGGCACAACCTTTAAAAGAATGATAACCATTGAGGGCGTGACATAAACTAGTTAGAACTAACTAGGTCCAAGATGGCAGACAAGTCAACTTCCACTAGACGGCGAGCCTCAGTATGAGCTCATCGTAACACATTAGATAAATCATACCCTCGGGTGCCTTCACAGTTCGGAGGTTGATGATTAAAGGTCAAAAAAGGGACAGTGACCCAATTCCAGGAAATCTCCGCCCCTTCCCCAAAATCAGAGCTTCCCTGGTGCCTCACAGGGTAAAGTGTCTGCCTGCAATGCGGGAGGCCTGGGTTTGATCCCTGAATCAGGAAGATCCCCTGAGAAGGAAATGGCAACCCATTCTAGTACTCTTGCCTGGAAAATCCCATGGATAGAGGAGCCTGGTAGGCTATAGTCCATGGGGTTGCAGAGAGTCAGACACAACTGAGCGACTTCACTTTTATGCCCCAAAATAGTTGGAATAAACCTCCTACTCACTAGCTTGTGAAATTGCCCAGCCCATGAAAACAAACCACCCCATATTTCGGGCTTCCCAGGTATGCTAGTAGTAAAGAACCCACCTGCCACTGCAGGTTAAAAGTAAGACACGCCAGTTCTTTCCCTGGGGTCGGGAAGATGCCCTGGAGAAGGGAATGGCAATCCACTCCAGTATTTTTGCCTGAAGAATCCCACACACAGAGGAGCCTGGAGGGCTACAGTTCATAGGATCGCACAGTGTTGGACATACTGAAGTGACTTGGCACGGCAAGGCCGTATTTCAGGTCCACTCTCACTGTCTGAGACAGTGCAAACTTCTGTCTGTGGAGTGTGTATCTTCTCGAATAAACACATGCTTTCACTCTACTTCGGCTCTCTCTGGAATTCCTTCCTGCGTGAAGCCAAGGACCCTCACTTGGCAGCCATCCCAGGAACTCGCCTGAGACCTGGGACACGACCCTTTTCTTGCTCTCCACTTTTCCTGCAACAACATCACTGAGTTAGGAAATAACCAGAGACTCAAGGAAGGGTTAAAAACCAAACTTTCTCTCTGGAGAAGCTGACACATACACAATAAAACCCTGAGTCCTCAGGAATGGTGCAGACAGCAAGGATGCTTGGGGTTCAGAGGAGGGAGAAATAGTTATATCTTAAATGACGAGGGAAGGCCATAGAAAGGAGGTCAATTTGGGGCCAGATCTCGAAGGCTAGTATATTAGTTCTTTAGGGCTGCTGTAACAAAGTACCACAAGCTGGGAGATGTGAAAAAACAGAAATTTCTCTTACTGTTCTGGAGTCCAGAAGTCTGAAGGGGAATCCTTCCTTGCCCCTGCCTCGTGCTGGTGGCTCCTTGGCAGTGGCAGCCAACTCGCATCTCTGTCCCCTTCGTTGCATGTCCTTCTCTCCTGGGTTGTGTGCTAAGTAGATTTAGTCGTGTCCAACTCTTTGTGACCCCATGGACCATAGCCCACCTGGCTCTTCTGTCCATGGGCTTCTCCAGGCAAGAAGACTGGAGTGGGAGGCCCTGCCCTCCTCCAGGGGATCTTCCCAACCTAGGGACTGAACTGGCATCTCTTATGTCTCCTGCATTGGCAGGCAGGTTCTTTACCTCTAGAGCCACCAGGAAAGCCCTCTTCCCTACGTTCAGTTCAGGTCAGTTGCTCAGTCATGTTCAATTCTTTGTGCCCCCATGGACTGCAGTACACCAGTCTTCCCTGTCTATCACCAACTCCTTGAGCTTGCTCAAACTCACGTCCATTGAGTCGGTGATACCATCCAACCATCTCATCCTCTGTTGTCCCCTTCTCCTCCTGCCTTCAGTCTTTCCCAGCATCAGGGTCTTTTCTAATGAGTCAGTCCTTCACATAAGGTGGTGAAATTATTGGAGCTTCAGCATCAGTCCTTCCAGTGAATATTCAGGACTGATTTATTTTAGGATTGACTGGTTTGATCTCCTTGCTGTCTGAGGAACTCTCAAGAGCCTTTTCCAATATGACAGTTCAAAAGCATCAATTCTTCAGTGTTCAGCTTTCTTTTTGGTCTAACTCTCACATCCACACATGTTTACTGGAAAAACCATAGCTTTGACTAGATGGACCTTCCCAACATTACTGTGTCTTTTTCTGTCTTTTCTAAGGACATTCATTGGATTTAGGACCCACCCTAATCCAGTATGATACCATTTTAAGCCATATCTTAATTACATCTGCAAAAGAGCCCATTTCCAAATAAGATCACATCCCAACCTGGGTTTTTAAATGACACTATCCAACCCACTACAAATGAGTAGAACACCATTAACAACAAGGACTTCCCTGGCAGTCCAGTGGTTAAGGCTCTAGGCTTCCAATGCAGGTAGTATGGGTTCAATCCCTGGTCAGGAACTAGGTTCCTGCAAGCTTCATGGTGAAACCATTTACCTCAGATTGAGACTCGAACCCAGCCAAAACCCTGCTTGGGACTTGAACCCACGTGTCTGGGATGAAAACCCAGTCAAAATACACAGTACCTGGTTTCAGGACCTAATGAAGCTCAGGTTCTTGATATCTCATCACAGAAAGAATTCAGTGAGAGACAAAGTGATAAGTAAGAAGTAGATTTATTCAGATTCAGAGAGAAGCACACTCCACAGACAGAGTGTGGGCCATCGCAGAGGGCAAGTGTGCCATGAAATGTGGTGCAGTTAGTTTTTATAGGCTGGGTAATTTCATATCTTCAGTGATCAATGGAAAGAAATAGAGGAAAACAATAGAATGAGAAAGACTAGAGATCTCTTCAAGAAAATCAGACATACCAAGGAACATTTCATGTAAATATGGGCACAGTAAAGGACAGAAATGGTATGGACCTAACAGAAGCAGAAGATATTAAGAAGAGGTGGCAAGAATGCACAGAAGAATGATACAAAAAGATCTTCATGACCCAGAGAACCATGATGGTGTGATCACTCACCTAGAGCCAGACATCCTGGAGTGCTAAGTCAAGTGGGCCTTAGGAAGCATCACTGCAAACAAAGCTAGTGGAGATGATGGAATTCCAGTTGAGCTATTTCAAATCCTAAAAGATGATGCTGTGAAAGTGTTGCACTCAATATGCCAGCAAACTTGGAAAACTCAGCAGTGGCCACAGGACTGGAAAAGGTCAGTTTTCATTCCAATCCCAAAGAAAGGCAATGCAAAGGAATGTTCAAACTACTTCACAATTGCACTTATCTCACACGCTAGTAAATAATGCTCAAAATTCTCCAAGCCAGGCTTCAACAGTACGTGAACTGTGAACTTCCAGATGTTCAAGCTGAATTTAGAAAAGGCAGAGGAACCAGAGATCAAATTGCCAATATCTGGTGGATCATCAAAAAAGCGAGAGAGTTCCTGAAAAACATCTACTTCTGCTTTATTGACTATATCAAACCTTTGACTGTGTGGACCACAACAAACTGTGGGAAGTTCTTCAAGAGATGAAACACCATCTCTTGATACCAGACCAACTTTCTTGCCTCCTGAGAAGTCTGTATGCAGATCAAGAAGCAACAGTTAGAACCGGACATTTGAAACCATAGACTGGTTCCAAATCAGGAAAAGAGTACGTCAAGGCTGTATATTGTCACCCTACTTCTTCAACTTATATGCAGGGTACATTATGAGAAATGCTGGGCTGGATGAAGCACAAGCTGGAATCAAGATTGCCAGGAGAAATATCAATAACCTCAGATATGTAGATGATACCACCCTTATGGCAGAAATGGAAGAGGAACTAAAGAGCCTCTTGATGAACATGAAAAAGGAGACTGGAAAAGCTGGCTTGAAACTTAACATTCAAAAAACTAAGATCATGGCATCTGGTCCCATCACTTCATGTCAAATAGAGGGAGAAACAGTGGAAACAGTGAGAGACTTTATTTTCAGTTCAGTTCAGTTCAGTGGCTCAGTGGCTCAGTTGTGTCCAACTCTTTGTGATCCCATGAACTCCAGCATGCCAGGCCTCCCTGTCCATCACCAACTCCCAGAGTTCACTCAAACTCAGGTCCATCAAGTCGGTGATGCCATCCAGCCATCTCATCCTCTGTCATCCCCTTCTCCTCCTGCCCCCAATCCCTCCCAGCATCAGAGTCTTATCCAATGAGTCAACTCTTCGCATGAGGTGGCCAAAGTACTCAAGTTTCAGCTTTAGCATCAGTCCTTCCAATGAACACCCAGGACTGATCTCCTTTAGAATGGACTGGTTGGATCTCCTTGCAGTCCAAGGGACTCTCAAGAGTCTTCTCTAACACCACAGTTCAAAAGCATCAATTCTTTGGCGCTCAGCCTTCTTCACAGTCCAACTCTCACATCCATACATGACCACTGGAAAAACCATAGCCTTGACTAGATGGACCTTTGTTGGCAAAGTAATGTCTCTGCTTTTGAATATGCTATCTAGGTTGGTCATAACTTTTCTTCCAAGGAGTAAGCGTCTTTTAATTTCATGGTTGCAATCACCATCTACAGTGATTTTGGAGCCTCAAAAAATAAAGTCTGACACTGTTTCCACTGTTTCTCCATCTATTTCCCATGAAGTCATGGGACCAGATGCCATGATCTTAGTTTTCTGAATGTTGAGCTTTAAGCCAACTTTTTCACTCTCCTCTTTCACTTTTATCAAGAGGCTTTTGAGTTCCTCTTCACTTTCTGCCATAACTTTAATTTGGGGACTCCAAAATCACTGTAGATGGTGACTGCAGCCATGAAATGAAAAAGATGCTTGCTCCTTGGAAGAAAAGCTATGATCAAGCTAGACAGCATGTTAAAAAGCAGAGATATTACTTTGCCAACAAAGGTTCATCTAGTAAAGCTATGGTTTTTCTAGTAGACATGTATGGATGTGACAGTTGGACTATAAAGAAAGCTGAGCACCAAAGAATTGATGATTTTGAACTGTGGTGTTGGAGAAGATTCTTGAGAGTCAGTTGGACTGCAAGGAGATCCAACCAGTCCATCCTAAAGGAAATCAGTCCCGAATATTCATTGGAAGTACTGATGCTGGAGCCGAAATCCCGATACTCTGGCCACCCAATGCAAAGAACTGACTCATTTGAAAAAGACCCCGATGCTGGGAAAGATTGAAGGTGGGAGGAGAAGGGGATGACAGAGGATGAGATGGTTGGATGGCATCACCGACTCAATGGACATGAGTTTAAGTAAGCTCTGGGTGTTGGTAATGGACAGGGAGTCTTGGCGTGCTGCAGTCTATGGGGTTGCAAAGAGTCAGACATGACTGAGCAACTGAATTGAACTGAGCTGAATTTTATATACTAACGAGTGGGAGGATTTGGTTCAGTTCAGTTGCTCAGTCGTGTCTGACTCTTTGCAACCCCATAGACTGCAGCACAACAAGCTTCCCTGTCCATCACCAACTCCCAGAGTTTACTCAAACTCATGTCCATTGAATCGGTGATGCCATCCAACCATCTCATCCTCTATCGTCCCCTTTTTCTCCTGCCTTCAATCATTCCCAGCATCAGGGTCTTTTCAAATGAGCCAGTTCTTCGCATCCGGTGGCCAGAGGATTGTAGTTTCAACTTCAGCATCAGTGGGAGGATTATTCCAACTATTTGGGGGAAGGGGTATATTTCCAGGTTTGGGGCCACCACCCACTCCTTGATCTTTTGACAGCCCCTTGGAACTGTCATGGCACCTCTGGTTGTGTCATTTCACTTGCTGCTTGAGGATCAAGGTCTAGTCTTTTCTGCCATCTTTGTCCCACTTGATTCTAACTGGTTTATGTTGTGTCCTTGGGCTATGTCATTCTTTCAAAAGCTGTGCCCTGCCCCTTTCCTTCCTGTTACAATGGTGTGGCCAGAAAAAAAAAAACAGTATTGACGAAAATACTCCTCCCAAATGCAAAGTATGTTTAAGAAAAGGTTTCCCCAAAACCAATATTTAGCCAAAGACTGAAAACTTTCTGAAGTTAGATTATAGAGCAACTCTGATGAATACACAGAAAAACAGAAAACTTCAAATTGAAGGATTCCCAATAGACATGTAATCTCCTGAGCTGAACTTCTAAAAACTTAAAACAATTTAAAATGCACTTGGAATGCATAAAATTGTAATTGAGCAGGATTCTATGGGGTTTTCCTGGAACAGACTCCCCCAGTCTCCTTGTCCTCTGCCTGCCCCTAGTCTGTAGAAAAACTGTAGCCTTGTAGGCCTTCCCTGAGTTCCACAAAGTGAGTTTAATCAGAGGAAAGAGAAAATGCAGAAAGGAAAACAGTCAAGCAAGACAAAATAATAACAGTTCAGCCATTAAACAAAGTGAAGGACTTTTTAGTTCCTCCTCGAGGGCTATACATGATACTCTGAGTCACGTCCTTTGAGCTGTTTTGCAAATACTGAAACCCCTACCAGATGGAAGAAGTTAACTGTCTGCCGCCCACAAGGATGAAGACCCCAGACCAGTTGGAACCAGAAGGCTGATGATGTTGATTCCCACAATTACCTCACCACCAGTCAGAAGTATGTACTTGAGCTGATACCACCCCCCTCCCTTATCTTGTTTTTAAAAACCTTTCCCTGCAAGCTTTGTGGAGTTCAGAGTCTTTTAATCACCAACTGTCCTTGAGTCCTTGCTTCAAAATGAAAGTGTTAGTCATTCCACTGTGTCCAACTCTTCAAGACCCCATGAACTGTAGCCTGTAGTCTCCTCTGTCCGTGCAATTTTCCAGGCAAGAATACCAGAGCAGGTTGCCATTTTCTGTTCCAGGGGATCTTTCCGACCCAGGGATCAAACCCAAGTCTCCTGCATTGCAGGCAGATTGTTTATCATCTGAGCCACCAGGGAAGCCAGGACTCCTCGCTTGGTGCCCTGCAATAAATGCTTCACTGTCCTTCACTACAGGGGCTTCCCTGGGTTAGAATCCTAATTTCTTAACTTACTTGATCTGTAATTCGGAGCCTGTTGCTGCCTTTCTCCAGACCTGTTTTCCCCATCAGTAAATTAGGGATAATAATTTTCCCCAGGATAAAACTGTCTTCAGGGATTGTGGGGGAAAAAAAAAAGAAAACACTCTCAGTTTTCCTCCTTGTGTCTCCCTTAGTCTCACACTATTGCCACACTCAGAATATTTTTTTTAATACGTTTTTCCTTTAATTCACAATAATCTATTTCACTTTTAATTAATTTTTGGTTGCGCTGGGTCCTGCTGTTGAGCAGGCTTTCTCTAGTTTCAGTGAGCTATTCTTCATTGAGTGCTTGGGCTTCTCATTGCAGTGGCTTCTCTTTTTGTGGAGCAAAGGCTCTGGACTCAGGGGCTTCAGGAGTTGTGCTCAGATTTTAGCTGCTGCCCCCACCTCCACCCCCACTGGCCCTGGGATGTGGAATCTTCCTGAACCAGGGATTGAATGTGTGTCCCTGCATTGGAAGGCAGATTCTTATCCACTGTACCAATGGGGAAGTCCCTCAAAACTTCTGCTACCAGATGAGTGGCTGTTTTTCCCACACCAAATAATTCTCTGTGATACCAGTTCTGTGTCTTACAACCCTACTCAGTTCTGACACTCTGCCTGGAGATACTGTTGCAGGCAGGTGGACCCCTTCCAGGGCCCGAAACTGCTCTCTTGTCTAACATTCGGAAATGAATTGTCCGAGGAGACACATGTGCTGACAAAGCAAGAGATTTTATTGGGAAAGGGCACCCGGGTGGAGAGCAGTAGGGTAAGGGAACCCAGGAGAACTGCTCTGCTGCGTGGCTTGCAGTCTCAGGTATTATGGCGATGGGATTCGTTTCCAGGTGGTTTTTGGCTAATCATTCTAATTCAGAGTCTTTCCTGGTGGCGCAGGCATCGCTCAGCCAAGATGGATGCTAGCGAGAGGAATTCTGGGAAGTGGACAGACATGCAGTGTCTCCTTTCAACCTTTCCCGAACTCTTCCGGTTGGTGGTGGCTCATTAGTTCCGTATTTCTTACCAGGATCTCCTGTCATAAAACAACTCATGCCAATGGTTACTATGGTACCTGGCCAGGGTGGGTGGTTTCAATCAGTGTGCTTCCCCTAACAATACTGTCGACTCCTACAGGTGAAGGGCTCAGTCCTACAAGACTGTCCCAACCCCACTTCAGATGATAATCACAAGTCCAGGTTGTTCCCTGTGCTCTGACTGATGAACTATACACGACTCCCTCCCCCCTCAGGATCAATTAATTTGCTACAGCAGCTCAGAGAATTCAAGAAAACAGTTCACTTACTGTTGACCAGTCGATTGTAAAAAGATATGATAAAGGCTACAGGTGAACATCCAGAAGGAAGGAATGTGTAGGGTCAGATACGTGGGGGCTTCCCTGCCCTCTCTGGGTGTGCCCTCCCCCAGCATCACCATGCATTCACCAACGTAGAAGTTTCTCAGAACCCGGTCCTTTGGGGACTTTTGTGGAGGTTTCATCAAGCAGGCATGATTGATCATCAACCCATTTCCAGCCCTCTTCCTTCTCTGGAGAATGGAGGATGTGGCTGAAAATTCCAAGCTTCTGATTGTGGCTTGATCTTTCTGGTGACCAGGCCCCGTGCAGGAGCCCACCCAGGGCCACCTGACTAGAACAAAAGACACTGCTGTTACCCAGGAAATTCCAAGGGATTTAGGAACATCTTTCAACAAAAGATGCTCCTCCCAGTGCTCTTGCTGCTGCTGCTAAGTCGCTTCAGTCGTGTCCGACTCTGTGCTACCCCATAGACGGCAGCCCACCAGGCCCCGCCGTCCCTGGGATTTTCCAGGCAAGAGTACTGGAGAGGGGTGCTCTTATCACTTAGCAAATGTCAATGGTTTTAGAAGCTCTGTGCCAGGAACCACAGACAGAAACTAAATATATATTTTTCTAACATCTCACAGGTTGAAGATGAAAAGAGATAATGCATGTAGAGTGCTTTGTCTACGACCTAGCATACAGAGGGTAGGGGATGTAGCTCAGTGGTAGAGCACATGCTTTGCATGTATGAGGTCCCGGGTTCAATCCCCGGCATCTCCACATTTTTGGGCTTCCCTCGTGACTCGGCTGGTAAAGAATCTGCCTGCAATGAGGGATACCTGGGTTCAATTCCTGGGTTGGAAAGATCCCCTGGAGAAGGGAAAGGCTACCCACTCCAGTTTTCTGGCCTGGAATATTCCACAGTCCATGTGGTCACAAAGAGTTGGACACGACTAAGCAACTTTCGCTTTGAAGCTTCCCTTGTAGCTTAGTCAGTAAAGCATCTGCCCGCAATGCGGGAGACTTGAGTTCAGTTCCTGGGTCAGGAAGTTCCCCTGGAGAAGGAAATGGCAACTCACGCCAGTATTCCTGCCTGGAGAATTCCATGGACAGAGGAGCCTGGCAGGCTACAGTTCATGGATTTGCAAGAGCCGGACATGACTTACTTAGCACTATCTTTCTTTCTTACTGGCATGTAAAAACTGCTGCATAAATGTTAACTCATTATTTTAAGATGCTGTTAGCAGTGGAAAATGAATTCAGTGAGGGGATGGAAAGAGTTATGAAGCTAAAGACTAAGAGGTTAAGAATCAACCAAGACACTTTAGGTTTAAGAAGGAAAAATAATTTATGTTTTTCAATAATTTGTGAATCCAGTTTCTATTCACTGCAATAGCTAGAGCACCAATTCACAGAATGTAGTCTGGGGACATCTGAGAATCCCCCAAAACTTTTGAGGAAGTCACGGACGCCTTTTTTCACTCTCATTTTTTCACTCACATTCCCTGGCATTTCCTAGAGGCTTACGAACATATGATGTCATACCTGATGAACACAGAAGCAGATATGAGAAATCCAGCTGTCTTTTATTAAGCCAGACATTAACAATACTTGCCAAAAATGTAAAACAATGACAGTCTTATTGATTAATTTTTTTTGAAAAATATTTATGTCAACACCATTGTTAAGTTGTTGAGTCGTGTCCGACTCTTTGAGACCCCATGGACTGTAGCACACCAGGCTTCCCTGTCCCTCACTATGTCCAGGAGTTTGCTCAAGCTCATGTCCATTGATTGGATGATGCGATCTAACTATCTCACCCTCTGCCTCCCCTTTCTCCTGTTACCTTCAATCTCTGCCATTGTCAGGGTCTTTTCCAATGAGTCAGCTCTTCGCCAAAGTATTGGAGCTTCAGCTTCAGCATCAGTCCTTGCAATGAATATTCAGGGTTCATTTCCTTTAGGATTGACTGGTTTGTTCTCCTTGCAGTCCAAGGGACTCTCAAGAGTCTTCTCCAGCCCCACAATTTGAAAGCATCAGTTCTTTGGCAGTCAACATACACATTAATTACTGTTAACTTAAAATGAATACATAGATTAAAATGTTAAAGATTTCTGCTTTAATTTCAGGTACAGTAAATATCAATAAATATAACCCACAGAAAAGCTTTTAAATTCTCATTTTTTAATAGTGTGAGGGTCCTAAACCCAAAAAATTGGCCTAGAAGACCACATGACATATCTTGGGGCCAAATAGTTTGGCATTGTAGCAGGTAATCACTGGATTGAAGTGGGCTCTACTTTTATATTCAGAGCTTATTTCATCATTGGCAAGACTTTTAGGAATTTTATGGGGATCCTGGAATCAAAGTTTCCATAATGTATCCGTTTCCTTGGCTTCTGAGCAACTGTTCCGATTAGGGCAGAGCTCCATTAGTTGTAAAAGTCATTGAACCACTCAGGACAGTGCAAGCAAAGGGGAACATGAAGTCCACCGCTGAGAACACAGACTGTGACCTCTACTTGTACTTGGTTTCCAGCACAAACTCCCCTTATTTCACATCCTTTCTCACTTCATTCATCTTGGAATTGCCAATTTCATTTGCAATAAACTGAAAACCACTCAAACCTTTACTTAGAAGTTAGATTACACCTTTGCTTCTTTCTTTTCTTTTCTTTTTTTAAATATTTCTATATTTACTTGACTGTGGCAGGTCTTAGTTGCAACATGTGAGATCTTTAGTTGAGGTATGTGGGATCTAATTCCCTGACCAGGGATTGAATCCTGCCCCCCTGCATTGGTGTCTTAGCCACTGGACCCCAGGGAAGTCCTACCTTTGCTTTTTGTCGTCCTTGTTATGTTCCAGAACTCCTGGCATTTCTTTCCATGATATAAATGGTCATATTTTATACCATGTGACCCCATCCTAACTGGCCACAGCAGACTGAACTGGAATTGGATACTTAATCCAAAGGTAGCCATTCATAGTTTATCTGTGATGTGTGTTTTCTGCTAGACTGATGATGGCTTCCCTGTTCTTTCTTTTTTTTTTTTTTAAATCATCTAGGAGCATGATCATACTTTTCTGATGATTGGGGGGAAAAAAAATACAAGGGGCTGATTTAAAAGACTGATTCCCAGGCCTCTCTGTCTTGGAGATTCTGATTCAGAGATTTGGATGGGGCTTGTGAATTAGTTTGGCTAATGAGTTTCTAGGTGTGTCTTCTCAGTGAAAAGTGAAAGTGTTAATCACTCAGTCACGTCTGACTCTGCAACCCTATTGATGGTAGCCCACTGGGATCCTCTGTCCATGCAATTCTCCAGGCAAGAATACAGAGTGGGTTGCCATTCCCTTCTCTAGGGGATCTTCCCCACCCAGGGACTGAACCCGGTTCTCCAGTATTGCAGGCATATTCTTTACCACCTGAGCCACCAGAGCAGTGTAGAAAGTGATACCTGTTTTACAAAGCCATTGGAATACCCAAGGTATGGAAAAGGACAGAGATTTTCCATCTTCATGACCACACCAGCTCCTTGGGTCCACTGCAGAGATTCTAAGTAGATCTGGTCTGGGGCCCAGGAATCATCATTTTATGCCCCCAGGTGTCTGATGTGAACACTCAACTTTGAGAACAGCCAAGAATGAGATAGTTTCAGCAGATTATTTTGCTTCTGCAATTCCCTACCATGAAAGACCGAATTTTTAAATTTTATTTTAATTATTTATTTTTGGCTGTGCTAGGTCTTCGTTGTTTCGAGGGCTTTCTCTTAGTGCAGCAAGCAGGGGCTACTCTCTATTTGTGGTGCTCGGGCTTCTCACTGTGGTGGCTTCTCTTGCTGTGGATCCCTGGCTCTAGAGCACAGGTTTAGAAGTTGTGGCACACAGGCTTAGTTGCTCCACCACACGTAGGACCTTCCCTGACCAGGAATCAAACCCTGTCTCTTCCATTGGTAGGCGGGTTTTTTACCACTGAGCCACCTGGGAAGCCCTGCCTTTTTTTTTTTTTTTTTTTTTAATGAAATGTCATATTGGAGTGGATACAGTTTTGGAACAGACCATTATCTCTGCTATGGCGGAAGGTCAAGCAGGATGAGGGGTACAGGGAAACCTAAGGATGGCTCTGCAATATTTAGGGGCTGAGGCTGGAGTAGGGGTGAGGCAGGAGGAGCCTCGACAGAGAAGTTCCATTTCTTCCAGTCCTCCTGACAATCGCTCTGTCCAAACTCCACCAAACACCAGCCCCGACCCTAACACTGATCATGTGGCTGACGATTAGAACCGGTTGGAACAGTTATGCAGTGTTGTAAATGCCTTTGTAAACTGCAGCACATACTACCTTGGTGAAGACAGCAAATCACACCCTGGATCTTCCCATCCCTGGAATCTCAATAGTAGCAGCACACAGGCCACCCAGAGGGAAATCAGGATGTCAGCTCTCAGAGAGGTACTTCTTATCTTTACTATCAGATGATCCTATCACTTATTTTCCAAGAAGGTCCAATTACACTTCTCCTCTCTAGAAAGAACTTAATCACTTGTACCAGCTTGATTTGGTGTCATAGGTATTCTGTTTCTCCTAATAGAAAAGTGTTCTCTGGTCACCTCTCAAGATTCACAATGAACCTCTCTCTACCTCGGGCTCCAAAAGGCAAGCTTTATTTTTCTCGGTAGGAGTCTATCCCCATCTATCAAACTATTGTTGCTGTTTAGTAACTAGTCATGTCTGACTCTTTGCATAACCCCAGGCTTCCCTCTCCGTGGGATTTCCCAGGCAAGAATAGTGGAGCGGGTTGCCTTTTCCTTATATCTTGGCTTATTTATATTGTTTTCTGCTTTCCTTCACGAGAATTTAGGTTCTGTATGAGGGCATAGCTTTGGTCTGTTTTGTTCTGGCCTAAAACAGTGCCTGGTTCTCAGTAGACTTTTAGTAAGTATTTGTTGAAGGGATGAACACAAGGGTTTTGTTTCTCTCCAGGTTGGGGATGGGAGGATAGGACGGCTGAAGCTTTGCTGAACCAATGGACAGGAGGGAGTGGTGGCTTCTAGGGTCCAGGGTTAGGCAAGGAATTTATTTAAAAGCTATCTGGCAAAGACATAATCAGAATGGGAGTTTAATGTAGAGGAGATTCAAGGTCCTCAGCCTGGGCAAACACAAAGCACTAAGACCAAAGGGGCTGGCAGAAAGGAACTAAGGGTGGGACCACAGAGCCCAGAGGTTGGACGTAAGGTCCACGGGTGAGCAGAGGGAAACGGAGGCAGGTGCATCAGCAGGGGTACACCTGAACAAGTTCTGCTTCCTGCCAACTTCCCCTTGTAAGTGAAAGTTGATCAGTCATGATCCGACTCTGTGACCCCATGGACTGTAGCCCACCAGGCTCCTCTGTCCATGGGATTCTCCAGGCAAGAATACTGGAGTGGATTGCCATTTCCTCCTCCAGGGGATCTTCCCAACCCAGGGATCAAACCCAGGTCTCCCAAATTGCAGGTGGATTCTTTACCGTCTGAGACACCAAGGAAGCCCCTTGTAAGATTAGGGCTTTAAAAATGGAATTTGGGGTTTTTTTAAATTTTTATTTTTGGCTGTGGTGGGTCTTTGACGCTGCACAGGGGCTTTCTCTAGTAGTGGTGAGTGAGGACTACACTCTAGTTGCAGGGTGCGGGCTTCTCACTTCAGTGCTTTGTCTTGTTGCAGAACACAGGCTCTAGGTTCGAAGTCAGTAATTGTGGCACACAGGGCTTAGTTGCCCCAAGGCCTGTGGGATTTTCCCAGACTAGGGATCGTACTGGTGTTCCTTGCATTGCAAAGCAGATTCTAAACCACTGCACCACCAGGGAAGTCCCAGGATTTTTGTTTTTAATTTATGTTGAGGAGTAGCAATTTACTATAGGCATTAGATCAATCAGTAGCGAAACTTTTAAGTAAGGGTAGTGGGCCTTAGAAAGGATCACTACGAACAAAGCTAGTGGAGGTGATGGAATTCCAGGGGAGCTATTTCAAATCCTGAAAGATGATACTGTGAAAGTGCTGCACTCAATATGCCAGCAAATTTGGAAAACTCAGCAGTGGCCACAGGACTGGAAAAGGTCAGTTTTCATTCCAATCCCAAAGAAAGGCAATGCCAAAGAATGCTCAAACTACCACACAATTGCACTTACCTCACACACTAGTAAAGTAATGCTCAAAATTCTCCAAGCCAGGCTTCAGCAATACATGAACCGTGAACTTCCAGAGGTTCAAGCTGGTTTTAGAAAAGGCAGAGGAACCAGAGACCAAATTGCCAACATCCGCTGGGTCATCAAAAAGGCAAGAGAGTTCCAGAAAAACATCTATTTCTGCTTTA
The DNA here is from genome assembly GCF_032452875.1 of Bos javanicus. NCBI lineage: Eukaryota > Metazoa > Chordata > Mammalia > Artiodactyla > Bovidae > Bos > Bos javanicus. The sequence goes on from NC_083873.1 coordinate 92,003,125, forward strand.
TTGACTATGCCAAAGCCTTTGACTGTGTGGATCACAATAAACTGTGGAAAATTCTGAAAGAGATGAGACCACCTGACCTGACCTCTTGAGAAATCTGTATGCAGGTCAGGAATCAACAGTTTGAACTGGACATGGAACAACAGACTGGTTCCAAATAGGAAAAGGATTACGTCAAGGCCGTATATTGTCACCCTGCTTATTTAACTTCTATGCAGAGTTCTATGAGAAACGCTGGGCTGGAAGAAGCACAAGCTGGAATCAAGATTGCCGGGAGAAATAGCAATAACCTCAGATATGCAGATGACACCACCCTTATGGCAGAAAGTGAAGAGGAACTCAAAAGCCTCTTGATGCAGGTGAAAGAGGAGAGTGAAAAAGGGGTTGGCTTAAAGCTCAACATTCAGAAAACTAAGATCATGCCATCTGGTCTCATCACTTCATGGGAAATAGTTGGGGAAAGAGTGGAAACAGTGTCAGACTTTATTTTTTTGGGCTCCAAAATCACTGCAGATGGTGACTGCAGCCATGAAATTAAAAGACGCTTACTCCTTGGAAGAAAAGTTATGACCAACCTAGATAGCATATTGAAAAGCAGGGACATTACTTCGCCAACAAAGGTCTGTCTAGTCAAGGCTATGGTTTTTCCTGTGGTCATGTATGGATGTGAGAGTTGGACTGTGAAGAAGGCTGAGCGCCGAAGAATTGATGCTTTTGAAGTGTGGTGTTGGAGAAGACTCTTGAGAGTCCCTTGGACTGCAAGGAAATCCAACCAGTCCATTCTGAAGGAGATCAGCCCTGGGATTTCTTTGGAAGGAATGATGCTAAAGCTGAAACTCTAATACTTTGGCCACCTCATGCGAAGAGTTGACTCACTGGTAAAGACTCTGATGCTGGGAGGGATTGGGGGCAGGAGGAGAAGGGGACGACAGAGGATGAGATGGCTGGATGGTATCACTGACTCGATGGAAGTGAGTTTGAGTGAGCTCCGGGAGTTGGTGATGGACAGGGAGGCCTGGCGTGCTGCGATTCATGGGGTCACAAAGAGTCAGACATGACTGAGCAACTGAACTGAACTGAACTGAAACAGCTAACAATTTATCATATGTTTCCGCTAACTATCCCTAACAAATTCACAAGTATTGTGAGACTGAGTTTGAATCTGAGTATTTTTTAAATATATTTCACTTTTTATTTTGAAACAATTCCAAACTTACAGAGAAGTTGCAAATAAAAGAAAATTTCTGTATATCAGATTCCCCAAATATTAACATTTACCATGTTTGCTTACCGTTCTTTCCTACACTTGTTCCTTAACCATTTGCGATTGAGTTGTAGATATAATGTCCCTTTGGCTCTAAAGATTCTGTATGTACTTCCTAAAAACAAGGATATGTGGGGGACTTCCCTGGTCGTCCAGGAGTTAAGAATCCATATTCCTGTGCAAGGGACGTGGGTTCAGACCCTGTCTAGAGAACTAAAGTCCCACAAGCTGTGCGGTGCAGCCAAAAAATTAAAAATAAAAACAAGGACTTTTTTCCCCCCATAACCACAGTACAATTATCAAAATCAAGTAATTAACTTTGATTCGCTGTTGTTGTTGTTATTGTTCAATCTCATGTCCAACTCTTTGTGACACCATGGACTACAGCACATCAGGCTCCCCTGTCCTTCACTATCTTCCAGAGTTTGCTCAGATTCATGTCCATTGAGTGGGTGATGCTATCTAACCATCTCATCCTCTGCCACTCCCTTCTCCTTTTGCCTTCAGTCTTTTCCAGCATCACAGTCTTTTCCAGTGAGTCAGTTCTTCGAATCCAGTGGCCAAAGGACATTACTATATTCTAATCTACAGACCTTATTCAATTGTCGCCCATCCCCTAATGTCCTTTTGACAAACATCTTGCAGAAATGGGCCTGCTCAACACGAACACCGGAGAAGGCAATGGCACCCCACTCCAGTACTCTTGCCTGGAAAATCCCATGGACGGAGGAGCCTGGTGGGCTGCAGTCCATGGGGTCGCCAAGAGTCGGACACGACTGAGCGACTTCACTTTCACTTTTCACTTTCATGCATTGGAGAAGGAAATGGCAACCCACTCCAGTGTTCTTGCCTGGAGAATCTCAGGGACAGGGGAGCCTGGTGGGCTGCCGTCTGTGGGGTCACACAGAGTCGGACACAACTGAAGCGACTTAACAGCAGCAGCAACACAAACACCATCCAGGAATCCAGAAAGACAGGCTGCCAGTGAATTCTCCTTCCGCACCAAGGGGTCTGGATGGTAGACATCTATGGCTGCCAAAAGTAGTCTTCCTGTGACTAGACAAGAAAGCAAGAGTGTCCCAGAGGTCCAACCTGAACAAGGCTGGATGTGGAACACTTTGTCAGTAACCCTACCTCCAGACCTCGTGCTGGGCCAGCAACATAAACCCCTACACATTTAAGCCATCATAAGCCCCGTCAAGATTTTTGTTATTTACGGCCACAACATTCCTAACTGACGTAATCCTCTAAAAGTGGAAATACCAGATTTTTATACCTACGCATGCAAGCACACACAGACACATTCAAACTGCTCTTAAAAGAAATTTAATGAATGAATTATGTCATATGTGAGTGCACCTGTCTCCCCTCAGCATTTCTAATATATTTTATCACTTCAGTTTATTTGGATGACTGTCATAGGCATAACATCTTTCTTTACAACAAATCTCACAGGATCACAGGATTTTAGTTAGAGGAAACCTGATTATCTCATCTAAACCCCTTCACAGTATGTACAATTTTAAGAAATGTGTTTATGAGTAACAGAAGTTGTCACAAAAGGGGAAAGGGTGATTTAACAGCAGGGAGAAGAAGCAGGTCAACTCAGGTAAAAAGGATTTCAGTTATGTTGGGACTTCCCTGACATTCCAGTGGATAATTCTCCATTTTTCCAATGCAAGGGTGCAGGTTTGATCCCTCCTCTGGAAACTAAGATCCCACATGCTGTGCATGAGGCCAAAGATTCTTTTTAAAAAATTGTTTAAAAATATATTTACATTGATAAAGTTTTTATTATGTTATTATATTAATATAGTATGGTGGAGAGAATCAGATTCTTCAACAGCAGACTCAACCAATTTTATTGCCAGCTCTGCTGCTTGCTAAGGGTATAACTCTGAGCTAACAATTTGTCCTTTCTTTGCCTTAATGTCTTCATCCATAAAATGGGAATGATATAAAAGTGATTGATAGCCTCCTAAAGTTGTCATGAGAATTAAATGAATTAAGATGTGTAAATATTTAGAACATGCTGCTGCTGCTGCTAAGTCACTTCAGTCGTGTCCGACTCTGTGCGACCCCATAGATGGCAGCCCACCAGGCTCCCCCGTCCCTGGGATTCTCCAGGCAGCTATTATTTATTATTATTATTAGTGTGGTATGCTAAGCCGTATGCATTGCTTATGTCATAGAAATGAACATGGATTGTTATCCTGGCATTTATTGGCCTTGCTTGGAGGATCCACTGCAAGAGTTAATGAACACTGGGCTCTGTCTTCCACTGGGTCTGACGAGGCCTCAGCCTCCCTACCTTTCCATTGTTGGGAGGAGACTAGACCTCAGATCTTTGTATTTGAGAACCTTTGAACCTGCAACTACAACAAAGGGAGGGCAGTTTATTTGGGGATGTTTTACTCCTGTTGCCATGGAAATCGAACACTGTTCCAACTTCTGTCCACATCCTTCAGTCTGAGTCACTACTGCTTAATAGACTTTTAAAGACATCAATAAATACCGTCAGAAGCATTTAAAAGTCTTAAACCAGGGCCCAAGGCTTTCTGCACTGGCCCTCTTGTAATCTAAACAGATTTTTCCTCTAGCACTTCTGAAATGTTGCAGCTCTTTACTAATAAACAGAATGTCTATACCTTTATCCACACCTTGAAAGGGAAGGGCCTGTGATCCAAGCCTCAGTGTCCAGCTGAGGTGTTCATACCAGAAGCCAACAGAAATGCATTCCCAGTTATTCCTGGGCCAAGAAGATCTACCACCTTTATATCATTTCTGTAAAAACTACTCTAAGGCACACTCAGCAAACTGAGGAATAAAGTAAACTTAATAAAGAAAAAATTGTGGCATAAAAAGCACCAGTGATGAACATTGGGACCAGTGAATTAAGGCCAAACAGTGTCACACTAGGTCAAAAAGTAACTGTGCAATAATTATCTGTACTATTTGGGCAATGATGCACACTTTATGGATTGAAAGGAAGAAAGTAATAGTGATCCATAGCAACTTAGTAGCTATAGACTTCCAGGAGAAATTCTTAGTCCCCTTTGTAAACCTCATCTGCAACTGACAATAAACTAAGTAGTTAAGAATTGTTTGTTTTAGCTGTGCCATGTGGTATGTGGGATCTTAGTTTCTGATCAGGGATGGAACCCACATCACCTTCATTGGAAGTATGGAGTCTTAACAATTGGACCACCAGGGAAGTCCCAGTAATCAAGAATTTAAAGAAGTCAAATCAGTTTCTTACTTATATTTTCTAAGCTGAAACTGAAAGTCCATCAGTTGTAAATAAAATGTTACTTCTATCTTAATGGCTTTGGGTCAGATTACCCATCTTTCCCCACTGTCTCTAAAAATAACACATATGATGGAGAATAAATTGTATCAAAAGAACTCTGTTGTTCCCACTCCCTAACCTTTGGGGATACCAAACGACATAATGGAAATAGCAAGTCATTCAGGCCAGGTAATCAGTACTGAGTCTACAAACTGTTAGCTGTGTGCACACTAAGTCCTTTCAGTCTTGTCCAGCTCTTTTCAACCCTATGGACTGTCACCTGTCAGGCTCCTCTGTCCATGAAATTCTCCAGGCAGGAATACTGGAGTGGGTGGGTTCCTTAGACAAATCACTTTACTTCTGTTTGCTTCAGCAATTTTTGATTTGTTCTTCATTCTTCCCAGGTGGCACTAGTGGTAAAGAATCTGCCTGCCAATGCATGAGACACAAGAGATGCAGGTTCAATCCTTGGGTCAGTAAGATCCCTTGGAGAAGGAAATGGCAACCCAATCCAATATTCTTGCCTGGGAAATCCTATGGCCAGAGGAACCAGGCAGGCTACTTACTGCACATGCACACACACACTGCTCATTCTGCTGCAAAGGGAGATAAAGGAGCTTTCCTGACTCCTCATAGTCTAGACACTGGGGTGAGAGAGACAATTCTCAATAACCAATACTATGTAAAGTGGTACATTGATTGAACAATCAAAAATAGTGAGACGAACTCACACACCAGGAAAGGTTAAAGAAGTGGGATTGACATGGGATAGAATGTAGAGAACTTGAATCCTCGCCAACAAGGGACACAGCAATTACACTCATGTGTTTGTGGTTTTCTGTAGCTTCCCCAGTGGACTGATGTGTGTGTGTGTGTGTAATTTGATCTTTATGATATTCTGGGGAATTATTATCTTCATCTTTTCCCAAATGGAGAAATAGAGGTTCAGAGAAATTAAGTGATTTCCTCAAAAATAAATGGCAAGTTAGAACTGGAGAGGCAGTGACAATAGTGGGGACGGTGGGGGGAAGCACCTATGAAAAGTTGCTCTTCCATAAAAAGAGCGTGAACACTGGCAACAACTGTCAAAGAAAACTGTCACAGAACTCTGGAAACTGACCACAGGGGAGGATTTATTCTTAACAAATGGCTGAATGTCAGTACAACACTGAACTTTGTGGAATTTTACCTTGCCTCATTCCTTCCCCTTTTCCCCAGCTCCACAATAGACTTGAAAACAAATGGCACCACATTCACAGTGAAAACCAGCATCTTGGCAGCCACTGGAAGGGGAAGAAGGGGGCTGCAACTCCCTAGAAAACCTTTCTCAGGGAATTGTCATTATTTGACATGTCAGGCAGTTCCCTGGAAAACTCTGTTCTAAGGACTTGTCTTTATTTGATCTGACTCAGAACAGCTTTTTCCACAGGAACACTTGTCAAAAACAATCGACAGCAGTTATTTAACATCACAGCTGCCCAAGGTAGTGATAACAGTTGAGACAAACAAGAAATTGACCAAAAAATTAGAAGGAAAAGCTAGGCAATAAGATATCCACAGGAAGCTTTGAAAAGGTCCAACATATTTCTAGAAACCTAGAAGGATTCAAGTGATAGGGTTGGGCTCATGCTTCAGGAAAGACCTAAATAAATTGAAAGACATCTTATGTTCATAGATTGGAAGTTTTAATATTGTTGAGATGGCAATACTCTCCGTTGATCAATAGATAATGCCTATTGAAATCCCACATGCTTTTTTTTTTTAAGGTTTTATTTATTTGCTTTTATTTTATTTTTGGCTTTGAAGAGTCTTTATTGCTGCGTGTGGGCTTTCTCTAGGCACAGCAAGTGGGGGCTACTCTCCAGTTTCGGTGCTTGGGCTTCTCATTAGGGCGGCTTCTCTTTGTTGTGGAGCACTAGGCTGTAAGGAGCACGGGCTTCAGTAGTTGCAGCTCATGGACTCTGGAGCACTGGCTCAGTAGTTGTGGTGCAGAGGCTTAGTTGCCTTGTTGATTGTAGGATCTTCCCAGAGCATGGATTGAACCCTTGTCTCCTGCACCGGCAGGTGGATTCTTAACCACTGGACCACCAGGGAAGTCCTCCCTATCCCATGTGCCTTTTTTTTTTCTTTGCAGAAATTTATAAACTTCCTAAAATTTATATGGAAATTCCAGGGACCCAGAATAGACAAAACATTCTTGCAAAAGAACAAAGTTAGAATCACACTTTCTAATTTTGAAAGTTATTATAAAGCTCTAGTAATCTATTCAGTGAAGTATTAGTGTAAAGATAGATGTATAGATCAATGCAACTGAATCTTGAATCTAGAAATCAATTACTACATTTCTGGTCAGCTGATTTCCACAAGGGTGCCAAGACAATTCACTGGAAAAAAGAATAGTCTTACACAAACAGTACTGGGACAACTGAATATTCATGTGCAAAAGAATGAAATTGGAACCCTATTTACATTAGTCAGGATTCTCCAGAGAAAAAGAACCAATAGGATATATGTAGATGTTGGAGAAAGAGATTCATTATGAAGGATTGGCTCACAAGATTATGGCGGCCAAGCTGGAGGATAGCTGGAGGCCTAGGGAAGCCAGGGCTGCAGTTCTAGTCCAAACCTAAAGGACTAAGAACCAGGAAAGCTAATGTTGTAAGAATCCAAAGGTCTGAGAGCTGCAGGGGCTGATAGTATAAATCCAATCTGATTTCAAAGGTCCAAGAACTAGGAGTGCTAATGTCCAAGGGCATGAAAATATGGACGTGCCTGCTTGAACAGAAGAGTAAATTTGCCCTTCCCTTTTTTTGCTGTTCTATTCAGGGCCTCAGTGGATTGAAAGATGCTCATCTGCTTTGGTGAGGGAGATCTTCTTTCCTTAGTATATCGATTGAAATGCTAATCTCTTCTGGATAAACCCTGACATATCCACCCAGATAGGTTGTACCAGCCATCTAGGCATCCCTTAGCCCAGTCGAGTTGACACAAAATTCACCATCACGTCATATACAAAAGTTAACTCAATATCAGTCAAAGACCTCAATGTAAGATCTAAACTACAAAACTCTTAGAAGAAAACATAGGAGTAAACCTTCATGAGCAATGGCTTCTTTTTTTCCCTGGCCATGCCTTGCAGCTTGTGGAACCTTAATTCACTGACAAGGGATTGAACCCGGGTCCCCAGAAATGGAAGTGTGGAGTCCTAATCACTGGACTGCCAGAGAATTCCTAGCAATGGTTTCTTAAATACAATATTAAAAGTTTAGCAACCAAAGAAAAAATTAATTGCACTTTATATCTAAACTTAGAACATTTTTGTTTCAAATGATATTATTAAGAATTGAATGATAACAACAGAATGGGAAAAAATATTTGGAACTTATATATCTGATAAGAAACTAGTATCTAGAATATACCCTATAGACTGTAGCCTGCCAGGCTCCTCTGTCCATGGGATTCTCCAGGCAAGAATACTGGTGTGGGTTGCCATGTCCTCCTCCAAGATATCTTCCTAGCCCAGGGATCGAACCCGAGTCTCTTGTGTCTCCTGCATTAGCAGGCAGATTCTTTGCCACTATAATTCTCCACACTTCTAATTATTATACAGTGCCTGAGGAATGTAAAGCAAAGTTCTTCTTCAAACTTCAGTGAGCATAGTAATCACCAGAGCCTTTGGATTGAGAGAGATTTCCCAGACCAGGCCCCAAAGATTTGCCTTTGTTAAATCTGGGGTGGAGTTCAGGCATCCATCATTTTTATCTAACAAGCAAAGTAAGGATGCAGATGAGCCACAGACCACATGTGAGAAAACCTGCTTTCCATCATCTTCCAAGGTCTTGACCTACTTCTAGTTCAGAAGTGGCCAGCTGTAATGAGCTCTGCTATGAAAGATGAATTCTGCAAAATTCACCAAACTGTAATTTGGGGACATCAATGACCCCAAATAGGAAGGTTATTTTTTTTTATAATTAATGAATTTTTTTATTTTTGACTGAATTGGGTCTTCGTTCAGCACTGGGCATTCTGGATCTTTGTTACGTCATGCAGGACACTTCATTGTGGCCAAGGGGCCTTCTCTCTAACTGTGGCACAAGGGGTTCCAGAGGGAGTGCATGGTCTCAGTAGTTGCAGCAGGCAGACTTAGTTGCCCTGCAGCATGTGGAATCTTAGTTGATCAAGGTTAATCAACGATATAACCCTCATCCCCTGCATTGGAAGCACGAAGTTTTAATCACTGGACCACCAGGGACATGCCCAAATTGGAAGTTTTACAGAGCACTTCACCTTAGTTTGCTGTCCCTTGGACTGCAAGGAGATCAGTCAATCCTAAAGGAAATCAGTCCTGAATATTCAATGGAAGGACTGATGCTGAAGCTGAAACTCCAAAACTTTGGCCACCTGATGTGAAGAACCGACTCACTGGAAAAGGTCCTGATGCTGGGAAAGATTGAAGGCAGGAGGAGAAGGGGACAACAGAGGATGAGATGGTTGCACGGCATCACTGACTCAATGAACATGAGTTTGAGTGGCCTCCGGGAGTTGGTGATGGACAGGGAGGCCTGGCGTGCTGCAGTCTAGGGGGTTGCGAAGAGTCGGACATGACTGAGTGACTGAACTGAACTGAGGAAAAAATAGAGAAAATGCCTATGTTTTCAATTCAGACAAATGCCTTGTGTCTTGTCATGTTGTGACAAGAATACAATAGGTGAACAGTCACTTATCTTTTCTAAACTGACTCCTTTGATAAATTTAACATTAAAAAAAAGAAAAAAAAACAAGCTAAAGAACGACTTTAAACCCTCTTTCCTAATTCTGAGAAATTTTGCTATTCAGTCATTTGTTTAGACTTAGACTTTAGATAAACAATGATAACATCTCATCCACACTTCAGTGTAATTTTATCATCTTAAAACTTGGACAGTGCAGTGAGACTCTGGCTGTCTGGCAGGGACTCCTCTCTCCCAGAGATGCCCTGGAGGTGAGAAAGAGGGACATCCAAATATTCCATGTGATCACAATCCCAACCCTTGCCAAGTACATGTCTGACTGCTTGGAGTCGGTGATGAAAGGAAAAGGAAATCTGTGCTGGAAGCGCTCACCTAATTCTAAAGGGAATTTCACTGCATTTGTAGCCAGCCCTGTTCTACTTCTCCAGCAGACATGTAATTCAAGTGCAATGATTGGTCAAGTGTTAGACCCACAAAGAAGAGCTTGTAAGGGGAAAAAAAAAAAAAGGCTTCAACAAAATCTGTTTACTGCAGTTAACTATTAAATCTGTTAACTGCTCTTTGTTGCTTTTTTTTTTGGCTGCACTGGGTCTTAATTGTGGGATCTTTTTAAAACTTTTATTTGAGGTATGTGGGATCTTTAGTTGCAGCATGTAGGATCTAGTTCCTTGACAAGGATGGAACCCAAGCCCGCTGCATTGAGAGCATGGAGTCTTAGCCACTGGACCACCAGGGAAAGTCTCATCTTTTTGCTGTTCTTGATACTTTTTTTTAAACCACAAGCTAAAGTATTGGTCCATACATGCAGGTCCACCTCTTCCCAGCCCCAGACAGTACCTTTATGAAGTTGGTGGGTGGGGGAGTCGTTAGAGAGGAGGTGGTGGGCAACAGACTACCAGGAATTCGGGGTCCTTTGAAAACTGATACCAGAGGGGACAGAGGCTCAAGATACATTTTTAAAACTCAAATGGCTTCTGGGATATACCTGTTGGATGGCACTTGCATCTTTATTTACCTGGCCAGGAGACATTCAGCCTCTGGCTATCCTTGGTCAGACCTGTCCCCTTCCCAGTTGTGGAGAACCCAGATTCCGCCTAGTAACAGGCCATTTGAGATTCCCATTGGTGGGAACCAATTTTATTTAATAATAACAACCCCCCTTATTACATTGCAAGATTAACTGTTGGTGAGCATCTAGGATAGATGTGGTTCCAAAAAAGGGATAATCAGTTATATTTTTAAATTTCTGGCTTGAAATAAATTAAACTTAGAGAAAAGCTGCACGAACTGTATAAAGAACTATTTACCCTTTACTCCTATTCTGTTAAGGTTTTACCATCTTTGCTCTATACTTTTTCTTTTTTTTTTTTTGACTAAGAAGCTTTTCAAGAACAGCTTTAGATTTACAGGAAAATTCAGCAGATAGCACATAGAATTAAAATATCCCCTAACATAGTTTTCCATATTACATAGGTATAGTACATTTATTACAATTAATGAACCAACATTGATTCATTATTTGCAGTCTATAGTTTACTCAGATTTCCTTAGTTTTTACTTCCTTGCTCATGTCACTTTGACTCAATCCCTTTGAAGTTCAAAGTGGTAAATGTAAATGTAAGCTATTAAATTGCACCTGGGAAAATAGCCAAGAAATGAAAGGACCACACAATTATTTTCAAAAAGATATATCAGTACTATTATAGTGAGAAATGATCCACATGTCAAAAAGTAGGGAAATAGCTAAGCAAACTATTATATATTAACATAGTGATATACCTCCTGGCCATTAAAAAATGTAAAAATTGCTAGTAAAAAGCTAGTAAAATTGCTTCAATATATGGAGTATGCTGTTAATGAGAATAGTGGAAGATAAAATAAAATATGCATGCTAGTTAGCATTAGTTAAAAGTAAATTAAAAGTAAAAGTAATTGATGGGATTGAAAATGATTAGAACTTATTACTCCTTAGAGTATATCTTTTGTAACTATGAAATTTTTTTATTGTTATTAATATAAAATAAAAAACTAGGAGCAAATTTCATCTTCAGGAAATTCTTTAAGTAAAAGATGCATACAATCAGAAAAAAAAAAAAAAAAGCCTTTGGTATAACTATATTCCCTTCCCCATTCTTATGTTGAATGATAAAGTCATTCTAAAATATTCTCCCTAGCTATCAAAAAAAAGACCAGTGATACTGGTAGATCCAGCCCACTTTAAGTAACAATCAAGCACAATATTGATAAATGTTCTTTAGTCATATCTGGCTCACACCTGACTCACATCTCCACTACCCCACAAGCAAACAGAACAATCACAGGTTTGAGACGGGCAGTAACAGGCAAAACCCTCTTGTTTTCCTGCCATGAACAGGAGCAGGCAACCAGTCTCCTGGAGGAGGGACCTCCTGCCTAAAAAGTCATGCACCCAGAACACTGGGCAAAAAGAAAAAAAAAAAATCTGCTGAAAAACAAAAGAAAATCATCGCTTCGAGTCAAATGAATGCAAAGAATGATTTTTAAAATGATTTAAAACTTAATACCTTTAGGATCTAGTCCTATATGGGAAAGGAAATGACATTGAAGCAAAATCTGGTCTACAGATGAATTCTGAACTGCCCCACTTTGAGCCATTTAAAGACCTAAACTTTGACTTTGCACTCAGTATATAATACCCAATTCAAATGGAAAAATAATAATATATTAAGCAATAAAATAGGCTGGTAATTTCTATGCACAGTATAGCTTCATTTTTATTATAAATTCTGGAAAGATACACACCAAAATATCATCAGTGATTACCCTAAGGTAGTAAAATTCGGTAAGTTTTGGTTTTCTTTTTCTCTTTTTTTATCTGTGTTATCTGATTTTTTTTTTTAAATAAACGTGTATCATTTATATGATTTTAAAATTCTTTAAAAATATGAAAATAGATGTAAAATTTATCAAACCCAACCTTTCATCAACTGACTTTAGTTCTGTGTATTTAAATGCAAAGATAATTGATATTTATAGTAATAATCACAAAGCATTATGGATCTTGTATGGCTTTTTGAAACCATAAATTACTTTGTGTTCAGTTTTAGTGCTGAGTGTATTTAATTATAGTTCAATTTTCTTAAACTATTAATTATGTGAAGTACATGTGAGAAATTCTTATGAAATAGAATAATTTATTATTCAAAGCAATCCATTTCCCATAGCTACCAGATAATGGGAGTACTGTGGTACCTTGCCACATCACAAAATATAACAATGTCTATGTAAACTTCCTATTGTAGTTTTGTGTTGTTTTGTTTTTTAAGGAACACCAACAGTTCATTACTGCAAATCCAATTTCCATCATAAGCCAGTATCTGGATGCTGTGGCTTTAAATTTATAAAGGATAAGGATTTTCTCTTCTTAACTCATAGAAAATAAAGACATAAGGAATTTGAACCTGAGGAAACATCTCCAAAGTGGAATTTGAGTCAGATGCTTACCACAATAAAGAGAAAACATTAACTCTGGTAGAATAAAAACAGTCCTGTGCCCACGATCCGAGATTGCCAGGTAATACTAGTCCACCTGTTCTTTCACTCTGCTTTTCCAGGTGGTCTTAAAGAAGCTTTTAGCAGGAAAACACCTGGACCCAAGAGACCACAGAACGTGTAAGGTGACACTCACATAAGGGACATAGAGTTACGGTGAGGTGGCACCTAATACAACTTCTGTCTGTGTCCTTTTCTCAAAGAGTCACAGATTGGTCCCAGGATTAGGAGTTTTCATGGTCACTTGGTCAGCTGCTTCATGCAGATGCCTTCCTTTATTAAGAATCTTGGATACATCTCAAATAAAAGCAATAAATCTTATGGTGTAAGAATATAAACTGAACTGGTTTTATTTAAGTAAATAAAGTTCTGTAAGAGTAACAATTATGGTTTCAGAAAGTGTGATGGCATTAAAATACCTATTAATACCTGCTAGATTTGGGAATGGAGAAGGCGATGGCACCCCACTCCAGTACTCTTGCCTGAAAAATCCCATGAACAGAGGAGCCTGGTAGGCTGCATGCAGTCCATGGGATCACGAAGAGTTGGACACGACTGAGCGACTTCACTTTCAGTTTTCACTTTCATGCATTGGAGAAGGAAATGGCAACCCACTCCAGTGTTCTTGCCTGGAGAATCCCAGGGATGGGGGAGCCTAGTGGGCTGCTGTCTATGTCGAACACAGTTGGACACGACTGAAGCGACTTAGCAGCAGCAGCAGCAGCAGATTTGGGAATATTCACTCTTCCCTGGTAGCTCAGTTGGTAAAGAATCCACCTGCAATGCAGGAGATCCCAGTTCGATTCCTGGGTTGGGAAGATCTGCTGGAGAAGTGATAGGCTACCCACTGCAGTATTCTGGCCTGGAGAATTTCATGGACTCTATAGAGTGTTGCAAAGAGTCAGACCCGACTGAGCAATTTTCATTGTCACTTCATTCTTCTCAAAAGGAGAAATAGAACACATGGAAGAATTAGACACTCTAAAAACAGAATTCTGGCTTTGACGCCAACATGTAACTTCAAAAATATCTTTCTCCTTATTTGTCCTATCATTTTCTTGTTTGAGGCATAACTTACATACAGTAATGCCTTTAAAAAAAAAGTCTTAAAAGTAGAAAAGAGGAGGCCAACTTGGGAGCTAGGAATCAAGAAGTGCTAGAGTAAAGAGGAAGAATATTTCAACATGTCAGTAATTTTTAATTCAAATCAGTGAGACTTCATCTTGACCAGGTTAGTGGAATTTTGGTAAAGTTTACTGCATGGTTGAATTTAGATATTTCAAATTTCCCGAGTGATGGTAGCTTTACATAGACACACACTTGACTCCCCATAAGCCTTACCCCTTCAGACCTCTGCCTGGGTTTCTATTCCAGACTAAACCAGAGCTGCTAATTCGATGGGTGCTAATAAGTTTACATGACTTCAATTAAAACCTAATTTTGTTTAATGACATACCATAATAGCTCATGATTGTTACACACGAGAGACAGTTGAAAGATCTTTTTCATTTGAAATGAGACATAAAAGTTCTTTTTATATCCAAAACAAGGAAAAGTGTTTGGTTTTATCAGCAAATCTTATTCTTGTAGCACCTTTTTAATCAACTAGAGAATTCTTTATCTTTAGCATGGATGGAAATTTTAAGTGAACTGTATATTTTGAATGGTGTTTAAAATAATAATAGCCAACATTTATTGAGGATTTACTATGTACCAGATATTTTCTAAAGACTTTGTGTTCATTCACTTGATCTTCAAATAATAATAATAATAATAAATCTTAAAAATGAGAAAACCAAGAAGTTAAAGGTTGACCAAGCCAGAACAGGAACCCAGGCACCCTAGCTCATTGCCACGACCCTAAATACTACACAGTCTACCCTTTCGTCACACATTTTAAATTATTTGTTTGATGTCAGCGAACACAAGCACACACACTAATACTGCTGTGGTATAACAGCCTATACAGAGATTGAATTTATACTCTTAGGTCAGTGCCAACTTGAACCTCGACCATCATCACAGTAATGAAGAGGTCTAGTCACTGAACTAGGGCATTGAGATGAGAGGAAATGGAGAGATCCTTCTGGGGCTTACCTAATTTTTTCTGATTTTAATCAAGTAAGGCAGCCCCTCCAACTAAAATTTTCTTTCCTCATCTTAGACATTCAAACTTATTCACCTCATCCAGCTGATGGAGTCAACAATCCTATTTCCAGTATGAAACTAAGACATGACAATAGCCTAACTGATCTTTGCTTCTAGTTTGTCTCCCTGGCTGCAGCAAGAGGAATCTCTCTCTTTTTTTTTTACCCTAGTCTATATGTGTCTTCATTAAACTGTCAGTGGCTCCTCATTCCCTGGGTCAGTAGTTCTCAAACATATACAGGAATTTATCGTGGTAATGGTTGCACAACTCTGTGAACATACTCGAAACCACTTAACTGTATACTTTAAATAGGCGAATTGTATGGTATGTGAACTATTAAATATAGGTAAAAGTTGTTACTTTAAAAAATGCCTTACTTGATTTAAAAAATGCATTAAGGAAATCAAATCCTCTGGAAGTCAAGGCATGCTGTGTGGAACATCCTGAAATGTTGAACCAAAAGCAGTTTTGCTAGCAGAAAATAACAGTACAGTAGATATTACATATAAGATTAAAACTCACCACTTTACAATTTTATCTACAAAAAAGCAAGTGGTTGAGCTAAGATTATCACCAGTTTCTAATGTTTGCCTCTAATAATAAATTTTTATTTCTTAAATTATTTTATTGCCTCCCCCTATTTGCCAGCAAAGCAGCATTAACATCAAAGGCAAGGAAAATCTGAAAGGGAAACTTCAAAATTGAATACATCCTATACAGTACTTCAATTTGTCTCTACTTATTTGCTTTCAAATTAAGACATTAGGAAAGTTTCCATACTTGGATTACACTAAGGTTTTCTGGAGGAGATTGGACAATCCTTGGCTTTCTGGAAAATGCCTATTTTTCTTTTTATCTTTAATAGGCTTTTTTTTAAGAATTATTTACTTCTTTGGCTGCTCCAGGTCTTAGTTGTGGCATTGGAGTCTAGTTCCCAACCAGGGATCTAACCTGGGCCTCCTGCATTGGGAACACAGAGTCTTAGCCACTGAACTATGAGGGAAGTCTCTTTTATGACTATTTGTCTTGACATGTAAAATCAGGGAAGCCTGATGGCTCAGTGAATAAAGAATCTGCCTGCAGTGCAGGAGACCTGGGTTCAATCCCTGGGTTGGGAAGATCCCTTGGAGGAGGAAATGGAAACCCACTCCAGTATTCATGCCTGAAAAATTCCATAGACAGAGAGGAGTCTGGTGGGCTGCAGTCCAAAGGGTCACAGACTGGGACACGACTGAGCGACTAAGCACACACACACACATCATAAAAGATCTTTTTCAACTTGACCTTACATTCCCTTTCCATCCTCACCTTATTCCACACCACCACAGGCTGCCACACCGCAGATGCCACATACCCCGCACAGTCATGAGCAGCTACGTGTCCTCCAAATACATCCCCAAGCTTTGTCTTCACGGAGGCATCGACCTCTGAGCTGTCCTATGAAACACACATTATCTCCAGGAAAGAAGCAAAAGACACTCTAAGCTGAAAGAATTCGGCACCAGGACAGAAACTTTGAGGGTAAGAGCATTCGCACTCCGGTAGTTTGGTGAGGCGTCAGTGTGGGGTGCGTGGAAGAGAGAGGCCGGGAGGAGATTGCCCGGGCAGTCCTCCTAGTCTGTGCTTTATGACATGAGCAAAAGAGTGACTCCATCAGGTCTGTGCTTTCCTCTGCTCTCAAAACCCTCTTCTGCCCCACCCTCTCCCCAAATACATGTTAACCACGTCAGAAAGTTGATCAGAGTGAGAGGTGTGGTGTGTGGACAGAGGGACCTGATGGATCCTCCTAAGAATGAACCTGGGACTGTGTTCTAACCATTGAGCAATCAGTCAATGCTGTGCTATGAAATCACAGTGGCAGCCAGTCAAGAATGTGGTAGAACCAACACAGCTGGTTTCTGTGGAAAGCCAAGATCATTCACCTAAAGATGCCTGGCCTTCCAGCAGCCCGCCCTAATTTTCCTAGCCCAAAGGAGTCTCCTCAGAAACCCTTTGGAGCACTTAATTTTGTACTTACGACACTTTGAAAAAAACTTTCTTCTTGCATTGCAGTGGTTTTGTCCTCATTCCTGGTAGCATCTTTTTGTTTTTTCCTTTGTCTCATTTCAAAAGCTTATACCTAATATAATGCAACTTCAAAAGATACTTTGGGAGAAAGGTATGGTATAAATCAACCAGCAAAAACTCTTGTTAGATTTTTTAAGTTCAAGAGGGGAGAAGTCGTTTCCCACTCACCTTTATAAATTCCACAGCACTAATGAAAACATACTTGTTGAATAAATTGACACTGTGATAACAACATGGTAAAGTAAAAACATTTCCTTGATTTTTAAAAGAAGTTGACATTTTTGTGATTTTTTCCACCCTTGGAGATCACCGGGTTTACTAGAGTATTCACATAAGTGTTTATCTTTTATCTTTAAAAATTTCATTTCTCCTAACCATACACCTGCCATCTGTGCCTGTAGCTTTCTTGATTTGATTTGCTAAAGTTTCATCCTGAGTATAGGCCTTTTTGGAGAAAAGTAATACTTAGATTCATTTATTCTGCCTGTTTTTTGTTTTTTAATAGAACAGAAAGATATTTATTTCAGCAAAATTATAAAGTAAAACTACAAAGAAACAAAAATATTTGACATTCACTGAGACACAATTTTGTAAAGAAGAAAGTTAACAGTAATCAGCATTATTGAAGAACAATAAACTACAAATATCTGTTGATATTTTAATGGGGGGGGGAGCCAGAAGAAACACAAAAATACGTTAAAAATACAACATCATTGCCACAGCACATAAAAATATCTCCATAAAAAATTAACTATTTCGAATTGGACACTTAACCTTGCAACTCTCTTTGAACTGACATTCTGAAATCTTGATGTCCTGCTGCAGTTTATTAACTAGTCATTTTTATTCCATGGATCCACAGAGATCAGTCTCATCACAAACAAATAAAAGAGCACTTCCTGTTAGACACAGCACTAACTCAAGGCTAATATTTAATCTTAATTGGCAACGAGTTTAGTGCAAATAAAATTATATTTAGCAGCTTAGAGAATTCCTGGTGGGGATGCATTCACCTCACAACCCTTATTGCATCCCCAGAACAAAATCATTTCTCTTTTCATGAGTATGAATATTGGCCATTCAGACCTACTAAAAACTACTAATGCTAATTCTGCCATTTGTCACAGGAGTTTCCATAAAAGATGGTTTCAGTCACTATGCAAATGAGCCATACAGTTTTTACATTTGGAAAGCTCCCCTTAGTTTTGATTTTTTTTTAAAAGCAGGGCCTGAATGTCAGTCACAACTGGATCTTACCCAACTGCTTCTCTGAAAAGAGGCATTAATCTTTTCTTGCACTGGCCACCAAAGATCGCATTAAAAGGAAAACCTGAGGATAGGGTAGATGAATCTCTTAGTGCAACTTGTACTCTCCAGTAATAATTTTATTGCACCGATTTGAATGCAAAAAAAAAAAAAAAAAAGAGAGAGAGAGAGAGGAAAGAAGAGGAACCATCTGATTTCAAACCTGGTACTTTTCCTCTCAGCCAAGATATATTCTCCAAATGAATGGAAGCCAGAGAGCTCCTAGCCAGCGAGAGGATTTTGTTTGAGGCTTGTCAGTTCCTTGAATTGCCTCTCTTCTTGTTAGACATCTGTTCCCTCTTTAGCCAAGGCCTGGGGTGGCTGCTTGGGAGAATGGCGTGGCCACCTGTGCCCAGGTGGCAAAGGAAGGGGAAGAACACCCAGGTTTAGGCACCTGACTCTTGTCTACATTCACCATTAGAAAGCTTGGATGACCTTGAAGGCCCAGGATGTGCTGACACAGAATAAAGGGAGGTAAACAGGCAGGCCATCTCACTTGACCTCTCAACCAACCCCTCAGCAATTTTTCCACTCTCCCTGGATTCTCTCACTGAATAGCTCAAGGATGGGGGTGTGGAGGCCATGTTGGAGAGAGGGGCTCCCCTCAGGCACTGTCCTCTTCTCTTTCCCTCAGATTGGGGCATTTCTCATACTGGTTGGCCAGCTTCCATTTGGTGTGCTGACTTTTGAGGAGTGCAGCTAAGGAAGTCTTTCGGGTGACATGTCGAGATACTTCCTGGCTCTTGACCTTCCTGGTGGGGGAAGAGCTACGAACCAACGAATAGGCGGGGAAAATGGGCTTGCCCCGTGGGGCTTCCAGTAGCTGCCATATTTCCCCAGAGGTATTGCTGGTCAGATACTGCCAAGGCTTCTTCCCACTGCTGTCCCGGATGTTTACACGAGATGCCAGCCTTTGCACAAGCAATTTGATGATCCCCTGGTGGCCGTGAATGGCCGCAAGGTGCAGTGGGGTGTACCCGCAGCTGGACTTCACATTGACATCAAGAGCAACCCCTGCTTTCTGTGCACTTGAGGCCAAGTCCTGAAGGGCCCTGAGGGCACCATGCTTGGCTATCCAGTGCAAGGCAGTGTACCCGGTCAAGAAGTCTTTGTGCAAAGCCAGCTGGGGGTCCTCCCAGAACAAACTCAACACCCGAATCCAAGAGCCACTGGCCAGCTTCACGATCCATTCATGCTCCCTGGCATCGAGGGGGACAAGGGATGACTTGTGCTCCGAAGATCTGTGGGGGACCAAGGCCGAGAGCCTGTCCCCTCCAGGGACCTGCCAGCTGTGTGGATGATTCCGCTCAGCGGCAGCAGCAGCTTTAATGTCTGCATGTTCTAGTGTCAATGCAGCATCCACCCTTGGGCTGGACATGGCTCCCACTCTGGAGGGTTTCCTGGACCGGGGTGGGCGCCGGCTCCTTTTCAGCAAATCCTCCTGAAGGCACTCTTCATCAGAGGAGGACAATTTGGCTCTCCCAGCCCTGGAGTTCCTCCTTAGGGATCTCCTTAGTTTGGGAGCTGGCCAGGATAAAGGTTGGGGGTCGCCTGCAGGACCATCAGCTCCTGTGGAGACCGGCTGAGAGGTGTGAGCATCCCCTACATTCCTGAGGCCCTGGGGGCTCCTAGTGGGCCTGGCCTCCTTTGGAGGAGCCCCGGCTGGATTCCTGAGTCTTCTCCCATCTGGGGCTACCAGGGCCAGACGCAGCCCGTCTTCGGAACCTCCAGGGGACTCTTTGGGGCCGCTGCTGCTCTCCTCACTGCCATGGCTCTCCTGTTCCACGAAGTCCTCCAAATCCTGGAGGGACAGCTGACAACGAATGCTGCGAAAGACTGCCAGCTGAGAATCCCCGGGCCAGACTTCCGAAACAGTGGGAAAGACGAGAGACTGAGAAGGAGGAGGGGGTTCCGCGGGTGCTGACTCAGATTCCTGGACCCAGGAGCCCTGCTCCGAGGGCAGCCGAGGGAAGTCGTCTGGCAGCACCGACCAGGCTCGGACTGGGCCGTGGTCCCGGGTCTCGGGTACCTGGGGGTGTCTGGCTACCCACTCGCGAGTGCGCTGCTGCTGCTGCTGCAGAGTGGAGTAGTGCACGGAGCCCGGGGTCACCGGCGCGGGAGGATCTCCTGCGGGACTGGGACTGGACAAGACAGCGGGCGGTGCAGCAGCCTCGACGGTGGCAGGAGGCGAGCGGGGCGTGGCAGGCCCTGGCGGGGGCTCCGCGGAAACACCTTCCCACTGCGGCCTGGGAGCCCCGCGGTCGTCCTGGGCCAGCTTCTCCGCGGCGCTGGCGCTGGCGGTGGCGGGGTCCGGGAGCCCCCCCAGGCCGTTCTGGAGGCATTCCCAGCAGCAGCGGCCCTGCGTCTCTGCCGCCGCGCACCTGGCTCGGTCCTGAGCAGCCGCCGCCACAGCGGCCGCGGGCACCGGCGCCCGGTGTCCGGAGCGGCCCCTCGGCCTGCCGCCTCCCCGCGCCGCCTCCCGGGCGCCGCCCGCGGGGAGTCCATTGCAACCTGCGTCTGCGACCGGGGCTGCGGCACCTGCTGGCGCCTCCTCACGGCGGATCCGCCTCCCCGGCTGCGGTTGCGGCGGGTGTTCCCCCCGGCGCGCGGGGAGCGGGGAGCCGGGCGCAGCTCCCCCTGCAGGGGCGGCGCCCGCGGGCGGGTCGCGGGGTCGCCGCAGCCCCTCCTCCTCCCCTACAAGGTCCCGGTACCTCCTCTTGAGCACCACGTACTTGGTGCCGTCGGGGTCCTGGCGCACTGCGGCGACCGAGTTGACGTAACCCTTGAAAAGCTCGCGGCGGCGCTGCTGCTGGCTGGGGGGCGCGTCGGGGTCGCGGAGGAAGCTCTTGAAGTGGCTCAGCAAGGCGGCGTTCATCACCCGGCCCCCGGCCTGGCAGAGAAAGTCCAGGAGGGCCTCCTGGCTCAGCTCCCGGGCCATCGCGGCCCCGTCGTCCCCCGACCCCGAGGTGTCTGCGTCTCGCCCTCCCGGCGCTCTCCCGCGCCAGCGGAAACCCCGGCCTGGAGTGTGTCACCTGCGCCCAGAGTGGCGCCACCCGCCTCCATCAGCCGCGGCCTGCGGGCAGACCCAGAACGTGCCGAGAGGGTGGCGGGCTCCCCGCGGCCACAGGCCCCGCGCGCCGCCCAGGTGGGAGAGAGCGGCTCCCTGGGCCGGCCCTGCGCGCCGCGACTCCCCGCGGCGAAAGTTCCCGGGATCGGCCGGAGCCGGCTTCACCTGCGCCCTGGCAACGCCTCCTCCCCGGCTCTGGGGGAAGGGCCTGGCCCGCCTCCTCCTGTCCCTCCGCCCTGTGAGGTCTCCCCCACCCCTGCCACCCATCCCAGATGAGTCAGGCGGGTCCGAACCGGGAAGAAAGCGCCATAGGTGAGGTGGCCGGCGACCCGGCGGCGGCCACGAACCGCGCGGCCGGTCGCGCAGCCGCTCCCGGCCCGGGGCGGGAAGGCAGGTAGGCGACCCGCCGCTCCTCTAGGTTTCGGCCACGTAGGAAATGAAAACAATAGAAGAGCTGTTCTCGCCCGCTCCTTTCTTAGAGTAAGTCCGCGCTGAAGTCGCTGGGTGGGGGAAAAGGTGCAAATTAACCAGCGTCTTGAGATCTCTCCAAACACACCTTACTTTAACGCTGTAGGCTAATAATTTCAGATACCCGGAGGCAGCATCGAGGTGCGGGGGGGTGGGGTGGGGGACAAATTTCGCTTCCAAAGCAAGCCCATCTAGATCTCGGGATAACCCCTGGGGCGACTCCTCCGGACGCTTGCTCCTAGGGGTCCGAATACGCCCAAAATCTGCACTGAAAAGAGAAATCACTCTGAAGGTTACAGGTCGGTTACAGGAAGGCCTTTTTCCTTCCTAGCAGTCTCACGCTAAGCTGCTGAAAAAAAATCAAATTTGATGTGTGAATTCCCTAGTAGCTGAAATGGACAGTTAAGTTATCTGGTGCCCTTGCTCTTATTTACTCCAAAATTTATGAACAGAAGAGATTTGTACAGTCTCTTTTGTGTTGGCTCAAATGGTGAAGTTGGTTCCCTCCAAATGTCACATTTCCTCCAGGCATTCAGAATGTGAGAGCAGTACAGGCTGGCTGGATTCCACCAGGTTGTCCCCAGCATTCAGCTTGACTCTCATTCTCCACTGAGGGGCTGTAAACTTCCTACTTCCAGGGACTGGTAGACTGCCTGTGTGCCTTTGTGGTTGTTAAATCGTGTCCAACTCTTTGCGACCCATGCATGGACTTTGTGGTTGTTAAATCGTGTCCAACTCTTTGCGACCCATGGACACAAGGCTCCTCTGTCCATGGGGATTCTCCAGGCAAGAATACTGGAGTGGGTTGCCATTTTTTTCCTTCGAGGGATCTTCCTGACCCAGAGATAGAACCTGCATTTCCTGCATTGGCAGATTCTTTACCAGTGAGCCACCAGGGAAGTCCCATTTGTAGACTAGATCTTGACAAACTCTAGTATGAAAATCTTGGCCTCTTCAAGACAGTAGAATTACAGCGTGTTTCCTAACCGTTGCTTCTTCTACATTTTACCTGTCCACATGTTCATCCTGAAATAATCCTTCTGGTCCTGTTCTGTTTCTTTATTAGTCTTTCAGTTCAGTTCAGTCACTCAGTCGTGTCTGACTCTTTGCGACCCCATGAATTGCAGCATGCCAGGCCTCCCTGTCCATCACCAACTCCCAGAGTTCACCCAAACCCATGTGCATCGAGTTGGTGATGCCATCCAGCCATCTCATCCTCTGTCGTCCCCTTCTCCCCCTGTCCCCAATCCCTCCCAGCCTCAAGAGTCTTTTTCAATGAGTCAACTCTTCGCGTGATGTGGCCAAAGTATTGGAGTTTTAGCTTTAGCATCAGTCCTTCCAAAGAAATCCCAGGGCTGATCTCCTTTAGAATGGACTGGTTGGATCTCCTTGCAGTCCAAGGGACTCTCAAGAGTCTCCTCCAACACCACAGTTCAAAAGCATCAATTCTTTGGCGCTCAGCTATACACAGGCCCAAATACTTTTCTTGTTTTATCTACTTACCTATCTGATTCCCTGCCCTCTCCCATTCTTTTCTTTAGCTGCCTTCTTATTTCCTTCTGTTGTGACTGTTTATCCTCACCCCAACTGTAACAGCAAATATGCTTATTTTTTATATCCTCTGCTGGCCATATTTCCTATTTTCTCCTCCACATCAGTGCCAGTCTTCCTTCTTGTACTCCCTTCATCTTTCCACTTTTTCTTCTTTTGCTCTCCTATTTTTAATTGTTTCATAAGCCCCTGTCCTTTTTGCTAAGGGAAGGTATTGAAAGTATCTCGGCCTCACAATTGTCAACTTGTGTTATCGTGGGCCAGTTTTACTGACTGACACATAGGTCACATTAGCTGAGCTTGGTTTAAGTCTCCAACATACCCTGGTACTTTTCCATGAATGAATTGGAACCCTTGGCTTTAAATTATTTAGGTCAGAAAGAAGAACTGGGAAACATTTTTGTCTATTTTTGTCATTTTCTTGAATCTGAACCCAAAACAGGGTTAAGAGGGGATAAGTGTTTCCCACTGAGGTCTCCACATTAACATCAAGCTTTTGAAAGTGAAAGCTACTTTTTGCAACCACATGGACTGCAGCCTGCCAGGCTCCTCTGTCCATGGGGATTATCCAGGCCAGAATACTGGAGTGGGTAGCCTATCCCTCTCCAGCGGATCTTGCCGATCCAGGAATCGAACTGGGGTCTCCTGCATGGCAGGCGGATTCTTTACCAATTGAGCTATCAGGGAAGCCCAGATATTCAAGCCTTTAGAATAGTTATTAAAATAAATGTTTTGTATTGCACTTTAGTTTCTTTTCTTTTTTTTTCCTAATGGAGTCTTGATGGACCTGCCAGGTGTATCCACACCTGGGGCAGGAGGGAAGACAAACGGAAAACTCAGATGGGCACTGAAGGGTGGCAAGTGGAAAGAATCCCCCTTTAGTACTTTTCAAAACTGGATAGGGTACTTGTGGCAAGAGAGGGTGATGACATAGAGGTTTGAACTTGAAGCACTTAGACTAGAAAGAAAGGAAGGGGTCATCAAAGTCATGGTTGTTGAAATCAGATTATCTTTGGTTGAGGGTGCAACTAGGGCTGGAGGAGTAGAAAATGGGGAAAAAGGAAGAAAAACCCCCATTATTTAGCTTTCTGGGTGCCCAGGTGGTTTAATGTCCAGACTTTCTCTCCTCGCTCTTTTCTTCTTTTTAATATCTACTTATTTATTTGGCTGTGCCAGGTCCTAGTCATGGCATGCAAACCCTTAGTTGAGACATGTGGGCTCTAGTCCCCTTACCAGGGATGGAACTCAGGCCCTCTGCATTGGGAGCATGGAGTCCTAGCCACTGGACCACCAGGGAAGTCCCCCTTCTCTCCTCCTTTTTCTCTCTTGTCCCAGGTTAAGGTGATGGTCTATAAGAATGCTCTTCACCATATCTCAGGGAACATTTTTATGCTTCCCTCATATACAGTTCATTGTTTCCAGAAATATTTATGGGGCACTATGTTGGGCTTTCCTAGTAGCTCAGAGGGCTTCTCTGGTGGCTCAAACTGTAAAGAATCTGCCTGCAAAGCAGAAGACCCAAATTCAATCTCTGGGTCAGGAAGATCCCCTGGAGAAGGGCATGGCAACCCACTCCAGTATTCTTGCCTGGAGAATCCCCTAGACAGAGGAGCCTGGCATGGTCAGTCCATGGGGTCGCACAGACTGGACACAACCGATCAACTAACACTTTATGTTGCCCTGGCACTGCTGGAAATGAGTATAAAGAAGAACACGTACTTGAGAGCTAATGATTTATTGGAAGCAACAAGTAAAAGAGGCTTAAACCTGTGTGTTAAGTAACTTAAAGACATGCATCTGATGCTGGAGAAACTGAGAGACAGTGCGTAAAGGAAGAACTCAGGCTTAGCTTGCAGAGGATCGGGGACAGTTTTCCAGTAAGAGGCAACTTGGAGTAGAAGAGGTGAGGAAGAGGCAGAGGAAACAAAGGTACAACAGCACCAAGATCTGGCTCAACAGAGTCTATTTGGGGAACTAACTGCAAATACATATCCTTGACTTTGAGGAAGAGGATGTGTGAAGATGTGCTGGAAACAAAACTTGCAAAAGTAGGAGAGAGTCAGATGGTGAGGGGCCTAGGAAGTGGAGGTGGGCTAAGGAGGGGGAGCTTTGAAGAATTTGGGGGAGGGTAGTGACCCAACCAGATTTGATGTTTAGAAAGAGCATCCTGGAGATAAGTGCTGGTTTGGAATCGTGACCCATATTAATAAGTAAAAATAGCACATTGCAGAGCAATAATGTATTTAATCAAATCTCAGACAACACTGACTGTATGATACAATTTGATTTCAGAGATATTAAAATATGAGGGGGAAAAAAGTGCCTCTTAAAGTAGAAGAGGGACTTCCTTGGTAGTCCAGTGGTTAAGAATCCACTGCAGGGGACGTGGGTTGGATCCCTGCTTGGGGAACTAAGATCCCACAGGCTGCACAGTGTGCCAAAAAAAGAAAGACCTATAAAAACTTTAGGAAAAAAAAAGAAAAAAGTTGAAGTAGAAGAAATGCAAGTGTATTTGGGAGTAAGATTTGAGGTCTGGATCAGGGTAACTTTAACTTTTTCTTTACAGCCTTATACGCGATTGGCTATTTTACAATAAGAATATACTCCTTTTTAGTTTGAAAAAGACACTGAAGGAAAAGAGACATAACTGAATAACAATGACACAGGGGAAAAAAAGCAGTATCAAATCTTTAGGCTGGAGGAGGGAGATGGAGGCCAGCAGGAAGTACAGTCTGGAAATGACTGACATAATCCAGAAAAGGGGGCCAAAAGGTCTACATTCAACAGTGTTAGAGAAAGAGACGAATGGATGGATTGGAGAGATGGGGCCATGTCAATAGGATCCGGAGCCAGAGGAGTCGGAGGTAAGGAACAAGCTGGCTCCTTTCATGTACCTGGCCAACTCGCTAGATGGATGTGTTAACCATATACACAAAGAGTAAATGTAGAACAAAAAGTCAGTTCTGGAAACAAGAAAGATGATCAGTTCAGCTTGGGTCACACTAAGTTTGAAATGGCTACAGGCCTTAAAAACAGGAATGTCTAAAAGACAGTTGGCCATATAGATTGGAGGCTCCAACAATGTATGCTGTTAGTGTATACAAGCAGTCATTTAAGCCACAGGTGATGATAAAATTGCTTAGAAAGAGATATGCCAGCAGTGGGAAGGGAAGGGGGTGGAGGGTGAAAAAGGGAAATAAACCTGTTAGGAGACTTAGAAGGAGCAGTTGGAGGGGGCAGGGGAACACCCCTGAGTGGTATCAAGGAAGCACAGAACTAGAAGGGGGAGCAGCCTTTTAGAGTTGATGCCAAGTTAGATAAGAGGTGAAATGTGACCCTAGCCTGTTAGGTCACTGGGGCCAGGTCTGGAGCAGTTTCTGGAGAATGCTGAGGACAGATTTCAGGTTATGGAGGGGTGTGGAGTGATTAGCAGGAAGAAAGATTTGACCCTGAAAAAAGGAGGAGAAAGAGAATTCTAGATATGGAGACTATCAGATCATGTAACCTAAGGTCTGTTTTTGGTAGTTGTTAGAAGAGATATGATCATGTCTATGTGCTGAGGGAAAAAAGCCAAGAAAGGATAAGTTGAAAGACCTAGAGGAGAGGGTAAATAATTGATGAAACAGCGTGTGGGGGTGGGGCTGGAGTCCAGAGTTCAGATGGAGAGATTCCCTGGGAGAGGATAGAGAGCCACTCCTCCACTGAGAACAGAAAGAAGAAAAATGGCTATTGCATTAATTAGGGGGCTAAGAGATGGGGAGGAGGTACTTGAGGACGTCTTGGTGGGGTTGAAAAGTAGGTACAAGGCAGTAAGTGTATATAGAGCTAGAAGTTTAGGTTACTGTAAGTAGGACATCAGATATTCTTAGGTCTTGAGGCTTAAGGCTTTCAAGATAAAATGATTTAGGCTTGATGACGAGATTAAGAGCCTGACCACATGTAGTGGAAGTGAGAGGCTTTGGAGGAGATCCATCACAGAACTGTGACTTGGGGTGTTGAATGAGGATAGTGAAGTCATCTAGGAGTGAGAGGATACCATGGAATCACTGACGTAAATCTTTAGTACTACGGTATGAGTAACACAAATGGCATTTTGCCAGGAGCAATCGCTCAGCTAACAGTGTAGTATAGTGACTCACGAATGCGTGTCACATTCCAGCTTATTCTCCTTTATTTGATCCTCAGAACAAGTATGGGAAGTGTGTAGGACAGAGATCATTGTCTTGTAGGAAGTAGCTCTCCTTGCTATTAATATATACGTATGTTTTGTAGGATGTATACTGATGGGCTTGTTCTTTGCCTTCTGTCCAAACTTCTACTGTGGCTGTAGAGTGGAAATCTCCACCCAAGAGGGTGGAGCTGCCCAGTGTCAACCCTCCAGGTTAAAGCTGGAGCTAAGGTGCACCACAAAAGGCAGGAGAGACCCCCAGGGTGCTAGCCCACCCTCCCTCTTTCTCTCTCTCCTCCTTCTCCCCCTCCCCTTCTGTTTCTCTTCTCTCTTCTCCTCCTCACCGCCCCCACCCTTTTTCCTCATTCTCCTCTCTCTATCTCAGATTTGGACTTCCAGAAGCCTGGATACTTCCCAGGGTGCTCTGAAATAGCCAGGGGAAAGCATTTTTATGCTGGACTACAAGCTGAGGTCAAGGGCACTAATTTACAAGTCAGATGATCTAATGATATGGGGCTCACTGCATTTATTTCTCTTCTCCTGTCCTGAGCCTTTAGTCATTAATTTATTCATCAATATTTATCAAGGGCCTACCATATATGCACTTTGCTGGAGCTGGAATGCAATGATAAACCAAACAGACAGATTCTCTTTTAGGAAACCTAGGTCCAGTAGGGAAAAGACAGAAAATAAACACAAAAATAAATAAGAAAATGTCAGTGATCAGGTACAAGGGCCAAGTGATAAGATATTGACTGGAGAGCTATTCTGGCCAGGATGGACGAGGAAGGTCTCTCTTTGAAGATATCAATCAGTGGAGATCTCAGTGATGAGGAGACAGTCAGGTGAAGGTGGAGGAGAGGGGAGCAGGATGGGAAAACATTTCAGAAGGACTAACTAATGTTATGTCAGAAATGAGTGTGATGTGGGACTTCCCAAATGGCCCAGTGGTTAAGAGATTGCTTCCAAAGCAGGGGGTGTGGGTTCGATCTCTAATCAGAGGCCTAAGATCCCACATGCTGCTGGGTATGACCAAAAGATTTTAAGAATCAAACAAGAACTGAATGTGATATTATAGAAAGCTAGCAAAATGCCATGAATTCCATATAAATTAGCATGATGTGTTTATAAATTAATTGCCCAATAAACTTCTATGACAACTTTTTCTATTTAGTATATACTCTTGATCATTTAATCAAAATTTTCACAATGAAAAGATAATTCATTTTCTTTTCTTATTTACGCTTTATGATTGATAGTTCGGATGCTTAAAGCGTATCACTTCACACGCAAAAATGCTGGTTGTAGAACTGCTATAAATTTTTGTCATATGAGCACAAGAATTCTGATACATTTATCTCACCAAGCTCTTCTTTCAAATTTATTTTATTGAAGGATAGTTGATTTAGAATGTGTTAATTTCTGCTGTACAGGCAAGTGACTCAGTTATATACATATATATGTTCTTTCTCATGTTCTTTTCCATTATGGCTTATCGCAGGATATTGAATATACAATTTCCTGTGCTGTACAACAGGACCTTGTTGTTTATCCATTCTATATAAAATATCCGTTTGCATCTGCTAACCTCAAATTCCCCATCCATTCCCTCCCCACTGTCCCCCCAGCAACCACAAGTCTGTTCTCTGTCTTATTTCACAAAA
Source organism: Bos javanicus (assembly GCF_032452875.1). Classification (NCBI taxonomy): domain Eukaryota; kingdom Metazoa; phylum Chordata; class Mammalia; order Artiodactyla; family Bovidae; genus Bos; species Bos javanicus. The sequence goes on from NC_083873.1 coordinate 92,032,375, forward strand.
TTCTTATCAAAAAAGAAAAAAAAAGTGTTTATAATTGTTTATGCTTTATTATCAAGTATATTCCTAACAAGGAAAGAAACTGTTGTTGGTTTTTTAATTGGGGAGAGTTGCCCAAGCATACACTATTTAAAAAAATATTTATCTATTTGGCTGTGTTGGCATCTTCGTTGCATTATGCGGGATCTTTTGTTGCAGCACATGGATTCCCTAGTTGTGGTGTACAGGTTCCAGAGTGCTCAGGCTCAGTTGTTCTGTGGCATGTGGGATCTTAGTTCCCTGACCAGGGATCAAACCTGCATCCCCTGCACTGAAGGCAGATTCTTAACTACTGGACCAACAGAAAATTCCCATCAAGCATTCATTATATTCCCCCAGCTTTATTGAGGTATAACTGACAAATTAAAAATTACATATATGTTTTAAATTAAAACACTTGCTCCTTGGAAGAAAAGCTATGACAAACCTAGACAGCATATTAAAAAGCAGAGACATTACTTTGCCAACAAAGGTCTGTATAGTCAAAGCTATGGTTTTTCTAGTAGTCATGTATGAATGTGAGAGTTGGACCATAAAGAAGGCTGAGCACTAAAGAACTGATGCTTTTGAACTGTGGTGTTGGAGAAGATTCTTGAGAGTCCCTTGGACTGCAAGGAGATCCAACCAGTCCATTCTAAAGGAGATCAGTCCTGGGTGTTCTTTGGAAGGACTGATGCTAAAGCTGAAACTCCAATACTTTGGCCACCTCCTGCAAAGAGTTGACTCATTGGAGAAGACCCTGATGCTGGGAGGGATTGGGGGCAGGAGGAGAAGGGGATGACAGAGGATGAGAGGGTTGGATGGCATCACTGACTTGATGGACATAGGTTTGAGCAAGCTCCAGGAGAAGGTAAAGGACAGGAAAGCCTGGTGTGCTTCAGTCCATGGGGTCTCAAAGAGCTGGACATGACTGAGCGACTGAACAACAACAAATGGTGTATTTGAGGAACAGAGAAAACCAGAGGCTAAGCTAGAGCACAATGAGAGAGGAAAGTATGAGATGAGAAGTCTTAGCCATGAGCAGAATCTGGGTCTTGCAAGACCTAGTGGGTTTTGGGTTTTAGTTTAAGTGTGATGGGAGACTATTGGGGGTTATAATCAAGAGAGCTGCATGTGATTTATGTATAACAAAATATCTGGCTGCTGTGTTAATAATAGATTATCAGGGATGCAAAGTAGAAACAAAATTAGGAGACAGTTGCAGAGGGCCAGGCAAGAGATGGTGGTAGCTTGGAATGGCAAGGTATTGGATGTAGAGAAGGACTGAGATCTGGAGAATGTGCTGGTGGGTTGAATATAAATTCACCAAGATTGGAACTATCAGGGTAAGATCTGATTTGGGGACAGGAAGTCAAGCATTCCCTTTTGGAAAGGTTAAGTTTGGGATGAACATTAGCCACCTAAGGAATGATCTAGAATAGGCAGTTATTCAAGGATGGGGTCAGAGCTGGAGTCTTGAGCGTTGAAATGGCGTTTAAAAGTTATGGGATTATTTGAATTTTTCTATGGAGGAACCCGGGGCTTCCTCGGGTGGCTCAGATAGTAATGAACCTATCTGCAAAGCAGGTGACCTGGGTTCAGTCCCTGGATTGGGAAGATCCCAGAAGGGAATGGCAACCCACTCCAGTATTTTTGCCTGGAGAATCCCATGGACAGAGGAGCCTGGTGGGCTACAGTCCATGGGGTTCACAAAGAGTTGGACACGATGGAACGACTAACACACACACACATACACACAAACACACACACACAGGGAGGGAGCCTAGAAAGAGAAGAAAAAAGATCTATAACTAGCCCCAGCATTAGAGATCTAATCTTTAGTATCTTGCTTAAATATTTGACCCATCTCAGCCATACTATGGCAATGAGAGGAACTATAAAATCCTGGTTTGTCCTGCTAAGGCCAGTCTGCTGTTGTGGCTGTAATTTACCTTAGGGTGAGACACCCCAAGAATGAGGTTAATTTCAGGGTCTGGAGGAAGGTCCACTGAACCCTCCCTGATTGGAAAGTCTCCCTCCATTGCCAACTTTACAAGATACAGGCTAAAAGTTTGTTAAAGGAGTCAACAGATTTTCCATGTATATTCTGATTTTCTGTGTATAGGAAAATCAAGTTTCAGAGCTCAGTGTCCTGTGGAATCGGTGCTCACATCAAGTTGACATCAAATCTAGCATTTTGTACCAGAGGCATAATCTTTCCTCAACTCTCTGGAGTACTTGACACAGTTGACTATTTTCTCTCCCTTTGGAATCTCTGTCTTGGCTTCTACAATCTTTACTCTTTCCTGGTTCTTCTCTCACCTCTCAGACCCAACTCTGACTCTCCCTTGTTAACTCTTCTTTCCATGTTCTTTGCTTGTTCTCTGGGTTCTACCTGAAGGATGTTGTCTGTTTTCCCAGACTCACTTACCACCTACATTCTTAAGATTCCCAAATCTGTCTGTGATGCTCAGCTAGAAAAGGCACAGACTTTCAAGTAACTACTGTAGTCTTGACTCTGCCTTACTTTTTAAATTTTATTTATTTATGTATGGCCACACGCAGCAAATGGGATCTTAGTTCCCCAACCAGGGATCAAACCCATAGCCTCTACATTGGAAGCAGAGTCTTAACCACCAGACCACTAGGGAAGTTCCATGTAACTATCTCTAAATTGGCCAATGTACAAACTTTTGGGACCTCCATTTCTTCATGGGGAAATTGGAACAGATAATTCTGAAGTTCTTTCCAGTGCTCACATTCTGACTCTGAATTGGTGTTTCTTCTCATGATCTCTGTAGTAATAATGACATTGATTTTATGCTCTGTGCCAGACATGGAGCCAAATACTTCACACTTATGAATATATTTATTTCTCCCAACAGATTTCTATGAGGTAGGAGCTAGTAGTATCTTTATTTTATAGTGGAAGGCTTCAAGATCCAAATAGTGTAATTTCCTACTATTTCGTCACCAGTAAGTGGCAGAGCCAGGCTTCAGACCCTGAAAGTTTGAGTAGAGCCAGCATCGTTTAGCCCCTGCCCTCTTCTTACTATTTCCCTTCAAAGACCCTGACCCCTGATCTGCTCTCTCACCTGAGCCCCACATACCCCCTGCCTCCACGGGACCTTTACTCCTTCTGTTGCCCCTCTCCTTGTGTCTTCATCCTCTTCCTCTCTTCATCCCCAAGGGTTGCTTTCCTTCCTAAAACAAAACAAGACACCAGCACCTTGCTCTGAACCGCTCGCCTTTGGTCACCGTCTTAGCTCACCCTCATCATTCCTCCAGATGTCACCCCCTCCCAGAGGGCTTTCCTGACCATGTGGATAAATCAGCTTCCACTTCCAGGCACTTCTGTTTGGGGAAAGTGAGCTTTGAGATGTCCATTAGACATTTAAGTAGAGATGGCAAGTGAGCAATTGGATACACAGTTCTTGCACTTAACTTGCACAGCATCTAACATTCTGCTATTAACAATAACTTCTGTATTTGTTCATTTTCATGTGGTCCCCTCAACAAGATCATGTGTTCTGTAGGTAGGACTGTGTTCTCCACTGACAAAGAATTAGTTGTGGAGAGGACTCAGAATAGCATGATCTATTCATTTTCTGGGGCTGCTAGAATGCATTATCACAAACTGGGGTGTGGGTGTCATGAAATAACAGATTTATTCTATCACAGCTCAGGGGCTGAGACATTGGAAATCGAGTTGTGGGTAGGGCTACCCTCCCTCTGGAGACTCTAGGAGAGAATCCTCCTTTCCCTCTTCCAGCTCCTGGATGTTGTTGTTGTTCAGTCACTCAGTTGTGTCCGACTCTGAGACCCCACGTACTCCAGCATGCCAGGCTTCCCTGTCCTTCACCATCTCCAAAAGTTTGCTTAAACTCATGTCCATTGAATTGATGACGCCACCCAATTATCTCATCTTCTGTCACTCCTTTCTCCCCCTGCCCTCAATCTTTCCCAGCATCAGAGTCTTTTCTAATGAGTCAGCTCTTCATATTAGGTGGCCAAAGTATTGGAGCTTCATCTTCAGCATCAGTCCTTCCAATGAATATTCAGGGTTGATTTCCTTTAGGATTGACCAACCAAGGGACTCTTAAGAGTCTTCTCCAGCACCACAGTTGGTAACTGCCTGCATTCCTTGGCCTGTGGCCACCTCACTCCCATCTCTGGCTCCATCTTCACCTGGTCTTTCTTCTCTGTGTCTCTCCTCTTCCATCTCTTATAAGATTTGGATTTAGGATTTAGGGCTCACTCAGATAATCCAGGATGATCTGATCACAAGAACCTGAATTTACTTGCATTTGCAAATCCTTACCTTTTTACAAATAAAGTGACATTCACAGGGTCCAGAGATTTGGACATAAATTTTGGGCAGCCACTATTCAACCCACTACACAAGGAAACAGGAAGACTTTCAGGCAGGTCTTTGCTTATCCTGGCTAGCTTAAATTCCCCTCAAGATTCGGCTCAGTGGTTGCCCAGTCAAGGGAGCCGCACCACCAGCTCTAGTATATGCCTCTCCTATAATGATAATAGTAATTGCATATTCAGCACCATTTTAAGGGCTTTATGTATATAAACTCACTTAACTCTTGCCACAACCCTATGAGATCGAAAGCTAATGGTCTGTTTTGGGCTTCCCTGGTCTGGCTCAGACAGTAAAGAATCTGCCTGCAGAGTGGGGGTCCTGCGTTCAGTCCCTGGATTTGGAAGATCACCTAGAGGAGGGCATGGCAACCTGCTCCAGTATTCTTGCCCAGAGAATTCCATGCACAGGAGAGCCTGGCAGGCTATAGCCCATGGGGTTATAAAGAGTTGGACACAGCTGAGCAACTACATGCCTAATGGTCTGTTTTAGTGTCTCTTCCCCAGTAGACCCCTGCCTCCTGCCAAGGCAACAACCAAGACTTATTATCTCTCTGTCTCTAGCATATACCATGGTATAGCCAGGTTCTTTATCAAGGCTGGTGGGTTGAATAAATGACTGAGCAAGAGATATGCTGGTACTAAACTGGGCAGGGTTTTGACTATCAGATTGAGACATTTGGATTTGGGAAATTCCCTGGCCCTTCAGTGGTTAGGACTCGACACGTTCACTGATGTAGCCTGGGTTCAGTCCCTGGTCAGGCAATTAAAGACCCCACAGCCATGCAACAGGGCCAAAAAAAAAAAAAAAAGGACATTTGGATTTCATCTTTTAGATCACAGGTGGCCAATAATTCTAAAGCTAAGAAGTGATAGGATGGATCCCTCTTTCAAATATATCCTCCTCTTGGGAGAAATCTTATCAAATATTATTTTAATTATCACCTCCAAATCACCAACTCCCCCGGGCTTTCCTCCTGAACTCTAGTCTCACACTGCCTGCTTCTTGCTGGGTCTCTCCAGGCTCAAATTCATCATGTCCAGACCAGCCTTCATCATGCTTCCCCCAAACTCACTCCTCCTGTGTTATTGAGCTCACAAGCATCCAAACAAGACAATTTGAATTAATCCCAAACACTTTCCTCACCCCCTGACTCTACTCCAATTAGTCATCAAGTGCTGTCAACCCCATCTCCTGAACTTTATCTCATATCCATTCCCTTGGCCTCTGCCATAGTTCAGGTTCTTGTATCTTTCACCTGGACCATTGCATTAGCCTCCTTACCAGTCTCCTGGCCTCTACTCTTTCCTCTCCAACTCCAGCCCATTCTCCACTCTGCTGCTCACTTTATAAGCCTAAAAACCAGATCTGATAACTCACTTTCTTGCTAAAACAATAAATAAACAAAACTCCAAAACAACTCTGCAGTGGTTCTTAATTGCTTATAAGATCAAGGTCTTCGAGACCTGACTACAAAGATCTACTTTTTTTATGTGTGTTGAATGTCTGCTGTGTTTCTGGTACTGTGCTCATTGCATTCATGTACTGGTGAGGGAGATGCCCCACAAGCTACAGATGGACACAGCTGTTTTCACTTGGGTGACCTCATGTCTTGGGCAGTAAGGGAAGTACCCTAAGGAATATTCTACAACTGGAAGAGTCTGAGAGTGGCATCCTTGCTGTTTGCTCTCAGGTTATATTGTCACTTTATTGCTATTTACATGCCTGTGGAGTAGTTTTACAGATGATATTTATCTAGTTTCAAATTAATCTTAACCAAGAAGGAAAATAATTTTAAATAATTCTCACTGGGCCTTCTCTGGTGGTCCAGTGGCTAAGACACCACAATCCCAGTGCAGGGGGCCTGGATTTGATCTCTGGTCGGGAAGCTAGATCCTGCTTACCACAACTAAAGATCCTGCAAGCCGCAACTAAGATCCAGTACACCCAAACACAAAAAAATAATAGTAGTTCTCACAAAGAAACTATGAATTAAAGACAATACTAAACTTTAAGCCAAGAAAATAATACAGTCAGCCCAAGGGACTGGGGCTACATCTAATGTGAGCCTTCAGCAATTTTAGACTTAAGACAATAAACTCCTAATCACATATGACAAAAACTGGCCCTCAAAATTTAAATTATGGTTAAAGAACCTTTGAAATAGAGATTTACAGTCTCCATCTTTAATGACAGGCTCCTGCTTAAGCATATATTGGGGTTTGAAGTTTTAGTTGATAATGCCATTATGATTAACCATATCTTTTTGTGTGTGTGTGTGTGTGTGCAAAGTATAAATAGAATCTGGTGTGACTCTAATTTTTGTGTTTATGGAAGGGATGGCTCATAAAGATTCCCCAGTAGAGTATAAAGCTTTTATTAGTTCTCACAACCTTTGCTAGTATAACTCTCTCCTGGAAAAATAAAGCACCCAGATAAGTACAAATAAATTGCTTAGTTTCTTATTGTTAAACATTGCAAAACTAGAAAACAAATTAATGAGCTTTTAGTTCTCACTTTTTAAACTACTTAATATTACCATGTTCATGATTGCGTGGGTGCTCAGTCATGTCTGACTGTTTGCAACCCCATGGACTGCAGCCAGCCAGGCTCCTCTGTCCATGGAATTTTCCTGGCAAGAATATTGGAGTGAGTTGCCAATGCCTACTCCAGGGGATCTTCCTGACCCAGGAATCGAATGCTTGTCTCTTGCATCTCCTGCATTGGCAGGCAGATTCTTTACCACTGAGCCACCTGAGAAGCCCATGTTCATAATTAGCAGTATCTTTATAATTGCTTATTTTTTCCTTAGAAGTTCTATTTATATTTGTTTTCACATGTTCCCTGCTGGTTCAGATGGTAAAGTCTGCCTGCAATGTGGGAGACTTGGGTTAAATCCCTGGGTTGGGAAGATCCCCTGGAGAAGGAAATGGCAACCCACTCTAGTATTCTTGCCTGGAAAATCCCATGGATGGAGGAGCCTGGCAGACTATAGTCCATGGGGTCTCACAGAGTTGTACATGACTGAGTGATTTCACTTTCTTTTCTTTACAATGTCATTAGTATGGTAGTACATGCATATAACTTTAAATAAATAAATTGCCCTGAGTTACTTGTCATTCCCTAATACTGTTCCATTTTTCCTATAGCTTTGTGCTTTTTTTGTTTTTAAACTTTTTTTCTCAGTGTGTTTTCTCTCTTCTCCATTTGGCAGAATTCTAAGGATTATCCAAGCCTTCCCCAATATCGAAAGGCACAAAGAATCACTTTTCCCTCTCTCCTTTTAGAACATACCTTCAAGGTCCATCTCACTTGGTTCCACTTGTCTTGTCAGTGTCTCCCCTAGTGGATTGTGAGTTTCTAGATGATAAGAATCATTCTCACTCATCATTTTATCCCCAGTGTCCCACAGCTGCAAGTAGGGGGTGTTGCAAGTGTTAACTGAATTTAATCCTCTCATAAAATTCTGTGTCCTAAATTTCAGACTAATCTGACAGATATAGAAATATATGAAACAATTATGACATATAAAGGGCTACAAATTTCAAGCAAGAGGCTTAATTTCGCATATAGCATTTTATAAGAATGATCCACAAGGTATGGTATGTAGGTCCTCTTGACAGACTGTAAATTTAACAAATGCACAGTCTTCACTCATTATATGTGAGGGATGTGTAATTCCACAGATTTTCGTTTTTGCATACAACCAAGGGCTGCTTAGTAACCTACTAAATAACTTATTAAAATTTGATATTTATAAACTGCAGTTTGTCACATATTGAAAGAGTGCTAAAGATTCTAATTTAGCATTCTACTCAAAAGTCTGTCAGTCACAAAAATGCTTGGCAAATACACACTTGCAGATAGTTGGATTTCCCTCCCAAATTCAAAAGGCCTATTTTTTATGCATGGTCACTGTTTGGAGAAGGCAATGGCACCCCACTCCAGTACTCTTGCCTGGAAAATCCCATGGACAGAGGAGCCTGGTAGGCTGCAGTCCATGGGGTCGCTAAGAGTCGGACACGACTGAGTGACTTCACTTTCACTTTTCACTTTCATGCATTGGAGAAGGAAATGGCAACCCACTCCAGTATTCTTGCCTGGAGAATCCCAGGGACTGGGGAGCCTGATGGGCTGCCGTCTATGGGGTCGCACAGAATCGGACATGACTGAAGCGACTTAGCAGCAGCGGCAGCAGCATGGTCACTGTTATATTGAGATAGCTGAGGTTCTGATTATAGTTTCTCCTGCTTATTAATTATATATTGCTGTTATTTGCATTTTCTCATCATCAGTGTATTCTGGGAGTCGTTCATCTGTTGTTTTCTTAGTGTGATAGTTTCAGACATGGGCTCTGGAGGTTGTGTCTTGCATGTAAAATCTGTGATGAACTTGGGCAAATTTTTAATTTTTCTGAGCCTCAAGTTTTGAGTTTTTCCATCTCAAAATGTGGCTTGTAGGTTGAAGTACTTATCTCATTGATTTGACATGAGAAGACATTGAGTTAATGCATTTAAAGTGTTTTCACAGAATGGTACTTGGTACACAGAGAAAGTGCCTGGCATGTAGGACACAGTTATATTAGATTAGCTTTGGTTCAGCTAAGAATGACAGAAAATAGTGACTTATTAAGATAGAAGTATATTTCTTCCCATATAACCACACTCAGCCCAGAGTGTGTATGACAATCTCTGATCATCCTTTTCTTCTCATCTTGTTCCACTGTTTCTTAAAATGGGATTTCCACTCCATAGTCTGATGGCTGTTCCAGTACCAGCCATCATATCTTCATCCCAGCTTGCAGGAAGGAAGAACGGCAAAGAGAGGGCACACTTTTTTGTAAGGACTCTTCTCGGCTGCCACACACATCACTTCCACTTCCATGTCATTGACCAGAACTTGATCACATAGCTACATCTAGTTACAAAGGCAGGCTGGCAAATAAAATTTTGAGTAGGCATGTTCCCAACTAAGAAATGATGAGTTGGTTATTACAGAACTGAGTTGATCAACTGGAACATTATTGGCCTTTGGGCAGGACAACTCTTTATTGAGTGAGGCTGCTTTGTTTCAGGGGATTTACGCTTCCAGGCCCCAGATGCCACCTAAACCTCAGAGGCATCCTCCCAGTCATTGTATCAACCCAATGCTCCCACACAGTGACAGTTCCCCTTAGGGGGCAGCACTATTTTTACATCTTAGGTTTCTGTGCAGGCATCTAAAAAAAAGATATGTATTTATTTATTTGTCTGTGCTGGGTCTCAATTGCAGCATGTGGGATCTAGCTCCCTGACAGGGATTGAATGTGGGCCCCCTGCATTGGGAGCAGAGAGTCTTAGTCACTGGACCACCGGGGAAGTCCCTGTGCAGGCCTTCTGTATAGCAGTACATCCCTTTCCAGGGAAACACTCCTTCCCATGGCCATAAGCTGGAAAACCATATTTTACATGACCCTTTTCTAACAACAGAGATGAGAAAACAGGTCAGCATCTGACCCAGGCCAGGCCAAATAAAATCTCTTCCCAGGTTTTAAAAAACTGGGCCTAGGGCAAGAGTTTTAATTTCTTCATAGGTGGGGGGAGATACAAGATCTAGTGTTCTTCATACACCACTGGTGGGAATGTAAAATGGTGCTCCTGTTACAATCTTGTAGCTCTTCAAAAGATTGAATATAGAAATACCATACTGCACAGCAACTTTATTCCTGGGTATATATCCAAGAGAAATGAAAACACATTTCACATAAAAGCTTGTATGTGAAAGTTCATAGTAGCATTATTCACAGTAGCCAAAAAGTAGAAATAGCCCATGCCCATTAACTGATCAATGGATTAAAAAAATGTGGTACATCTATACAATGGAATATTATTTGGCAATAAAAAGGAATGGATTACTGATAATGTGCTACAACATGGATGAAACTTGGGAGTATTGTGCCAGGTGAAAGAAGCCGATCACAGCCACGTATTATATGGTTCCATTTATATGTCATGGGCAGTATGGGCAAATCCATAGAGATAGAAAGTAGATTACTGGTGATTGGGGGGAACAGAGAATGAGGAGTGGTAATGGTATGGGGAGATTGAGTCCAACCACATGACCAATGATTTAATCAATAATGCCTCTGTAATAAAACCTTGATAGAAACTCTAAGGAGGTTCAGAGAGTTTCCTGATTGGTGAGTATATCAATGTAACAGGAGGCTGGTACAAGCTCCCCAGGCTTCCTTTATTCCTAGCCTTGCCTTATGTGTCTCTCCCATTTGGCTATTTCTGGGTTGTATCCTTTATAATAAAATAATAATTCTAAGTATAGTGCTTTCCTAAGTGCTATGAGTCATTTGATCCAATTGTCAAACTTGCAGAGGGGTCGTAGAAACCCTCACATTAGTAGTCAGGCTGGCCCATAAGAAGTGCAGATGACCCCCTGAATTTGTAGCTGGTCTGAAGTGGGGGCGGTCTTTGGGAACTGAGCCCTTAATCTGTGGTGTCTGTGTCGTGTCAGATTTGAATGGAATTGTTGGACACGCATTTGGTGTTGAAGATTTGCTGGAGAGCTCTGGGGAAGGTAACATTTGTTGAATGGGACATTATCTAAGAAGTCTGAGAACACTGCAGAAAGGTACTTAGTACAGAATCTTGACTACAGACAGAAAGTAGCAACTGTGTTACTTTGAGGCACTTCTCAAAGTGAGAGATAAAATGTAACATTTTTAGAGTTGAATTGTACTTTACAATATAAATGTTTACTAAGGGTACTTTTCAAAAGACACTTTTCTTCTTACCAACCTTTTCACAAATAATGAAGTCTATCTACCCAAAATGACTTAGGGATAGGTCTGTCTGAAGGTGAAAAGATGAAATTAGAGACTCTCTTTTAGCCTTATGATTATGTATTACATATTTCCATCAGGGGAAAACTCATCTCTGGATCTTGAAACAAAGAAGCTGCTGTTATCCAAATGTGTATGAATGTAACATATTCTATTTCTTTAAATAAATATTTTTAATACATTGATTCTTTTGAAAAGCTCTGCAGCATCCTCTCTTCCTTGGTCTTTTTTTTGTTGTTGTTGTTCCCTCTTCTCCTAGATAGGAAGAAGAACATTCCTGGAAATTCACATATAAGATGGCAGAAATACTCAAGACTATACAGGGACTCCAGCAAATCCCAGGTGGTGCTAGTGGTAAAGAACCCACCTGCCAATGCAGGAGATATAAGAGACATGGGCTCAATCCCTAGGTCGGGAAGATCCCCTGGAGGAGGAAATGGCAACCCACTCCAGTGTTCTTGCCTGGAGAATCCCATGGACAGAAGAGCCTGGCAGGTTACATTCCATAGGGTCGAAAAGAGTCGGACACGACTGAAGTGACTGAGCACACGTGCATACAGGGACAAGAAAAAGTCCACTATGAAAAAATTACATGACTCCAATAAGATAAGAATGAAGAATGTTACATCCTGCTCTTTGTGGCACTGGGTCAGGGAACAGAAGGAGGAAGCTTCACAGCAATTCATGTTGCATAGTATAAATTAAATACTTATAAAATGAGTAAAAATAATATGAGGATTTTTAAAAACTGCAAAAATAATAAAGAAACTAGTCAGTGTCTCTGGATTCCTTATGGGGAATTGTATTGTTAGTGTGATTTTGCATTAAATCAGAATCCCCACATATGGCATTAATTTTCAAGCTAAAATTTTAATAAAATTATTTGTTCTCCTCTAGATACAAGCAATGTGTCTAATTTTAGTGTAATTTTAGATAAGAATTACTGTGCTTCCTTTTTTAAAAAAATAATTAACTTTTGGCTGCACTGGGTCTTCAGTGCTGCTGCAGGCTTTCTCTAGCTGTGGTGAGCAGGGGCTCCTCTCTGGTTGCAGTATGTATGCACATTTCTCATTATGGCGGCTTCTTTTGTTGTGCAGCATGAGCTCTAGGGCACACAGGCTCCGTAGTTGTGGCACACGGGCTTCGTTGCTCTGTGGCATGCAATCTTCCCACACTAGGGATTGAACTCATCTCCCCTGAGTTGGCAGGTGGATTCTTAACCACTGGACCACCAGGGGAATCCCACTGTGCTTCTTTCAATTAGTTCATCAAATGATAAAAATGGTGTAATGACATTTCGCCCTGCATTTTAAATGGTTGCCATTACAGTCTTATGATGGGTCTTTATAGTGTGCTTTGCACTAGAGAAAACATCTTAGATTACTTGCCTCATATTTTAAAGCTACAGAAGTCCCTGTTCATAGCACCTGAGGAAAGGGTGAATATAAATAAAATTATGCGGGTGATTTTTAGTTTGCTAAATGAATAACACTTTAGTTCATACAAAGTGGCTCCTAGAGACTATAGCAAGTAGTTCATTTATTTTTAATTGCTAATTTAATTTCAGCTATAACACTTTTATTTGGGAAATGACTTCCTTGGAGAAAGTGTGCGGCAGCAAGAAGAGGAATAATCAAATGTGGAATAATCTTTAAGATTCCAGTAGACACAGGGCTCTTGATACTACTTAGAAGAAATGAGGCGATTCTGTAATTTTAACTTTCAAATGTATATTAGATTTGAAATAAAAGTAGATAATATGTATCTTTTAATTTTCTTAATGAGTTAATATATTTACAGAGCGGGGCTGTGCATTGTTGTGGAAGGAGCCGTGTATGGCAGTCTGCAGAGTTGATCCTACTCTGAAACCATCCAGCTCTACAATCTCAGACTTAGAGGCTAATAAGCCTTCCTGACTCCTGAGTTCTCATCCTAAGGAACGGACTCAAAAATGTATAATGTATTTCTTAGCTCCAAATTTCTGGGATTAACTCCAAAATATCCAGAGTGTACCTACAACATTAACGTGATTTAGAAAGAGCAAGAAGTATGGGATTGTAGTCACACTAAATAGATCCCCAGTTCTGCCACTCACTTACAATGTAATTTTGGGCAGGTAACCTTCCTGAATTCAAGTTTATTTAACTTAAAAACCAGGTTAGGGACTTCCCTGTCAGTCCAGTGGTTAAGACTCCACCTTTCAATTCAGGGGATAAGAGTTCGATTCCTGGTCTGGGAACTAAGGTTTCACATGCCAAGGGAAGTAGCCAAAAACTTAAAAACAAAAACATAACATAAAACCAGGTTAGCAATACTACAGCAGACACTGTGGATGCCATGCTCCAGAGCCCCTCAGCTCAGTGCACCTAGAGGGGCAATGCTCACACCCAGTCAGCTGCCCACTTTTTGCCTGCCTCTATTTCCTTCCCTGCCCCTGGGCTTCCTCTGGAGCATAGGGACTTGCAAAGCCCAGAAGCACCAGAGATATTTCTACAAGACTCCTGAAATGTAGAGGGAGTTATTACGAAGCACTGGAGGCAGAGAGAGGAGGCGAAAGATGAGGGGTTTTTCTCAAGTCCCTACAATATTCATCAACATCACTACTTGGAATATATTTTAAGGAAATAACTCAATGAGTAGTGAAAGATCTATGTGCTAGATTATTGACCACAGGCTTATTTATAAAAATGAAATATAGGTATAATCTAGATATCAATGGGTAGTTGTGCTCATCAAAAATGTAATGAAGGCTTGTATTAATGCATTAATATGGAAAGATGTTCTAATATACTTTTAAGTGAAAAGGTGACTATAAAACAAAATACCCCTTTTGTTTTTACAAATATGTATTTATCTATATAAAATGGCAACCCACTCCAGTATTCTTGCCTGGAGAATTCCATGGACAGAGGAGCCTGGCAGGCTACAGTTCATGGGATCGCAAGAGTCGGACATGGCTTAACACTATATTTATCTATATATGTAAATATGTGTAGAGAAAAATCTAGGAGTGAATATAAAGAAATACTGACAATGGCTATCTGAATGGTAGGATTGTGAGTGATCCTTGTTTTTGTATTTTTCAGAAATTTCCAAATTTTTTGCAGAGGTCATAGTACCTCTGCAATCAGAAATAATCAAGGGGCTATTTAAAAAGCAATGTTCTTGAATCTTCAACAATATAAAAATGTTAAGGAGAAAAAAAAGGATAAAGTACTATTTTTAGCATCACCTTATTTATATAAAGATATTCACTGTTTTAATGCAAGTAGAGATTATCATACTAAGTGAAGTAAGTCAGAAAGAGAAAGACAAATACATGATATCACTTATATGTGGAATCTAAAATATAGCACAGTGAACCTATTTGCAAAACAGAAATAGACTCTTAGACATAGAGAATAGACTTGCTGTTGCCAAGGGGATGGGGAGGAAGAGGGATGTACTGGAGTTTGGTGTTGGTAGACACAAACTATTTCATATACAAGGATAAACAACAATGTCCTAGTGTATAGCATACGGAACTATATTCCATATCCTGTGATAAACCATAATGGAAAAGAGTACAAAAAAAGTTTGTCTATATGTGTATAACAGTCACTTTCAGTCAGTCAGTTCAGTCGCTCAGTCGTGTCTGACTCTTTGCAACCCCATGGACTGCAGCACTCCAGGCTTCCCTGTCCATCACCAAGTCCCAGAGCTTACTCGAACTCATGTACATTGAATGGGTGATGCCATCCAACCCTCTCATCCTCTGCTGTCCCCTTCTCCTCCTGCCTTCAATCTTTCCCAGCATAAGGGTCTTTCCCAATGAGTCAGTTCTTTGCATCAGTTCTTTGCATCAGATGGCCAAATTATTGGAGTTTCAGCTTCAGTATCAGTCCTTCCAATGAATATTCAGGACTGATTTCCTTTAGGATGGACTGGTGGGATCGGACTCTCAAGAGTTCTCCAACAACACAGTTCAAAAGCATCAATTTTTCAGCACTCAGCTTTCTTTTTAGTCCAGCTCTCACATCCATATGTGACTACTGGAAAAACCATAGCTTTGACTAGACGGACCTTTGTTGGCAAAGCAATGAGTTGCTCTGCTGTACAGCAAAGACTGCCATAACGTTGTAAATCAACTACACTTCAATTTTTTAAAAAAATCACTGTTTTAGGAGAAAACATAAAAGTGTATTAATGTGCTTTTCTCTGAGAGGTTGGATTATTAAAAATTCTTATAAATAAATTGTATGTATACACATATGTAATTTATCTAAACAAAAATTAAAAGTAAACAAAAAAGTTTTCAATCAAAACACAAATATAAACTTTGTCATTGCATAGAACCAGAGAAGAATTGATCACACATTTAAATTCAGTCACATTCTGGTTAATCTGTTTTATCTGATAGGGAAGGTTGATGATAATAAGGATCAGAGAAAAACAGGTGATCAGACTCAGTTTTGTATTAACCCTAAAAAGAATCGATGGATTTAGCTTCTTTTTCCTCCTTAATCCTCTCCGTGAGGATCAGTCTAATTCTTGTCCAATCACTCTTCCAGTTCCCTTAATAATGATAACAATTATTAATATAATTTGCTACTGAAACACTTTGTAATAAGGGTGTTAATCCTTTTACTTTTAAAAGTTACTTTATTGGATGTATATGTAAGTAACTATTCACTTAAGGTCTATCATATGTATAGCCTTATAAGAAAACTGAAAAATTATAAAATAATTAAACACTAATTTAATGGTGACAAAGCAATGTGAAGTCATTCTGGGGTAGTATGTCAGGGGCAGGATGACAGAAACCAGCGCTTGGGCTTGAAAGTCAGCCTGCATTGGCTTCCCATCAGCATCTACCAAATTCTCATGAAGTGTGTGACTTTGACATATCTATAGACCCTACAAGCATCAGTTTTCTCATCTGTGAAATGGAGACAATTACAGCTACATCAGCCACCAAGATAGTCCCTACAATTCTTGCCTCTTGGTAACCCCTGTGTGGTCACCTCCTATATTGAATAGAGATAACTTGGTAACAAATGGGATGTTGCAGAGTGTGTGTGTGACTTTCCTAACTGTCTACCTCATAACTTCCACTTGGCTTACTTCTCTCTTGTGGATTACTTACTTGGGGAATGTCAGCTACCTTATTACAAGGATATTCAAACAGCCCTATGGTGACATCTACATGGGAAAGAACTGCATCATTTCACCAATAACTAGTGCCAGCTTGCCAGGCATCTGAGTGAGCCGCCTTGGGAGCATCCCTTTCTGCCCTTGCCAAGGCTTCAGATGACTGCAGCCCCAACCAACAACACCATGACTGTAATGTCATAAGAGACCCTGAGGCAGAACCACCCAGATATGCTGCTTCTGACTTCCTGACCTGCAGAGACTGTGAGATAATCAGTGTTTATTGTTTTAAGTCACTACACTTTGGGTAATTTTTTATGCAGCAATACATGGGGGAGCCTGGTTGGCTTCCATCTATGGGATCGCAGAGTCGGACTGAAGTGACTTAGCAGCAGCAGCAGCAGCTAACCAATACTCTATGTCATGATATATTAGTGTCTTTTTGTTTCTTTTACTTTCTGCTTCACCATCAGACGAGTGACAGGGCAGGGTCTGGGGATCAGCATCTTTGGGAAGGAAAAGGGATGCTGTGAGCTATAGATACATGTGCCAATTTGCATATTAGCAGGGATAGGGCACTCCTGGGCTTCCCTTGTAGCTCAGCTTTTAAAGAATCTGCCTGCAATGTGGGAGACCTGGGTTTGGGTTGGGAAGATCCTCTGGAGAAGGGAACGGCTACCCACTCCAGCGTTCTGGCCTGGAGAATTCCATGGACTGAATGGTCCGTAGGGTCGTAGGGTCGAAGAGTCAGACACAACTGAGCAACTTTCACTTTCACTTTTTCAGAGCACTCCTGCTGGGAAGATTTGGTTTTCTCTGTCAGTAGAAAGCATGGAATAGCAGCAGCCAGGGGGAATGATAGGCACTAGAAAATATATATTAAAAAAAAAAAAAAAAGGAGTAGACAACATGAATGTGTATTGATCTGGTCTTTTGCCATCAATTCTCTGAGATCTAGGGGTAGAAATGATGAAAACAGCCAGCAACTGGGGAAAGCCTAAGGGAAAGTTGATTAATGGCCAAGCTTATTCAGGGCATTGGCATGGGAGTCTGATGAGCCTAGTAATGTGTGTAACTTATGTATAATTTCTTCTATGTGAATACTGTGTTTAGTGATTCATACTGTAAAATTGCCAATATTTGATCATCTTGACCTACAAAAATGTCAGTTTCATATAGTCCAACTTGTATTCACTCTGTGAAGTGTAAATCTATATCTTCCTTGTAGAGGAGTTGGGATGGTTGACCTCATTGAGGAGAAAGAAGCAAATCTCTTAAAGAGATTTTAAGATTAAAGGGCACTTGAATACTCTATTTCTCAATGCCTGGAACACAGTAAATTCTTACAATCTTTTTAAGTAGATGTACATGCACATAATTTAAAAAGGAAAAGATAGAAAGTATATAGAAGGTAAACAGTCTCCATCTCCATTAATTGTTTTCGGCTACAAGTGGCAGAAACTTGACACTTGACCAAAGCTGGCTTAAATGATAGTGAAATGTATCAGTTCATTTATCAAATAAATGCAAGATAGGGTTGAAGAGTTAGTTGAGTTAGCCGCTTAACAGTATCATCAAGGACCAGATTTTTCCTGTCTTTCTACTTTGCTCTCTAGTTCATGGGCTTCAGCCTGAGGCTGATTTCTTGCATAGTTGTAAAATGGAAACAGTTGGCTTCATTCTCCCTTGTTTGTGTCCAGCAGAAAAGCTGATGAAAAGTGAAAGCGATTGTCGCTCAGTCATGTCCAATTCTTTGCAACCCACGGACTGTAGCCTGCCAGGCTCCTCTGTCTGTGGAGTTCTCCAGGTAAGAATACTGGATTAGGTTGCCATTCCCTTCTCCAGGGGATCTTCCTGACTCAGGAATCGAACCCGGGTCTCCTGCATTAGCAGGCAGATCCTTTGCTGTCTGAACCACCAGGCAAGCGTCATGTTAATCTCTCCTAAGAGTGAAAAAGCATAATTCCAGAAGCTTGCAGCAATACTATCCTCTCATTTCACCAGACAAAATTGGGTCACATGTAACAGGTCAAGAAAATGGAACCATATTTATATCAATCAGAGACATCCCTGGAGAAAAAGTCAGTTTTCCAAATGCATTTGGGTAAAATGGATATGGATGAGGCACCCACAATGTTTATTAACTTGGCCCACACCTGCCCCATATGCCCTTTCACAGAAGCAAACACTTCTGTGAAATTTCCTGTGCATCCTTCCTTCTGAAGACATTCTATGCACACTTGTTTTAGGAGCCTTTTTCTATCCTCCTTTTAACAGAAATGATAAACTATACACACGTCTTATAGTGAATAATTTCTTCTTCCCATAATACATGACTGATAAACATTTAATTAACAGATGGTAAGAATATTTTGTAAGTCAGATGGTTTTAATCATAATTATCCACTTTGCTTATTTGCCTTTTGTACTCCACTAGCAATGGCACCCCACTCCAGTACTGTTGCCTGGAGAATCCCATGGACGGAGGAGCCTGGTAGGCTGCAGTCTGTAGGGTCGCTAAGAGTCGGACGGCAACCCACTCCAGTGTTCTTGCCTGGAGAATCCCAGGGACGGGGAGCCTGGTGGGCTGCCGTCTATGGGGTGGAACAGAGTCAGACACGACTGAAGCGACTTAGCAGCAGCAGCAGCAGCAGCATTAAAGTCTTTTTCGTTTGTTTGTTTTAAGTTTTGTTCAGTTCTGTTAGGCTAAAGGGGAACAATATGGCTCAGTGGGTAAAGAATCTGCCTGCAATGTAGGAAACACAGGAGATGCAGGTTTGATCCCTAGGTCAGGAAGATTCCCTGGAGAAGGAACTAGTAACCCACTCTAGTGTTCTTGCCTGAAAAATCCCAAGGACAGAGGAGCCTGGCAGGCTACAGTCCAAAGGGTTGCAAAGAGTTGGACATGGCTGAGTGACTAAGCACACACGGAAAAAAAAAAAAAACAAACAGAAAAGCATGCAAAGGGGTCCTAAAGAGGGGTTTTGTCTGGATTGGGATCAGAGTGTTAAAAGGGATCAGCAGACCCTGGGTGCGATATGATAGTGGCAGCAGGAAGGAAGGGAGTCTCAAGGGTCAGGTGAAATAACGTAGCGAAACAACAATAGTGAGGCATGTTGAGTGCATATATGGAGGTGTTCCAAGCTGTGATAAACATACCCTCAGTAACAACAGAGTTAGGTTTGCCTAACTGTCTCTTCATATCTGAGGATTCTCCTTCAAATGCTAAACCTTATGTTCCCTAGTGTTTCAGTAATGCTGGTGATTCTCTCACACTTGGTAAGTAAAATTTCAAAGAGCTGCATGAAGAATGATGTGCGTGTTAAGGTGGGGATGGAGTCTCTGCCACTTCCTAATGCCACAATGATAATTTGACATTAGGCAATTTTCTTAAAGTCTCTGTGCTTCATTATCTTCATCTGTAAAATAGAGCAGTTATCAGAGGGCTGTTGTGATAACTTGGGCTTCTCCGATGGCTCAGCAAGAAAAGAGTATGTCTGCAATGCAGGAGACACAGAGGGCACAGGTTCAATCCCTGGGTCGGGAAGACCCCCTGGAGAAGGAAAATGACAAACATCTCAAGTGTTCTTGCCCAAAAAACTCCATGGACAGAGAAACCTGCCAGGCTACAGGGCAAAGTGTCACAAAGAGCTGGACACGACTGAGTGACTAAGCACGTTGTGATGACTAAATGAAATATGCATGCAAAATACCTTGCCTGATGTCTAACAGAGTAGATATTCAATAAATCTAAATAGACAAAAGAGACCTACTCTTATAGTTTTTGACATAACAATGGCTACCTTGGTACAATAATTTTAAAAATAAATTTTATTATGTATAACTGATAGACAATAATACATATCCATTTTAAGTATAGAGATCAGTGAACTGTGACAAATTAATTCACTCATGTAATCACCACCACAATCATAATAAAGAACACTTTGGGGACATCCCTGGTGGTTTAGTGGTTAAGAATCCACCTGCCATTGCAGGGGACATGGGTTTGATCCTTGGCTAGGGAAGATCCCACATGCCATGGAGCAACTAAGCCCGTGGGCTACAGCTATTGAGCCCATGCTCTAGAACAAGAGAAGCCGTGATGAGAAGTCCACGCACTGCAGCAAAGAGTAGCCCCCTCTAGCTGCAACTCTTGCAATGAAGACCCAGCACAGTCAAAAGTAAATTAATTAATTTTAAAAAAAGATCCATCAGTTTGGCTCTAAGAAAAGAATTTAAAACATATTACTTCAAAAATTCCTTTTGTGCCCTTTCAAGTTAATCCACCCTACCTGAGACCCCAGGCCATCACTATTTTGCTTTCTATAAGTACGTTTTGGGTTTTTAGAATTTTATATAAATGGAATCATATTGTATGCACTTTTCTGTGTCTGGCTTGTTTCATTCAGCATAATGCTTTTGAGACCTATCCACATTTTGCATTATCTGTGGATTATTTTATTTTGACTGTGCTAAGTCGCTTCAGTCATGTCCGACTCTTTGGGACCCTATGGACATAGCCTGCCAGGCTCCTCTGTCCGTGGGATTCTCCAGGCAAAAATACTGGAGCACGTTGCCGTGCCCTCTTCTGGGGGATCTTCTGACCCAGGGATCGAACCCATGTCTCCTGCAGCTCCCACATTATAGGTGGGTTCTTTACCGCTGAGCCACTGGAGAAGCCCCTATTTTATTGTTGAGTAGTATCCAATTGTACAGATAGCCCACAATTTATTTACCGATTAAACTGCTGAGGGACTCTTGGATTGTTTCCATTTCAGGACTACTATGAATAAAGCTGCTATGAATATTCTTTTTGTGGGTACAAGTTCTTGTCTCTCTTGTAAGTACCTCTGAATGGAATTATTGAATCATATGACTTATTATTTAATGTTTGTAAGAAATTGCCAAGTTGTTTCCCAAAGTAGTTGTATATTTTACATTCTCATTAACAATACATCAGAGTTCGTTACTACACATCCTCCCTAACAATTGGTATTGCCAATTTTTTCTAACTTTCACCATTCTGCTGCTGCTAAGTCGATTCAATCGTGTCTGACTCTGTGCAACCCCATAGAGGGCAGCCCACTAGGCTCCCCCGTCCCTGGGATTCTCCAGGCAAGAACACTGGAGTGGGTTGCCATTTCCTTCTCCAATGATGAAAGTGAAAAGTGAAAGTGAAATCGCTCAGTCGTGTCCGACTCTTAGCGACCCCATGGACTGCTGCCTACTAGGCTCCTCCATCCATGGGATTTTCCAGGCAAGAGTACTGGAGTGGGGTGCCATTGCCTTCTCCTTCACCATTCTAGGAGGTGGTAAATAATTGTGGTTTAATTTGGATTTCCCTAAAGACTAGTGATGTTGAGTAGCATTTCATGTGCATTTGGCCAAACATATTTTATGATGTCATGTGGCTGAACTATACTGACTCCATTCTGTAAACTGCAGATTCTGTCAACAATCAACTGCATCTTAGGAGTACAGTCCTACCCTCTCCCCTTCCCACATGACTGAACTTTCAGTTCAGTTCAGTTGCTCAGTCGTGTCCGACTCTTGGCAACCCCATGAATCGCAGCATGCCAGGCCTCCCTGTCCATCACCAACTCCCAGAGTCCACCCAAACCCATGTCCATTGAGTCAGTGATGCCATCCAACCATCTCATCCTCTGTCGTCCCCTTCTCCTCCTGCCCTCAATCTTTCCCAGCATCAGGATCTTTTCCAATGAGTCAGCTCTTCGAATCAGGTGGCCAAAGTTTTGGAGTTTTAGCTTCAACATCAGTCCTTCCAATGAACACCCAGGACTGATCTCCTTTAGGATGGACTGGCTGAGCAATGCCCTCAAGCCAGATAAATTAACAAAAGGAAATGAAAGTAATCTAATAAATATTGATAGATGAGGAATCAAGATGTTGATAGATGATTGAAATATGGAGAGAAAATTTTACCTCATTCAAAAGGAAGGAGTTGACAATAAGAGAGATGGCAGTGCAGAGGAATCTCATGGGCCAGAGAGTTATTCAGCTGGTAGAAATTGATGATGGTAGAATGATGGATTGCAAACAGGCTGAGACAAAAGGTGAAAATGTAGAAGTGATATTGCTGCTCGAATATACAGGTATGTATGTATGAATCTGGAGAAGGCATGGCACCCCACTCCAGTTCTTTTGCCTGGAAAATCCCATGGACAGAGGAGCCTGGTAGGCTGCAGTCCATCGGGTTGCTAAGAGTTGGACATGACTGAGCGACTTCACTTTCCCTTTTCACTTTCATGCATTAGAGAAGGAAATGGCAACCCACTCCAGTGTTCTTGCCAGGAGAATCCAGGGACGGGGTCACACAGAGTTGGACACGACTGAAGCGACTTAGCAGCAGCAGCAGCAGCATGTATGAATCTGTTCTAATCCAGTGTCAATATCTAATGGTTGAAGGGACTTCAACTATGTAAATTTTTAGGCTCACAAAAAAGGAGTAATAACTAATATTATAATAATTGGCTACAGGGAGAAAGGAATTATCTGAGAATTAGAGATGCCAGAACTATGGGAACTGACCCAACTCTGGGGCTGGCTGCCAAAGAGTGACCAGCAGGCCAAGTCATCATACTCCAGGGAGCAGATCATTTCACAGAATGCTCCTTAATAAGATTAGATTTTTAAAAGGAGCATGTATTAAGGAGTAGCACAAGCCTACAAGGATTAATACTTACAGACTTAATTTTGCTTTTAAAAAGAAAATCAAGAATTTTTCAAAAATTGTTTCTTCCTTTTTAAGTAATACTTGTCATAAGAGGGTGAAAAGGAGAATAAAGTCACCTATTGATGCTGATGATATAATGCTATCAGATGACAGAGAAAAGTAAAAGCTACCCAACTTTAATTTCATTTCCTCTCTCAGAGAGAATAATTTTAAAATGAAAAATGTAGTATTAACGTGATTAAAAGGTTACTGAAATCCAATGTGGTAAGTGAGCAACCAATTGCTTTCTTTAAGTGAGTTAAACGTTCCAGGCCTCAATGAATTATCCATGAAAGACTTTGCATAAGTGATTGTAGATTAGTGTCAGTCAGCTTTGGAAAACCAGAGAAAAATAAGAAATGCCAAGGACTGAAGAAGGGCTAATATTGTCCTGATTTTCAAATAGTAAAAAAGCAACAGGAACAGGGCAGAGTTTGAGTTACTGGTAAGTTTAACATTGCCTAGAATGAATTTTTAACCAATTGTTTCAATAACAGGGAAAGAAATTGAGCTCATGAATGACAATATCAACTTTTTTCTTGTTTCCTTATATAGCGACCAAAGTCTCCATGGTGGGGGGGAAAGCATTACAGCAGATGTTTCAAATAAAAAAAATTAATGAACAAAAAACCTCTTAAATAAAGGGTAGAACTATAAACACTTCCTAGTTGAGTATAATCACCAAATCGGCAGCGTCAGCATCACCTGGGAGACTGATGGACCCAAGGAGCACCAGCTCCTGCCCCAGACCTACTGATTTTAGAATCTGCATTTTAACAGGATCTCCAAGTGACTCATATGTACTAAAATGTGAGAAGCACTGAAGCCAAACAAATAAGGATGGCAAGGCACCCAAAGACCAATAAAATTAGGAATCATAATCATCCTTAGGACTGAAGGAAAACAAAGGGAGGAAATTGTGAGACTGGAACTGGTGAATCTACTAAAAACAAAGTTGAATTGTATACTTTAAATGAGTAAATTGTATGATATGTGCATGTATGGATATGAGAGTTGGACCATAAAAAAACCTGAGCATTGTGGTGCTGGCGAAGACTCATGAGAGTCCCTTGGACTGCAAGGAGATCAAATCAGTCAATCCTAAAGGAAATCAACCCTGAATATTCAATGGAAGGACTGATGCTAAAGCTGAAACTCCAATACTTTGGCCACCTGGTATGAAAAGCCAACTCAGTGGAAAAGACCCTGATGCTGGGAAAGATTGAAGGCAAGAGGAGAAGGGGACAACAGAGGGTGAGATGGTTGGATGGCATCACCGACTCAATGGACATGAGTTTGAGCAAACTCTGGGAGATAGTGGAAGACAGAGGAGCCTGGTGTCCTGCAATCCATGTGGTCACAAAGAGTCAGACACGACTGAGTGACTGAACAACAACCAGATGGCCTGTGAATTGTATTTTGATAAAACTGTTGGGAAAAAAAAATATGTGTAAAATCTGTATTATGAAATTAAAATATTAAAAAAAAGCAAGCAGAGGGAATAAATACCATGTTCATGGATTGGAAGATTCGATAGTGTTAAGATGTTAATTCTCCCAAGTGATTCTATAGATTTAATACAATCCAAAATAAATCCCATCATGATTTTTTGGTATGATTTTACAAGCTTATACAGAGGCAAGCAATTTAGATTAGTGAAAGTAATTTTCAAAGAGAATAAAGTTGGAGAGTTCATATTTCCTCATTTCAAGACTTATGAGAAAGCTACAGAAACCAAGGCTGTGTGGTGTTGGCAAAAGGATAGACACATTGACCAATACACAGAATAGAAATTAGTCTAGACAAGCATATATATGCTTGATCAATTTTTGACAAAGGTAGAAAGGCAATTCAGTGGAGAAAGGATAATCTTTCCAATATGTGAAGCTGGAAAAATTGCATATGTGAGAAAATAAACGTTCATCCATATCTCACACCATATACAAAAATTAACTCAAAACTGTGCACAGACTTAAATGTAAAGACAAAAACTACAGACTTCTAGAAAAAAACAAAGATTTGACAGATTTCTTAGACACCAAGAGCTCAATCCATAAAAGAAAAAAAGTCAGTTATACTCCACCAAATAAAATTTTCTGCTCTATTAAGAAAATGAACTATGGACGGAGGTTCATGACAGTGTACAGGAGACAGGGATCAAGACCATCCCCATGGAAAAGAAATGCAAAAAAAGCAAAATGGCTGTCTGAGGAGGCCTTACAAATAGCTGTGAAAAGAAGAGAAGTGAAAAGCAAAGGAGAAAAGGAAAGATATTCCCATTTGAATGCAGAGTTCCAAAGGATAGCAAGGAGCGATAAGAAAGCCTTCCTCAGCGATCATTGCAAAGAAATCGAGGAAAACAACAGAATGGGAAAGACTAGAGATCTTTTCAAGAAAATTAGAGATACCAAGGGAACATTTCATGCAAAGATAGGCTCGATAAAGGACAGAAATGGTATGAACCTAACAGAAGCAGAAGATATTAAGAAGAGGTGGCAAGAATACACAGAAGAACTGTACAAAAAAGATCTTCACGACCAAGATAATCACGATGGTGTGATCACTCACCTAGAGCCAGACAACCTGGAATGTGAAGTCAAGTGGGCCTTAGAAAGCATCACTACAAACAAAGCTAGTGGAGGTGATGGAATCCCAGTTGAGCTATTTCAAATCCTGAAAGATGATGCTGTGAAAGTGCTACACTCAATATGCCAGCAAATTTGGAAAACTCAGCAGTGGACACAGGACTGGAAAAGGTCAGTTTTCATTCCAATCCCAAAGAAAGGCAATGCCAAAGAATGTTCAAACTACCACACAATTGCACTCATCTCACACACTAGTAAAGTAATGCTCAAAATTCTCCAAGTCAGGCTTCAGCAATATGTGAACCATGAACTTCCAGATGTTCAAGCTGGTTTTAGAAAGGGCAGAGGAACCAGAGATCAAACTGCCAACATCCGCTGGATCATGGAAAAAGCAAGAGAGTTCCAGAAAAACATCTATTTCTGCTTTATTGACTATGCCAAAGCCTTTGACTGTGTGGATCACAATAAACTGTGGAAAATTCTGAAAGAGATGAGACCACCTGACCTGACCTCTTGAGAAATCTGTATGCAGGTCAGGAAGCAACAGTTTGAACTGGACATGGAACAACAGACTGCTTCCAAATAGGAAAAGGAGTACGTCAAGGCTGTATATTGTCACCCTGCTTATTTAACTTATATGCAGAGTACATCATGAGAAACGCTGGATTGGAAGAAGCACATGCTGGAATCAAGATTGCTGGGAGAAATATCAATAACCTCAGATATGCAGATGACACCACCCTTATGGCAGAAAGTGAAGAGGAACTCAAAAGCCTCTTGATAAAAGTGAAAGAGAAGAGTGAAAAAGTTGGCTTAAAGCTCAACATTCAGAAAACTAAGATCATGGCATCTGGTCCCATCACTTCATGGGAAATAGACGGGGAAACAGTGGAAACAGTGGCAGACTTTATTTTTCTGGGCTCCAAAATCACTGCAGATGGTGATTGCAGCCATGAAATTAAAAGACACTTACTCCTTGGAAGGAAAGTTATAACCAACCTAGATGACATACTAAAAAGCAGAGATATTACTTTGCCAACAAAGGTCCATCTAGTCAAGGCTATGGTTTTTCCTGTGGTCACGTATGGATGTGAGAGTTGGACTGTGAAGAAAGTTGAGCGTCCAAAGAATTGATGCTTTTGAACTGTGGTGTTGGAGGAGACTCTTGAGAGTCCCTTGGACTGCAAGGAGATCTAACCAGTCCATTCTAAAGGAGACCAGTTCTGGGCGTTCATTGGAAGGACTGATGCTAAAGCTGAAACTCCAATACTTTGGCCACCTCATGCGAAGAGCTGACTCATTGGAAAAGACTCTGATGCTGGGAGGGATTGGTGACAGGAGAAGGGGACGACAGAGGATGAGATGGCTGGATGGCATCACTGACTCGATGGATGTGAGTCTGAGTGAACTCCGGGAGTTGGTGATGGACAGGGAGGCCTGGCGTGCTGTGATTCATGGGGTTGCAAAGAGTCGGACACAACTGAGTGACTGAACTGAACTGAACTGAAGAAAATGAAATGACAAACCATAGAAATATGTGTAAAACATACATCAAGCATAAGAATAAACAATAAAATAACTCAGTTTAATAAAAAAACAGCAAAAAACCCCACATAACCAAAGAAGGTATGAAAGTGAAAGTGTTAGTCACTCAGTCTGACTCTTTGCGACCGTATGAACTGGAGCCCACCAGGCTCCTCTATCCATGGAATTCTCCAGGCAATAATACTGGAGTGGGTTGCCCTGCCCTTCTCCAGGGGATCTTCCCAACTCAGGGGTTAAACCACAGTCTTCCACATTGTCAGCAGTTTCTATACTGTCTGAGCCACTGGGGAAGCCCAAAGAAGGTATATGCATGGAAAATAAGCAAATGGAAAGACTGTCAACACCATTAGTCACTGGAGAAATGCAAATTAAAAGATCACTGAGGTACCACTGAAAAATGACTAGAATGACTAAAAACTTAAAAACTGAATATACTTACTGCTGATACAGAACAGAACAACTGGAACCTTACATGTCACCATGATACATTTTAGAACATTTTTATCATTTCAAAAAGAAATCCCATACCCCTTAGATATTACTTAGTTATTACTTCTCTACCACATCAGTCCCGAGTAACTGTTAATTTACGTTCTGTCTGTATTTGTGTTGTCCAATCCCTCAGTCGTGTCCGACTCATTGTGACCCCATGGACTGCAGCATATCAGGCTTCCCTGTCCTTCACTATCTCCTGGAATTTGCTCAAACTCATGTCCACTGAGTTGATGATGCCATCCAACCATCTCATCCTTTGTCGCCCCTTCTCCTCCTGCCCTCAATCTTTCCCAGCATCAGGAAATCTTTTCTAAATCCTTAGCATGGCAATAACGGGTTTTTTAAACCCCTAGCCTCACCTCTGCTGCTGCTGCTGCGTCGCTTCAGTTGTGTCCGACTCTGTGCGACCCCATAGGCGGCAGCCCAACAGGCTCCCCCGTCCCTGGGATTCTCCAGGCAAGAACACTGGAGTGGGTTGCCATTTCCTTCTCCAATGCATGAAAGGGAAAAGTGAAAGTGAAGTCGCTCAGGCGTGTCCGACTCTTATCGACCCCATGGACTGCAGCCCACCAGGCTCCTCCGTCCATGGGATTTTCCAGGCAAGAGTACTGGAGTGGGGTGCCATTGCCTTCTCCGAGCCTCATCTCTATTCCAATATAATTCAACATTTATTGAATGTATCAGACTTGGTGTGTGCAGACTTCCCAGGTAGCACTAGCAGTAAAGGATCCACCTGCCAATGCTGGAGATGTAAGAGATGCAGTTTGATCCCTGGGTCAGGAAGATCCCCTGGAGAAGGAATAGTCTCATCTCTATTCTAATACAGCTCAACATTTACTGAATATATCAGACTTCATGTAACACAAATAAGCACTCTTGCCTTGAGACATTCATAGTCCAGTAAAAGATGTGTATTAGTATGATCATCTTTCAATTAATAACATCTTATAATAATAGCTAGGGTGACCATAAGTCCTGGTTTTTGCCTATTGTTCTAGTGTAGTTACTAATGGTACCAATGCTGTTTTTCAGTCTCAAAAGTTTCCAGAAAGTTTGAACTTAGCGACCCCATGGACTGCAGCCCACCAGGCTCCTCCATCCATGGGATTTTCCAGGCAAGGATACTGGAGTGGATTGCCATTCTTCCTCCAGGTTACCCTGGGTTACCCTAGAAAAACCTAGTCACTGTGAGTTTCAGAATTAGCCAGCTTGCAGTCACACCATAGCAAAGGAGCCTAGAGGAATAAGTAACCAGACTCCTCTGCTGTATTGCTGTTGCTCCCCATTGCCCGAACTCAGCTAACTGAACCTAAGGGAAAGAAAGCCCTTTACATTCAGGCTCTCTTGGGGGCAGGAACATGGATATCCTGCATCAGGACTCACTGTTACTACCCTATTTTGCAATAGGAAAAAAATGAGATGAAGAAAGGCTAACATGCTCAATGTGACAAAGCTGGTAAGTGATAATATGGAGTGCTGTGTGCTCCCCACTCTACCAGGCTCCCTCTACGCTCCTATGTACTAGCAAATGCCAATACCTATCCTCGCCACAGCATCATTACCCCTGAAGCCACTGACTCTTCGCTCATTCTCATCCCTTGTTTGGAATGTCTTCCTTGCCCTCTCCCCTCCACTTCTTTGGTGAAGCCTTTCCTGTTCTGACAGGCAGAGTGAATGGCTCCTTCTATGCTTTAAAATCCCATAATTCGAATATCTTTTCTAGGCTTTGGCCTATTTATTAGAGTTCTTCAACATCTGTCTCTCAGCAGACTATGTACTGGTTAAGAGCCAGAGAGGCATCCTCATTAAAAAATAGTTTTTTAGTTGCTAGCACAGTGCTGGGCAGAATTAAAAAGGTAATCTAAGCCCTTAGCAACCCTATTAGGAAGGACTGATCACTAAACAGGTTTTAAAGCTGAGAAAATTGAAGCATTGAAATGTTAAGTAATTTGCCCAAGGTCACACAGCTGTCAAACAGTAAAGCCAGGATTTTGAATCTAGGTAGTCAGGCTGTAGTTGTTGTTATGCTTAGCTGCCCAGTCATGTCTGACTCTTTGCAACCGCATGGACTATAGCCCACCAGGCTCCTCTCTATGAAATTCTCTAGACAAGAATACTGGAGTGGGTTGCTATTTCCATATCCAGGGGATCTTCCCAACCCAGAGATCGAACCCAGGTCTCCCAAATTGTAGGCAGACGCCTTACCATCTGAGCTACCTTTGGCCCCTTTCAATATAAGCATTTGCAAACAAAATAAGTCAATAAAATTAAAAACAATTAATAAGACCCTGCAGTCTGGTTTGGTCAATATAACACAAAATGGAGGGCTGGTTTGCGGCTGCCCTTATGGGGTTGGCAGCTTGTGGAGGGACCTGCCCTCTGGTTCAGGGCAGTGTTGCTCTTAAATCCTCCCTCCAGGAGAAGGAACCCAATGTCCATATACCACAAAGAGCTGCGGATTAAGTATTTCTTCCCCCTCCCTTTGCACAGCACCCATGCACCTGGTAATCCTAACTCAGTACCTAGGGTGCCTCATGTCTGCTTGACATAAATTGGTGGTCTTGTCTTACAAAGATCTGAAGCCTAGGGGAAGACACTGGTCAGAACTGAAGAGGTTTGTGCTCTCAGGGTCTGGGCTACAGACAGGAGCTGCTCATCTTTCTTTCATCCAGTGTGTGTGTTTTCAGTGGTGTCCAACTCTCTGCAACCTCACCTTCACTCGCCAGCCAGGCTCCTGTGTCCGTGGGATTTTTCCGGCAAGAATACTGGAGTGGATTGCCATTTCTCCCTCCAGAGGATCTTCTCCACCCTGGGATGGAACAGTGGCTCCTGAATTGGCAGGCGGGGTCTTCATCACTTGAACCACCTGGGAAGCCCTTTCACTGAGAGCTCTTTCATCGTATTCTCATTCCCGGCGGTCCCATGGGCACCCTGCGGATGGACTTCAGCCTGGGTTGTCTCTAGCCCCTCAACCCCTCCCGGGACAACCCAGTGTCTGTCTCGTAACAGCGGGAAGCGCACCCAGAGCTCACTCAACACTTAGGCAAAGGTGGCGCAGCCAGTTTGAATCCTGCACCCTTGGGGGCAGAGACAGCTGGAGCGGCAAACCCAAGGCCCCGAGAAACCCGGGTAGTTGAAGTCTCAGCTCAGACTCTGAGGCGCCCCAGTCTGAAGAGGCGGTTTGTCTTTTCAACTAATTCAATAGGCCCAGGATTTCCTCAAGGGCGCAATCCCGTGGGCTGATCACAGACAGCCTTACCACACCTTCCCTGCGCTAGGATCCAGCGGCTTCCCTTTCCCCCACCGGTCGCTATCCTCGATCACCGTGTCGTCAGGGCCCCCCCACCCCCGCCACCGCGACTCCACGAGGGGCCGCGGTAATCTACAGCACCCCAAACACACCTCGCCACCCCAGCCCCACCTCGCCACTCCAGCCCTGGCCGAGGCGCCGCGCCACCCCGCGTGCAGCGGGACTCTGCCGTTCTTCCCGCAGCACAGACACGCAGCAATGCTCCAACACCTCCCGGAAAAACCCTTCCCCACCGCAAAGCAGTCTCCAGTCCCACGCGCTCAGAGTCGCGCCCGCTCCAGGGTCACCCGCCTGGCGCCGCCGCCGCCCCGCGCGCCCGCCTCCGGGTCGTGGGGTCGGGTCTCCAGCGATCTCACTTGTGCCCAGCTCTCCGGTTACACCCAGGGGAGGCCTCGGCCCCCACGCTCTAGGGCAGTCAGCAGCTGCTTTCGTTCTCCGGCTGGGGCGTCCTTTTCTTCCTCTCTGGCAGGCGGTGGTTAGCGGTGCACGGCTGCAACTACTCCGGCCTCTTCCTCTTCGGTGGGGTCGCCTACCCGGCCGCACGCTACAGTGACAGCTTCCAGCTGCCTGCATTTGAGTCTCTCCTTTAGGAGAGACTTGTGGAGGGGCAACTCTCCCCTCGCATGGGTCTGTCCAACACCACCTCGGTCGCCCGCCGCTCTCCCTAGTGACCCACTCCCCTTTCAAGCCTGTTCCTCCTAGGAGGGCGTGCTTGCCATGGGGCTAACTCTCGGCGAGATGCTGTCCGCGTGGACCTGTCTCGCCCCAGGGCCCCGTCTCCCTCTCCGCAGGCGCTCCAACTACCAGCTTGGGGAAGCGCGTGGCGGGACCCAGGGCTGGGACCTCTGCGCCCAGGCTTTTACTCGGACTCCAGCACGTGGTGGAACGGGGGGTGGCGGGCAACGCACAGGCTTGGAGGGTGCTCCGGGTGGCACTGGAGCGGGTCCTTTCGGAGCCGATCGCTCCCTTCGGGGAGGGCGAGCCCGACGGCCAGGGCTGGCTGACCGGGGCTGGAGACCCGCCCATCCTCCTCCCTCCCACCGCCTCAGCCTGGGCGCGCCGGCTCACACCCCTTCCTGGGGAAGCAAATGGTCCCTTCCAGGCGGGTGGCCATGTTGCTCTAATAAAGCGGGAGGGGCGGCGGCGTGGGGGCAGTAGATGCTGCTGGTGGCGCGCGGGAGCTGGGCGCAAGCAGAGCGCAGCCGCCAGGGAGGCGCGGGGGTGGCGAGCCGGAGCCGGAGCCCGAGCCCGAGCAGCAGCCGCTAGTGTTGGCGGAGAGCAACCGGGCGCAACCAGAGCCGCCGCCGCCGCGATGGCCGTAGCCGTGGGGAGACCATCTGTGAGTGCCGGGGCCTCGCTTTCCTCGTCCGCCTCTCCTCCGGCGCTGGTGGGGGTGGGGGGTTCCCGCTGGCCGGAGGGTATCGGCCGGGACCCCGGGGGCCGGGGCGGGGGCGCGGGACGGCTGCGGCGGTGGCTCTGGGAGTGTGCATGAATTTGGGCGCGCGTCTGGGGCGAAGGGGAGGGCGAGGAGCCGGGAGGCTCGGCTACTACGTGATGCAACTGTGGATCGCCCCGGTTCTGGGGATGTGGGAAAAAAAGGACCCCTTTCCTGGTTTTTTTTTTTTTTCTTCTTTTAACAGGGTCGTTTTGGCCACGGTGTTTCTCGGCCTCCCTCTCCCCGCGCACACTTTTTCTCTGGTGGCGGTGGAGAAAGGCGCCGGGTGCGGGGGTTTCCTCCCGGCTCCCCCGCGCCGAGGAGCGACCAGGGCGTGGGAATTGTTAGTCCAAGCGCCGTGTCTTAGGGTGGAAGAAACCGGCTCAAAAATAAAGGAGAGGGATTTCCGTGGTGGCTTCCCCAGCTTTCAGAGATTCCGGACACCCTCCGGCACCCACGCCGGTAACCGGGCCCTGCCCAGGATGTGGACAAAAGCCCTAGATACACAGACAAAGTTTTCAAAGGGCCCCCTTGTCCGGATGGGTGAAAGTCTTAAAGCGCTCTGCGGTTGGAAGGCCGGAGGCGGGGGCGCGGGAAGAGGAAGGGATGGCGGGTGCGTGGAGAATCGGGTGCCCCGGGACTGGGACGAGGGAGCCGGGGAGGGAGGGAGGGAAGGGGATGCTCAGGCCGCGAGTTTGCGGGCGGGGCGGGGGGTGCAGGGCTCAGTGGGCGACTCCGGACCCGGCCTGGACGGCAGCGGGACTTCAAGGGCGCGGCTTCAGCCGGGCTCCTCATCCCGGGTGAAGGGCGAAGGGAAGGGGCGGCGGCGGCCTCCCCCCCCACCCCCCCCCTTTTTTTTTTTTTTTTTTACTGATAGGAGAAGAGCCGGGTGGGGAAGGCGGAGTCCGTTTTCTTTCTCTTTCCCCCTTTCTTTGTCGCTGTTCAAAGTCCATTTTCGTCCCATGGGCTTGTGGGCTCTCTGAGAGAGGCTCTTCCCGCTCTGTCACCGCCTGTTCCTTTCCTCTTCTTCGCCTGCTCACCGCTGTGTAGCTGCAGGTGGTGGCTGCAGAGGGTTTGTAGGTATATAGACCCAAGTCTCCGGGAGATCCTGGAAGCTCTGAAAGCCCAGAAGTGCAAAATGCAAGACTGTGCTCTCAGATCCTACCCCCACCCTCCCAGCCCCACCGCCCGCCCCGGCTCTTCTTGCAACTCCTCCCCCAGATACCCTCTCTTTTTGCACCTCTTCCCCATCATTTAGCGGAGTCCCTCTCCGGGTTCTAACCTGGTTTGGTGGTTCAGCTGCCAGAGATGTTTTCAAAGGTATTCTCCACCCTCGGAACATGTGCAGTGGTCGTATTGAAGCGTAACTGTGGGTCTTGTAGGCATTTTAAACTCTAATATTTAATGACATACTCTTAAGAATTCAGGTCTCCTCTTGATAATTAGTGGTCATAGATTGTTGTTACTGAGGGAATTTGCAGTCTCTGGGCTGATCCCTTTATTTTTCTGGTGAGAAAATTGAGGTCCAGAGAGGTCAAGTTCATCTGGTTAAATTACTGCCCCCATCCCCCTACCCCAACCCCTTCCCTAACACACACACACACACACACACACACACACACTCTCTCTCTCTCTCTCTCATTTCCAGAGCAGTGATTCAGATAACTAAAATAACAAGATAATTGGACAGTGGCTAGGAATGCAAATATTCTGTGTGTGTAGGGGGAGGATGTCTTTCAGTGACACCTATTACTGGTGCATTCTTGGGGCAAGGGGGAGGTGGAAGAAATAATTTGCTGCACATTTTCTATAAATTAGTTAGTTCATATATGTCAGCTAAATAGGAACAGTATGTGGATTTAAGACTCAGTTGTGTGGCCGTAATCATATCCAACACCAGGTCTGCCAACCAGATGTGAACTTAATCCCTCAGAATTCTTGTGTAAGACCTTGCTCATTCAAAAACAGAGGCGACTTTACAAAGTATATGTGCACAGAGGAGGTGCCTGCTTTCTCTGCACATTCCCTGTTGTCACTAGAATTAAGATTAAATTACTTACAGTTTGAAAACAGAGGACTTTTTTTTGGATCAAGTTGTGGTAGGGGTGATCAGGAGTTGACTACAAAGTTACAAAGTCTTTTCATGCAACTTGCAAGGAATTGTTGAATGGTTTCACTTTGTTCATTCAGGTACTGTCTTAGTGTAGTATTTGCACTTAGGTCTTCAAAACAACCCCAGTGAATGCAAAAGATTCTCCAAACCCAGCCCCAAGGTCTCATATAGAGTCCTTGATGGTAGAATTCGCTGCCCCCTCCTTTTCCCTTATCTAGTCTGTGATTTGAACAAAAGAAGGGAAGGGTGCGTTGAGAGAAAAGAATTACTCCAAAGTTGATTGTGAATGGAATGTCCTCAGTTACTCCTTTAGAATTAGTTGTTGTTTTTTTAAGTTGTTTAGGAAACCATGAACAAATCTCCTTTTCCTACAAACTGCCTCTGTTCAGATTGAAGAAAACTTCAGTCAAAATAAGTTGCTCTCAGCTTGAGACTGACATTCTTGGACTTGAATATCTTAATCTGATATCCCAAGTAAATATGACATTTTACTGAGCAAGAATCTTTACATATCAGAGGTAGTATTTTCTGTCTTCTGAAGTGGTTATATTCAGTTATATCCATTTTAATTTCAAGGCTAAATTGAGACGTCTCAAGTGGATTTATTGTTGGCTGGGCAACAGGAGCTTCAGTCTGGTGTGAGTCTGTTTATTTCCATTTTGATCTCGACCCCTAGCTTCGCCATTTTCCCAAGCGTGGTTTTTGTATTAGGGTCTCAGAGGCCCCTGAGGCACATCTGCTGTTTCCAGAGTGTGACTGGTGATTAGCAAGAGCATTTCTTCCCTAGGGATGTGTCCACATTTTGGATGAGTTAGTATTTTGGCATCCAAGTCCCAGGGCAGCTATTATCTTTATTTTAATCAGAGCATGGTAATTCACTCTACCTGGGAAGAGGCTTTAAGTAACTGATCCTCTTACCCAGTGGTGTTCATCAAGTTATAGGGTCTGGGGGTTTAGAGGGGTTTTAGAGGTCATTTGGTTCAGCCTCCTCTGCAATGCAGAAATATTTTCTGCGTTATCCCTAATAGAAGTGTTAAACTTTTCCAGTGGTGGAGAGTCCTCTATGATATCAAGAAACTTTTTCAAGAAACAAGTTTAATTGTTGTTTTATTCACTGTACCCAAAGGAATAGAAAATCATGTTTGTTCATTAGCTCATTTAACACTGTTTATTGAACACCTTCTCTGTGCCAGTACTTTTCGGGATACAGTAGTGGACAACCGAGAAATTCCTTTTTACCTAGAGCTTTTATTTTCTGAAAGATTTAGTGTCCGTGTGTATTATAGAAACAAATTTCAACAGAGTATGTAAGCCATTTAGGGAGAAAGGAAATCATGTGCCTATTGCTGAGTGAATAGCTATGATGCAGGTGAAGGATCTTATCTGTTTGAGTGTTATCTGTTTGAGGGTTATTATAGGCAGTTCCTAAGATATGGTCTGTCTTCAGCCGGAGGGTGAGGACTGGCAGTGAAAAGTTATTTTCCCTTGTTGTAAAATTGCCATTTTTATGACTTGAGGATGTGGCCCCTACATGAAGTTCTCTGGTTGTTGCAGAAGGAGTAAATCTTTTGAAAGCTGTGGAATATTTTTCTGTCTTTTAAAATATCTTTAGAAATGAAAAAAAAAAATCTTTAGAAATGATGTCTCTACATCACAATGAAAAATTGACCCAAGTAATTGATTAAAAGACCAAAGCTACTCATAATCCCATTGTCCTGATATAACAGTACTTAGAGTGTTATTTTCATCCATTTTTTTGAGGTTTATACCAGCAAGCATAACCCGTACCATATAAACTGTTACTAAGAAACCAAACTGTTGAATTGGGAGATTGGGATTGACATATATACACCGTGGTAAAGAATCTACCTGCAGTGCAGGAGACGTGTTTTTGATCGCCGGGTTGGGAAGATCCCTTGGAGAGAGGAATGGCAACCCACTCCAGTATTCTTGCCTGGGAAATCCCATGGACAGAGGAGCCTGGCGGGCTACAGTCCATGGGGTCACAAAAGAGTCAGACGTGACTGAGCAACTAAACCACACCAACAATAAAATAGATAACTAATGTGAACCTACTGTATAGCATTCTGTTCAGTGCTCTGTGGTCACATAAATGGAAAGGAAATTCAAAACAGGGGGGATATATGTAAAAAATAAATAAACCAAACTATGTGCCTGGGAAGACCCTATGTGACTAATTGGAGGTTCATATAGTGAAGGAAACAGATGCTTAGTGCTTTCACAGGGGCCACCGTATGTCTGTGTCCAGACAAAAGAATGAATGATTTGGATGGCCTGCTTTGATTAATTACCAGAAGACTCAGTGTCTATTGCCACTCATTGATGGTACCACAACTGATAGTGATGCTTGGGTTTTGACTCCCTGTGGAGCCAGCTACAGAGTTTTCTGTGCCTCTCTTTCTCTTTACAGGGCCTACACTTGGTTGGGGGAGGAGCAGGGTAGGGACCGCTCTTGCATTTTATCATTTTGGGGGAACTGTCTTTCATAGCCTTAGTTAGACTGTCTCACCCGGGGTCAGCCAAGCTGAACCATTATTAAAACAAAGACCCAGTAGATCTAAAGCTTCTATCCTTTTTCCCAAGGAGAACTACTTTGCAATATAATTGATACCGCTTCTGTTTTGGGTTTGTTAGTTTGTTTTAATCCAGATTGACAGAAAACTCCCTTCCAACTAAATAATACCTCTTCTACCGACTCAGGCCTGTTGGCAGCCCATCAGTGCAGCTGCTGTTGAACAAAGAGAAACAGAACTGGTGCTAAGGTGAAACAGGTTTCTAAAAGAATCCTAGTGCTCTAAGAAGCAAGTTTGCATTGTCTCAGGCCTGGCCTGAGGTAGAAATCAGGTCTGTTGCCTGAATGACCAGGCATCAGAGCCACCTCTTCTGGATCCATGCCAATGAGAGTGAGCATGGCACTCAAGTCAAAGGATGCAGGAGGTTGAGCTGTGTAGATGTACTTTGTCTATCTGCTGGGCTAGGATGGCACAGGACAGAGTGTGATGTATTGATGGAGGGGCCAGGCTGCACTGGAGAAGTAGCAATGACTTCAAGCTCCAAAAGGGCATCTTTGGTGTCTGACAGGGGGCAGCTTCATTCCTGCCTTTAAAAAAAAAATTATTATGTTAAAATTG
Source organism: Bos javanicus (assembly GCF_032452875.1). NCBI lineage: Eukaryota > Metazoa > Chordata > Mammalia > Artiodactyla > Bovidae > Bos > Bos javanicus. The sequence continues at coordinate 92,070,095 of NC_083873.1, forward strand.
TTGTGAAAATAGACATAAAATGTGTCTACTTTTGATGACTAAGATTCCTTTGGAAAGAAATTATGAATTTTTTTACTTTCTAATTTTTTTTTTTCCTCGTAGAAGTAGAATCATTGTAATACAGATCGGTTAAAAGTGGCAAAACAAAACCACTCTCAACACCCTAATGCATCAGTAGTCATTCTTGCTTTATCTGGCTTCATCTTGGCTAATCCAGCTGCTTTATCAGATATTTCATGGGCACTTTCTTTGTGCAGGTGCTGAGGTTATGATGTGAGTACTTGAGATGCTGTTCCTGCTGCTCTCATCAAATTTATCTGACAGATGAATAAGCACTAGGATTTAGCAAGGAAAGCGAGGTGGGGAAAAGTGTTCCAAGCCAAGGGAACAGCGTGTGCAAAGCTCTGAGGTGAGGCAGAGCCTCTTAAATCCAGTGTAGCAGGGGCATCAGCATTCAAGATGGGGGATTGGTAGACAGATAGGAGGCTGGGGAGGTGATGGAAAGAGATCACATCACGTTTGTGGTACATTCTTTGGGACATGGTATTGACTACACAGCATTTCCAGTATTTTCGATGCTATCCTGCCGCCCCACAACTTACAGTATCCCAGATTCTTGCACTGGGTTGATAGAAGACACTGAAAATCTTCAGAACACTAATTCTTCAGGTTTCAGGGAAGGTTCAGGGGAGTTGATTCCTTTCGTGGCCAAATCTAGCCCTTAAAGAACAGAGGAAGCCTGAGGAAGGGCAGGGAGAGGGGGAGGGATCCAGTAACAGAATCACCAGGTCTTCCCCTGTCTAGTTATCTGTATTGAGCTCTTCCTCAAAAGGCAGAACTAAAGTCTTAGACCTGAAGCAACTGAGTCCCAAAGGGTGGGGTGGGGAGAATGCTGGGACTCCTCCCACTTCAGATTGTGTGTTGTCCGTAAAGAAAACTAAAAACCCATTGGATCCTATGAAGACAGGAAAGAAAGAAAGTGAAGTTGCTCAGTCATGTCAGACTCTTTGCGACCCCATGGACTGTATGTAGCCTACGAGGCTCCTCCATTCATGGGATTGTCCAGGCAAGAATACTGGAGTGGGTTACCATTTCCTTCTCCAGGAGATCTTCCCGACCCATGTCTTAAAAACCAGGGTCCTAACCCACTCTGGTATTCTTGCCTGGAAAAGTCCATGGACAGAGGAGCCTGCTGGGCTGCAGTCCATGGGGTTACATGACTGAGCATGTGTGCATGAGGGTGGAGGGTTATGGGTTGGTAGCAATAAATTGGTAGAACTAAAATAAAATAAAATAAAAAAAACCCAGAGTCCTCCTAAGACTTAATCCTTTTTCATTCATCTCCCTTTGTGTACCATTTTCATGCCAGTATAAACTTCATGAATCTCATTAAGGGTGCCCATTAAATTTACTCAGACCTGCTGTTGCAAGGAAAAGGCTTAACTCACAACTTCTCTGTACAGGAAACCTGTGCAGCATCTTGACTTTTTAAATGTTTTCTGTTTAAATTATTGTCAAGACAGTTCTTTTTTAATCCTCACAATTCCTAAGAAGTAATGTAATCAAGGAAACTGAGGCACAAAGAAGTCGTCACTCACCTGATCTGGTACAACCAGTTAGTGGGACAACTTGGCTTTGGAACCCATGGCTGTTAACCAACATGCATACACCTGTTGGTCAGGGAGACTCAGTTCTGTTGAGGTAAACAAACTGCTCCCAAGATCTGGTGGCTTACCCAGCAGAGGTTTGTTTCTCACGCAGAATCCCTGTCTGTTCCTTCCTCTGAGATCCGCTCCATGCTGAACTGACCCTTGGACCCAGCTGAGGGAGTGTCCTGTCCTCTCCTCTGGACGTTGCCAGTCTGGCAGCAGAGGAGAAAGAGGCAGGCTGAACCCTGAACTGACTTTCCAGGCTCTTAGATGAGTCACTTCCACTGTGAACCTCACTGGCCAAAATAAATGGTCATTTCTAAATTCAGCAGGATGGAGGTGGATAGTCTTCTGCACAGAGGGGCTCTGCTGGTCACATGGCCAAGCTGGAGGGGATGGGGGAAGTCAACCCTCGCCTAGGAAGGGCCAGTGGTGGTGTTCAATAGCGAGATTTCACCATACCTGGTGGCTCAGACAGTAAAGAATCTACCTGCAGTGTAGGAGACTGGCTTTGATCCCTGGGTTGGGAAGATCCCCTGGAGAAGGAAATGGCAACCCACTCCACTATTCTTGCCTGGAGAATACCACGGATGGAGGAGCCTGGCGGGCTACAGTCCATGGGGTTGCAAAGAGTTGGACACAACTGAGTGACTAATACGTTCCCCTTCCTAGTCAGGGCGTCTTCTGGACAGCCACGTGTCCTTATTTTGTAAAATTGTCTCCCTGTCGGTAGTGATTTCTCTCGGTCAGTTTGATTTCTGTGATTCCTGCTGGATTTTGTAAACTGAAGAGAGAGGGAGAAAGTGTTCAGCCAGGATGAACTGAAGGCTGAGAGTGTGACTGTGCCTGTTCTTTCACAGTGAACTTCCAAGTAGCCTCATCACCAGATAAGGGATGGGCGGTGACCTTCTCAGAGACCTTCTGTGCTGCTCTCTCGTGGCCCCAGCTCTGGGACTGTACTCTCTGGGAACTGGTTTTGAGGCCATTAGGACTTCAGCTGCTTGATAGGCTGATTTCCCTTAGGATGCTTCCAAATCAGTCTTTTTTTCCCAGGCCTGTCTGTTTCTAAATACATCTATGACCCCCTTCTTTTTTGTGTTGTTTTCTCTCCACTGAGAGATACTAGTACAGTTGTCCCTTGGTGTCCGTGGGGACTGGTTCCGGGATCCCCGTGGATCCCCAAATATGCGGATGCTCAAGCCCCTTATATAGAATAGCCTAGTGTAGTCTGCACTACGTATCTAGATTCACCCAGCTGCTGATGTGGTCCCTGCAGACCACTTGGATGGAGGACTGTATGCAGCATTTTGGTTAAGAATGTGGGCTCTAGAGCCAGACTGCTGGAAGAATCTTTGGGTATCAGCTCTGCCATTTGACCTCCTTTATGACCTTAGGTTACCCCTCAGTCCTCATCTGTAAAAGAAATACAGTGCGCGCTCAGTGGTGTCTCACTCTTTGTGACCCCATGGATGTAGTCCACCAGGCTCCTCTGTTCATGGGATTCTCCAGGCAAGCATACTGGAGTGGGTTGCCATTTCCTTCTCCAGGGGATCTTCCCGACCCAGGGATCAAACCAGTGTTTGCTGCATCTCCTGCATTGGCAGGCAGATTCTTTACCACTGAGCTGCCTGGGAAGCCCCAAATAATTACAGTACCTTGCTCAAAGGTTTACAGGATTAAATGAGTTAGTACACCAGGTGCTTTCAGTAATGCAGTCCATTTTAATTCCAGCTGTGCTGTGCTGATCTCTGGCAGGCATAGACCTCATCTCTACAGCTTTCTTCCCTAAGCTTTTCTGCTGTAGCCACTTGGGTTCTGCTTACCTACTCTGACCTATGTACAAATCTGGATATCCAAGGTTGTTACCATTCCGTGGGCCCACATTTGACTGCTGGGGATGCAAGCTGGTAGAGAAATACTTCTCTCTTCTGTTACTAAGTTGGACAATTCTGAAACACGATAGGGCTCCTCGGAGGCTCCAGGTGGGCCCCAGCCCACAGGAATGACTGGCTCCATCCTTTAAGATGGTGTTCCTCTTTCCCTATTAAACTATTCCAGGTCCCCACTCCTGTTCCTTGGGATCCCTTTTCAAAATAGCTGCGTGCACACACGCTCTTGTCTCAGGTTTCTGCATTTTGGGGAAAACTGGGCGAAAACACCTTGTTTCCTGGTTTGGGTCTCTTTTTTTGCTTTATGCAGATGAGGGAGCTTGCATGTTACTTTTGTAACATAACAAAGCATTCTGGACATCAAAAAAAAAAAATAGGTTCACAACAAACTGATCTATTATCAGATTTTTACTATTTACTAGAGGTCAGACTTCAAACTTCTGTAAAAACTGGTCTTAGGAACTAGAGGTCAGACTTCAAACTTCTGTAAAAACTGGTCTTAGGAAAAAGACCTCTCCGTCACCTAAACTTTTCTATGATTTTCCTCCCTAGATCCTTGGGATGGAATTCTCACACTCCCCAGTTTGCAGGTGCTTTTTCTGAGGGTATGGAGCCTACTTTGTGCTGTAATTTGTTTATCATACTGATTTCAAGTCAGTGACATATATTTTGTTACCTAGAAACTAGACACAGAATGTATGAGGGAAGATGTGTGTGTGTGTGTGTTGTTTTTCCTTATGATGTCCCTTTTTATTTATTTAATTGGAGGATAATTGCTTTACAATATTGTGTTGATTTCTGCCATCCATCAACATGAATCAGCCACAGGTATACCTAATACGTCCCCTCCCTTGTGATTATGACCCTTGTGAATATGTCCCCTCCCTTGTGAACTTCCCTCCCGTTCCCTACCCCATCCCACCCCTCTAGGCTGTCAGAGAGCACTAGGTTGAACGCCCCGTGTCACATAGCAAATTCCCACTTGCTATCTATTTTACAATATTACTCGGCTACGAAAAAGTGTTTTTGATATATGCCTGGGCTGTGAACTTGGGCCAAAGCTTAAAACTTTTTGACAAAGAGAAATTTGGGAGCTTACACTGTCCGCAAAGATTGGAAAAATGAGGTAGCAGTTCTTGAAAGAGTTTTTCATTAATTAATGTTGGGCGATTTTAAGGGCCCAGATTAATTTATGTATGTACCCGAGAGTTCTGAGGATAATTCTTCAAATCATCCTGGCTCTTTGTAGAAGCCTAGCTCAGAGGTGGTTTCTGATGTGGAAGAGATATTTGGAAACATAGAAGCCAAACTGATTGATTCTCCAAATCTCACCAAACTTGTCGCCTTTGCTCTTACCCTGAGATGTGGTTTGACTTTCTGTGTGGGTGGGCAATCAGAGACTAGGTACTTCTTTGTTTTCAGACTCTTCCAATCCTTAGTCAACCTTTGAATCACTTCTCCCCTGGGGGATATTTGTTGGTCCTGAAGCACAGATTTATCTCTTTGGCCCTCTGGAGAAGTCTTTTAGTTGCTGGTAATCAAGTTTTCCTGATTCAGAAAACAGAATGCTAAGGTATTTTATGAACTTAAGGCAGAATATGAAATTAAGATCAGCCATTGAAATGACTGATAATTAATTTGTTGTCACTAGCTGCCGTTCCAAAGCTGACTTTTAAAGCTAAAGAGACCTTAGTCTAAACTGGATTTTATAACCCAGTCAGAGCCGAGAGAGATGAGAATTCTCAGGGACTTTCTCTAACAGAGATTTATGTAGGCATATTGCGGAGTTAGGAATACTGCTAAATGTTACTTCTTCTTTTTTAAGGATTTTGTTTTCTTATTCCTCAAAGGTCTTTCCTGTTTCCCTGTTTCATTAAGTCAACAGACACTGAGCCTGGGCCAGTACCATGCATGAGTGAAGATGTTAAAATCTTATTCCTTTTCATTTTCCCACTAAACCAAGCCAGAACCAAAAATCTTTTTTGGCATATGGAGCTCCCTGTCACTGAGATTAAAAATTTTGAAGGGAAATTCCCTGGTGGCCCAGTGGTTAGGACTTGGGTGCTCTCAATGCCGTGGCTCTGGGTTCAATCCCTGTTTGGGGAGATGAAGATCCCACCTGCCACATGGCATAGCCCAAAATTAAAAAGTAAATAAATAAAAATAAAGATGTACTCAGTCTGTCTGGGAAGAAGAAATTACCTCATTAGATATAGATGAAAGCTTAGCCCATAGTCATCAGCCTGGATTTTTGTGTTCATTCTTCCCACTGACCTTAGGTAATCTTCCATCAGTAATTTGATTTAATTTTTAATCCCAACCATGAGAAAATTAAGTGTTTTTTTTTAAAAAGTGAAAAGTTGTTTTCCTATTCTAAAATAAAGGTAGTTGGAGGAGAAACTTAATAAATTGGAAGCTGAAATGTGTGATTTCTCCTTTTTTCAAACTAAAACTGGAATCATTTTTCAGTTTTGTTGGTTTTTTGGGTCTTCAAAATATATGTATATTTCAAAATATGCATTTGAAATGTTGCTAATTTGCACATTGGCTTTGCCATTAAACTCAACTGCACAGACAGCAGTGATGTCCTAGTTGAAGTTGTGCGATTGCATACATTTTTCCTGTGATAAGATTTCAATGGGTGAAAGTTAATTTTCGAAATAACATTGTGAGGTAGTTTGATTAGATATTATTCTTGATCCAAGCCCATCAGCCCCTGTTTTGATGGATCAGGACTCAGACTTGATGATCTTAAGGCCAAGTCTTCTGACTATTGGTTATACCTCTTCTTACCAAATAGAGATTCCAGATACCACCCTAGGCTGCAGACCAGTGCTGTCAGGTAGAACTTTCTATGACAATGGAAATGTTCTCCTACTGCATTGATCAGTATGGTAGCTGCTAAACAGGTTGCTGTTTAACATTTGAAATATGGCTGTTGCAACTACGGAATTAAATTTTTTGTCTGGTTTAATTCATTTGCTTTAAATAGCTACATGTGGCTATTGCGCTGAATAGTGAACCTTTAGGAGTATAGTCTAGAGATATTTACAACCTGATGTCTGTCTCAATTTTTAGAAAACTTTTTTGTTGAAGAAAATATCATAGACAGAGTAGGGATGGAAGTGTTCATTGTAATGTTCTCTCATCACCCAGACCAGTCTCAGTTCATCTAGTTCTTCTTTTCTCTTCTCTTCCCCACCCATCAGTCCCTCAAACTATTTTGAAGTAAATTCCAGGTGCAGTCCAATCTCATTTTGTTTTAAAAACTAAGAAGGTGATCTGGGGAAGTAGGGGAATGGTATCAGAGAGGTACTCAGGGATCTTCAAATGTATCTATGATTTAAAAAAAAAAAGACTTGAAGTATATGGATGGGACAAGCTATGGTTTGATGAAGCTAGGTAATGAGTATACAGATGTGTTATGTTTTGTATGCTTGAAACATGTCATCACTATCATAATCAGAAAAAAGCCAAGCTTGAGCCCAGAGATTGAACAGTCACTGTACCAGGCCTTATTTACCTGTGCCTACTGTGAACTTTGAGTTCATGGGTAATTTAAACAGTCCAACATTGTTCACATACGGTATTTATCATTGAGCTTAATTGAATGCCAGCAGTGCAGCAGCAGCAGCACTATAGAGTCATAGGATCTGAAAAGGTGGAAAGGAAGGTGAGGATCTTTTTCTTCAGCCCAGTCTCCTCCCATCACTTGGTTGCAGAGAGTCTAGCTTGATGGGAGCTCACATTGAGCCCAGAGCTGTCTGTCACACTTGCCAGATGGACTGATTTGCTAAGTTAAAGCTTGCAGCGCTAAGTCACTCCTTGTGTTGTTGTTGTTTAGTTGCTAAGTCATGTCAGATTCTTCTTCACCTCATGGGCTGCAGCACACTAGGCTTCCCTGTCCTTCACTAACTATCTCCTGGGGTTTGTTCAGATTCATGTCGGTTGAGTCAGTGATACTGTCTAACCATCTCATTCTCTGCTGCCCTCTTCTCCTTTTGCCTTCAATCTTTCCCAGCATCAGGGTCTTTTCCGATGAGTCAGCTCTCCGCCTCAGGTGGCCAAAGTATTGGAGCTTCAGCATCAGTCCTTCCAATGAATATTCAGGGTTGATTTCCTTTAGGATTGACTGGTTTGATCTCCTTGTCCGAGGGACTCTCAAGCGTCTTCTTCCGCTCCACAGTTCAAAAGCATCAATTCTTTGGCCCTTAGCCTTCTTTATGGTCCAACTCTCACATCCTTACATAGCTACTGGAAAAACTATAGCTTTCACTAAACAGACCTCTGTCATGCCTACCTACTTTTCAAAATGCCAGATTCTTATGATCTCTGTTAGAGCAGATACATTATTTCTAAGTCTGCTTGCAGTTTTGCAGATATTCTTGTTGGAGGGAAATGTTTCTATAAGAGTATGAAGAAGTCATTTGTGAAAATTGTATCTTTGGGGCTGAAAATCGATGCCTGTTACTGGTGGAGATTATTACAGGAAATGCCTGTTTGTTTTTTATATTTCTGTTTATAAAAGAAACCCTTGTCGCAAGCACATTTTGGTCATATGGACACACTGAAGGAAATAGTGCTGGCATCAATGATTCTTAAAAGTGCATTTTTCCTTCACAACATAAAGCAAGAATTATTGCTGTGTGTTTGTAGTTCAATTTAGGGGCTAATAATGATTTTCTTCCTTAGGATAGAGTGCAGCATATGTATATTCTAAATTTGGAACCCTATACTTATGATCTCAGGATTCAAGGGGAATGAATTTGTGATGGTAAAAGGATCTCGTATCATCAGAAATGCTCCCAGGCCTTGGCTCAGCTGTCCTTTGATGGAGAAAGATAATATGCTTTAGAAGAGCTATTAAAGATGTTAGCAACATTTTGAACAACTGCAAGCCCGGTGTTGCAACAGGATGCTGTTCCTCTTCCTTGTCTCTGAGTCTGCCCTTTGTATTCCCTTGGTCTTTTGTTATCCACATTCCTGGGAGGGAGGGAAGAGCTTTGTCTGATCTCATCATCTACATCTCTGCTTAGTCCAGTTAGTTTTTTGTCTCATGGTTTGTGGAGACAGTGAATAGCTGGTTAATACCCTACATATAAATGTTGCCAGGAGTCAAGATTTATGCCATTTTGCACATAATACTCCCATGAAATGAGCCTCCTTATCTCCACTTGACAAGAGATACTTGAATCCATGGTAGGGCAAGATTTAGGGAAATGATTTGTCAAATCAGTTGCTCTGTCCTTTTCATGCAGGATAGAGACAAACTATTAAGGCTTTTAAAATGACTGTGACCTGATTAGGAGAATATAGCAACTATTTTCAGTAAAGAGGACATAAGATTAGCAAGAGTAGCAAGTTCTTTTATTTTTTTTTTCATGTATTATATATATTATAATACATAAACATATCTAGCAATAACATGCCTTGAAAAAGAAATTCATATAATCTAGATCTCAAGCATTCTTATACTTAATTACCATTAGAAAAATGTCAAATTTAATGTAACCATAACACTAATAAGAAATAGAAGTTTACCTTACATGTTCTCTTTAAAATAGTTATGAGCCATGGTTTACTGTAGTTTACTAGCAGTCTAGCAGTCTTTAAAGTGTTAGTCACTCAGTTGTGTCCGGCTCTTTGCGACCCCATAGACTGTAGCCCACTAGGGTCCTCTGTCCATGGGATTTCCCAGGCAAGAATATTGGAGTGGGTAGCCATGCCCTTCTCCAGGGGATCTTCCTGACCCAGAGTTCTAACCCGAGTCTCCTGCACTGCAGGCAGATTCTTTGCCATCCGAACCACCGGGCCTCAATTTTGTCCTGGAGTGAATTATTTATGGTATGGAGACACAGTAAGGGGGAGACATGGTGAGATAGTAGGGGAGAGATACTGGTGCATCAAACCATCTTTGACCATGGGGAGCTTCATTGTTTGGTTCATTTATTTGAGAGAAAAAAAGTACCAAAAGGGACAACGCTCCGATTCTTCAATTAAATTACTATAAATGCCCAAGCATGTGCCACCTCTTGGTTTTAGCTGTTGAAATGAGGGTGTTAGAGATGTCATAGTTTTCAATTTTTCAAAAGAAGATGGACATTTAAGAATTTGAGGTGCAATCTTCCCATCTGAAAATGCTGGCAACTGAATCAAATATTTTAAAATACTGTGTGGGCCACATACACATGTTCATGGGCTGTGCCTGCCAGTTTGCAGTCTGATTTCCATTGGAAATAATTCATTTATTTTTCTTGTATTTGAATAAAGAAATCATTCAAGTTTTAAAATTTTGTTTTGGTACGTCTTTTAGAATGCTTTAACATTTGAGCAATTAAAGCACTTTGTGTGGGAAATATGCTGGTTTTTAAAACAGAAGCACTTCCTTGAATTCTGATATGAAAATGTCTGCATAGTTTTAAGGCAGCAGCAAAACTTGTAGATTGTGTCCTTCACAGGATCTCTCCAGACAGGTTTGATCCATTTGGGAGAAATAGAACCAGAGTTGGGTGGTATGACCAGGATCCACGGCGGAGGGAGTGGGAGGCCTTCTTGAGAGTGTGGTGTCCGATGCAAATACTCCTCTGCGAAAATATTTGCTATACATAGTGAATGGGGTTGGATTTTTTTTCTTTTTTTCATTTTGGTTGAGGTCCAGTGACAGTTAATGGCTGTTCCTTGCAGGCTGTGAAATAATTTATGAGCTTGGCAGTAGGATGATGTAAAACGCAAGTGGATACAGGTAGAATAAGGTCTGTTACCAGATTCCAAGAAATTGTTAGTGCTGGAGCCAGGAGGGACTTTAGAGGTCACCTCATCAGGGCCTGCCTTTGAGATGGGAAGTCGAGTTCTGGGGAGTTCAGCTGAGACTGAAGTTTCTCATTTACCCTTCCCCGCCCAGCAGGAAGCCAGCACACCAGCTTCTCCTCTCTTCTTCCTGCCTGGAGGAAAATGTATCTTCTAGGACTTATTTGTGACAATCAGACAAACAAAAGCAGATGCTTGGTGAACAGAATACTTAGAAAACAACTTCTGAGGCTTCTGATCATCAGAAGATTTTTATGATAAAAATTTCTGTGATGGTTTTTTTGAGTTTTGATTCCCTTCTTTCCAAAAGACTACTTTTCCCTAATGGTTGTGTGTATTGAGTTACTCAGTCGTGTCTGACTCTTTGTGACCTCATGGACTGCAGCCCACCAGGCTTCTCTGTCCATGGAATTTTCCAGGCAAGAATACTGGCATGGGTTGCCATTTCCTGCTCCAGGAGATCTTCCTGATTCAGGGATTGAAGCTGAGTCTCTTGCGTCTTCTGCATTGACAGGCTGATTCTTTACCACTGCTCGTGGTAAAGCCCAGTGGTTATAAGAAGCAAAAATTTAGTTGGATCATCAACAGAAAAATGTGGCAGGACTTCCCTGGTGGCGCAGTGGCTAAGAATCTGCCTGCCAGTGCAGAGGACAGACGGGTTCCATCCCTGGTCTGAAAAGATCCCACATGGCGAGAAGCAACGAAAGCCTGTGTGCCATAACTCCTGAGCCTGTGCTCTCAAGCCTGTGTGACACGACTACGGAGTCCTGTGCGCTCTAGAGACTGTGCCCCGCAACAAGAGAAGCCACACTTGGCCGCAAATAGAGAAAGCCCACACAAAGCAACAAAGATCCAGTGCAGCTAAAGATAAAATTAAAGAAAAATGTGGCAGTTAATTACCTTTAATTGTGTCCTATTTCCTGCTGGTGGGTTCAACCACATGAACTAGTTGATTTCAGCTGTTTTTAAACTAAGAAAATGCTAGTTTCCTGTGAGTCAGGATAGTAACTTGACAAAAGGGTGATTAAGTACAGTTGACCCTTGAGCGACATGGGTTTGAACTGCACAGGTCCACTTAGAAGTGGATATTTTTCAATAGTAAATATTGCAGCTCTATACATCTATAGTTGGTTGAATCCAAGGATGCAGAGAAACCACTGGTATGGAGGGCTGGCTATAAATTATATGAGGATTAACCCCTGGGTTATTCAAGGGCCAGCTTATACTGGGCTATCTTTCCAGTCTTCTAAAACTATCCTTAGCATTTTCCATGGTCACTGACCATTTAGCCCTTCTCGGTTTATCCGGCTCAAGCACTCTTCTGCTGGGACACTTTTACTGAGAGATGTGGGTTGAAAGCTCCCTGTGCACACGTGGAACAGTCTTCCTTCCACATGTTATATTTGGCTTGAAAAGCCTCCCTTGCCTTGAAGAAAAGACTGTCCAGCTGAAGTCAGATGCTAGATTTGTCTAAGTTTTCAGGCCAACAGAAGCCAGTTGGAATGGAAGCCTTGGTCCACAGCAGTATAGTTTGATAGGCAGTCATAGTAATGTTACAACTTGTATTGAGGATTCGAAACTTTTGGAAACATTGCCCTGTTACTGTAATTTAATCCTAACTGTATTTGGCCATGGTAGTGGTGATGGGGGGTGGTGAGTGGGCCCACAGAAAGCAGTGTTCTAAACTTTAGATTTTTTCTTCTGCTAGTTTTCTAAATCGAATCCACTGAGTATTGCCTTTGTCAAACCAACTTCTGTAAAAGAAGTGGCATCTTGGCATTTTGCAGATTCTGAAAATAAGTATAAAATGAGACATTTAAGCTTAACTCTGAAATTGTTACTTGAGAGATGTTGTGATCTCAATAATATTTCAGACCTCTGACAAAATAGAATAAATCTTTTGACTTGAGGCATCAAGGGAATTGAAAATGTATATTCCTTTTTCTTAAGAAATTTTAAAAAAGAAATCCACCCCAGATCCAGGCAATAGGAGAAAGCCAAACTACCAAATTCATGGCTCATAAAGGTCAGCGTGCACTGCAGCTGCATAAATATGAGAGAGCCACCACAAAGAGCAACTTGGAAATGGGGTTTTTCTGTACTCCTCTGAATCAGAGGATTAGTTAGAAATTCACTTCTGTGGAGAAGGAAATGGCAACCCACTCCAGTGTTCTTGCCTGGAGAGTCCCAGGGATGGAGGAGCCTGGTGGGCTGCCGTCTGTGGGGTCTCATGGAGTCGGACACGACTGAAGTGACTTAGCAGCAGCAGCAGCAGCAGCAGCAGCCTGGACCCAGGTGATCTGTTGGTTTGATGCCTTTTTGTTTTTATTTCTGCTGTATCAAAACCAAGCAATACCAAATTAATGACAAAAATGGAAGAATGAAAGGTGATTCAACTCTTCTTGATTTTTTTTTTTCCTCCACTCGCCAAGAGAAAATGATGGTTAGAGAACTTTTAACCTAACTTGACACCTTGCCTGGGTGTTAGTTATTCTTTTTTTTTTTTAATATAGGTTTGTTTATTTTAATTGGAGGCTAATTGCTTTACAGTGTTACATTGGTTTTGCCATGAATTGACATGGGTCTGCCACGGATGTACACGTGTTCCCTGTCCTGAACCTGTTAGTTATTCTTAAATGCTCACTCTCCATGGGAGCCCCTAGGCTTTCCTCATCTTAGAAGGTAGCTCCAGCTGCCAGCCGAGTGCAAGGAGGCTGGTACAGCCATGACCTTCCTTCCCTGTGCATCCCCCAGCCGAGGCTGTTCTGCAGGGCTTTCAGCTGGGGTGGGAGCCCGCTGCTCCCCGCACGCTTGCCTCCCCACTGTCCCCATGTCTCCCAAGTGCTCTTGCCACCTATGGCTGATATGTCACAGAAGAAAGTGATGCACTGACTGGGACACAACTGGAAAACACGTGGCAAAGAAAGCAGAAAGGACTTGGACTACATGAGGTCAGAATTTTACACCTGTTTGTACAACTTAGGTCTTGGTGGGAAAAGCAGAAAATTAAAAAAAAAAAAAAAAGCTTCAAGAAGCTTAAAAAAAAAAAAGAAGAAATTCACTTCTGACATCTCAGCTCGTTTTGACTCTTCAGGTCCACACTTTTACTCAGTTCTTAACTCATTTCATAGTACTTGTATATGAGCTGTAGAACTAAGGAGTCCTTTTACTGATATAGGGCTTCCCTAGTGCTCAGATGGTAAGCAATCTGTCCATAATGCAGAAGACCCGGATTTGATCCCTGGGTCTGGAAGATTCCCTGGAGAAGGGAATGACTCCCCTTCTCCCCCACAAAGAATTCTGTGGACAGAGGAGCTTGGTGGGTTACAGTCCACGGTATTGCAAAGAGTCAGACAAAACTGAGTGACTAACTTCTTTTTTTTTTCTTTTATTGGTATAAAAGGTTTTCCAAAGGAAAAAGGTATGAGAGAGGCTGAATCTTTTACTTTATCTCTGCATACCTGCCCTTTGCTACTCTATTCTTTTTGGGGTGCAGGCTTTCCTCCCCTAATCCCTATGAGGCTGCATCTCCATGCCAACTTTGTCTTTGCACATCACGGGAATGCCTTTCCCTGGCTCTTCCATCCTCTACGCCTTCTCATCCTGCAAGACTCTCCAGGCCTCTTAACTTTCCCCTCGTCCAGGCAGAATTGGGAAGACTCATTTCTCATTTATCTTTGGGTCCCATAATAAGCGGATACCTTGTTGTACCATGACAATTTTCGTGACCTTTTCATTTTTGTGTCTTAAATCCAGTAGAGAATAGTACCTGGCACAAAAGAGATCCTCAGTAAACATTTCAAAATAATTCAGCCATAACAGGCCTAGGTTTCTGCCTAATGTAGAAGGACTTAACCAGTAAAAATTGCTGTGGTAGAACATCCTAGAAGGAGGTGACAGAACAAAGAATTTAACGATCCACTCAATTTTTCTCAGGAATTCTCAGTCATCGTTATTTAACGGTTGAGCTCCTGACAGTAAGAAGCTGTAGAGGGCTGGGAAGTGAACACAGATGCAGTGGGCTGAAGATTTTAATTTTCACTTTACCTGTTTCTTGTCTCTGCTCAATTTTTCATAGCCCTGGTTTGCTCAGGCCATCCCAGTTGGGGTTGACAAAGCGTAATATAATTTATTCCTGCTCATCAGAAGACACTGCAGAGTGACTGGGTGAGGCGGCCTCCGTGAATGGTACAGCTGGTTCTCTTTGGTATTGCATTCAGGGCCTGCCTCTGGGCGTGTTTTTCCTAATTATTGAAATTATATGTATACAGTGATCCCTGAAGCGCTTCTGTGTGGAAATTGGTGGGCTGCTTTCAGTCTTTTCATGTTTATTACTTATTACTTTCCAGAGAGCTGCCAGTGTGGTTGGCGAAAGTTCTAGCAATAATAAGCGTGAGGTGGTTATTCATGATTGTCTTTATCCTGTGGAAATGAGACTACAGGATTCATTGGGACAATAAATACCTACATTTTTAAAGTTTGTGTATGAAATCTATATGTGTTTCTTATATAGGCATCCTTAAATGTCTAGTTGAGTTGACATTGAATTGATAGGGAAAAACATTTTAAATATTGTTTACAATGGAACTGCTTACAGTAGGCAAGACTGTACCAGACGCTTCCTATTGATTGCATTGAACAACACCCTCACCAAAATCTTATATATTGACCTTTCCCCACTAACTTCTTTGGGGCTTCTCTGGTGGTTCATTGTAGCCGCCATGCTCCTACCTCACAAGCCTATGCTGCTGCTAAGTCGCTTCAGTCGTGTCCGACTCTGTGCGACCCCATAGACGGCAGCCCACCAGGCTCCCCGTCCCTGGGATTCTCCAGGCAAGAACACTGGAGTGGGTTGCCATTTCCCTCTCCAGTGCGTGAAAGTGAAAAGTGAAAGTGAAAGTGAAGTCGTGTCTGTTAGTGACCCCATGGGTTGCAGCCTGCCAGGCTCCCCCGTCCCTGGGATTCTCCAGGCAAGAACACTGGAATGGGTTGCCATTTCCTTCTCCAGTGCGTGAAAGTGAAGTCACTCAGTCGTGTCCGACTGTTAGCAACCGCATGGACTGCAGCCTGCCAGGCTCCTCCGTCCATGGGGTTCTCCAGGCAAGAGTACTGGAGTGGGGTGCCATTGCCTTCTCCACACAAGCCTATGATGTACACACTATCCATACTTTTCAATGAAAGGCAAAGAGACCTAGAAGTCATCTGCCCCAAAGTCATTCAGCTCAGAAGTGGCAGAGCTGGGATTTTTATTTGCGACTGACTTGCAGCCATGCTGTTTTACTTTTTGTATCAATTACAGAGAGTTTTTACCCAAGTCTATCATTTGTCAACTAAAAAGATGCACAATGTGAGAGTTGCAAGTTAAGTTTTATTTGTGGGAAAATGAGGGCTGTAGCCTGGGAGACAGCACCTCAGATAGCTCTGAGATACTGCTCCAAAGAGGTAGCGTTGTTGTTCAGTCGCTAAGTCGTGTCCGACTCTTTGCAACCCCATAGGCTGTAGGCCAGGCTCCTCTCTCCATGGGATTATCATAGCAGGAATACTGGAGTGGGTTGCCATTTCCTTCTCCAGGGAATCTTCCTGACCCAGGGATTGAACTCACATCTCCTGCACTGGCAGGCGGATTTTTTTTTTTTACCACTGAACCACCAGAGAAGCCCCAAAGAAGTAGTGGGGAAAGGTCAATATATAAAATTTTGGTGAGGCAGGGAGTTCAGTGTAATCAAGCACTTACTTTACAAAAGGTTTCCTGCTAGTCACAAGGAGCTGATGTCACCACGAAGGGATTTAGTGCTCTTCTAGATTTGGAAGAGAAGCAAGGATTTGGGTCATGAAATCAGTTCCTGAAAATATCTATCTAAAGACCCGTTCCACCAGTTTCCGTGGAGCACAGAGTATCTCACTCTCCACCCTGAGTTCCCCTCGGGGTTGTTGATTGGTTGCCAGCTGCAGCAGCATAGAGTTCAATCCCCGCAGAGGAATATAGCAGATGCCCTTCTTGTTCAATCACTGCAAATGCTCTTGGCAAGTGCCAGTTTGTAGTTGACACATTTAAGATAAGTGTGTGCCTGCTTGCTAAGTCGTTTCAGACGTGTCCCACTCTGTGTGACCCCATAGACAGTAACCCACCAGGCTCCTCTGTCTATGGGATTCTCCAAGTAAGGATACTGGAGTGGGTTGCCGTGCCCTCCTCCAGGGGATCTTTCCAACCCAGGGATCGAACTCACATCTCTGACATTTCCTGTGTTGGCAGGTGGGTTCTTTACTACTCGTGCCACCTGGGAAGCCCATTAAAAATGGCACCACAGACTTCCTGTAGACCTGCCCAAGATATATGTGGGTGAAAGGTAACACTAATTACTTTCAAAATTTAAATCACTTTATGCATTGTCTGGAACAAAATACTGAAGCATTTGTTTCCCCTAAATACTATTTAGTTATGATTTTTAAATGTTGGCTGGGTGCAGTGAAACATTTAGGAACATGCCAAGATTTTATGAGATTTTTAGAGGGGTAGTATTCACTTGGGAAAAAGGAAAACATCTGAAAATGGACAACTTCAGGACTATTCAGTAGTATACTGTTTATCTTAAAGGAAGATTGGGGGACTTCCCTAATAGTCCAGTGATTAAGACTTCTCCAGTGCACAGGATACAAGTTTGATCCCTGGCCAGGGAGCTAAAATCCCACATGCCTTGTGGCCAAAAAAACCAAAACATAAAAAACAGAAGCAAAGTTGTAACAAAGTCAATAAAGACTTTAAAAATGGTCCACCTTAAAAAAAAAAAAAAAAGATGAGAATAAGCCAGTGAGGGTCTGGGTGTGAAATGCCAAGTGGCTGTCACAGTGTCTTTTTTCTGTCCAGCGTCATGCAGCCCTGTAAAAAATGGGCCTTTTAAAATATGGGGACCTAATTACTTTTCTAAAGTAATTCTTAATAAAGATGGCCAATGGCTCTGCAAGATAAAACAGCAACCTCTAGCTGGTTATAGTATTTAACTACCATGGTTGTAGTGAGGTTGAACCTCTTTTTGGGTGGCCATTGGGCATTTGTTTTCATTTCCCTGTGAATGACCTCTTCACCTCCTTGCCTTCTCCTCCTCTGCCCCCCGACTTGGGCTATTTCTCTCTGTCCTGTTGACATTCATCCTTTTTATATGTGGAAATAATCTCCTCTCAGTCTGCCTTGTATCTTTACTTTTCTTTCTGGTGTCTTGAAGCTTCAATTGCACCATCTTCTTTTTGGTTTGTATTTAAGTGTCTTGTTTGGGAAATCTTGAGCTCCCTTTTCACTGAAGTTCATTTAATTATGTTTAACAACTGTTTTGTCTTTTGCTCAGTAATTTAAAGGGGACAAGAATGTAGCAACTGTTGAGAAACAGAGTCCATTCATCCAGTGGGAGATGTCCTGAACTAATAAATTAGAAACAACTCAAAGAGGAGACAGAAAGGGAAGAGCTTGGAACCTAAGATGTGACAAGGAACTCAAGATCCAGGCCTTTTAGAGGGGCACAGGCATTTAATGCTCTGTGATTTGAAGAAACTTTTATGAGACAGTTAACACCTAACTTGTCATTAGCAGTTCAGTACACACTGGACTAGATGGAGGACAAGCAAGGGAGGCCTTGAGTTAGTGATGGGGTCTCTGAGTTAGAAATGTGTTGATTGAGGGGGAAGAGATCCCATTTTAACGTTCATTTCACTTGGGTTATTTCCAGCTTTATCGATCTAAGTATTTTCTTGAAAATAATGAGTGATAATGTTGAACACTCACTGTACAGCATGCACTGTGCCTAAGCACTTTATATGCATGATCTCGTTTCGTCGATAAACTCCTGGGCAGGTGGTGTATTATTTTCCGAATGAGGAAACAGCCTCAAGAAGGATAAATAACCTTCCCAAAGTAAGTAAGTAAATGGGACCAGGATTTGAATTCACTGTTTTCTGACCTCAGGACCAATTAGATGTGATTGTTACACATTTTTAATAATAAAGTACTTGTGAAGATGACACATGATGAGTCCTTATCGTTGATGACCGTGGCCGTTCTGCTGTGAAACTGGGCTCTATCAAGCATCTGCTGGCAAGGCTGAAGTTCGTTGCTCTCAGTGGGAGTGAGAAGTTTCTGAAGGGCTTTTTCACCCTTAAAAAAAAAAGCCACTTCCCTTCTGGGGGCCCTGCTTTTCTATGCAGGCTTTGGTACCTTCTGCAAAGGGTGTGTGTGTGTGTGTGTCTGTGTGCTAAGGCACTTCAGTTGTGTCTCTTTGCAACCCCATGGACTGTAGCCCACCAGGCTCCTCTGTCCATGGGATTCTCCAAGCAAGAAACCTAAGGAGTGGGTTGCCATTTCCTTTTCCAGGGTTCTTTCCTGACTCATGGATCGAACCCGCATCTCTTGCGTCTCCCTGTATAGGCAGGCAGGTTCTGTACCATTAGTGCCACTGACGCCAATGAAGGGTCTGCAAGGTGACGAATGGGTTATTTTCCTTCCGAGCCCTGGCTTGGCTCTCCAGCAGCCCTTTACTCAGGCCTCAGGTAAACTACATGCTGCTGTGGTGCAAGGGGACTGGATGAACCTTGTCTGCGTGTGTGTGTTTTTTTTTTTTTAATTTTTTTAAGATTTATGTATTATTTTTTGGCTGTGCTGGGTCTGCATTGCTGCGTGTGGGCTTTCTCTAGTTGTGGTGCATGGGCTTTTCATCATGGTGGTGTCTCTTGTTGCGGAGCACAGTCTCTAGGTGCCTGGGTTCTAGAGCGAGGGCTCAGAACTGGCTCATGGGTGAGCTCCACAACCTGTGGGATCTTCCCTGGCCAGGGATCGAACCCAGGTCCCCTGCACTGGCAGGAGGATTCTTAAGCCCTAGACCACCAGGGAAGCCCTGCGTGTGTAATACATGACCCACACACACTAGAGGGGACACTCAGAGCATGGCCATCTCCCCAGGGCTCCTCATCAACAGTCCACTCCCCACCTCAGCACGTATTTCATCAGGCCGACCCAAACATACTGTTTTACTTTGTTTATATTTTAATTAAAAACAATTTTTTTTGTCCACACCACACAGCATTTGGGTCCTAGTTCCCCGACTAGGGGTTGAACCCGAGCCCTCTGCAGTGGAAGCATGGAGTCTTAACCACTGGACCACCAGGGGAGTCCCATAGCCTACTTTAGTGAAAACGTGACACATAGCAAGCAAACAGGAAACTACAATCTGTTTATATGGAACTAGTGCTGAGGTGAGTCACTGATATAATTCCCTACTGTTCAGTTCAGTTCAGTTCAGTCACTCAGTCGTGTCTGACTCTTTGTGACCCCATGAATTGCAGCACACCAGGCCTCCCTGTCCATCACCAACTCCCGGAGTTCACTCAGACTCACGTCCATCGAGTCGGTGATGCCATCCAGCCATCTCATCCTCTGTCATCCCCTTCTCCTCCTGCCCCCAATCCCTCCCAGCATCAGAGTCTTTTCCAATGAGTCAACTCTTCGCATGAGGTGGCCAAAGTACTGGACTTTCAGCGTTAGCATCATTCCTTCCAAAGAAATCCCAGGGCTGATCTCCTTCAGAATGGACTGGTTGGATCTCCTTGCAGTCCAAGGGACTCTCAAGAGTTCTCCAACACCACAGGTTAAAAATCCAGGTTTTCTTGCTTATTTCCTATGAGACCTTGGCCAGGTTTATTTGTATCCTTATGACTTAATGTCCACCTCTGTAAAATGAGGATAATATTATCTAACTTTCAGGGTTCTGAGGATGTAAACTTTAATGTGTGGAAATCATTGAGAATAGTGCCTGGTGGATAGATGGTACCTTATGAATGTTTGCTATTTTATAGATTTCAAGCAATAAGTCACTGTTTCCAGGGCGGTGGTCCTGTTACTATTTCATTGTGCCTCAGGGAAATCTTACATTCTTATCTCTGAGAGTTTTGGTGAATTGATATCACTTTTACCTCCCCTTATAGATGAAGACATCTCTGCGGTCTCTAGAAAAATAGAAAAGTTTATTTGAGCCCCAGGGAGACTGCTGCTGGCTTTCGGTCATGTTTTCTCACCATGGCCATGTCCCTTTGATCACCCAGATGTAGTCCCCCATTTAAGCCTCAAGAATAGGTTCTCCCCCATCTAGAATTGGCAGCGTGTCCATGAGTTTTGACCCTAGCTGCTGAAACCAGGATTAAAGCATCCTGGCTGTCCGTGTGGACTCTCCCTGCCTCCTCTTCCTTGTTGAGCCTGCCCCTTTAGTGCTGGTAGTTGTAGACTGTTGACAGTTCAGTGACCCATGTTGAGCACTGACTCTCCGCCAAGCCCTGTCCAGATGCTGTGGAGGACAAACTGAACACCACTGCAGATTTCTGTGTTTTGGGTTTTCAGAGAGCGTTCAAGCAGGAATGACTTTGAAAGAAACCATCTCATCCAGCTCTTTCAGTGTACAGAGAAGGGAGCCAAGACCCAGGAGAGTCAGTGACCTGCTTACAGCCCAGAGACTCAGAACAGGAGCCAAATCCTCTGACTTCTGTTCATACGACAAACCCAAGGACAGCAGAACAGAGGTGTTCTAGATAGGTAGTTTGTAGGCAAATTCTTTGGTTTCCCATGACCCAGCAGAGGAAAGCCCAAATCCCTTTCCAATTGCTGATCTCATGTTTGGGACCCTGGTCACTGACTATGGTGGAAAAAACCTTAACAGTTTTGGAGCTTCAGATGCAATGAATCCAGTTTAACTTGGGTCTTCAATGCAGTTGAATATTTATGGTGAGTCACCCTTTGTAAAAAAAAAAAAAAGTCCTCATGAAAGACTTACATAATACAGCTACATAACACAGCTCGAGTTACTGTTGGTGCTGCACACGTGCACACCTCCAGCCTGTGGACTCGAGAATAACTAATGCCTTGCAGACGACACAGGACACTGTCTGGAAGCTCTCTGCCATTCCAAGTGCATCCTGTGACGGGCGGTTTGGGACCTGTTTTTTTATTAGTTGCATACTTTATGTCAAAACAAAGTGCTCCCCGTAGCCATTACCATGGGGCTTTGTTGCAACTTCAGTCCACTTGTATATTAATTTTTTACATGTTAAAAAATTACTTATTAATTCATTTTATGTGACAGTAATTGTATTGCCTGTTGACATAAATAATGGTTTTATGAAATGTAAATTTTTCAAGCCAGTCACTGAGATGAGATGCATTGTTTTACACTTTTGTAATTCTTTTTAATGCGGACTTAATAGAAGACAGCTGGGTCTTCAGGTCTGCTTTTCATTTACTCTGATGCAATATATTGTTTTGGTTGAAGTACATGAAGAAGTTCCAGCTTCATAGATACTGTGGTTGAAAAGAAGGAACTTGTATACCCTTAAAAGTTTCCTGGAAAGCTGCCAGAAAGTCTCTGACCACGCTTGGAGAACTACTTAACTTTTTTTTAAATTGATTTTTATTGGAGTATAGTTGCTTGACACTGTTGTGTTAGTTTCCAGTGTACAGCAAAGTGAATCAGCTATTCACATACACACACCCGCTTCCTTTTGGACTTTCTTCGTATTCAGGTCGCCCCAGAGCATTAGAGACAGTTCCCTGTGCTACACACTATGTTCTCTTTCGGCATCTGTTTTATACATAGCATCAGTAAGTGTATGTGGGTCAATCTCCACCTCCCAGTTCCTCCCACCCTGCTTTAAAGTAACTCTCCCTGCTCTGTATCCTCGTTCATTTCCCTCTAGGGAGGAGTGTTGAATTTCCTGATAGATGGTTTGGAGAAGAAAGTGGGCACTTTCCTTATGGTAAAGTTAGGACTCTTCCTATGTGCTGATAGTGGTGTATAAAGTAACACTATTAAAACAACAGCAACTAGAAGAAAATGATTTAACCCAATTCAAGAAAAGTGTTTGCCTGTAGTGGTGGGCATTAGGGAGAGGAATACTGTTCCATGTGGGGGACTCTGGAGCTTCAAAGCTTTACATGATGTTCTGTCTCTTGGGCTGGGTGTTAGATATGTTGGTATGTGTTCTATTATCTTTACATGATAAGGATATTTTATGTTGCTGCTGCTGCTGCTAAGTCGCTTCAGTCGTGTCCGACTCTGTGTGACCCCATAGATGGCAGCCCACCAGGCTCCCCTGTCCCTGGGATTCTCCAGGCAAGAATACTGGAGTGGGTTGCCATTTTTTTTCCCAATGCATGAAAATGAAAAGTCAAAGTGAACTCGCTCAGTTGTGTCCGACTCTTAGTGACCCCATGGACTGCAGCCTACCAGGCTCCTCCGTCCATGGGATTTTCCAGGCAAAACTACTGGAGTGGGGTGCCATTGCCTTCTCCCAAGGATATTTTATAGACATAATTTAAAGAGAGCTCTGGTTTCTAGCAGTTGGGGAAACAATGAAACTGTTTTTTCCCTCATTCAGTCTCTTCTGCTTTTTTGGCTTGGAGCGCTTGAATCCTTCCAGTCTAAAAAACCCCTGTTTGGATACATGAGTTGTAACTATATCCATCACAGTTACTTTTCACTTCCTATGCTTGTGTTCACTTAAGGTCTAAGGCTTATGATTCCGTCACTGTTGTAAGAATCAGGAAAATCTGAAACTCAAGCTCAAATGTGGGGCCAGAGTTGTGAGAGCTCTTGGTGTGGGAATGGTTTGGTGGCAGTGGCCCCCACGGCCTTCTGTGTCATGTTGATCTTGGCCCACAAGGGCTGGATGGTTGTTTTGCTTTCTGCTAGATAATAGACTGGTTTTGTGGTCTCAAAAACTAAAGTCATGCTTCTTGGACAGGGTAACACTCTGTTTGACTTGGACTTGGATCCATTCCTCTGTCTGTTGTGTCTTCTCCTTTGGCTTCATGTTGTTTACTCCTGTTTTGATGACTGATTGCTTCTAGTTGGGTTTTATTTTGGAGCCTGATATCTACTCTCTGTGGGTGCTGGCATCCTTTTCTTCTCTTTCCCCATTGTGAGTGATAAGAACTAGTGTTAAGAACTGGAGAGTGTTCATGCACCCTTCCCCAACAGCCCCTGTCCCCTCATCTGTGTTACAGAAGATGAAACCAAAGCAGAGAGAAATGGTACTTGCTGTCATTCGAAGTGGCTCCTAGCTCGCGTCTGGTTGCAAGCCCTGGAGGATTTTTGGTGTAATGGCTAAAGTAGCTTTTTATGTGTGGGTGCTTACTTGTTTTAAGGTTGGTTAAAGTCCAGCTTCATGATATAATGTGGGATGAGATGGAAAGAAGATTATAGTATTGTAAGTAAAGAAAGCGTATTTGGTGGGACAGAAATTTAGACCATACGAAAAAGCTTAAGAGGAAGCAACCAACAACTTTTATCAGAGGGGGAGAAAATGATATTAAATAATATGTGCATTTGAATTTATTAACATCTGATTTTAGAATGCTTTGCCATTTGTTGCACTTGCGGAAATATTATTGTCTAAATATATGACATCTGAGTATGGTTTCCTTGGGTCTGTTATTGTATTAACTAATACTATATTAGTAATAACCTCATGGATTGTTAGGAAATCAAAAAGCAGGTGTCTTGTGTTGATACCACATGTGTTCCAAATTGTGAGCCGCAGACAAGTGGGTATAAAGGAACGTGGGTGCAATTAAAATGTCTTCAGAATGGGGAGTCGAAGTAAATCTTAAGTGGAATTGCCAACGAATGCCTAGCTCAGGGTGGGCTTTAGAATCATGTTAGTTTCCCTGAGGGTAAAATTGTCATTAGTTTTAAAAGTTTTATTTTTTAATATAAACTCAGACAAAGTGGATAATGGCATTCCATTGATAAGTCAGGAGATAATCATTTTCTCTTTCGTCTAATCTGAAATCCCCAGGCGATGAGCCTTCCCCTCTGGACAGGATGAGGGAATGAATCTGGAAATGTTCTCTCATCCCCAAAGGGGCATCTCTTTTTAGGATAGTGAGGTTGGTGTCTCGCCGGTTCCTTGCATATGGTAGCAGGGGTCCAGAAAATGCTCGCTGTGCCCTGTTCCCGAAAGCTTTGTGGCAGGCCAGCCATGCGTGTGTGCACTCCTCAGCGCTCTCCGAGAGGCTAAGGAGGAAGTGAGGGGAGCTTATCCGGCATGCGACCCATGTGGTTTTAATCCGTCAGGACTGCTGACGGCATCCTGTCTTTCTTCTCCGCCTCTGATGCATCTTCTTTGCATCTTCTGTGTAAGCTTCGGTTGCTCTTTCTCTGCAGCTGGTTTTTCTAGCATCCCCAGAGAAAACAAAGAAGGGAGGCTGGATAATCTTTGCTGCTTTTCAGGTGAGCAAGAGAGTGATGGCTGTAGGCTGCTTAACTTTAACCTATAATCTTCCCCGTTGGATGTGTTCCTTCTAAGAAATACAAGAACGTGCTCAACAGCCGGGGATGGAAAGGCATTTCTTCTCAGATCCTTTCTCCCCTTGCTGCCTGCTTTCCCACCCACCCACCCTGCCCCCTCCCGAAGTCTCCCCATCACTTTCTCTCCCTGCTCCACCAGGCGGGTTCAGGCACAAGTGTTGTGGTAGGCCTGCCTTCCCGGCCCTTACTGATCTCAGGAGATGGTAGTATAATGTGCTCGTGTGAGGCTGTGGCTGTCCCCCAGTGGCCAACACACATGTACCATTCTGTGGTTTATAAAAGGTTGACCAGAAGTTGCTTTTCTCGGCTCTCAGGCCTTGCTAATGCAGTGGTGAGGGCTTTGGAAGCAGCCTGCTTGGCTTTAAACCATCACTTACTTGCTGTGTGTCCCTGAGCAGTTACATCTCTGAGCATCAGTTGCCTCAACTATAAGATGAGAATTATATCAGAGGCGATGATGGGAGATAAGTGAGATCAATGCAAAGTGCTCAGGATGGTGCCTGGCACACACATATATATTTATCTGTGTGTATATATGTTTATATGTTGTTGTTGTTTAGTTGCTCAGTTGTGTCTGACTCTTTTGCAACCCCACGGACTGTAGCCCGCCAGGCTCCTCTGTCTATGGGATTCTCCAGGTAAGAAAACTGGAGTGGGTAGCCATTTCCTCCTCCAGGGGATCTTCCCAACCTAGGGATCAAACCCACATCTCCTGCACTGACAGGATGGTTCTTTACTGCTGAGCTACCAGGGAAGCCCACATATATTTATATAAATAAATATATATATTTCCTGAGACCAAGTGCCCTGTACTGTTTAGCTTCATGCACAATGAGTTGCTTCCTAGTGCTGAAAGCAAAAGTCACTCAGTCATGTCCGACTTGTTGCGACCCATGGACTATAAAGTTCGTGGAATTCTCCAGGCCATAATACTGGTGCGGGTAGCCTTTCCCTTCTCCAGGGCATCTTCCCAACCCAGGGATCAAACCCATGTCTCCCGCATTGCAGGCGGATTCTTTACCAGCTGAGCCACAAGGAAATACTGGAGTGGGTAGCCTATTCCTTCTCCGGTGGAATCTTCTTGACCCAGGAATCAAACCAGAGTCTCCTGCATTGCAGACAGATTCTTTACCAACTGAGTTATCAGGGAAGCCTTCAAAGTGCTGGCAAGGGATTAAACTGACAAATGTAGCCAAAGTGTTAATGTCTATCTTTTCTAATTCCCAAGGGCTGTCTTCAACCTCACTCCCTCCATCACACATCCCCCATCTTGAAATAATGCTCCTTCTTGCATGGCAGTTGTTTTGGTTGGGAAAGACAGGGGAAGACTGTTAACTCTGTGAGATCTGATTCTCTGCATTTGTTCATCCTAAAACACAGACCAGGCTAAGGGTGACATTATGGTAAGTGAAGTTCAAAGTAAGATACATAAGATGGGATTCCTGTCCTCAGGAAATTTGCATTCTTCCAGGGGCCTGGACCAGTGGAAAACTAAGTATGGTGCTAGGTACAGGATGACCCAGTTACAGTGACTGCTTGTAGAATAGAGAGCAATGGTGTCTAATTCAGGGAACAGGGAAGGCTTAATGAAGTAGGTGGCATCTTGCCTGGGGCTTTAAGGATGAGTAGGATTTGACAGGTGGAACTGAGGATGAGACATTCTCCATGCAGAGTTGAGTATACTTTGAAAAGAGTCAGCTGTCCAGTTTAAAGTCTAGGTAGGTGGTGGTAGACTTGGAATCTGGAAAAACTGGTCTGAATGCTGCCTCTGCTTTTCAGCTGAGCTGTGGTTTCCTCATCTATAAAACGGAGCCAAAAGTATCTACTTCACAGAGTTAGGATTAAATAAATGGGAAGATGTTTTAAAGGTCTAGGTATGGTGTGTGGCACAGAACTGCTAGGAAATTATTACTTAAGTGACGGTTGCAGTGGAAAAGAGAAGTGAAAAGTTAGAGGACAGGCTCCTCTGTCCATGGAATTCTCCAGGCAAGCGTACTGGAGTGGGTTGCCAATTCCTTCTCCAGGCGGTCTTCCCGACCCAGGGATTGAACCTGGGTCTCCTGAATTGCAAGCCGATTCTTTAGTGTTCAAACCACAGGCTGTAGTGGAAGGAGGATGATACTGAAAAGCTTGAAGGGCAGTCCAAGTATGGCAGCCTTGATGTATCTCATTCATTTCTGCTAAACTGTACTTAGCGTTGTGGTCTTTGTGTATGTGTTTGGTGATTGATTTTTGGTTGATTGATCAAAGGAAATGTTCGAACTTTCTTGTAGTTCTCTGGCTAAAAGAGTGGTAGAGCCTGTTTCCGCTTTTCCTACTCTGAATTTTTAACCTTCACTATTCTGGGCTTCCCTGGTGGCTCAGTGGCAGGTAAAGAATCCATCTGCCAATGCAGGAGACTCAGGTTTGAACCCTGGGTTGGGAAGATCCCCTGGAGAAGGGAATGGCAACCCACTCTAGTATTCTTGCCTGGAGAATTCCATGGACAGAGGAGCCTGGTGGGCTACAGTCCATGGGGTCACAAAAGAGTCAGACACAACTTGGCAACTAAACAACAATGATTCAGGTATTCCAGGCAGCTTTGAATTCATACTTTTAAAAGATATCAATCGACTTTTCCATGTTGATCCCAGAATAGGAGATGAACAAGGAGGTGCAGTTTTCTTGAGGATTAAACCTTCGTTCACGCCACTGTCCAGATAGAGCTGGTTTTACAGTGTTTATTTCTTGAGTATTTGGGCATGCGAGCAGCCAGATGACTTGGGGCTGTCACACTGCCTTCTGAATTATTAATATCTGGGCTAAAGAGTAGGTAGGAAGTTGGACTGAGAAGGAATCCTGGGGTAGAGCTCTCAGGCCTTATTTCCTTACATTCGTGGTTGCAGCTGCCGCACTGCACAAAACCCACTCCTGGTAATAACCAACCTAAGTATGTACAGTTGGTGAAATTGTGGCCAAAGGGGTTTAACTCTGTGTAGCCATGATTACAGTAAGATATATAGTCTGACCCTCTCTATGTGGGAGGGATTTGAGGCTTGGATCTTTCTCAACTCCAGAGGGCCAAAGTTGCTCTTCTTGTTTTTGCCAGTGTAATTATCACTTATTTTCCCTGCCTGCCTTTCATTTTCACTATGTGAATAATAATTATTCTAATGAACCACTAAGGCTCTGGAAGAGGTTAATGGCAGCGACTTGGATCAGTGCCAAAGACTTTTGCTAATTCTTTCACCCCGGGTCTCATTGAACTTTCTCAGTTTCTCCTTCCTACAGAACGTATGAATTACAGCAAGGATCTCTTGCCAAGTTACAGTCTTTCAAGTTTCGATTTCAGCTTAATGCTGCCCTGTAATCATGCTATCAAAGACTGTCAGAAACACGTTCCCATTCACAGATCCCACGATTCTTCATCTGTTAACCTAGGAGCGTTGAACTGGGACTGGACCCCGTCTCAGTGATGCATCTGGGTTGCCGACCCAGCCCCTTTGGGCTTTGTGGGAACAACATCGAGAAAACATAACCTTCGCTGTTGAATGTATTTTATCATCTGGTTTTGAAAGCTGATGGGATTTTGTAACAGATTGTTGGATGTAGCAGAGGTTTCCCAGTATCTGATTTGGGTTCTTGTTGATTCTTCAGAAATAACGTGATGATGATGATAATGAAAATGGCTCTTTAAGAGGCAGTGGAGGGGCGGAGGGGACTGTGGGAACATTCCTCTGTGACAGCCTGTGAAAAGAAGGTTTGTTTTGCATTAGCTGATCAAGGCCAGAAAGCCAGCCTCTAAAGCCATCCAACAAGAGGAAACTTTTGAGAGCCTTTTGGGTCTGCTTTCCTAAGCACAGCAATAGGTGTGGGGGGAAAAAAAACCAACAACAAAACTCTGCACCAACTTTCTCTTAGAGCTAAGCAGACTCTTCTATGATGTATGTCTTCTAGAAGGCAGAAAATTGTCTGTTCTGCTGGTGGGAGTATTTATTTATTTTAGGGGTTAATTGGTTCTATTTTTTTGAGAAAGAGAACAGAGTAGGAAGAAATAAGAAAGCTTTAGTTTGATTAGGATGGCAGAAATTGTAGCCATAGTTAAAGGAGTCTGTTAGGTTTTCTGCAAGATACACCTTTTTTTTTTTTTTAATGTTCTGAAGGACGTTTGCATCAAATAGCTTACCACTGGATGATTGCCCAGGCTGGTAATCTGGGTTAAAACCTTGGCTAGCAGGCAGTACTGTATCCAAGATCCCTTGAGCCGCTGCTCTGGTGGGAAGATCTATTCAAAGAGCACTGGGGGGTAGGAAACAGAAAAATCTTTCTTGCTCTCATGATGTGATCATCTAGTGTTTGCTCCTCCTCCCTCAGCACTGGGACACCCAGTGACAGATCCTGGACATGTGTTTAGTTATGTGTTGCTTAGATATGTATTTGTAATGTTTCACTTTAAGGGTTATTTCCAATAGACTAAAATGTGAGCCAGATTTATTTAAAGTTTTATATCCTCTACACTGAATTATTCTTTGCTCTTCCCAATTCATTGATTTCCATGCCCATGGGACCTCTTTCTTTTCCTACTGCCTCCCCTGACAGATTCCACTTCTTTCTTTCCTTCCATCCCCATTCCGTCTCTGCAGCTCAGCTCAGTTCAATTCAGTTCAGTCGCTCAGTCATGTCTGACTCTTTGCGACCCCATAGACTGCACCACGCCAGGCTTCCCTGTCCATCACCAAATCCCAGAGCGTGCTCAAACTCCCAGCATCAGGGTCTTTTCCAATGAGTCAGTTCTTTGCATCAGGTGACCAGAGTATTGGAGCTTCAGCTTCAGCATCAGTCCTTCCAATGAATATTCAGGACTGATTTCCTTTAGGATGGACTGGTTGGATCTCCTTGCAGTCCAGGGGACTCTCAAGAATCTTCTCCAACACCACAATTCAAAAGCATCAATTCTTCGGCACTCAGCTTTCTTTATGGTCCATCTCTCACATCCATACATGACTACTGGAAAAACCATAGCTTTGACTATCTCTGCAACTCACCAAATCTGTTTCATCTTATCATGAGCTAGATGAGGTCTGACCCCTCTATGACAAGCCTTACTTTCTTGCCATGGTCCATGTTGCTCTCCACTGTCTCCCCCTGATAACCTTTGTTCTGTATTTCATCAGCAAACAGGTCACAGTCATCTTCTGTTTTGTCTAAATGACTTTTCTCCTGAATAATGCTTAAGTTCCTTAAAAAACTTTTGCATTTCCTAGAATTCTTGTGATGTTGCAGCCCCCCTAAAGGTTTGCAGAGTTTGCTTTTGTTGTTGGGGAAGACTTCCTCCAAAGGCAAAGCGACTCTCCGGCTAGTTCCTTGTTAGCTGCCTTATCACTTTTGCTGTAAACGAGGGTGGAAATGCCTTGGTGACCTGATAGAGATCTAGTTTACTATGACTTTTTTTTTTTTTTTTTTTTTAACCAATTTCTGTGTTTTTCCTCCCTGGAGACTTAGTTGTGTTTTGAGTTAGGGAAGGGCTAATATTCATTATTTTATTCTATCTTAAAATGACACAGGAGAACATAGGAACATTTTAGTGCACAGAGGGTTGGCAGAATCTTAAGGTGGCCCCATGATCCGAGCCCTCGGTTTCCATGCCCTGTATACCCCCAGAACTTGGGGGTATGAGGGGGTAATTACTCCTTTGATGAGCTTATGTTATGGCACAGTTGACTCTAAGATATGGTTTTCCTGGGGGGATCTGACTCAATCAGTCCCTTAAAAAGGACTGGACTCTTTCTGAAAAAGGAGATTTGAAATATGAGAGGGACATGAGGGGTTTTCTGTTGCTGCCTTGGAAGATAGGTGGCCATATGGCTAGTGACTGTGGGTGACTAGCGCACAAGGACTGTTTTAGAGCTGAGTACAACGCCAGCTGACGTTCAGCGAGGAGAGGCAGCCCTCACTCCTACAGCTGCAAGGAATTGAATTCTCCCAACCTGCATGAGATTGGAAGTGGAATTCTATACCTCCCCAGCCCCGTCTTGCCCGTCCCCGCCCTGGCCAAGCTTCTCAGCCTGGCCAGTGCTTTGGTTTCAGTGATACCCCCAGCAGGGAATCCAGCCACGCCATACCCAGACTTCTGATTTACAGAACCAAGAGCTGATGAATAGGTGTTGTTTCCAGCCATCAGGTTTGTGGGCATTTGTTGCATGGCAATAAGAAACTAAGATACACCCCAGGTGTATGCAGACAACCTCCCTTGCATCCTGATCACATTTCAGCCAGGGCTGAGATTAAGATGCTACATTTATCTTAGGAAGGCTTGAGGCTTTTGGCCAGGATTTTTTAGTAATATTGGCAGAGTGATAACAGATGTTAATTTGTATGTTTATTTCCTAAGCACATCTTCACAGGCTCTTGGGTCATTTTTGGTACAGTCTCTCAATTTTCAGGGCCTAGAAATGAATCCTTTCCCTCAAGAATGTTGCAGATTTCCCCAGTGGCTCAACAGTAAAGAGTCTGCATGCAGTGCAGGAGATGCAGGTTTGATCCCTGGGTCAGGAAGATCCCCTGCAGGAGGGCATGGCAACCCACTCCAGTATTCTTCCCTGGAGAATCCCATGGACAGAAGAGCCTGGTAGGCTACAGGGTCCATAGGGTCGCAAAGAGTCGGACACAACTGAAGTGACTTAGCAGGCATGCAAAGATGTTCCAGATCAGCCTGGCTGAATGACTGAAGATGCTTAGGGAGGAAATCCTTGGTGCTTTTATGACTGCCGTAGAACCAACTTGGGTGGCAGTTTCTCAGAATCTGCCATTACGTGGTCCTTACAGTCACTGAAAGCCCCTTCCGTTTATCAGACAGGGACAGAAATAAATGATGTCTTTCAGAAAGGAAGTGGCTAATTTATATCCGGTGATAGAAATGGTGGCAAAGGGAAGGAAGTGTCCCATCCATGTTTCATTTTTTGCTGATGAATATGTTCAGTGAATAGAAGTATGTGAACCGTGCCACACTATTTCTCAGACAGGAAGAATAGAGGAATTGATGTATGAATACGAGGAGGAGAACTGTACATACAGAGTTGAGAATGAAACTTCCAAGTGATCTGGACCCTTGATTATCTTAGACCTCCCGTGCATCACTGTTTTGAGAAAGCTTGTCTGGAAGATCTAGCATATTGTAAAGGCAGGGTATGTGTGTGTGTTCAGTCGCTTCTGTTGTATCTGACTCTTTGCAACCCCATAGACTGTAGCCCGCTGGGCTCCTCTGTCCATGGGATTCTCAAGGCAAGAATACTGGAGTGGGTTGCTGTGCCCTCCTCCAGGGGATCTTCTCGACCCAGGGATCGAACCCCTGTCTCTTACATCTCCTGCACTGGGAGGTGGGTTCTTTAGCCCTAGCGCCACCTGGGAAGCGAAAAAGGCAGGGCTGAAGGCCCAAAAAAGTACCACACAGCTGTGTAAATTTGCATGATTTTCTCCCCTGCAAGGTAGGTGACATGTTGGGAGAGGGTGGTGGGCTCTTTGGGATCCCACTGGAAAGCTGAGGGTTTGGAGATGGTTAGTGACTCTCCTTCAGGGTTTTTTCTTTAGCTTTCCTTGGTGTTGGCTGAGTGAAGGGCTTCTCTTTATCGGGGTGAGAGTGGAGACAGAGTGGTGTGAGGGAGCAGCTGTAGCATGTGTTTCTAATCAGATCGTGCCTTTCTGAGTATTCTGGCCTTCTTGTCACATTGCTCTCCCCACCTCCCCCCCCCTCCCCTCCCCAGCACTGCTGAATTTGTGAGAGTCCCTGGAATGCACATGTGGGCCCCTTCATTCCCAAACAGGAGACTTTCTGCTGATCAGCACTTTGTAACATTAAGCTCTTACAGGCATTAGTCACTTTGACTCAAATAGAAAAATCGGTCTTTGGAAACTTCAGAAAAGGTCTTTTGCTGTTGTCATTAATTCTTGGCATCCAGTTAGGTTTAGCCCTTCAGAATTTACACGGGCTTCTAGAAAAGAAACATTGTAAGAAAAAGTACTGCCCCTTTTTGCAATTTGGGGGTGTCACACTTGGTAGTTCCTGGCTGCAAGGCTGTTTTACTAATAAGCCAGTACCCCACCGACTCCGGCTTACCTCACCCGACTCCCCTGCCCTTCCCCCCACCTCCCCAGGACCCAGGACTGTGGGTAGCAGCTGGGGGGTTTGTTGACCTCAGATACCCATTTCTGGGGTCTGCTTTCAAGCAGGGTATTTCCCAGTGGTTAAGGTGAGAGATCTGATATCGAATGGGACAAAAGTGAGACCGTTCATCACAGAGAAAGCAGCAAGATGTTGGAGGAAGTGTGGGCAAGGACTGTTTTCTTCGAGAGGAGGATGTAGAAAAGACAGAGAGGAACAGGAGGCCTGGGTGGAGGAAGGCAAGGGCTGCATGTCCTCAGGCCTGTGCTGTCGGGCTTTACTCAGCAGCGGTGTGCATTCTAACCCTCATGGAGGGGGATGGGGTGGGCCAGGTGCCAGAGCGGTGGGTATTCCCTGCCCCTCTGCCCCTCCACCCAGCCCGTGCATCCCTCTGGACCTGCCTCCTTATCTAAGAAAGAGAAGGTCGGAAAATACAATTTCCGCGAGACATCACACTGGATACAAATCTGGGTGAGGTCTAACGGGGGTAATGTTAGGAAAAAAGGGCCATCCGAGTCATGAATTTCCAGGCTCAGAAATAGAAATCAGCTGGTGGAATGGATGCACTCTTGTCAGGGAAGAGTGCTGGGTGGGTGAGGTTCAGCCAAAAAAGGGCGATGGGTGGTTATTACATCTAGGCGCAGAGGAGAAAATCTAACCCGAGACTGACAGCTTCCCGAAGTCTTCACCGTCTAATTCGGAGGACAGTAGAGGGTTTATCTACAAGGGGGTGGAGGCCTATACATTTATGTAGGTTTTTAACAGTATGCACACTAATTGATGTTATTCTGCTGCTGCTGCTGCTGCTAAGTTGCTTCAGTCGTGTCCGACTCTGTGCGACCCCATAGACGGCAGCCCACCAGGCTCCCCCGTCCCTGGGATTCTCCAGGCAAGAACACTGGAGTGGGTTGCCATTTCCTTCTCCAATGCATGAAAGTGAAAAGTGAAAGTGAAGTCGCTCAGTCGTGTCCGACTCCTAGTGACCCCATGGACTGCAGCCCACCAGGCCCCTACATCCATGGGATTTTCCAGGCAAGAGTACTGGAGTGGGGTGCCATTGCCTTCTCCAGATGTTATTCTAGAGGTGTCTAATTACCCTGGAGTAGATGAGGTTGCCAAGAAAATAAGAGGAAGGACAGATGTGAATTGAGAATCAGGGGTAGGGTGCATTCCACTTTCGATGTTGGCTTTGAGGTACCTGGACTATGGACTATGGACGCCCAGGAAGGAGGCAGGGCAGCAAGTTGTGACTAGGGAGTTGTTAGCCTCTGATTGGTCACTAACATCGTGGGCAGGGATGAGGTCATCCAAGAAAAGTGTGTCAAAAGAGCTGAGGATAGAGAATTATGTTAATTAATTCTTGCAACAGCTTGGTGAGCTAGTTTCTTTTCGACTTGACAAAATTGGCGTAGCCACTGTGGAGAACAGTGTGGAGGTTCCTTAAGAAGCTAATAATAGACCTACCATATGATCCTGCAATCCCACTCCTGGGCATTTATCTGGATAAAACCATAGTTCAAAAAGATACATGCTCCACAGTGTTCCTGGCAGCACTGTTTACAATAGCCAGGACATGGAAGCAACCTAAGTGTCCGTCAACAGAGTATTGGATAAAGAAGATGTGGCATATATATGCAATAGAATATTATTCAGCCATAAAAAGGAAGGAGATAATGCCATTTGCAATAGCATGGGTGGACCTAGTCAGTGTCATACTGGTGAAGTAAGTGAAGATATATGACAGAGAAAGACATAACATCACGTGTGTGGAATCTAAAAAAGTGATGCAAAGGAGCTTATTTACAAAACAGAAAGAGACTCAGGACGTAGAAAACAAACTTATGGTTACCAAAGGGGCAGGAGGGATAAATCAGAAGTTTGGGATTAATAGATACACACTACTGCATGTAAAATAGACAGACAACAAGGACCTATTGTACAGCACAGGATGGCGGTTCAGTCTCTAAGCTGCGTCCAACTCTTTTGTGCTTCCATGGACTGTAGCCTGCCAGGCTCCTCTGTCCATGGGACTTCCCTGGCAAGAAATACTGGACAGAGTTGAAGCCATTTCCTTCATTATACTCAATATCTTATAGTAATCTATCATGGAAAAGAATCCGAGAAAGAATATGTCTGTGTATGTGTGTATAATTGGAACGACTGTGCTGTATACTCATACAACATTGTGAGTTAGGTATATTTCACTTTTTTTAAAAGTTGGCAAAACTGAAGCTGAGAAGTTAAATGACTTACCCCATGTTACCCAGATAAACAATGGTAGAGTTGCCCCAAGTCTCCTGACTTCACGTGTCAAGTACCTTCTACTGTCTTATTCTGATATTTTTGCTTACTCTTCATTGCTTTCTATGTGACTTGGTTCGGTTATTATAAAAAATAAATACTCATATTTTATCTTCAGTTCAGTTCAGTTCAGTCACTCAGTCGTGTCCTGCTCTTTGCTACCCCATGAATCACAGCACTCCAGGCCCATCTATTAGCTGCAATAAAATTGTAGCCTTAGCCCCTTTGAAAAGATTTTTATTATTGTCACTCACATTTCCTGATTTTTAAAATCTTATTAATATTTATTTTCTGCTATAAAAATGTGAGCGTTTTTTAAAATAATAATTCTCATATTACGGAAACATAGCAGTAAAATTTCCCTATAATCCTGCAGTCCCCAGAGAAAACCCTTCCACTGTATTAGTTTTGTTAGGATTTGGAAAAGCAAAATTTGTCCTTCTGCTAGGAGTCTTTTGGAGACAGTTGCTTAGACATGGTACTTGATACTGGGGCAGTTACTTAATATTAATCAAGACCTTTTCTGGTTATTTGGTATTGTTTCAAGGGTGGCTCCTGGGTTGGTAGTTGGAGCTGGCATCCCTGGCTCTGTGACTTGGGGACTGGCCCCTGGACGCCTTTTTTCTCAGTCCCTACCTCTTGCTGAATGCTCTCAAGTTCTTTCCTCCTATGGTTTTCCTCTGGACAGTCCCCTCTTCTTGGCTGTCTTTTCTGCTGCTAGTGTGAGACAATTTCCTTGGAGGCTTTCTTGGCTCTGATTTTGGGATTTTATAGTATAGATGACAAGCAGAGTAGCAAATATTGTCCAAGTCATCCTTAAAGAACGTGATCCCCATTGGTAATGAGATGCTTCAGATGTTTTATATTATTTCATATTATGGAAGTGACCCTAGCCATGCCTAGCCTTCAAAACAGCCCAAGGCAGGCTTCATAGTTGTGGTTTGGGTTGATACTTTGCATTCCAGTGTTTTCCTTTTTTGCATGAGAACCAAGGGCGTTTCCCGTCTTCCCACTAACTTTCCTTTCTTTACAAGAGAATATGAAACCAGCTGAATGCTCTCTAGAATGTATTTAGATAAATGTATGTATTTACAAAAATAAACAGTCAGGCACTTGGGTAGAACCTACTTCTTGGGCAGTTTGTGAGGCCAGGATTTCTCCAAATACTGGGAAATGGCTGGTGCTCAGTCAAGGGTTTTGTGTGAGGAAAACAGGTTCTTCTCTTTGACTGTCTCGAGCTGGGTGGCATCTGTCCTACCGAAACAGAGCCCGGAAAAAAAAAAAAGACTAATGAAGGAATATGTACCTCTCCTCTGAGTGAACATCTTCTTTATGGGAACAAAGTAAAGGGAGTATGCCCCATGGTTCCATCCCAGCTCTATTTAAAATTGGACATTCATTTTCTTAAGACTCGAGCCTTCATTGTTTCTACCTCCTCCCATCAGGCAATGCTGGGCAAAATGACTCCTTGTATTCATCTGAATACATAAGACTTGCAAGTCAGCTGTACTTAAGGAGTTGTCTACTAAATTAATATTGAAAAGTACTGCAGACTAAATACATGTTTTTATATCCTAGAAGCTGGTTGATCCACTGGATGGATAGTTAATCACATGAGTTGGAAGGTTGCATTGCATCCTGTAGTTTCAATAGCTTATGATTATACATTTGTGACTGTTTTTGATTTTTAATAGCCGAGCTGCAAAGCTCGGGATGTTATTTCTCCGACCAGGTATCAAACCTGTGCCCCTAGCATTGGAAGTGCACAATCTTAACCACTGGACCACCAGGGAAATCCCTGTGACTATTTGATTAACATTGCTGTCTGTCCCATGTGTTCCATGACTTACCAATGCTTTGTTTTCTCACCATCATCACGTTAGCATTTACTGCGGTATCTAGCACATGCTAGTATTCAATAAATATTTGTTGAATGAATGAAAGCATGAAAATAAGATTTGCTTCATGAAGACAGATGATTAACTTACATAGAAGAATTTTCTCTGTTTTGTCTTGAGGCTATAAATCTACTTTTCAAAAAATTTCTGGGAGACTGCAGATACAGCTGAAGAAAAAGGTAGTTTTTAAGCAGGACAGTTATAGGGAGTGGGTCCATAGTTAAGCAAGTGAAAATGAAAAATATATGTGGAAAACACGGGGATACACACACAGATTTCTGTTATGTTTGGAGTTAACCAGGGTAACTGACAGAAACTCCCTTTTAAGGGTTATGTAAAACTTTAGCCATCTTAGATCTGACAAGGGAAGATGTACTACAAGAAGTTTTTGCCCTGTGTTGGCCTTTCCTCAAGCAGAATGACAGATTTATGCATCTCTGATTTCCAAACTCAAGAAATCTTAGAATTAGCAAACCAAAGACATTGTTTAGAAGTCATTTGATTAAATCTCATTTTACAGATGAGGAAACATAAACTTGGAGATTGACTTGGATCAATAAAATTAATTCTCCATAAAATGAGGCTTTGAGAACAATGTAATTTCCAGCTGTCTAATACATAATAAAATTTTATCTCTTAAATTAAAAAAAAATAAAAGAGGCAGAATCTTTCTAAACTTCAATTGTAGTATGTCTTTAAAGGCAAAAAAAACCCCCCAAAAAACAAAAAACACCCCGGAAAATGGTCTAATTGTTTTCAATACACACAAAAACGGACACAACATATCAACTTGGTAACATGCTCCCCCACTCCCACTGGCTGATTAAGATCGGCAGATGTTGACTACCTACTAACCACATCTATTGAAGGCTTTGGTTTTAAAAGGAACCCGGTAACTTTGGGCTACCCCTTCAGTTTGAATATGGTGAATAGAATCCATCTGGGCACAGCCAGTTTGTTAATTTCAAGAAGGTGTGGGCTGGGCTAAAATAGAAGAGTGAAGCTGAGGAATCCTTAATGGTTTCCAGCCCTGGAGGATGTTGATGCCTGCAAACAGGAATGGAATTCTGTGGCTTTTCCTGCAGCTTTGTAAATGAACATCCTATTTAGGGTGGGTTTTCTTCATGCTAGAGTCTCATTCTTTCTTCCATGTTCTGTTTTTCCCCTCTTTGTTCATCCTTAGTGATTCTTCCTCCCTGAGTAGTCTGAGGGCTTTGCCCATCTGCAGAGTCTCCCAGCATGAAGTGTGAAGTGAAAGTCCTCTGTTATCTCTGACTCTTTGGGGGCCCAGCAGCAATAGGAGAACTCCTCTCTTCCTCCCACCTAATTCAGAGAAAGGAAACACAGGTTTCCTGACAACCTATTAAATGCTGGCTCTCCCATATGTACCATTTCCTTAGTTCCTCCCAGCCACCTTGCCAAGTGGACCATTTTTACTGATGGAGGAACAGGGACTAAAACAGGTAGGGATTCAAACCCATGGCTGTCTGACTCCAAGCTTTGTGCCATCCTACTTTTGGCTAAGCAAGATTTGGAAATGTGGAACATATTTTAAAGCAGCATTCAGAATGTAGGTGTTGGTGCACATTCTTATGTAATTTGTTTTATAATTATTTCCATAATGAAGTCAGCTAGACATCTTCTGCAAAACTTGTTGACTGTAATCTTCAGAGTACCCACATTCCTAGTAAAGTAACCCTTTGGGCAGAAGATAGTGTTTTTCTGGCAGGCTTCTGCAAGCTGGACTTTAATTTTCCTGGTAGGTTTGGAGAACTCCAGCCTTCCTGAAAGATGTCCCCTGAATTTCCCTAGCCAAAAGCTCCTGTTTTCCCTTTGTCATCCCATAGTACTTATCTCTCTTATCCTTAATACTACTTGTGTCCTATCTCTACTACTACACGGTAAGCCTCTGAAGGGCAGGAAGAGCATTTATCAGTGAATAACAAAAGTAATGTATTTTTGTTCCCTTAGTGCTTTGAGCAGTGTTTTTTTTTTGAATGAATAAATGAATAATGGTGTTCATGTCACGATGATCTGGGAAGAGAAAAATGAGGTTGTTGTGTTAAAGACTGGTTATTTTATACTATAGAATTTAGTCATAACTCATTTCAGGATGGATTGGGCCTAGAAATCATCCAAGTATAGCCCCTCCCTGGGTAGATTAGCAAATGGAGAACTGAATCAATTAAGGTCTTATAGTTACTTGCTTGGTGGCTCCAAGTTGGCACTTGCATCTCAAAAATGGTCCAAACTAAGCCTTTTATTATTGGCTTCATGTGCCGTAGATGAAAAAAATCAAAGTCTCAGCATTGCCAGGACCCGTGAAAATATACTTAAGAGCTACTTTGCCAATTCTAATTTTCAACTTCCACCTCTTATGGTTGCCAGAGAATTATTTTAGAGTTATTTTAGAATTTTTTTTTTTTTTTCTTTCTAGTTTAATATATTGGCTTTCAATAGTGGCTAAAGTCACTGTATTGTCTACCTAGGAACTACCTAGGAACTTAGATCATCATGTGGTTAACAGTGACTCTGGAATCTGACCTCCTGGGTCCACTTTTCAGCTTCTCACCTTATTGGCTGTATGACCTTGGGAAAGTTAATAAACTTTGTGGGCCTCTGTTTTCTCATCTGGCAGTGGAGAGTGGGTAACAATAGTTAACTACCTCATAGAACTGTTAAATTCTCTAGTTCATTCATGTTTAGGGCTTTCCTAGAACCTTGATCAATAAGTGTTAGCCGTCATATGGTGGTGGAATGCCAGATAGCTCGAGGCACCTTTATCCAATCATTTTTCCTTTTATTGGTAAAGGGAATGTTTACTGAAATTCACCCTGAGATTTCATAGTCAAGACAAGGATGTGTGTTAGTCGCTCAGTCATGTCTGACTCTTTTCGATCCCATGGACTGTAGCCCACCAGGCTCCTGCATCCATGGAATTCTCCAGGCAAGACTACTGGAGTGGGTAGCCATTCCCTTCCCCAAGGGATCTTCCTGACCCAGGGATCGAACCCAGGTCTCCTGCATTGCAGGCAGATTCTTTATTGATTGAGCCACCAGGGAAGCCCAGTAAAGACAAAATTGGAGATAAAATTTCTATGGGATCTGGAAGGTTTGGATGTGTTGGAGGCTATAAGATCCTCCCAGATAGAGGAAATATCATAATATGAATAAAGTCTGATGAGGAGAAACCAGGGGCTCTCCCAGGAACTATAAGTAATTCCATTTAACTGCAGTGGAAGGTGCATTCCTCCTCTGGGAGGAATGGGAGATTTGATAGGAATAGAGATTTGATATCAGCCTACAGAAGCTCCTGAGAAGGCAGAGTAAGAAGTTTGGATTGAGGGCCTTTGAGTACCAAGATCCCTTTGGCAGCCAAGTAGAGTGAGATCCAAGCAAGGAGACCGGTTGGAAGGCTGTTGAATTAGTGAGAATAAAGAGGAGGAGGGCGCAGCATTAATAACACTTTGGAATGAATGAGATGGGTGGGACTCAGGCACAGATTAGTGCCATTAAGAGTAGTAGGAAACCCTGGAGTAGGGGTGGGTTTGCAATCAAGGAAGATGATTTCAAGTTTGGTGAACAGCGATTTAAGGTACAAGTAGGAAAACCTAGGAGAACTGCCTCTGGGGTAGAAATTCAGAACTGGAATGCAGACAGAGCTCAGTACTAGACAGAAAATTCTGAGTCGTTGCTAATATATGATAGCAGTAAAGACATGAGAATATCTGAGATTCCCCACGATCATATCTAGACTCGAGCCCCACACACATTCTTTGGGTCTAGGCAGCTAAGGCATAAAGTTACAGGCATGGTACTATGAGATGCAGAGTGCAGGAATTCATTTCAGCTGCTGTGTATGAGTTAAATAGACTCCCCTCACATATCCTGCAGTTGATTTTAGTGTTTAAGCCTGTTCGTGAACCAAAGGAGGAGCCTCCCATTTCCCATTGCCCCATCACCCACTGCTGGGCAACAGCCCTCAAGATTCCTTTAATGTTGGGCAGTCCTTTAATGGACTTTTGAAGTGGCATTATAAAATTTACATATTTTATATGACAAAGAAGACAGAGATGTTGAAGACATAAATTCAAAGTAAAAAAAAAATTTAAGACCAAACTGTTTTATAACCTTTCATTTTGTATGTGGTTTTCAGTGGGTACAAAAATACTCAGTGGGTGTGTGGGTGGTTTCTCGTGTTTTGGAAATGGTGAGAATATGAGATGCTGAGCATTGGGTTCTGGGATGAGAGCTATAATTACTAACTCTGATTCTTTCCCCGGATTGGCTCCTGGGTGCATATCTGAATCTAAAAACCCAACAACCCTCCAGAATCCAGAGCAATAAACCACTCTTTCCTCCCCCGCCCCAGAAATTAAAAGAATTATTGTGGCAAAAAAGGAGAGGGGGTGTAGGGAGATAGTTCTTCCTTGCCTGGTCTCCTTTCCTGCTGCTCGTTGCCTGCTCAAGGCGGTGGTACGTCAGGAAAGAGGCTGGTATGATGGTGTCTCCTCGCCGGCTACACAGCAGCCGCTGAACAGCTGTGATGGAAAGAGTTCTAAATATAACCCAGACTTGTTTCAAATCTTCTCCTTCAGTCTTGGCGGATGTGGTAAACACCCTAAAAATACCTGCTGCCTGAACCTTTGAGGTATCTGGAGAGGAAAGGGCAGGTGGTAGCCTTGGGGCCCCGTGGTGGTGCTGGGAGGCCTGGCCAGATACCAGAGCTGCTGCCCCCCAGGGGCCGCTCCCCAAGCTGTTGGGTGCGCTGTCGGCCAGGCCATCCTTGTCAAGGATGAGAGCCCACTCTCGAGTCTCATATTCACTGCTGGCAGGTTTCAAGGAGGCTATTCATAGCCTCAGCATCTGTTCTCTGTACCAGTGACCTCAAACCTGCAGCTGCCACCATGGTATTCAGGGGGAGTGGTGGTGGTTTCCAACCGTATTTCACAGAATCAGAATTTTAGTGCTTGCAAGGCCCTTAGACGTCATTTTGTCCATAAAACGTTGCACTGAAATCCCAACATTTAGGGAGTCACGTTTCTCCTCTTTAGTGATTGAAACGACTTGGAAATGGAGTTTCAGTCTGAGTATTCAAAGACATCACTCTCATTATTGTGTAACACACAGAGGAGGATAACGAAGACCGTCTTTTAAAAACTATTGACCAATTGATTCTGTGCAAGGTTTTCCCTTCTTTATTTAAAAATGGAACTCTGAGGCTCGTTTTCTTACCCCAAATTCAGTATCTTGAGTATAAAGCTCATTGGCAACATAGCCAGACACCAGGAAGACTTTCAATAACTAGTTTCTGGAATCCCATACCATAACTGTGGTTCTTAATTGAAGGACCATAGGTAGCCTCTGTTTCCCTGGGAAGGAAGGGTTTTACAGATGATCTCCAATACCCACAGAATGCACTGAGCATTGTGGAAGAAGTTCAGTTCAGTTCAGTCGCTCAGTCACGTCCGACTCTTTGCAACCCATGAATCGCAGCACGCCAGGCCTCCCTGTCCATCACCAACTCCCAGAGTTCACTCAGACTCACGTCCGAGTCGGTGATGCTATCCAGCCATCTCATCCTCTGTTGTCCCCTTCTCCTCCTGCCCCCAATCCCTCCCAGCATCAGAGTCTTTTCCAATGAGTCAACTCTTCGCATGAGGTGGCCAAAGTACTGGAGTTTCAGCTTTAGCATCATTCCTTCCAGTGAATACCCAGGGCTGATCTCCTTCAGAATGGACTGGTTGGATCTCCTTGCAGTCCAAGGGACTCTCAAGAGTCTTCTCCAACACCACAGTTCAAAAGCATCAATTCTTTGGCACTCAGCCTTCTTCACAGTCCAACTCTCACATCCATACATGACTACTGGAAAAACCATAGCCTTCACTAGACAGACCTTTGTTGGCAAAATAATGTCTCTGCTTTTGAATATGCTATCTAGGCTGGTCATAACTTTCCTTCCAAGGAGTAAGCGTCTTTTAATTTCATGGCTGCAGTCACCATCTGCAGTGATTTTGGAGCCCCCCAAAATAAAGTCTGACACTGTTTCCACTGTTTCCCCATCTATTTCCCATGAAGTGATGGGACCAGATGCCATGATCTTAGTTTTCTAAATGTTGAGCTTTAAGCCAACCCCTTTTTCACTCTCCTCTTTCACTTTCATCAAGAGGCTTTTTAGTTCCTCTTCACTTTCTGCCATAAGGGTGGTGTCATCTGCATATCTGAGGTTATTGAGATTTCTCCTGGCAATCTTGATTCCAGCTTGTGCTTCTTCCAGCCCAGTGTTTCTCATGATGTACTCTGCATAGAAGTTAAGTAAGCAGGGTGACAATGTACAACCTTGGCGTACTCCTTTTCCTATTTGGAACCAGTCTGTTGTTCATGTCCAGTTCTAACTGTTGCTTCCTGACCTGCATATAGGTTTCTCAAGAGGCAGGTCAGGTGGTCTGATATTCCCATCTCTTTCAGAATTTTCCAGAGTTTATTGTGATCCACACAGTCAAAGGTTTGGCATAGTCAATAAAGCAGAAATAGATGTTTTTCTGGAACTCTCTTGCTTTTTTGATGATCCAGCAGATGTTGGCAATTTGATCTCTGGTTCCTGTGCCTTTTC
Organism: Bos javanicus; assembly: GCF_032452875.1. Lineage (NCBI taxonomy): Eukaryota > Metazoa > Chordata > Mammalia > Artiodactyla > Bovidae > Bos > Bos javanicus. The sequence continues at coordinate 92,113,728 of NC_083873.1, forward strand.
TAAATCCAGCTTGAAAATCTGGAAGTTCATGGTTCATGTATTGCTGAAGCCTGGCTTGGAGAATTTTGAGCATTACTTTACTAGAGTGTGAGATGAGTGCAACTGGGTGGTAGTTTGAGCATTCTTTGACAATGCCTTTTTTTGGGATTAAAATGAAAACTGACCTTTTCCAGTCCTGTGTCCACTGCTGAGTTTTCCAAGTTTGCTGGCGTATTGAGTGCAGCACTTTCACAGCATCATCTTTCAGGATTTGGAATAGCTCAACTGGAATTCTATCACCTCCACTAGCTTTGTTCGTAGTGATGCTTTCTAAGGCCCACTTGACTTCACATTCCAGGATGTCTGGCTCTACGTGAGTGATCACACCATCATGATTATCTTGGTCGTGAAGCTCTTTTTTGTACAGTTCTTCTGTGTATTCTTGCCATCTCTTCTTAATATCTTCTGCTTCTGTTAGGTTCATACCATTTCTGTCCTTTATCGAGCCCATCTTTGCATGAAATGTTCCCTTGGTATCTCTGATTTTCTTGAAGAGATCTCTAGTCTTTCCCATTCTGTTGTTTTCCTCGATTTCTTTCCATTGATCCCATTGATCCGCTGAGGAAGGCTTTCTTATTTCTCCTTGCTATTCTTTGGAACTCTGCATTCAGATGCTTATATCTTTCCTTTTCTCCTTTGCTTTTCACTTCTCTTCTTTTCACAGCTATTTGTAAGGCCTCCCCAGAAAGCCATTTTGCTTTTTTGCATTTCTTTTCCATGGGGATGGTCTTGATCCCTGTCTCCTGTACAGTGTCATGAACCTCCGTCCATAGTTCATCAGGCACTCTATCAGATCTAGTCCCTTAAATCTGTTTCTCACTTCCACTGTATAATCATAAGGGATTTGATTTAGGTCATACCTGAATGGTCTAGTGGTTTTCCCTACTTTCTTCAATTTAAGTCTGAATTTGGCAATAAGGAGTTCATGATCTGAGCCACAGTCAGCTCCTCATCTTGTTTTTGCTGACTGTATAGAGCTTCTCCATCTTTGGCTGCAAAGAATATAATCAATCTGATTTTGGTGTTGACCATCTGGTGATGTCCATGTGTAGAGTCTTCTCTTGTGTTGTTGGAAGAGGGTGTTTGCTATGACCAGTGTGTTCTCTTGGCAAAACTCTATTAGCCTTTGCCCTGCTTCATTCTGTACTCCAAGGCCAAATTTGCCTGTTACCCCAGGTGTTTCTTAACTTTCTACTTTTGCATTCCAGTCCCCTATAATGAAAAGGACATCTTTTTTGGGTGTTAGTTCTAAAAGGTCTTGGAGGTCTTCATAGAACCGTTCAACTTCAGCTTCTTCAGCGTTACTGGTTGGGGCATAGGCTTGGATTACTGGGATATTGAATGGTTTGCCTTGGAAACGAACAGAGATCATTCTGTCGTTTTTGAGATTACATCCAAGTACTGCATTTCGGACTCTTTTGTTGACCATGATGGCTACTCCATTTCTTCTAAGGGATTCCTGCCCGCAGTAGTAGATAGTGGAGTGGAGTAATAGTGGAGGAAGTTAGCACCATATAATAATACAGCCTAAGTCACCCATTCTCCTTCAGTAGACTCTTGAGCAGGCGTGGGGAGTGCAGAGCCTGTGGGGGAGAGCAAGGAGGCCCCCCAAACCTGTCCAGTTCACGCTAGAGAAGGAACCAAGCCCTGTGTTGCGCCATTTTCAATGTGTTCAATATGGTGGTTACAGAATTTCTGCATAGTAACAGGAATGCATCCTCCACTGTGAGCTTCTGAAAGCTCCTTCCTGTGTCTGGAAGAGAGTCCTTTATTTTTTCCCTCTGGGTTGAAAAGTTTTCTTGTGCGCTTGAGGCTGTCAGAGGACTGGAGTTTTGGTGTCACTTAGAGCATGTCGGTATCAGCTGCCTCTGGGAGGCGTATTTCCCCTGAACTGGGGCACCGATAAGCATACCTGAGCTGCTTGGGAGGGAGACGGTGTGCTTTGCAAGTCGCTGTGATTTTGTGGAAAGAGTATGGCTCCAGAGTTGGTAGCTTCAGTTGTGTAGAAGCCATGGAGGGAGTGGGCACAGAGGGGTCGCCTTTTTCCCCATGTGCCAAGAAGAGAGGATGGGAGAGGGAGGGGTGCCCAGGGGGTGTTGTCATGGGTTCTCAAATGTTTCCCCTCTGACATTCCAGAATGAAGAGCTTCGAAACTTATCCCTTTCTGGCCATGTTGGATTTGACAGTCTCCCCGACCAGCTGGTCAACAAGTCGACTTCTCAAGGATTCTGTTTCAACATCCTGTGTGTTGGTAAGTGACTTCATCGCTTGCTGCTGAGCAGCGAGTCTGACTCTTAGGTGTCGGCAGGTGACTGTCAGAGGGGCATGTTTCAGGAAATAAGGGGAATGATATTTTCACTCTTTTATTATCTGTAAAGCAAGATAATAATATCTCCACTCCACATATGTCACACAGTTCTTAGGTTGGCCAAGAAGTTCATCCTGAACAAACTTTTTGGCCAACTCAAAGATACAGACATATTTAGATAAAATGCTTTGTCAGTTTTGTGGTGTTACTCAGAGTGTTATTTTTATTTATGTCAAATAGTCAAGGAATGATCAGTTTAATATTGCTGTTGAAAATTTTAATTTTTCATAGGGGAGGGGCTTAGACCCTAACTAGACTGTGCGTACTCAGTCATGTCCAACTTTTTACACCCCCATGGACTGTAACCCACTTGGCTTGTCTGTCCATGGAATTTTCCAGTCAAGAATACTAGAACCCACATCTCTTGTGTCTCCTGCATTGGCAGGCGGATTCTTTACCACTGAGCCTCCTGGGAAGCCCATAACTGGACTGTAGGAAGTTGAAAGAAGGAACTGAGATACACATACACAGGAAGATCATTCAAAAGCATTTTCAAAATTTGTTTCCAGGGTTTCTGAATAGGCTGCAGTAGTAATCTCCATTGAAATCTTTTCAAAGATATGCTTCTACCTACTGCAGGTAAAATCTGCAATTACTTTAACCACTTTGATAAACTGAGAATACTTTAAAATTTTGCTTTTAGAGTAAAAGACAATCTTAAATCCTATTTTATACTTGAAATAAATTTTCCACCTGAATTATTGAATTAACCTTTAGACTTTCAATTGGAATCTGAAATTGATCTCCGTTTATTCCTGGTAGATAAATGGGAAAAGGCCAAAGAGATCTGACTTAAGTGTTTGCGTCTCCAGTATGTTTTATTCATAGCCTTTAAGTGTGATGTATTGGCCTATGCTTCTGGTCTCGGTATTTTTCTTCTTTAGGCATATCTTTTTTTAAACCAAGAGGAGGAAGGTAGGAAAGAAGGTGGAGAAAAAGAGGAAAGTAGAAACAGGACTCTCCTGTTGATTGGAAGCAGACGTGTCCTTGAAATAGATAATGGCCTTTGCTTCAGCTTTCCTGTCACTCTTGATGGAGGACCAGGCTGCCCAGCAGTGAAGTGGCTCGGGCTACACTGTTTCATGGCCATTGTCTTCTGGGTATAGACTTCAAGACAAACTAAAAGGAATTCTACCTGTAGCCAATATATATTCTGTATGTCTCCTCCCTACAGTAAGCTTAGCAGAATGTACCTGACTTACTTCTCTTGTCTAAGTAAAATGAAGTGAATTTAGCAGAGAATTCAGTGGAAGTCAGTTGTTGAGAGGGAGGGGTAGATATCTTCCTAAAATCTTCGAGAGGGGCATGTTGAATGTGGCATCTGCATGGGTGTTGAAAGCCACCGCCAACCTGACCCCCAGCCAGCTCACTGTTTGGCGTTCTGGCTCGAGCACCAGAGAGGAACATGAGCAGAGCCGCCAGTTCTCCTTGTTTCTGTTTTCCCCACATTAAAATTCAGCAGGGGACCCCCTGGAATGGCAGCTTGCTCTACAGAGTGGCATAAATGAGTTGTCTTTTCTCTTCTGCTAAATGCTCGTTGCAGAGCAGAGCGATTCTTCATTAGCATAGTGATTTGTTGGCAATTTGTTGATTTTTCTATTGAAAAGTATGCTAAATTGTAGGCCAATTACTATTCTGGCTTCTCTTGTCTGTCTCCCCCAGCCCTGCCTTCAAAATCAGCTTCTAGAATGCATTTGAGAGTTACGCTCCAGCCCCTGCTGTCTGGTCCAGTGAAACCAGACTGGAAGGATCTGGTTTGACCTGGTGTGTGCTATGCAAGTGTTGGCTCGTTGGCTCACCATTGTGTTACTAGTGCAATTAATGATACTAGTTGGAATTCCTCACAAGACACATCCATGCTGTGCTGTTGCATTTGGAAAGCAGCTGGTATTCTGATTCTCCTGGGTGGGTGATGATTCCTGAGATTCTTAGGTTTTTACTCTGGTTCCATTCCTGGTTGTTGTTTAGTCACTAAGTTGTGTCAGACTCTTTGAGACCCCTTGGACTCCATTCTTAACCACGTTTAAAATTAGTTTTTCACTTACTTAATATTATGAGTGCTAAGTTGCTTCAGTCGTGTCTGACTCTTTGAGACCCCATGGACTGTAGCCCGCCAGGCTTCTCTGTCAATGGAATTCTCCAGGCAAGAATACTGGAGTGGGTTGCCATGTCCTCCTCCAGGGGATCTTCCTGACCCAGGAATCGAACTCAAGTCTTTCATGTCTCCTGCATTGGCAGGCGGGTTCTTTACCACTAGCGCCACCTGGGAAGTCCATTATAATGCATGTGTGTGTGTTAGTCACTCAGTTGTGTCCAGCTCTATGTGACTCCGTGGACTGTGGCCCCCCCAGCCTGCTCCGTCCATGGGATTCTCCAGGCAAGAATACTGGAGTGGATTGCCATGCCCTCCTCCAGGGGATCTTCCCCACCAGGTCTCTTGCATTGCAGGCGGACTCTTTACCATATGAGCCACAAGGGTTGCTCTAATATAATGCGTATTTCTAATTAAAAAATTATAAAGTATCCCTACTTTTCCCCTACCACCCTCATTTTCATTCCACAGAGATAAAACTGTAGAATCCTTCTAGAAACTTCCTACACTTGGAAATTATTTTCAGAGGCTGAAAACAACACCAGTTATTATTTTACAGCTTTTTCATTAATTAATTTTTAAAAATTAATTTTTATTGGAGTGTAGTTACTTTACAATGTTATTAGTTTCTACTGTACCCCAAAGTGAATCAGCCACAGGTATATATGTATCCACTTTTTCTTGGAGTTCCTTCCCATTTAGGTCACCACAGAGCGTTGAGCATGTCAGTTTTGTTGAAGTCCAACATGTGTCTCGCAGGGCTAAAATCAAGGCCTCTGCAAGGCTGTGCTCCTTTGTGGAATTCAAGGGGAGAAGACACTTCCTTTTTTCCCCTCTGCTAGAGGCTGCCCACATTCCTTGACGCTTGGACCCTTTCCTCCATCCTCAGAGCCAGCAGTGTTGCACCTCTCTCTGACTGGTCTTGGATTAGGAAATTTTCCACCGAGAGTTGCAGAAATCTAGTTTAAACTGAATTAAGGCTCTTCCTCAACCCTAAAACACACTGCAAAGGTCCTATACTGCGTTGTGTAATTAACAACAGCCTGGTCTAGGAATTCAAAGAGGATTTCCAGGGCTCCGTCTCCAGTTTCCGATCCTGCTCCCTTCTGTGTGGCTTTTCCTGTGTTTGGGCTTTTTCTTCACTGAGGTGGTATGGCCGCCGGCGGTGTCGCCAGCTTAGCAACCTCAGGGGGAAGAAGCAGCCATTCCTGACACAGCTTCTTCAATAGTCACGGGATTGTCTGATCCACCAGGCCTGAGTCATCCACCCACCCGAGGTGGGAGATGGGGTTTATCTACCCTGAAACACACAAGGGTCCCGAGAAGAGGAGACGTGGGCAGAAGGCAGGCAGAGCATGGGGAGACACACACTGGGCAGATAATAAACAGGTCTCTCGTGATTGGGTAAGTGCTGTTTTGTTTTGGTTTTATACAAATGAGATCATGCTGTTCTGTTTTTCACATTTTCCTTTTTTTACTTCATAGTAAGTCCTTCCCCTCCTTCTCTGCCCGTATATCTAGCAATCCGGGTTCTTTTGCACAGCACTTTGGAGTCCTTTGGTTGGAACAAGCTTTAGTTCTTTGAGAAACAGGGAGTGTCAGCATTAAGTTAAATGTACTTCTCTTCAGAGGATAAGACACATCAAATCCCTTCACAAATACTTTACAGCAAAATATCTGTAGAAGAAGACAGTTCTCAGTGTCAATTAATGCTCTGTTTCTAAAGTAAGAGTCTACGAAAAGCATTCTAGTTGATCCAAATGTTTTGACAGCCACTTAGAGAAGTGGGTGTCATATTTGAGTATCCATGCTACTTTCTCTTCTCCTTGTCATCCTACTGTGCATTTATGTGTTTTACACAGTATGCGCACCCATGGTGTTTACAGCATCATTATTTTGGGTGAAAGATATGGAAGGAAATTAAAGACTGAAAAAAAAGTTATGATCCTAGTAAGGAAGCTGATGTTTTTCTAAAAGGTCTTAGAATCGTAAGTTTGTTTTGTGGCAAGAGCCTACAGGTTGCAAAGAGAGAGGAAACAAACCAGGGCAGAAATTAATCCTGGTGTGCACTTAGTTTAGTTTTAGAGGCACTGAATTAAATATTGTTAGAGCCTCTCTCTCTCAGTCCTGGAGAGAAGTGTAACAGAGAGCAGGAGAGCAGTGTTCACTTAACTGGGAAGAGAATTCTTTTTTTTTGGGCTGCACTAGCTCTTCGTGGCTTTCTCCATTTGCGGCGGGTGGGGGCTACTCTCCAGCTGCGGCACATGGGGGCTACTCTCCAGCTGCGGTGCGTGGGGGCTACTCTCCAGCTGCGGCGAGTGGGGGCTACTCTCCAGTTGCGGCGGGTGGGGGCTACTCTCCAGCTGCGGCGCGTGGGGGCTACTCTCCAGCTGCGGTGCGTGTGCTTCTCACTGTGGTGGCCTCTCTAGCTGTGAGCATGGCCTCTAGGTGTGCGGGCTCAGTAGCTGCTGCGAATGCGCTTGGTTGCTCCGCAGCGTGTGGATCAAACCCATGTCCCCTGCACTGGCAGGCAGATTCTCAACCACTGAAGTCGGGAAGAGAATTCTTGATGCTAAATCAGGTATCAGACAGCCACGGGTTCATAGTTCTCTTACCCTCCATCTTGCCTGTAACACACCAGTTTATCCCCAAAACTGTACTTCAGTTTAAATAAAGCATGTCTTTCTTAAACTTTAAACTTCTTATTTTGTATTCAGGTATAGCCAGTTAACAGTGTTGTTCTAGTTGTGGTAGGTGAACAGCAAAGGGACTCAGCAGTACATATACTTGTATCCATTCTCCTCCAACACCCCTCCCATCTAGGCTGGCAGGTAACATTGAGTAGAGCTCCATGTGCTGTACAATGGATACAACCTTGCTGGTTATCTGTTTTGAATATAGCAGTATGTACAGGACCTTCCCAAACTCCCTAATGATCTCTTCCCCCCACCCTCCCGCAACCATAGGTTGGTTTTGTAAGACTGTGAGTCTCTTTCTGATTTGTAAGTAAGTTCATTTGTATCATTTCTTTTGAGATTCCACATATAAGGGATGTCATACAGTATTTCTCCTCTGTCTGATACTTCATTCCCTATGACACTCTCTGTGTCCATCCACGTTGCTGCAAATGGCGTTATTTCATTCTTTTTAATAAACTTTTCTTTCTTACCCACACTGTATTTCTAAATTAGTACCCAGCCTGTTTTCACAATTCAAAATTTATTGATCGTTGTCATTCTCCTTCCAAAATGACACCAGCTCTGTGAGAAGCTACACCACTGATCTGCTGTATGTGGTTCTTTGTGCACCTACACAGAGGGATAAATACTGCGACATCCCGGCTTTTGAAGAGCAGCCAGTTCAAAGTAGGGTCAAAGTACATTAATAGCACATTTTGAGAGCAGAGTTTTAGAAAATAAGTTCACTGATTGTTTTGAGAGAATGGCAGAAGAGAAATAGGAAGCAGACGAGTTTAAGATCATTTTAGCTAAGGCCATAGTGTCATCATTAGCTGTGGAATTTTGCAATCAGATCTTAAACGTTTTTATCCCAGCTTGCTTTTCCAGGAAAGGGTGTAAGTGGTTTAAGGGTGGAATGAAGAAATAAATGAATAAAGATAAAATTAACCCCAGAAAACAAAGTGACGGTTAGAGTCAGAGCAAAGCCGTCAGATCTGCCTGTAGGAGTTGATTCTCTCAGGAACACATTCATCTCTTAGCTGGTGTGGCCAGAGCATGGGAGGCCCAATCAGTCTATGGATATTTGTTAAACACAAATGTGCCAAACACAAGTTAAACATTTAATGAGGACAGACTTATAGAACTGTAAAGTAAAAACAGGTTCCTCCAGATGAAGCACAGTTTACCTGGAGAAATGTCTCTTGTAAATTTTCAGAAAAGACATATGTGGCTGTCCCTCCATTTAAACCTGGGTTCCTGAGCTTCCCCTACTTGGGGGTCACTGAGGCATGCGATGCTGAGGGTCACATGCAGGTCTTCCAAGTCCCTGGTGGTATTAGCCAAAGTGTGCTTCATCAAATGGGATTCTATGAGGAGTTAAAATAACACAACATAACTCTCTGATTATCTGGCTCCATCCAAGAATAAAACCTCGACTGTTTAGAGGAGACAGACAGACCTTCATTCACAGCTATTTGAGTAGATATAATAATAATTATCCAAGTAGCCAGTTTTGGCAATCAGAGTAAAAATGCTGAATCACCGATCAACTATTTGTAATTACCTTCTAATTAATAATACATTCCTCTGTGCTCTTTTTGTTTTCCTTTTTCTTTTTTAACAGTGTCCAGCTTAGAGCTTGAGATTTATGTAAGCCTGAGAGGAGAATGGAAGAGGCAGACCTGCCTGCCACTGTGCTGTGTGTCCAGCTTACCAGCACTGGCAGGAGCAGGAGAAGCAGAAGCCCCAGAGAGCACTTCAAGAGTAAATCTCCTGTTATCTAACAACTGTTTAGGCAGATGACCTTATCACAGAATAAACAACAGACTCAGAAAAATCTACCAAAGTGGCAAATCTCAGTATAAGTGATCACTATGACCACTTTTCAGTTACTTTTTATGGAAGGCTTCCTCGGAGCCAGGTGTTCTGAGATGTTTTAGAGTTGCTGTTAGTCATTAATTGTCTCGAAATATTGTTGCGGTTGTTGGGTTTGAGTTGGAACCTACGCCAGGTAGGCTTTCAGTTACTCAATTCAAAAGAAGCCTTTTTGCTCTTGTGTGTCCTTAAAAGTATAGAAAATGCCTTCTTTTCTGAGGCTAGAGATTGACCTCAACAATGAACGCATTGGAAAGCTCTCCTAGTTCTCTAGAATTCCTTTTATTCCCCAAACTGTCATTTCTTCGTGAAATACTTTTGGTGAATTGCACTGCTGCTAGGGTAGCGGTGTCTAATTAGGGCTCTTCAAAGCACAGAGCGTAGAAATGGAAAGCTAAGCACTCTGAAATTTAGAGAACAGCGGTTTTTCCAACCCGTTGATTAACCCTGTGCTGTAAGTAGGGCCTGGAATGCTAATTGTTCATAATGTCCACCTTAATGCAAATAATTAAAATTATGTTGCCTTAAAAAAAAAAAAGCATCATATTCTTGATTCACATATGCTTAACTAATTCTCAACTTAGTAAATGGTGATTTCAGTGCTGTCCAGGTAACCTAGAATTCTTGCCATGTAAATTGTAGTCTTTATTGCTGTGCTGAGGGAAAGAGATGGAAGGAAGATGGGTCACTTTTCCACTGTCAGAACCTTGACCTTATAGAGGAAATTTTAGAAGGTAGCTCTGGGGTTCTTCCTTTGTCTTTACTCTGGGCTTCCCTTGTGGCTCAGCTGGTTAAGAATCCACCTGCAATGCGGGAGACCTGGATTCAATCCCTGGGTGGGGAAGATGCCCTGGAGAAGGGAAAGGCTACCCACTCCAGTAAATTCTGAAAAGAAGTTTGCTGTATGGAGAAAGATACTCATGTACTTAAAATGACTGGAGTACCTTCAATACTGAATTGCTGTTCAGATTCTCTGTATCTTATGAGTGAAAACCCTGTTTTGTTTCTGTATCCATTACTTAGTAACTTTATTTTGCTCGAGTTATTTTGTTAAGTTACCAATCATGGCTATGAGCTTGTTGAGCATTAGGAAACAGAGCCTACTTTTGATTATGTTTATTGATGGGTCTTTTTGGTTAGAATATTAAAGAAAGTAAGGAAGACAGGAAACAGTCTCGACTGCTACACAGCCAGACTTCATGGAGATTCTGAACAACATGCAGGATATCACAGAAATTCAAGACATTTCAGTTGCTACTGTTATTTACCATTTTATCCCCAGCACCTGTGCTTGTTACATAGTAAATACTGAAGTATTATAAATGAATGAATTTCAGATACTAACGTCTACTGTATCTGTCTGCTCTCTTTCTCCTATATGCCTGGCTAATGGTCTGTCAACAACATGTCTTCTGTTTATTTATAGCCTCATGGCATCTGCTTATTCACTTCTCTTAGTATATCTTTTCTTTCTCGTGCCATCATGCTGTGTGCAGACTCAAAGTCCCAAAGAGAGAAGTGTGATTAGATACACAGATCACTGTTCAATATGGAGCATTCTCTCAGCGTCATAATTGCACTTCCATGGGTGCAGCCCTGGGGGTGCCCCAGGGGGCAGCAGAGGGGTAGCACTGGTCCAGTTACCTGTGGTCATTAGCAAGGGCCAAGGAATAAACTATGGTCTTGCTTGTAAGAGGAAGGTGGTTATGGCAGACATGTAAATACCATTCCATAATAGTAAATCAGAGTCTGGTTGGTATTCAGGCATGTTCCAGATCAGATTCTACGCTATGGCAGCACACCATTTCCAGCCAGTTCACTGTTGTATTCCCAACACTTGGCACAAAGCTGGAAAAGATACTGGCTGAATGAAGACTGATGAAGGAGGAAGTTCTTTGATCTTAGGTGTATCAGGTCCAATGGGTAAAGCTGAAGAGTTGGGCAAATGTTCTTGACTAACTTTTATCCTACAAATGAATCATGGTAGTCAGTGGCAAACCACAGAAGGCTTCTAATTAGAGAAAGCTCAGTTACAGAGAAATTCCGTTCTACTTCATTTTTGTACTATGTTGGAAAGCAATGAGTAATACAGAACTTCTAATTAGTAAGTGGATTTTGTCTTTTCAATGGGAAAGTTGCCCTAAGGCTGCCAATCCCAGAGCTCTTTTTTTCTCGGATAGAATTGTCACCTTCCTAAAAGGCATTACAGCAACCCTCCCTTCAGATGCAAGATATTGTCCCTAGGAACATCATGGGATTGAGATTTGTTGAAAGGGCTAGAGTATACTGGTATGTTTAAATTGAGCTGAAAATCTAATTGGGGAAATTTTCCAAATTTTATTTTAAAAAATGCATTCCTGTAGATCATGTTTCTTGATTTCTACCCCCACACACTCAGCCACGGCCACAGAAGTGGGTGGGTTCTTTTTCATTGCCAACTATTTTTGACTCAAGAATTAGTATCAAGAGAAAGTTTTTCTTGGCTTTATTTTAAAGAGGAGGTTAAAGTTCTCCATGGCTCCACATTTGGGTCTTACCATTTGATTGGTTTAGTATAATACCTGCCACTCTGATTTGCATATATTAGAGGCTCAGTGAAACCTGATGACTTGAACTATAATGTGAACCAATCAGGCCATCGTTGCAGGTCATTTAACATCATTCAGTTTCATTGTCACAAACATCAGCCTGAATACCAGGGCATCTAACAAATGCTTGCCGTCTCCTGAATTGGGAAATGCAAATGGAGATAATATAAAGGATTCTCACAGATTCATAACCATACCTGAAAATATTAGGCAGTCAGTTTTCTCTGTAACAATGTCAGAATTGGTTGAATGTAGGTGTTAGAACCACACAAACCCGAGTTAGAAACCTGGCTTTGTCATTTAACAATATGACTTTAGACAAGTTACTTAAACCTTATCTAAGCTTTAATGCCTCATCTGTAAAAGGGAGGAAACAGTAGTATTTATTCCACAGGAATTAGTACTAGGGTTTAATGAGATAGTACATCGGAAGCTCTTATCACAGGACGTGGTAGAAAGTAAGTGCTCAGTAATTGTAGCTGGGTTTGTTATTTTTGTTGTTATTTGTTAAGAGTGTTGTTTTGAAAAAGATGTAATTCTTTCCCACAACATTAGATGGTATCAGATAATTCAATATAAATGCAATCAGTCTCTTACATTTTCCTAGTAACAGAAACTCAGCAATATAGATTTTTTTTTTTTAAGTACAATTATATTCATAGTTTTGCATGCCAACATTTAGGGAAGGAAGAGCTACAGTTTATATCTTTGAAATGACCACAGACTGACCACAGGCAAGCTTTTAAGTTCTGTTTCTCTATTCAGAGGTAAAAAAGAGCATCTTGATCTATAAATTCAAGATCTTCTCTGCCGAATGGTTTTTGAAATCCATTAAAGCATTTCTAGAGAGGTAGTCCATAGATCACACATGGAAAGAACTATTTTTTTTTTTTTTTTTTGTGGTGGGATATCTGGTGAGACTGACTTTTCAAAAATTTTTTCTAACACGATGATTTAAAAAAAAAAGAAAAAAACACTGCTGCTGATGTGAACTGATGTCTCAGAGGCATTGACACCTTCTTTGATTTCTCTGTTGTGATCATGCAGGTGAGACGGGCATCGGCAAATCCACGTTAATGGACACGTTATTCAACACGAAATTTGAAAGTGACCCAGCGACTCACAATGAACCAGGTGTCCGGTTAAAAGCCAGAAGTTATGAGCTTCAGGAAAGCAATGTGCGGCTGAAGTTAACCATCGTTGACACCGTGGGATTTGGAGATCAGATCAATAAAGATGACAGGTACATCTTGGGATTTTGTGGGGATGTAAATGAATGAGGAGGTAACAAGACTCATCCTGGGTAAATACAAAGACTAAATGTTCGCTCGTTGTAGGGCTCGGTCTCCTGTCACCTAAAAGACATTGTTGCCCTCTGAGAAATTTTCTTAGAATGTTCTTGAGGTCAGAATCAGCTGATGTAATTCCAGCTGATGTAATTCCAGCTGCTGCTAAGTCACTTCAGTCGTGTCTGACTCTGTGCAACCCCATAGACATCAGCCCACCAGGCTCCCCCGTCCCTGGGATTCTCCAGGCAAGAACACTGGAGTGGGTTGCCATTTCCTTCTCCAATGCATGAGAGTGAAAAAGTGAAAGTGAAGTTGCTCAGTCGTGGCTGACTCTTAGCGACCCCATGAACTGCAGCCTACCAGGCTCCTCCATCCATGGGATTTTCCAGGCAAGAGTACTGGAGTGGGGTGCCATTGCCTTCTCCGTGATTCCAGCTAGTATGAGCAGAAAAGGGATTTGTTAGAAGGAATAAGCTAGCTTATGATATTTTCCTGGAAAAGTCATGGAACCAGGTTTGGGGGCTTTCCCATCTAGAAAAGCAGTCTAGAGAAACATCTAGGGTTAATGGAACTCCTGCCACAAATTACTGTATATATTTGGTACCTGTGATGCTGGGGACAGGTCTCCAGAACCTCCACTGAATCTGTTCCTATTAACCGAATGCCTTCATCACCACTTGCAAGAAGAACCCCTTTCCCTGTGTGTGGCCTCTGCCTTGGGGGACATGCCCCCTGCCTCCAGGTCTCGTATGGCTGCAGCTGCTTGGCAGAAAGTAGGCCACATCTGAACACGAGCTGCAAGAGGGTCTGGGGAATGTGGTTTCTGGTTTGTTTTTTGTTGTTGTTGATGTTGTCACTTTAACTCTGCCAAGAAAACAAAACAAAAACCAGGCATTAAAAAGTAAGAGGAGTTTGGAATGAGCATCTGCCCTGCTCTCCTAGGGCTTCGCAGGTGGTGCTAGTGGTAAAGACACTGCCTGCCAACGCAGGAGGTATGAGAGGCACGGTTTCAGTCCCTGGCTTGGGAAGATCCCCTAGAGGAGGAAATGGCAACCCACTCCAGCATTCTTGCCCGGAGAATCCCATGCACAGAGGAGCCTGGCGGGCTATAATCCATAGGGTCACAAAGAGTCGGACACGACTGAAATGACTTAGCATGCATGCAGGTACTCATGCTCTCCTAGTCACTGAGACAGATTGGGATATTTGACTTAATCCCCAAATTCCTATAGCTCTGAGTGAAAACTTGGAGTCAATAATGATTTTGCCCAAGAAACTAGAGCCCAGGATCTAGTAGACCTGGGTTGTGGTCTGAATTCTGCCAATAACCAGCTATGGGTCCTTGGCAGTTTATCTCACTCTAAGAGAATGACACTAGATACTCTCAGGTCTCAGAGTGGGATCTGCACACGATCTCTTTTCAGGTGGGGTCTAAGGAAGGGCGCTGTGAATGGCTGAGCCTGGAGAAGGGGTGTGGTAATCATAGGGGGTAATCCTGTATTTTGATGGCTTTGGCAGCCAGGGGTATCCGCTCCTAAAACCCAAAGTGAAGAAAGCGTGTTTGTGAAAGCTCAATGGGAAATATCGTAGCTGATCTCCAGCCGGCTCAGGATCTTACTACTGATGCTGGAGCTGTGGTGTGAGCACTGTGGCTCCTTTATGCATTGTCTGAGTCTTCCTGTAGGCTGCTCACAGTTGGGTGGCCTGCTGGGTGCAGAATGGCCACATTGAGTCTGAATAATGAGTGTGGTCTCAGTGGAGCCTAGTGAGGAATTCAGATCATTCTCTATCCAGCGAGGGTTTGTTAAGCTAACCAGATAATGTATTTATAACAAACGTCTTTGTCAGTGTAGAAAACAGACATGTTTAACCTGCTTAAGAAATAAAATGTCTTTTTTTTTTTTCCTTCAAAATTTTGATCCTATAGTTTATATGTAGACAGAAGCTATTAGCAATAAGTCAGTCTTGCTGGGCTTAGTCACTCAGTCATGTCCAACTCTTTGTGACCCCATGGACTGCATGCAGCCCACCAGGCTCCTCTGTCCATAGGGATTCTCCAGGTAAGAATACTGGAGTGGGTTGCCATGCCCTCCTCCAGGGGATCTTCCCAACCCAGGGATTGAACCCAGGTCTCCTGCATTGTGGGAAGATTCTTTACCAGCTGAACCACCAGGGAAGCCCAAGAATACTGGAGTGGGTAGCCTATCGCTTCTCCATGGGATCTTCCCAGCTCAGGAATCAAGCAGGGGTCTCTTGAATTGCAGGCAGATTCTTTACCAGCTGAGCCACCAGGGTAGCCCGTAAGTCCATCTTATGTATTCACTAAAACTGGTTGACAAAACTTCACCTAATTATAAAGTAATACTGTGAAGTTTTGTTTTTATAAAACA
The DNA here is from genome assembly GCF_032452875.1 of Bos javanicus. Lineage (NCBI taxonomy): Eukaryota > Metazoa > Chordata > Mammalia > Artiodactyla > Bovidae > Bos > Bos javanicus. The sequence continues at coordinate 92,129,047 of NC_083873.1, forward strand.
AACCTTCTCAATTGATAGAGCCAAGCCAGTTCGACTCTTTGAGTTTCTGTAGTCCTTATTTGAGGGAGGTGTTTAAGTTTTAAACCTTCCTGGTTTGCGCCCATGCATTCATCTCAAGACCACTCATCTTCTTCACTAATCTTTGAATCCCTTATGATTATTTTAAATATTTATGTTCATTCTCCAGAAGAAGTTTGAGAAAGTTAAACTGTCCCAGGCCCAAAGATAATTCTAGAAGGAGGCTTCTAGAGACATTTTTGTGCAGTGACAACTTAATGGGAATAAGACAACCAGCACTTTAAGTTACAGTCTGTTTGCTTAGGGCTCAGACACTTCACTTGTATCATACCAGGTTTTGTTTCTTTGTTTGCTTCATTTTCCTCTGAACTGTGTATGGTATATGTGTGTGTTTTCTAAAGAGGAATTTTAACCATTTTTTAAAAATCTAGAGCTGTGTATTGTCTAGATACATTTTAACTGTCTCTGATATAAAGATGTACCCATAGTAATGACAGAGAAATATTTAATGCACGCTCTAGCTGAGCACTGAGCTCTAGTTTATCTATAGAGCAGTTTATATGCTCTTCAGTAAACATTGGCCTGGAATAACAGGAGCAATTGTTAGACACAGTAAGAAAGATTTTATTTTGCATCTGTCAAAATGGACTATCTGTACATTGTGTTGAGTGGGGATCAGCTAAGCACAGCTCCTGCAGCTGAGCAGTTGCTCTTGATTTATGACTTCAATTCCAAGGAATGATGGAGAGGTTCTTGTCTGAATGCTGTGTGTCATGCTCAGTAGAACAGATGAAGAGAAAACCCTGATGACAAGCAGAAGAGCACAAGTGCATTATGGGAGCCGGGAAGCAAGCCCGGGGGCTCCTGGTCCTCTTGTGGTCAGGAGGACCCATCGAAACAAGGCGGGTCTCCGTCTCTGACCTGTGCAGGTTTCTCCCTGGGGTTGCGGAATGCCAGGCGTGTGCACTGCTTGATGGTCAGGCAGCAGCCGGACTTTTTCGGGATGCCTTCTGGAGGGAATGAGAACCATCCTCGCGCATTTTGCTGCTAAGATTCCTTGAGCTATTCCTGCTCGTCATCGCCCCAGCACTGCCACTACATTTTTTACTTCTCCTTTAAATGGTGACTTCCTACCCTTCTGGTGGGTTTTCACTCGCCAGCCCTGAGCAGCAGGTGGCCAGTACAAGGCTGACCCACACATTTGCAGCTGGAGGCCTCTTTAAGAAAATTTCTGACTCATTTGGGTCAAATAATAGTTTCCAAGGAGACTTAGAAGAGAGGAAGTGTGGTATTAACCTAACCTAGATACCAAATATTTTTTTTTTCTTCTGAAATTTCTTGACAGCTATTGCATAACCTCTTTGAGTGGCATTTAGAACTCTGTGCTCCAGAAGGATTGTTGACACTGTTGACTATAAACCCAAATGCCTTTTGTTTAAAAAAAAAACAAAAAAACACTACTCATTCAGATAGGGTCTGCTTCCATCAAAAAAATTGGAAGTGGGGTATGCATTTTTGTATCAGTATGTAAACATATGCGAAGGGATGTGTTGTTTCTCCAAACCCATGATTATTTTTACTACTTTGAGGATTAGGCAAGCTTTTCTGCCATCGACGCAAGACTTCAAGAATGTCCCAGTTTGTGTATGTAGGCCTTGGACATGTCAGCATTCCTGCATCACTGTCTGCCTTGGACCAGGCTAGCTAGAAGGAGGCAGGAAGAGAGGTCTGGTAAGGTCTCCTGTTTTGTTGAATAGCATGATTAACTCTTTGTGGTCTAAGGACATTCTTGTTCTGCTGTCTCTACTATTCAGTGAAGAAGGAAAGAGGTCTAGAGGAGAAGGGAAATCGCAATCTGCTATAGTAGATTCTTCTACTGGAAGAATGCTTCTACTTCTGCTGCAGAATATATATTCTGCATATTTAGGAGATGGGAGGATGTTAGTAGCGTCTTACAAACTATGATGATAGCACAAAAAGCATGGCTAATTAAAGCCCACTGAGAGACTCCTCAAACTCGCCGAATCTTTATCAGAGTTATAAAGTGGTAATGGAGTGGTCTGTTTGATCTTTAAATTCTGTCTTAGTCACACTTTCTGGTAGAGGTAGTAGAAGGATAAGGAAAATTAGCTTTGGCTAATAGATAGCAAGAGAGAGGAAAATATATGGCAGGTATCTTTTATCTGTTCATATACAAAATAGAGAGTCAGTCTCTGAACAATGGCATGGGCTATTTTGCAAGCATGATCAGTGGGTACCTTGGGTGGCTAGAAAACTTTGTATACAATACTTTTTCCTATCACTCTTAGGGTCAACCACTGTCAATTTTTTGTGTGTGTGTGTTTTTTTTTTTTAATGGCTGTATATTTATGGGGGGAAAAAAAAGAGTGGAGGATAAAAAGGGATATCCTCATGCCTTAAAAGGAAATTATGTGAAAACATACGACTTGATTTGGTTTACCTGCCCCCTTTCCTCTGCTTGATATGGCTACAATCCAAAGAAGTTTGAATTGGCAAAACCAGAATATAAATAGGTATCCTCGCTATAAGAATGGAAACTAGCAAAAGGCAAAAATAAGGATGAAATTTCCTTATTTTGTGACTTTGAGTGTAGATCACACGTGGACAGGAGATGGAGAGAGGGCAGGGGTTATTTGAAGGATGTGAAGGGAGAACAGAGCCACTAGGCTGACTTACTATATGCATCAAGAGAGGCTGTTTCATCAACACAATTAAATGTGGAATGCAGGGAATAGTGATTTTGGTCAATAGTTTTCCTGAAATACATATATTTGTTTATAATGCTCTAGAGGCTAGAACAGATGGGATCTTGTGCTTGGCTATGTGTGGGAGGTAGGCTCTGTGTGATCAGTCTCTGGGTTGAACCTAGGATTCTGATTTGGCCAGTGGTGTGGATGGAGATGCCATCTGCTGAGCTAAGGAATACGGGCTAGTAGGGTTTGGGGACAAGACGAAGTGTGATTTTGGGCACTTAGCTAAAAGAGCAAGTGGAAATATCTGGTAAGCAGTTGGATGGAGTTCTGAAACTTAGGTAAGAGATCTGGTTAAGTGAAACATAAGAGGAAATGTGATTTTCCAAGGAAACCGCATACAGGGAAAAGGAGATTGAAAAGATTGGCCCAAACTCCTAAACAGGGGAAGGCAGCAGGAAGCCTGAAACGTAAGCCGAGAACCACAGATGGCTTCGGAGATGCTGAATCCAGGGCAGAAAGCGTTCCTCACTGGAAAAGGAGAGGTGCAAGGCCTCCCATAATCTTGGTGGAACAGAATCAAGACCAAAGGCAGAAAGGAAATTACTAGAAAGAAGAAACATTCTTGGACCACTGTTGGGGGAGGTGCTAGGAAACTGCAAATCAGGAACTGCGGGGATAGGAAGGAGCAACTACCATGAGCTGCTTTCCTCCTTCTGGGCTCAGAGGGTGCTGGGGGGTCCCTGGTTCCCCGAGCACTTGCCTCAGTGTCAGGGGACCCGAAGTCTGGCCTTGGACTCACAGGGCATGAGTGGGCCTCGTTGAAGTGGCCTGGGCCACTGCCCTACAGGGCATGAGTCAGTGGCAGAAGAGTTACCATGGATCTAGGTCAGTACAAAGTTCCTTTTTCTTTTTTTTCCTGTCTTTTTTGAAAACTGAGGCTTGCTTTTCTCTTATTTGTGGTTTATTAAATTACTGTGAAATAGTTAAATCTCACACTTTTATGTGCTAGTTTTTTGCATATACTAGCTCACTTATTTGTCACATTAGCTCTGATATAGGTGATATTTTTGTTCTTGATGTTACCTGTGAAGACATTGAAACACAGAGAGGTTTAGTAACCTGTCCAAAGCAAGTTAGAAAGTTGTGGATTTGGAGTTTGATCTTAGTTGGTCTGACTTGAGTCCATGCTTCTAACCACCATTTTATATAACTATCCTATCATAATAATGATTATTAATATTGTTATATAATACCTGCTTATATTTAAAAACATTTTTAATTTATGTATTGGTTTATTTTTTTGGCTACAGTGGGTCTTTGTTGCTGTGTGAGAGTCTCCTCTAGTTGCCGCAAGCAGGGACTCCTCTAGTTGTGGTGTGTGGGCTTCTCATGCAGTAGCGTCTCTCGTTGCAGAGCACGGACTCTAGGGCATGCGGGTTTCAGTAGTTATGGCGTGGTAGTTGGTCCATGGCATGTGGGATCTTCCCGGACCTGAGATCGAACCAGTGTCCCTTGCATTGTACTGGTTCTTAACCACTGAACCACCAGAGAAGCCCTACCTGCCTATATTTTAAAATTGGAACATGTAGAAGAATCTTATTGCTTGTTCATCCTTTCTATTGGAATTCATTGGGATTTCTATTATGTTAAGGATTTTTTTCAGGCACAGTCTACTTTTTCTTTAAACCTCTAGAGGCTTTGCTCAGATTGAATCAATGGATTGTAGTAAATCACCAAAGGAAAATAGAAGAAAACTTTTTTCTGTTTTCAGTTTTGGTCATAAATTTTTTTTTTTTTCTTTTAGGACATCTGCTGTCATCCTCATTATAAAAGATTTATAGTTCCCTTTCAGGGATTTCAGTTTAATTTATGGGTTTGCAAGTTGAGTGTTGAGAGGTTTTTATTTTTCTTAAAGCTTAAATCATTCCTCAGCAAGGTAGTAAGTCTGGGGAAGGATTAACCCATTTCATTCCTAATCCACCCATCTCATTGGTGCTGACACTAGCTTCTGAGCAGTCCCTGTGGAGACCTGGAAGAATTCGTGGCTTTTCCATAGTGACCTAATGAACTACTTTGTCCCTGGAGAACATGTGATTTATTGAATATATATCCCGCATATGCTATTAATGATAGTGTTTGTGGTCAGTTCATAGAGTCATGCGTAATTATTCAAAATAGATTTGAATTAGGATTTGGTGAGAAGAGAGTTTACCTTCAAATCATAAAATTGAGAGTTGGAAGGAACCTTGATCCTAATAGACCAGGCACTTCCATTTATAGATGAGGTCATGGCAGGCGCAGGGCTTTTTGAGAGTACAGAGTAGCTAGCCCTCTTCCCCGAAGGACTGGGCAGAGGAGCAGGGAGAGGCTGCCAGCCAGAGATGGTGCCACATCCTAAAACCACAGAGGAGTTTCACTCTGGGCACCAATGCCAGTCAGTTGGGAGAGCCTGTCAAAGTCACTTTACTGGGACAGATTTTGAGGCTCAGTTTTGGCCCAGCAGGGAAGAATACCACAGTCTCTTAGCAATTCCTTCATGGGTGCCATGGGGGCAGTGACAGTGTATCCTACATATTTCTAATTGCTGTTTTAAAAGGATGAATGTTAGCCAGGAGATTAAGAGGAAGAAGACCATTCCAGGTGGGGATCTAGCATGAGCACAGGCCTGGAGGCAGGCGGGAGCTTGCCATGCGGGGCAGAAAGCATGAACTAGGAAGGAGAAGGATAGGGGAGCCTGGGGTGATGTTTAGGGGTCATATGGCCAAAGGCCTGGGCTGCCAAGGTAAGGAGCTTGGACTCTAGCTCTTAGAGAACAGGGAACCACTAAGGACTTTCCTGGAGGACTGTACAAAGAGTTTGAGACTAGCGACATGCTGATTTAAAAATGTGTTTTAATAACCGTCTTCTGCCTTCTAGCTACAAGCCGATCGTGGAATATATCGATGCCCAGTTTGAGGCCTACTTGCAAGAGGAACTGAAGATCAAACGTTCTCTCTTCAACTACCATGACACCAGGATCCACGCGTGTCTCTACTTCATTGCCCCCACTGGCCATTCGCTCAAGTCCCTGGACCTGGTCACCATGAAGAAGCTGGACAGTAAGGTACTCACTGCTGCTCTAGGTGCCGTCCACTCTCCCCTAAGATCACCTTTGTCCAGAGGCCCCAGGGGACCTCTGCTTTTGGTGTAATTTGGTGTTTTATTTTAAAGACTATTTTTTACAGTTTTGTGTGTGCTTAGTCGCTCAGTCATGTCCAACTCTTTGCAACCCCATGGACTATGGCACACCAGGCTTCTCTGTCCATGAGGATTCTCCAGACAGGAGTCCTGGAGTAGGTTGCCATGCCCGCTTCCAAGGGATCTTTCCAACTCAAGGATCAAACCAGGTCTCCCGCATTGTAGGCAGATTCTTTACCATCTGAGCCACCAGGGAAGCTGTTTTAGGTTCACAGCAAAATTAAGAGCAAAGTGCAGATATTTTCAATAGATTCCCTATTTTCCACATGCATAGCCACCCATTACCAATATCCCCCCAAAATGGTGCATTTGTTATTAATACAATCAAAAAACCTCCATTGACACGTCCCTGTCACCCCAAGTCGATAGTTTACACCGGGGTTCACTCTTGATATTGTACATTCTGTGGGCTTGGACACATTTATAATGACATGTAATTATCACTAGAGTATCAAATAGAGTAGTTTCACTACCCTAGAAGTCTCCACCTGTTCATCCCCACCTCTGCTTCCTAACCCTGTATTTATTTTCACTGGCTTACAGAACCATAAGGTTTAACAATATGAAAAAAAATGTTTCAAAACCTCTAGATATTGGACAGAGGACAAAGCAAAATGATGTAGCTTATTACAAAGTATCTTTAGTTTTTTGTGTTTTTTTTTCAGGTAAGAGGTCTTCATTTATTTTCTCTTTCATGAAAAATCTGTACAATCACCACAGATAGAGTCATTGCAGAATCTTTACTCCTTCTGTCGTCCAAGCTCCAGCTCACTTTTTGCCAGCGCCAACACTGGCCTTTGCAGCCCCCCTGGCTTTCTTCACTCTCTTCTTGTGTTCCTTGCACTATTTTCTTGAGGTCTTGTTCTTCTCATACAGGCCGTGTCTTGCAAGCCTGTGTTTGGACTCATTCTTCTTCGCATAATCCAAGGAATGACAGTAAATCATGCCAAAGCCAGTTGTCTCACCACCACCAAAATGTGTTCTGAATCCAAATACAAAGATGACATTTGGTCTTGGACATTTTGGCCAGTTTTTCCTGAATTTCTGTCTTAGGGACTATTGCCTTTCTGGGGTAAAGGACATTGTTTCTGCTGAAGTAGTTGGTTGGTCGTGAACTTACTGGTCCGGATAGTTGCTGCGTCATTCGTGATGGCGGCTGATCTTCAAGCAGCCAGGGAGGAAAAGAGAGCTTCAGTTCTTAAATTAGCACTAATGTGTGCTCTGTTGAGGGTAGGGGAATCAGATAGTGGAGACACCTAAAGGGTCGTAGGAAGGGTTAAATTTAGGGAGATTGAACAGTAATTCACGATTTATTTTTTTAAAAAAACTTGCTTTAAACCTCTCTTTGAAGGGTTTGTATAGGTTTGGCTTTAACTTAAAGTTTAAAAATTTTTTTAAAAGTGTTAATTCTTTATCTATGTGATAAGGTTGGTCTAATTTCTTAGATTTTAAAACAGATCTGTACCATGTGTTCAAAGGAAGTAGTGTCTCAGAATGCGTTTGACCCCTGATCTTTGCACATGTGTAACCTCTCTCCTTCACAACATTTGAGAGAAGGGCTGCTAAGTTTGACCGCATTTGATGATGTACTTGACGACTAATTTGATTTTTCATTTTGAAATAAGTAGGAAGACAATACATTGTGAAATAAAGCAGCAGCAAATGGCAACAAGAACAATCACAGAATTCTGCTCTAGTGTTTCCTCTTAGATTCTAACCTGCTTTTGAGATCAGTAACAAGTCCTAGTATCTTTACGGGGCTTTGTTGGGTGTTATTTTCTGTCCAACAACTCTGTTTAAAGGATGCTTTCTCCCTGGAGGGACATAATAGAGACCGCTGAGAAGATCTGCCTGTCCCCAAGGTCTCTGCCTGAACCAGCCCACAGGAGGCCCGCATGCTGATACCATGCCAGGCTCCCCAGGCCCCAGCCTGCACAGGCGCGCACTGCTTTACACAAACATATTCTACCAGCCAGAAAGGACTCCTGCAGCTAGAGTATTCTTGGGAGAATAAATAGAAACCTTCCCTCACCTCATTTGATTCAGCTGCAGTGAGCCATTGAGGGTGAGGAGTCATGGGCAGGGGGACCCTGCTCCCTGCACTCTCAGGTCCTTGAAAGCAGGGCTGGGAGGCAGGCAGAGGGAGGTGGCTTCCTCACTGAGGCAGAGCTTGTAGACCACGTCAGGGTGATATCCAACAATAGGATTATGCTTCGTAGAGTTGATTTCAAAGGGGAAAGAAAAGGCAAATGCAGTTAATAAAAACAAAGCCATCACTATAAAGCAAGTTGAACCGCTTTCAAAGGATTAATATTATTGTAGAGTAATGCTGGAGAGAATTTGAAAATGATGTTGTCAAAGGTTTGTTGGTACTAGTGAAGTGAAGAATTAAGGCAAACATATAATTTCAGAAAAGATTTCCAGGCACCTTCTTCTGAAGAAGAAGAGATTTTAAATCTAAATTTGCTTGGTTCTTCTGTCTACTCTCATCAAATTGGCCAGGAAAGTATGACCCTCTGCCATTTTGTGCATGTTGGTGTTAACCGAATACCAAATGTGCACAAAAGTTAGCCAATATGAAAAACAGGGAGGAGTTTGTTGCCCAGGTCCTGATTCAGACATTCACCAGCCCTCAGTGATGTCTGCCTCAGCCTCCAACTTGCTGGAGGGAGCCCACGCGTGATAAGGTTAGGAGTGGTAAAGGAATAGGGAAGAAGAGGTTTTTTCCATCAGTGGATCATCTCATTCTGGTTTATCAGGGATTTTTGATTTGGCTCTTGGGATAAAAGGAGAAGCAAAGGAATGCGGACATGACCCAGAAAACCTCCCAGAAGTCTCTCTTTTCTCTGGCTGGGACCACTTTCTGTTCCCTTTTCAACTGACCTGGCTTCGGTATCAGATGTCAATAGCATCTTAGTGAAACCTTTGTACCAAACAGGGAGTGGAAGGAAGTTATTCTTTAAAAGTGAATTTCAAAAAATGTGCCTTATGGACAGTGTCAGGGCAAGCTAGGAGAAGAGTGGCCCACCCTGGGCTTTAGGGCTGGAGCTGGAGGGTCCTCAGGCCTTGTCCCGGGCTTTCTGCCTTTGCTGTCAAATCCCGAGCTCTCTGTATCCGATGCTCTGAAAGCGAGTTTTGTCTTTGGCACTAGGTCTCATTCTGGCACAAAGTAATCTGATAGAAGCTGGTTCTCAAGAGAATTAGTTGATGTGATTTTGAAAAATTTAAAAGTAGGTGAAACCATTTTTGTTTTGGTTAATGCTTAGGTTCCCTGTTCCTAGCAATTTTCAGGTCATCAGAAGAAAGAAAGGATGCTCTCCTCATAGAGCTGAATGTTCCACTATTCTAACTACCAAAAACCTTGGTATTAGACTGTTAGAAACATGCAAAAATCAAGCTCCTAAAGTAGCTGGGAGGAGTCACAGAGGAGTGGCTGGTTACTCAAAGAATAGGCTTCTTTGTTATAGAGTAACACTTCCTTTTACACGGTAAGGAAGAATGAGGTGGCATAGAAGAGGAAATTACAAGGATGCTTTCTTTCAGTGCCAGATGGGAGGAAGTAAAGTGTTCAGAGATGGAATTAAAAGGTTATCGAATATCTTCTGAATTTTGCATCTAGGTCGAAAGTGCAATTTTCAATATCATCTCTATATTTTCTAAGTGAAGTTGTACAATTTCCATTTCTGTGTTTTCTATATTTTATTCATTTGTCTGTTTTTCATGTTGGAATTAAATAAAAATGGCTGTGTTTGGTTTACAGGTGAACATCATTCCAATAATTGCAAAAGCGGACACCATTGCCAAGAACGAATTGCACAAATTCAAGAGTAAGATCATGAGTGAACTAGTCAGCAACGGGGTCCAGATCTATCAGTTCCCTACAGATGAAGAAACGGTGGCAGAGATTAACGCAACGATGAGTGTAAGTCCTCATGTAAGGACCATCCCGTGATGGTGGCGCAGTGGTTTTTAGTATTCACAGAATTGTGTGACCATCACCACAATCAATTTTAGAACATTTCCATCACCCCAGAGAGAAACCGTGTACCTTCTAGATGTCAGCCTTCTAACCATCCCAGCCATTGGTGGGTGCTTCTCAGGTGGCGCTAGTGGTAAAGAACCTGTCTGCCAGTGCGGGAGACATAAGAGACTCGGGTTTGATCCCTGGGTTGGGAAGATCCCGTAGAGGAGGGCATGGCAACCCACTCCAGTATTCTTGCCTGGAAAATCCCATGGACAGAGGAGCCTGGTGGGCTACAGTCCATAGTGTTGCAAAGAGTTGGACACGACTGAAGGGACTTAGCACATCTGCATATACAGACATTGACAACTACCAGTCTGTACATTCCTGTCTCTGTAGATTTGCCTCTTCTGGACATTTTATGTAAAGAAAGTCATACTGAAGCTTAGCTAGAAAATTAAATGATTTGGTGAGAGCCATCTCGTGAATAGTAACACTGAGATTTCAACCTAACCGAAATTTCAACCCGATTTGTGCTGTTTGCCGTCGTAATTAGGAGATGAGAGTAATTCCTCAGAACTGCTTCTTCCTCCTTCTGTTCAGCATATGGACTTCTCTGGATAGGGCTATTATCAATCCCTCTAGTCATCCCCACTATGATCAGGACTTTGGAAGGGAATAGAATGTTTTCCTTCTCTGGAAAGCATTGCCTTTAACACTGAAGGATCTCATTGCTGCAGAGGCAGCCCAGCTCTGCTTCACCCGGGTCTGCTCACCCTGAGTTGTGTGAGCCCCTCTGGCTGCCGTGCTGCTGTGGCCAGGATAGTAAAGGGTCTGGAGTCCTTGGACGAAACCCAAGAGAGATGCTTCCTGGGAAATGGCCACGAGAGCATGTGAAAGAAGGTTATCCTAGGGGCCAGTGGCGGCTTCTGTCCCTCAGCGCTGACGGAGCAGGTGGTTTCCTAGGTCGCGACATCATAGTGTGGGCTGCAAGGGTCCTGGTGCCCCAACTCTAGGGAACACTCTGCAGTTCCAGATGCTGGGGAAGAAGATGTGCTTTCTTCCCTTCGTCCACAGTGAGAAATCAACTGGAAAATATAAGTACCATGAGCACCAGACAGAATAGCACTTGGGCAGCCTGGGCCAAGGGTTCTGCCAGGCTCTCTGTGGGAGAGGATCCAGCTTTAAAAGCATCATCTTTCTCAGTTTATCTGTAGCAGAAGGACCCTGCATCGGGGAGCAGTAAATCGGTAAATAATTACTGATTTATTATTTATCAGCAATAAATCCAAGATCAGCCATTTCAAATGTTATTCTTACCTGCCAATAGGAAAAATATGGAATCACTGTTTTTGCCCCAGAATGTAGCCATAGTTACCAAATAAACCAACGTGGCACAGAGCGTGGTACAGCCTGGTATCTTATATAGCAGCTCTGCTCAAGGTGAGTCTGGGGGCAAAGCCTGAGCCAGTAATTTTCTCAATTGAATTTTGTACAGTGATCACCTGTCAAAAGCAACGCTGATCAATAGAAATAAAATATGAGCCACACAAGGAATTTAAAATTTTCCAGTAGCCACATTTTTAAAAAGTAAGAAGATAAATTTAAGAACTTATTTAACCTAATATGTCAAAAATTTCATTTCTGTGTGTGTGTGTATTTCTTTCTTTTTTTTTTTGTCTTTTTTTGCCTGCACTGCAAGTCTTGCAGGATCTTAGTTTCCTGACCAGGGATTGAACCCAGGCCATGGCAATGAAAGCTCAGAGTCCTAACCACTGGACCACCAGGGAATTCCTGAATGTACATTTCACAGTTACATACATCCCAACTTGGACACCTGCCTAACTTACTCCTCTCATACTTCAAAGTTTTTCAGTATGAAAAAAGTACCAAAAAGAGTAATTTTCCTTCATGTCTACGTCCACATTGACATAACTGCTTCTTCCTCTTCTTTTTTTTTTTTTTAGAAGATTTGAATTTGATGCCAAGTGAAGTGCAGTCCTACCAAAACCATAAAGTTGTAATTAAGGGAAAACTGTTTCACACTGCTTCCTTTTAAGTGTAATTGAATTAGAAGTAAATAAAATTAAAAAATTATTCTTAATCAGCCTCACATCAAGTGCTCTTAATCACATAGATGAGCATACATCAGTGGCTACTGTCAGACACTGGAGTTCCCTCACTTACCATACATATAATTGCAAAGACTCCCGTCTGCCCCGGAGTCTAGCGCACGTCAGAGCTTCAGGAGCTGGTGGCAGGAGGGTCGGATCCATGACACCTACCCCCACTGGGCTGTTGAGCCCCCTCCCTCGTCTGCCCTCACTCTGCCTTTCCTCTTGCCCCAAGGAGACGCCTGCGGGAGGAGGGGGCGTGTGGAAGCATGGGGGGCCCATCTTTGCTGCTTGGGGAGGGTAACCACTCTGTCTTCTGTTGCTGGCAGGTCCACCTCCCTTTTGCGGTGGTCGGCAGCACCGAAGAGGTGAAGATCGGCAACAAGATGGCGAAGGCCAGGCAGTACCCCTGGGGTGTGGTGCAGGGTATGTACGTGGGCATCACAGCAAAGGCGCTCCTCAGCTGTCACCCCCAGAGTGACCATGCGGGAACTCGACATGGGTGGATGGAAGGGGGCCGCTGGCAGTCGTGGAGGAAGGAAAGAAATGGGGAGGCCAGTACACAACAGAGAGAAGTGTCTGCAGAGGCTTTGTGCCCACGAGGCAGCCCGTCAGGAATGCTGGGTGGTGTGGGGAATTTACTATAAATTCCTGAGCGAAGAGAGTTCTTCCCTGGGAGTTTGAACCAGTTTCATCAGCCAAGTATCAGAAAGCTGCAAACAGTTTCTTGCAAACATGATACTTGTTTCTCCATTATCTCCTGAAAAATTGTCTTCTAATGAAATGTTTTCTCAGTCAGTATCTGAGAATTATGAGAATAAGTGACCTGTAATTGGCACTTGGGAACATGACCACAGTCTCTAACCTGAAGATATTTTTTCCTGTGTCACTTTGTTGGGCGAGGTCTCTGATTCTGTTGCCTGCCCTTGTGTGTTGTGAAGGAGGTTATCCAATGCTATGGATTAAGTAGGGTGGCTGCAGAAAGAAAGTTCCTTCATCAGTTTAAGATATATCAGTCCTCTTGTTCTGAATAAAGGCAGCAAATCTATGAGAACTGAGAAACCACAGTACCTTTGAGATGTTTAGGAAAATTCTAGTGTTTATGAATCTTCCTAAATTCTTTGCAATAAGAAGACGTTCTTCATGTTGTTGATGGAAAGGAGAAGGGGGTGACAGAGGATGAGATGGTTAGATGGCATCACTGACTCAATTGACATGAATCTGAGCAAAATCCAGGAGATGGTGAAGGACAGGAGAGCCTGGTGTACTGTAGTCCATGGGGTTGCAAAGAGTCGGACACGACTTAGTGACTGAACAACAACAGCAACAAGTTGTTGGTAAAATTAAAGGAGGTGGTACATAAAAGCTGCCTTGTACAGGTCCTGACAGCATGGAGGGGTAGAAATTGCCAGATGTGACAAGGTCTGGATGTAGACTCTGCTCCATCTGTCTGGGAGGTCAGCCTGCTCATCAGAACCATGCTCTGCATCTGGGGGGCAGGAGTCACGTAGCCTGCTTGGCAGAATTGTTACAGAGTCGAGACAGTATTTGCAGAGCTCCTCCTAGGGTGCCTTGCACTCAGCAGTCAGTATGCACTCAGCGGTCACCCTCATCATCAGTCACAGTCATCACCGATGTCAGAAATCCTGTCTATGTTAAGGGTGGAAGGAGGATCCAGTAGAGGATCCTCGGGTGACCTTGAGACCTCAGAGGTTTCAGTAGCCATGGTGACAACATCTCAGAAGCATCACTTCAGATCTTAATGACATGGCTGCTGAGAACCCTCCCTGCCTTCTTCCCCATCTCTCACAGTGGAGAATGAAAACCACTGTGACTTTGTGAAACTCCGAGAGATGCTGATCCGTGTGAACATGGAAGATTTACGAGAACAGACTCACACCCGCCATTATGAACTGTATCGGCGCTGTAAGCTCGAGGAGATGGGCTTCAAGGACACTGACCCTGACAGCAAGCCCTTCAGGTATGCGGGCACCTAGCAATCAGCTCCCCCAGGCAGCAGTCTCTGAGATGTGCTGGTGCATCACAGAAACACTCACTGGATTGAGATATCCAAGCGGGAGGGGGTCAGGCGAGGGCAGATTAACAGCACGTATTGCCCGGCATTGCAGTACCACTTTGTATCACCTCGAGTAACTGATGTTCCTGATGTCATTCCTGCATCCTCATTTTACAGTCGAGGAAGCGAAGGCACCACAACCTGCCCAAGTTGGAAGTGATGGGCGTGAGTTTTGAACCCTGTTACACTCACAGAAGCATAGGACCTGGTTCAGGCATTTACAAAGGTGTTGCTGCTCATTACAGTTGGCCCTGTTCATTTTTGCCAGACAGATTTAAGGTTGAACCTTGCCAGCAGTCCTATTTTGGCAGTGCTCTTACTAGATTTCAGTGAATCCATACAGTTCTAAGAACACGAGTGAGTAGGAAAGGGAATAACTTACAGAATGTCTGTTATGTATTTCCCCACACCGTTGATGGATGGAGATGAAGAGGAAAAATGTGAAGCGGAGAGTGTGGAGATCAATGCAGAGTTTTGTTGTTGTTGTTCAGTCACTAAGTCATGTCTGCTTCTTTGCAACCCCATGCACTTCTGCATCCCAGGTTTTGTGAGCCAGAGAGTTAGTGGCCCAGCAAAGGCCAGGCCCGGTGAGAACCCAGTGGTGGGTAAGGGTCAGCCAGGCAGAGGAAGGTGGGCTGCTGGGCTAGATTCGCCACCTCCTGGTACAGGAGAGAATCACTTTTCCATACTAAACTCATACAGTTTCTTTTCTTTTTAAATACGTATTTACTTACTTATGGCTGTGCTGGGTCTTTGTTCCTGCACACCGGCTTTCTCTAGTTGTGTTGCGCGAGGTCCGCCCTCGAGTTGCAGTTCACGGGCTTCTCCTTTCGGTGGCTTCTCCTGTTTTGGAGCACTGGTTCTAGGCGCACGGGCTTCAGCACTTGGGGCGCTCCGGTTCAGTAGTTGCCTGAACAGGTTCAGGACCTGTTGGCCTGAGACATGTGGGATCGTCCCAGACCAGGGATGGAACCTGTGTCCCCTGCACTGGCAGGTGGACTCTCAGCCATTGGATCACCAGGGAAGTCCCTCTTGTAGTTTCTTAATGGGGATTTGAGTTGAGGTGATACGAGGTGTCTGTTCTATGGCTGTACCAATTGGGGGCTACAGTTCATTGGAAAAGACTGTTTTCCTTTGCTTTTGTGGCTGACCTGTAACTCACACTTGGATGTCTAGGAGCCAGCTGGCCACACATTTACCTCCCAAAATATGCCCGAGGCAGCCTGCGTGCCGTGTGGCAGACTGTCCCTGGGATCTGAGCTGCCTTTAGGATGGGAGGAGGTTATTTTCTTGGAATCGCTTTAGAGATAGTTTTGTGAGATCTGGGATGGTTTCCTGGTAGAGTGCTCCTGTGTATCCTGTGAGAATGAGTGGAGACCCCAGACAAAGGGCTTCTAACTGAGATGTTCACTTTTAGCCAGGTTTGCACCATTTAGTCCTGCCCTGGGGGCTTGTGAAACTGACCGTCTTCCACCACGGGAATGTGCTTTCTGAGGCAGCATAGAGGATCCCTTTTTGTGTATACAGGTTCAGCTGATAGAAACTTGACCCCAAAATAGCCTCAACACAGTCCTGCTTATTAAGCTGGAGGAAAATGGTAGTTGATAGTGGCAGAGGCCATCTTTATTTTTTCATAGAGGTTTTCTCTCCTCATCCCTCCCCGCCCCGCCACCCACATAGACATGGAACAGAAGGAACCACAGAACAATGGGACCCATATGCCTCCACTCTCATTCAAACCCAGACAGTGCTGAAGGGTGAGGGGGCATCAGTCTGGGTTCAAGTCTTGGTCCTGCTACCACCGGACTTCTTGTCTGGGCTTCAGGTTCTTTATCTGTAAAATGAGGAACTGGGCTGGATCCGGGGATAGTAAGATCTGGTAGGAGTACTTTTTCCAGAATGTGCCCCCAAGGACATCAATGCGGTGGATTCTATGAGCAGTGCAGTCTCTGCCCCAGTCGTTCAGTTCCACCCTTAGAGGATGAAGCAGCCAGAAGCCCTAACGAAAAGAACAGGTGTGGCTGCGTGGCTCTAAAAAAGATATTCCCATCCTAAAAGTGGAGGGTTATGTTTTAATGTTTGGTGGGACTTCAAGCCCAGGAGACAGCATCTCAAGTAACCCTGAGAGAACTGCTCTGAGGAGATGAGGGGAGGATCCATCAGGTTATATAGAAGTTTTGCCACAAAGGGCAGGTGGTCTGAACTGCTGCTGCTGCTGCTAAGTCGCTTCAGTCATGTCCGACTCTGTGCGACCCCATAGATGGCAGTGATCATTGTTAATTAAAGAAAACTAGGTAACCTAAGTGAAGGAATTTAGTGCTTCTCTATGTGTGGGAAGATGCAGGAGTCTGGACTCACTGAAGTTGTCCCTCTCATTTGCATTTGGCCGTCCCAGGCCAGTATCCTGTGGTTTTCACAGCCCACTGCTTCGGCCTCCCAGTCCGGCGGTGGAGGTCCTTGAGACTTGGAGAGAACATGCTTTATTCACACATCTCCCCTTCCCCATTTGGTTCCATTTCTACTGGCCTGAGGGTTCCTTTTTGAGGACAAAAAAGCAGGAAATATATAATATTGGGTTGGCCAAAACATTTGGGTTTTTATGTAAGATGGTATGGAAACCCCAGTGAACTTTTGGGCCAACCCAATATATCTGTATCACCAAAACCTTTACTGTCTTCCCTGTATAAGAAAATAAGAAACAGAAGTAGACCTTCTATAAATAAACATCTCCCATCACCTCAGTTCCTGGGAACCCTAGAAGCAGTTTCTCCTCTTGGAGACCCACTCACTCAACCTCAGGTGGCCCTCTAGGTGCAGGCAAGATCCTTGGAATGTAAAAGTCAACTCTGAATCACAAGTCTTGGCAGGTTGTAAGGCGAAATGAACTTGGTTTTCCTTTCCTTGGAAACCACCACTTTACAAAGAGCCCAGCCTCTCTCCTGGAGGAGTTTCCAGCCTCCTGGGCACTTCCTGTGGGCCTGACCCTGAGGGTTCACTGCGTGAACGATGACACAGTTAAGGAAAAGCAAAAGCCACAGTTAATCTGAGGGATTTCCTGGGATTTCACCATCAAAGTCATCACGCCTGGATGCTCAGAGAAGACATTTTTTCCCTGTGCGTTTAGGGTGAGGTTGAAGGAGTATCAGTGAAGGACTCCGGGCTTTTATGTTCTCAAAGTAGAGAATTCCTTCTCAGGGGTACAGTGAAGGCCACCCTCCCCTCTGGGCGCCACTTGTGTTTATACCACGCATTCATAAAATAGAGAGAGGTCTGTAAAGCCGAGGCTCATGAGTGGCGGCTCCCCTAAGTATTACACCAAACCAGGAGCCAGGTGAGTTCAGGGACAGGCCACATTTGAGCCTTGGAAGTGAGTCCCTGGCACAGAAGCCGAGTCTGTGCCTGGTACTGTCCTTCAACCTGCCTGCATTCAGAGTATTGTCTCTTTTGTCTTGTGGCAGACTCTTTCTCTCTGTCACTATGCATACACATCTCCAGGTGTCAACCTGCTTTTTCTGTTTTTAAATGTTTATTTTGGCTGCACCAGGTCTTGGTTGCAGCTTGTGGGATCTAGTTCCCTGACCAGGGATCGAACCCAGGCTCCCTGCACTGGGAGCCTGGAGACCACCCGGAAAGTCCCTTCCTGCTTGTTCTGGTCCGCATCTTTCCCACCTGCTGCCCTGCAGCCTTGGAGCTCATGCTTCACTCCAGCCAGAGCACCCGTGCCTTCCCAGGACTCAGGTCCCTCATACCCGGGCCCCCTTCTGGCTGGCATTTGGGGAAGAAGTGGGCGCGGGCTGTTCACAGACGAGGGGATGGGTCTTGTCTCTGCCGCTCGTCTCCTGGACACCACTGCCCTCTTCCCAGCTCTCCTGCACGCCTCCAAACACCACCCTCTCCTGCGCTCTGCCTGTCAGGTCCTATATAGTGCTGCTTTACTGCCCTTCTCTCGAGGCCACACAATTTGCAGCCCCCTGAGACGTCTTTGTTTTTAGGAGCACCAAAGCCTTGCTTCTCCGGCCGTGGGAGGTGAGCTCCCACCTGAGCTAGGTGGCCGAGGCGCCTGTCCCAGCTCCGTCATTTCTTCATTGTGTGACCTGCACAGATTACTGAGCTCCTCTGTGTCTGAGTTTCTCCATCTATGAAACGTGTGGTGCTAATAATACCCACTTCCCAGTGTGGTTGTGAGGATGACGCATTTTCGTGTGTACATTCCTCCACTAACCGCGGTGACGTGTGGGACTCCAGCCTGCCCTCCCCTGGTGGTCCACGAGACCTGACGGGGAGAGCTGCGCTGCGTGACTTACCCTGAGTGAAGGATGGGCCGGAGTGTCAGTGCTTGTTCTCCTTTGCCTTGACCTCCGTGGGCAGAGCCATCTTCTACTCAGACCTGTTGAGAGGAAATGAGAAGAGAAAAGCCTGTGTTTCAGGCTGGCTTAAAGCCTCATGAAAATATTGTTCACTTCTCCCTTGGAAAAGTGTATTAGTAAGTACAATTACAAATGAAGTTGGAAGGGCTAAAAATTGCAAAAGGTGTCATCCCCTTAGGTGTCTGAGTGGATATACTGTAGGGCCAGTTCCTTCTAGACTGGGGTTCACTGGCTGGAGGCATTGGGGAGGCTGTCCAGTGTCTCTCGTTCACACATGGATTTCTGCACGTGCCTGGGGAGTGTCATCTGTGAATGCATATCTAAGAAACTTACTGCACTGGACTCCTTGGAGTGGGGTTTCTCTTTCCAGCATGTTGCTTGTCATCTCCAGTGTCAGAGCTCCAGAGCCGCTTCCTGTCCCCGGATGCAGCCGTCTCATAAGCAGCCAGTGTTCAGATCATCTGGCTGCAGCAGCATCACTCTATCCTTTCTCTGGGATACGCGTTTTCCAACTTGGGGCCGCAAACTTGACTATGAAATACGTTCTATATCATGATCCAGTATACACATTGCACGAAACAATATCTGCTGTTCGTGTTTGCACTGCATTTTTTTTTTTTTTCTTTCTGTCCTAGTCTCTAAACTTTTTAACAGATGGGTTAAGTCCCTCGACTGGGTCATGACTCAGTTTGAAAATGGATTTCCCAAAACGGGAGCCTAGGCTAGGCTGTGTATGGGACTGGCGAAGGCAGAGTCATTTTGAGAGTTCTCAGAATTCCTAGTAGTGTTACCCAAAGGAGATTCTCTCTGTGGGTCACTTAACAAAACTTTCCATGATGAAACAGATTTGGAGAGCTCTAAGTTAATCAGTTTAAACAGGTTTTTGTTTTGTTTGGAAACTAAAGGCCTTTTCAGAGCACTTAAGCCTTGGTTGGCATACTAGTTACTGTCCAGTCACCTGGAAGCATTTAAGAAGTACAGATTGCTTTGCCTTTGTCGGACATCCTGAGACAGCATCTCCAGGAGTGGAGTTTAGAAAAGTCCAATAAAACCTACCCAGGCAGTGCTGACGTGCTGCAGGTCTTGGGAGCCCCTGCACTCTGGGGCTCTCCTAAAGAGAGGTCAGGGTCACACATTGCACCTTCCTTTTGTTCTTTCAACCTGGGATCCCTTCTTTTGAAGATTTCTTGAAATTAGTGGTCTTTGGAACACATTCTGGGTCATGTTTCTTGATAGTGTTTCTATAATATTGGCTTGGCCAACAGGTTCATTTGGATTTTTTCCCTAACATCTTAACAGAAAAACCCAAATGAAACTTTTTGGCAAACCCAGTGGGTGTTCCACTGCTTGTTAGGAAAGGGAGACATATTCATTATCTTAAAATCAACAAAAACTGGGTTCCCTCCCAAAATTTAATAGCAGGGACAGGTTATCCTCTGCCTTTGGCAATTCTGACCCAAGTAATGCTGTTGAAGAGTTTACTGGAAGCTAGCAAACAAAATCAAATTTCTAAATTATTTTGTACCTTTATTATCCCATGCATTTCTCTGTATCTGTGGCTGTAGAGTTTAAATGTCAAGTCCAAATATTGCTATTGTTAGCCAGCACTAATGTTGGCTACACTTGCTTTTGTGTTCTAAGATAATGTGAAAGCCAAATATACCTCCAGAAACTTGAGACTGCTAATTGTCCATTACTGGGTAGGTAGTGTTGATACACTTGAGGGCAGGAGAACTGATTTTTTCAGCGGCCAGTAAGAGCACTGATTATAGAAATAGAAACAAACCTAATTAAGATATTTGTAAGTATGTTGCTATTCCCCTGCAAGGGGGGGGGGGGCACCCGAACTTGCATGTCCTTTTCCTCCTTCTGCATGGACAAGTGTGAATGCTGGGGTGGCTCCACATGGAGCCTGGGGTCATCCGCAGCTGCTCTGCATTTTGGAACCAGCTCTATGGATGAAAGTGGTCCCTGGGTAAAGGTGGACAGCTCTGCAGACCTGTGTTACTGTAACAACTCTTGTTCTAGGGATAGTTCAAGGGAGAGCTAGAAATAGTAATTTACCCACAAATGTTTCTCTGTGTGAGTGGGTGTGGGTGTCTGTTTTTCTAAGTTGTGTCACCAACGGTGCTTTTTCTGTAAATATATTTGTTCTGATTTGGAGGTGAAACTGAGTCCATGGCATTTGCTTTAAAATATTGGGCCCTAAGTTCTGCAGACAGTCAGGAGGTGGATGAGGTTTAAAATAAAAGTAAAACTCCTCCCTGCTCTATTTACAATTCATAATATCACTTGAAGAGTAGTAATTTTCTATAATATCTTTAGATATACTATTGTCTCTTTAAATGGTTCACTGAGTCTGTTTTCTAAACTGGGGGGTTGGAGGGAGCTGAGTGGGGGAGATGACATTTATCCAGCACTAATGTTATGTCAGATGCTTTTCTCGGTCTGCCCACATTCACCTCCCATAATCATATCCCTGGAAGGCATTGTATTCACATTTATGTAGACAACATTGAGCTGCGAGGCTGTGCCCTTCCTCAGACCAGTCAGTAAACTGCTGTGAACCCCAAACCAGCTCTGATGGCTCTGTCTGGCTCCAGTGCCAATGCACGTCTCTCCCCACACGCCCTCTAACCTTCTAAAATTCTAATCATGTCTTCAGTGTCCACCTGGTACTCATCTGGGAGACACCGGCCCGCCCAGGCTGACCCTGTGTGAATATACACAGCAGACAGCCTGGGCAGTAAGAGGCATCCCATTAGTGCTAGGGGCTTCCCTAGTGGCTCAGTGGTAAAGAATCCACCTTCCCGTGTAAGAGACTCGGGTTTGATCCCTGAATGGCGAAGATCCCCTGGAGAAGGAGATGGCAACCGCTCCAGTATTCTTACCTGGGAGATCCCATGGAGAGAGGAGCCTGGTGGGCTACAGTCCACGGGGTCCCAAAAGAGTAGCGACTAAACAACATCAGCATTAGTGCTATTCTGTGCTTACTGCCACATCTCTGGTTCCTATACACTTGTCTTTCTGATCCTCACATAATTAAAAAAAGATGGTGCCATTTTATGTGTCCCTGAACCTGGTAAGCGGCAGCCTTATCTATTTTGAGGAAGCAGTTGGGTAGAAATTGTTTGAACTGAAATGTCTTATCATGCAACTTCACAACACTGTCCTTGGTTTGTGGCTTTTGAGTAGTCTTCAGGAGACATATGAAGCCAAAAGGAATGAATTTCTGGGAGAACTTCAGAAGAAAGAAGAAGAGATGAGACAGATGTTTGTCATGAGAGTGAAGGAGAAAGAAGCTGAACTTAAAGAGGCGGAGAAAGAGGTGAGCCAGGGGAGACAGAGGAGATAAGCACTTGCCACGTGTATTCTATCAGAGGAGTGGCCTACCAGCCTGGTGTGAAGAGCAGGACAGCCAGTCTCATTCCTGTTTCACAGATGGCAACACTGAGTGTCCTAAAGATTAAGGGGTTTATGCAGTCACATACCAACTTAGCAGCAAAGCCAAGACTAAAGCTAGATCTTATATCTCTAGGCCTGATCCCAAAGCCCTTGTAGTTCCAGGCCAGGGTAACTGCTTTCTGGATTTCTTTTTTATTTCTTTAAAAAAAATTTTTAAGCAGTATTTATTGATTATATTAGTTTTATTTTGAGAAGTTTCTTAAAATACAAATTAGAGCTTTTGGTCTATCACTTTTGATATGGAAGTTCTTTCTAATAATTAAGCACACACACTAAATCATTACCACTTTAAAATAGTTTAAGCACACAAAATCTGCCTAAAACTGCACAGATAAACATATATTTGATTATATAAACATATATGCCCCTATTATTTAAATTAAACCAAGAACTTAATTTAGTTGCCATTAGATTAATGTTGGAGAAGGCAATGGCACCCCACTCCAGTACTCTTGCCTGGAAAATCCCATGGACAGAGGAGCCTGGTAGGCTGCATGGGGTCGCTAAGAGTCGGACACGACTGAGCGACTTCACTTTCACTTTTCACTTTCCTGCATTGGAGAAGGAAATGGCAACCCACTCCAGTGTTCTTGCCTGGAGAATCCCAGGGATAGGGGAGCCTGGTGGGCTGCCGTCTATAGGGTCACACAGAGTCGGACACAACTGAAGTGACTTAGCAGCAGTAGCAGCAGCAGATTAATGTAGTGTGGAAGCTTTTAAGATCACTTAATTAAATGTAAATGTATCCTTTTTATTTGTATTTGTTTCTTATACATAATACCCTAAATATACTGCTAAATGTATGCATAGTATATTGTAAAATAAATAACTGAACATTTTCAGACATATGAATTATTTCACATGGTAATGAGTAATTTGTTTTCATCTTAAGTAATGTTTTCAATACAGTAAGAGTTTTCAGAGTTTAGAATGAAGGAATCAATTCTGTTCAGATTTTAAAATGACCCAATTCTTTAGCTGATATAGCTTAATGAATATTACTCATTTTCTCCTGTTAAAAGATAAACTGAGGTACATTAAAATTTATGAGTCTGTTTGTATGGACATCAATTGGAATCGGGCCTCATGGATTTCTGAGTAACACTTATCCCACTGAGAGAAAGACATAGGTTTGCCTTGATGGTAGATAATGAAAAACCTAGAGTTTACTTAATAGCTAAGTACTCAACATAGTTTTGCTGCAGAGAAAGGAAAGTTGAGCCTTATTTGCTGTTGGCTTTAAGTATCAAGTGAATGCTGGGTAAAAAATCTAGAATCATTCAGTGAGGACGTTTCCCTCCGTCCCTCCTTCCCTTTCTCTTCCTGCCTCCCCACCCGCCCTTCTTCCCTCTCCCCCTGTTTTTGTTTCTGCATTGTGTTATTTTTCTAAATTTAGTTTGTCAAGGTTCAGAAATTTCTCTACATGCTCTTTTTATTTGAATAGTCTGTATACGTCTATCTGTAGTCATTATATAAGTCTCCAAGTAAATATGTATTATCTATTTTGAAAAGAACTACTCTTATCATTAGGTAAGTTTCTTACTAGGAGCATGGATGATTTTAATTTTCTTCTTTATGCTTTTTACGATGACTGTATTCTGTTATCCGAAAAACTGCACAGAGATTTCTCTTAGTCCTAAGGGATCCAAGTCTCAATAGAGCACAGGGCTCCACAGGATGCTCTTCAGACCTCTGCCTGGTTCAGCCCTAGATCCAGATCCCCTCTGGGAACTGGACCACAGGCAGCACCACGTGTGTGTTTCTGAACATATGCAAGCAGCCTTAGACCAGCAAGCATCCCAGCCCTTCCCTCAAGCTTGTTCTCCTCCTCTCCTTTTCAGCTCCACGAGAAATTCGACCTCCTCAAGCGGACACACCAAGAAGAGAAGAAGAAAGTGGAAGACAAGAAGAAGGAGCTGGAGGAGGAGGTGAACAATTTCCAGAAGAAGAAGGCAGCCGCCCAGTTGCTCCAATCCCAGGCCCAACAGTCTGGGGCCCAGCAAACCAAGAAAGACAAGGATAAGAAAAAGTAAGCGGTGTCACCCCCACGCAGCGGGGCTCTCTAACAGTTTATTCCTCTTGCATGTCTCTACTTTTCCCATTTGCAGACTGGAAACTGGTCTGTTACCAGAAAGATAAAAGCAAGTATTTTCTCTACAGTGCAGGGGAGACGATAAAGGTTTTTAAAGTATATCTAAAGGGTACACAAACACTCATGTCTAAAACTTGACCACACGATCAAGCAATCAGGACTGGAGCCACCTGTCGTCTCCAGTAGCATCTTCTGCACCAATACTAGGACTCTCGAGAAGACAGTGTGTTTCTCTTCACTACTCTCTGGAGACAATCCTCCTGGCTCTGGATGAAAGAGCATCCTAAAGTTATGATTGTTAGAATTATTTTTCTATTCTCTCTTGTAAGGCTTGAGAAGCCAGTCATTGACCGTCTTGTTCCCAAAATGAAAGATTCAGAAGAACTGCCAGTGGCCACTAGTTTTCCTCTGAACAAGATGATGAATTGTTTTATTGTGAAAATGAAATCAAAATGCCCATCCTATTAAGACACTTCCACCAGCTCTCAAGACATACCTGTATCCACACACACAAAGAAATTTCTTTTTAATATAGCCTTGATTTAATGTGCTGAGGGGTCAGACTCTGCTCCTGAGTTATCACTCCCTATGATATTGCAGCAGCAGTGGCCTGAAGCCATGGGGGGTTTGGGCCTGCCTTGAAATTCTCCTGTAATTTGAAGCTTTATGGAAATCACCTGAAAGACTCAAGGGTGCTGTTTTATGACAATTACTGTTGGTCTGACAGTAAGCACAGTGGTCAGTAAGTTACCTTAGAAGAAAACCTTAGTGGCGGCCGGGTGGTGAGCCCATGGGTGCCACCCTCTTTGTTTAATACATGACCCTCTGAGGGCAGTGAGGAGCCAACTCAGAGCATGTTTCAGGATTCTTGCTCTCCACCCTCAGATGCTAAGGTGCCAGGGGAGAGGCTGACAACTAAGTAAACACTAAAAATGTTGGTACTGGAGAAGGCAGAAAATTACGTTCTTAGATGTAATATGGCAGACAGGCTGGAGCCTGCGCAGTCGTCAGGTCTGATCAGTGGACAGTGAGCACGGCAGTGAGGTGTTCATCTTGGTCAGTGTGCAGACCTGCCCCCGCAAGGAATACTGTTATGTTGTCTGTGGTAGAAACCAACATGCACTGCTCCAGTGACATGCAGAGAGTTTGCAGTTCTCCTCTGCAGACCTTGACTTTCCAAGCTCTGAGCCAGCAAGCAATGTGTGAAGGGAGCAGGGGAGCAAGCAGATTTTCTAAGCAATAGAAGGTAGTCAGTGTAGGTGAGCTGTGGTGTTGAATGGGGTTGGTACAGACCCAAGCGATCGAAGGACTCCAGGGGCTGAAAATTGAGTCATGCTGTATTAATTCTGAGTGACAGCTGCCTAGATTATAATCCAGTTGAAGAATGCGCTTTGTAGTCGCTCTACACGTTGGGGGCAGTGTCGGTCACTAATGGTGACGATCCCCATGCAGTCAGAGATTGGTGATTCCTTTAGGGAAGACACAACGAAAGCCATTTGGCATCATACCCTTGTTGATCCAAACCAACCCAGGATAAAAATAGGTTGTGTGTGTGTGTGTGTGTGTGTGTGTGTGTGTGTGTGTGTGTACACACATCTATAGGCATGAACGAAATAGAAAAAAGCTGCTGACTCATGTTTTAGGAAACCCAAAGTCAAGTTTTCTTACCCTGAAGCACAAAGTGCATAAAGGTACATGTTTTAGGACTAAAAATGTTTATAAAAGACCAGCAGTGTTCCAAGGATATCTCATTTATACTGGATGTGCCTTTAAGCAATAAATATTCCAAGAGCTGATGAGCATTGTGCCTCCATTTTCAACAGTCTCTCTAATAACAGACTTCTCCATGTAAGGAGGTTTTTCTTATCCTTTAGAACGTTTTAGGTTATTTTTTTCCCAGCCTTGGGCCTTAGAAATTTATAATGCTTTTCAAGTTTATGTGAAGTGTGTGTGAATTCTATTTTAGCCTTATTTATACATTCTCAGTTATTATTAATAGGGTTAGACTTAATTTGGTGTGTAAGAGTCACCAGATTTTGTGCCTGACAACAGCACGAACTTTTTGGTAACTTCTTCTAGGAACTTAAGCTCACTTTCCCATTTGAACAGTGAAAGCAATT
This sequence comes from Bos javanicus, assembly GCF_032452875.1. Classification (NCBI taxonomy): domain Eukaryota; kingdom Metazoa; phylum Chordata; class Mammalia; order Artiodactyla; family Bovidae; genus Bos; species Bos javanicus. The sequence continues at coordinate 92,155,212 of NC_083873.1, forward strand.
GCCAGTTGGAGGCCGGAAGTGTAAAAGTGGGGAAAAAAAATTACTTCTCTTACTGCCAGTGGAGAGTTTTGGTTAGAGAGGACCACAGACAGACAGTGACCAGGGGAACTAGAACAGTACTTTGAAAATACATGGGAGGCTCTTTCCTCCTTGTGTAGCTGGAGGAGGAGCATGGGAGCTGTTCGAGGGATAAAATGTAAAAAGAGATGCGTGTTTATTCACCTGCTATGCTTCCACCTCAGAGCTTAACTAAGTTTTTCTAATAGTTTGAAATTCTTTGTTTTTTTCTATTCTAATGACACGCTCCCTCTTTAACGTAGGTAAGGCTTTGTACTTCCTCCCTGACCTGTAGTGGCATGAGAGCACATAACATGTCCTAAGATTACAGACAAGGTAGAACTAACCCTGGTACTGCCTTTAACTGGACCCCACCTCCTGCCATCTCTGGCCACCAAGTCACTTTCCTTGCTCGCGGCTACACCTCAGTGGTGGGAGTGCCCGAGGGTAAGTTGTTCAGTAGACAGTGTTCATCTTTTCTGAAAACTTTGCCAGCCGGCAGTTTGGGGGTTTAAAGACGCATCCATTCCAAAAAGAAAGTTTTAAAATCTCATTTTAAAACTATACCTGGCATCTGATAATGACAGTTTACAGAATCATCCACTCATTTTTTTTTCTTTTTTAAAACATATTTTGATTCTTGCTAAGGAATGAAGTTGCATGTTTTGGGTTTGCCTAAAACTAGACGTGTGGATCTTGAACTTGGTGTTGCTTTATACCTAAGAGGGGGAAGGCTCCTGGCATTGCTATAGCTGTAACCATATAATGATCGTCCTTTTTTTCCCCCTCCCAAATAGATCAATAGCATGTCCTCCATCCACTATATTCCAACCACCAAATTATTTGTTCAAAGACATTTATTGTATATTTATTTATTCTCTGACTCTAGCAGCTCAGAAATGGAATTTTCAGCTCCTATTCAGTACTGCTGTGATGCCCAAATTGAATAGATCATGGTTTTGTGTTATTTGAGAAAATGAAAAATCAAACTGCAAATCTTCCCAGTAGAACATGTAATGGTTTCAAGAAGTCACTCATGAATTCTGAATGACCTGCAAATGGAAACTAACCATGTGTTCTTTAATTCAGTATTAAAATTTTGCTTTTGCTTGTCATGTAGTATATAGCTTACTCAAATTTTTGGTTTTAATTTCTGTCGATTCCATAATCATTGCATGAGCATTCACCATCACCGAATGCTGGTGCTGGCGCTCCTAATTTTCCTTCTTTTAATTTATTATTATTTCTAACTTTTTTGTTTTGTTTTTTAACTTGCAGTGCAAGCTTCACATAAAGCCTGGCAAGCCAAGGATGGTCCGCATTCACCTGCTTTTGCAGTAATATTGTATCTCTGCCATCTGTGTCCTTTTATTTTTTTATTTTTATTTTTCCCCCTTCCCCAGACACCATATAACTATTAACTCATTTTGCTGAATGTTGTTGGGGGGTGGAAAATGATAGAACAAGGGAGTCACAGCAAAAGCTATGTGCAGTGGGACTTTGTTTCTGGAAACGCAAATGACTTGCCGTTTATGCCTGTTCAGAGTGGCGGCAGCAAGCATGCCTGTCCTGTGACTCGAGTGTTGCTTGGGACCAAGGGAAGGAGGCTAAATTCCTCCATGTACGTCTGACAGGAAAACTTCTCATCACCTCAGCAGCTGAACTGTAAACCTGAATAGCCCTGACAACTTGCTTTTCTTGATTATTCATCTCCATGATGGAAAGGCTCTGAACGCCTTCTGCTGCTTCTCCTCACCTGCCCCAAACCAAGGTAGCTTTGTATGTAGGCAGAACGGTGGGTAAGCTTTACCTGACTTTTACCCTTGCATGGATTTTTTTAAATTATTACTATAATAACATTATTTGGCCTGGATTGTGGATCTGTTCAGACTGGTTTGTCTCCTCTTATGGCTTTAAAAACATGTCTGAACCCCTATCTTAAGTCCTAGCCAAGTTGGCCTGTAATAAGAAATCAGTGATTATATTTACTTGTGTCAGGGCAGCCTTGGCCCTCTCACAGATAGCCCTCTCCAAGGCTGATCATACAACGTTCTTAGTAGAAGAGTCTTCTACTAAAATTAATGGGCTTTCTGCAACCTGTTTGCTACTAACAATACCCCATCTTTTCATAAACACACCTAAATCTGCTCTCTGTAGGCTGAGGGCGAGGGCCTAATGACTGATTCCAGGATATCAGTGCTTTGAGTAACATTTTTCAATAATTCCGAGGAGAAATTTTCCAGAAATACTTAAAATAGAGAATTTGTTATAAACTGTATCATCTTGCAGCACAAGTTTGAGGAGATTTTGTCATTTTAAGATAGAAATGGGAAGGGACATAACACAAACCCATGAGTCAAGAAAGCAGAAATCCAACTTCACATCCCAATTTCCTTGCATATTTTGATATTTGGCCAAAAGAGGGATGAAGGAATAGAACATCTGATCTTTCAAATCCAGTTGTCTTGAAGGAATGGCCTCACCAAGACTCGCTCAACCTGCCCTCTACGTTTAAGACCCATTGTCCCATCAACAAGAATTAGGAATTAGTCACATTTCAGGACATAGACTACATATTCCAGATTTGTATGGAAAGGAGCATACCTAATTTCTTTTCTATACTTTTCCTTCTTGAAGCTTATCCTTTCAGTTTCTTAGTTATCCCACCACCACCCCCATAAAAACAAACACTCCCAGCTTCTGACTCCATAGTCTCCAACTTCTTACTTGAAAGAATAACATTTCTTATGAATCTGACCCTTCACCCCTGCGTTTTCCTTTTGGCCCTCCCTAGTCATCCATTAGATGGGCTTCTCTAGTGGCTCAGATGGTAAAGGATCCACCTGTAATTCAGGAGACCCAAGTTCAATCGCTGGGTCAGGAAGATCCCCTGGTGAAGGGTCTTCATTAAGTCATACATAAAGTGAACAGAACACACATACACACTTTTTAAAAAAAAATTTAAATAGTCTCTAGTTGATTTCAGTAAATTTTCAACCTTCTCTTTATCCTCAACTCTTAGGGAAAGAAGGAATGGGCTTCCATGAACTGATTTAGGCTTAATTAGGCAAAGCAAGGAATCAGTTTTCATGGAAGCTCAAACTCAGCTGGGATAGAAACTGCAAACCAGAAGCAGCAATAGAGGTATAAAGACAGGCTTTAGAAGCTCCTGGATCAGTGTTTCTGCTTTTGTTTTTGAATGATTCTAGTCTGAAGCTAGCTGTGCAGCAGCCAGACATCAGGTGGCATGCTGATTCTAACCGTGGGCTGAATTTGCTCAGACGCTGCGCACCAGACAGAAGCTTGAATACTAGTGCTGTATGCTTGTTTCAGTCATTGCTTGTGTGCTCATTTTTGTGCCTTGTAACAGGAAATACACTTCCAAATCCTAAGAATGCATCCCTTGAAAATGACCATTTTACATGCATCGCTAAAGCCTTTTTAAAGTGAGCCCAACCGCGAAAGGCATCCAGCTGACTTTTTGATTCCAAGATTGTTGATTGATTTTTTCCCCCATTAAATTTTTCACAGAAAAACAAATCATGGAGAGTCAGGGAATAAAAAGTCAAAAGAAACGTATAAAAGCTTTTTTTTTTTTTAAACTGCGTTGCTTCTGAACTTTTTTCTGCCCCTGCTCCCCAGCCCTGTTTGGTTTGTTATTGCTGCCCTCTCTTCTTTCTGTATCTGTGCCTTTTTTCACAGTAGTCCTTGGCTCTGCACGGAGTAAATGATACCCTCAAATCTAATTGGATGTGCTTTCGCCTTTGCATGTAAGTACAGTAGTAAGAAACCTTTGAGATCTTTTTGGCTTTTTAGAGAAACAAATGGGATAGGTGGAATTATTTTTTTTTTCCTGGATGGGGGTAGGGAGGTATTGGTTGGAGTAGCCTTTGTTTTCTTTTTTTAAAAGAAAGAAAACTGTGTTTTAAATGGCTCACATTTCTCTTTTTCACAAGAAACACAGAGATTTGACTTTTCCTTGGTGTCAGTGTGGAAGTCAGAAATTATCAATCCCAGTCTGTGTTCTACATAGTGTTGTGGGTTCATTGGATATTACAGAAGGTCCTTGGTTCTCTTTTGTTGTTATTTTTGCTTGTGCCATGTGATCTGCAGGACTTCAGTTTCCTGACCAGGGATTGAACCTGAGTCCTCAGCAATGAGAGTGTGAAGTCTTAACCACTGGACCCCCAGGGAAGTCCCAGAGGGTCCTTGGTTCTGACTGTGTAAGTAAAGCTAGAATGAGAAACTACTACCTTCCACTAGAGAAAAACAAGAGAAAGTTTTTTTCATATTACACTGCCTTTATGACTGCTTAGTTTTTTGGTGATCCTGGTTTAATGATCTTTCCCTTGTGCTAACTACGACCAGGGATCACCTTTTTTTTTTTTTTTTGCCAAGACAGCTCTTGCTGGCCCTTCCCCAGATCTTTTGTTCAACCATTATGACCATGCTTTTGCTTCTTCTGGACTTTAGATACCTGTAACAGTTTCAAGAAGGATGTGATGGAAAAGCACTTATGCGAATTTACAGGCAGTTGAGAGACGACCTTTTCCCAGCTTAGGCTCTTTATTAATTGGTGAAGGTTTTGTCCAGAAAGGACACCTTAACCAGGGGAACATTTAACAGAATGTTGGGCACAGGTTACTCATCTTCCTTCTCTGCTTTGTGATCTCACCAGCAATAACACCTCATATCTTGTGCACCTCAAACAGACAGACTTGGTTTCCTCACTTGCTTGACATATCCATCGGTGTTTCATAATACAGACTGTTGAATCAGGTTTTCAGCTGTTACCAACTCATGTCATACTGTCTCTGTGTGGTCCTACCAAAACTGTGCATTGAGATCCCTTTGCTTTGCCATTTGCAAGTGTCTGAAGTTGTCAAGTCTCAACTTCCAGAAGTCTTGGTTCCATTGACAGGATACGTATGTGATGACTCTTTAGGGGGAATTGACGTAAAGTCTAGATTGTATGTAGGTATGAAGGGAATTTTTTAAATAAATGGAAGATTAAGCTGTGAACAGCATTAGAACTTTGTCTATTCCTTAATTTTAAAATATGCTGATATGCCTTAAACTGTAGTTGTAGATCACTGTCATTTTGCTGTTGGAAAATAACCAATGTGTTTTTTAAAACTTGTGTAATCTCCTTTCAGTGTTAATGCAGAATTGTCATATATGTAAACTGCATGTTAGACACTTGTCTTTTTTAAAAAACTAAAACAATTGTATTGGTGTGAAGCATATCATTTTTTTCAAGTATGAAAGTAATCCCGTAGCAAACTGGCTCGGTCATTTGGTATCTGTGGAGGTAGGAGCGTGGTGGACAGGTAATCTATGCATATCACTAGTGCCAAGAACATAAAGTGGGGGAAAATATATTTTTACCCAAACATTGTGTGCCCTTTTGTGAGTTCTTTTTAGTCACTGTTTGATACACAAATGTACACATGTTTATAATACTGGATAAAAGAAATAGGGAAGGAAGTGTCTCATGCTTTCCTGCTTTGTCTGGACTTGAAATGCTACCATCTGGGCAGCACCAGCTCCTCCAAGACGCTTGCCACGTGGTATTCTGTACTTCATACACCGTCTCTGCCACCCTTTGTCCTCCATTCCCATCCCCTTCTACCCTGATTAGCACCCCACCGCCCCATCCAAGGCAGCCTCTTCTTCCTCGGCCTCTGGTGCCAGCTCTACTGCTGTTGCTCCCCACCTCGACTGATCATCCTTTTACTGACACACCACTGTTCCTTCAGTTTGTTGTAGAGAAGCTCCTTTTTTTTATTTTAAAGCCTTTTAAGAATCAACTTTGAATCTGAACCTTTCTTTTTTCTCTTCTGTAGCTTCTTCTTTATGTAACCATCCTGTTGACAAGCCCTACTCTCTCCTAATGGACATAGAGCATTAGAAGAGCAGGAGCTGTCTGTTCACACGTGTTGGGGAAGAGTTACCTCATTTCCACCATCGCCTCCTGTTCTTTTAAAGTCTGGGTCAAATATTGCACTGCTGTTTGTATTTGTCAATGTCTGTTTACAAACCACTGCCCATAGTGGTTACTAAAATGACTTATCGTCACCAAAAACAGTAATACTTAATAATACTCCTTAAAAGGAAATTGAATGAAACAGAGAACTTGGGCCAAAACCCAAAGTAGCCATGTGTTGGGATCTTGCTTAGCTCTCACGTTCTTGAAGCTGCTGACCCAAGAACTCATGGACTGAAGACAGCATGGACCCTACTCTGAGGGTCCACAAACTTGATCTCGTGTAAACTCCAGACCTCTGTCCCATGAGTGACCTTCTGAACAGTCCCATCAGGACCCTCAACCATCCATCAGGTCGTAACATTGGGGCAACAGTTTCCTTCCTCTTGGTAGCTTGATGGGTTGTTTTGAAGTTTGGGGTATTTTTCTAAACATTTGATATTGCATGAACAAAGATGGCTGCAAGTTTTAAATTTGGAGTGTTCTATTGATACAATATTTTTATTTTTCAGCTGATCGTCTGCCTCTTGAGAGAGAGAAGTGGGCATCCTTCCTTTAAATTCAGGAACCACTGTTGTTTTATTTGACTCTTTCTGTTACCTGCATCCTATATATAAGTTTTTGGGGTTTGGGATTCTGTTTTGGAAAAAAAAAATTTTTTTTCTACTTAGCCAGTTTGTTTTATGTATTGGTTATTCAGACTTAGTTTTGGTATCAAAATTATGCCAATTTTAAGCTCAAGGGGAAAGTTAAGTGACATTTAAGCCACAGAATTGTGTTTAAGATGCTCTCCTCATCTCAAATACAGCAACAAATCCCAGTGCTGTCACTGGGATTTTGACCTGCAAGTCTTAATCATGTTTAAAATGTGCCAGTGTTGGGTAGGTGATTTTTCTGCCTCTGGGACTCAATTTATATTTAAAGGTACGTTAAAATAACTTTCTGGCCCATGCTTGCCTTTTTATTTATTGTGAAGCTCTTCTTTACCACATGTCCAGTTTTTGTGTCCTGGACCATGGAAACAAACCCCCAAGTACATATCCTGTCCCAGACAACAGGAGCGTTGTAAACAATGGTTCTCATGCACGTTTGCCAGTCAGCCAGGTGGCTTTCTCCACGTTTGCCAAATGAGGAAAAAAAAAATGTTGAAAATTGCTTCAAGTACACCCACACACACACCCACACACACACACACACACACACTTCTGGCTGTGGAGTCAGTGACTTCTGATGTTGACTCGTTTGTGACGGGCTGGATGCAGGGGTAGGTTGTTTTGTCAGCAGTCACCTCCTAGGGGCAATTTTTGTAGTCAAGGTGCAATTTCCAAACTCATTTCTATTTTAAGCATGAACGTGCAGTTTGCTACCTTTTCATTTCTCGTCAATAGTTTTTGCTTATTTCCATCATTTTTTAGCCCCATAGCAGATGGATATTGGTGGCATGAGTTGCATTTGGTAAAGATCCTTAAGAGAGTTCCCTGCTTTATTTAAGAATGGTAAACATATGCTTTGGTTGAAAGGTGAAATGATGAAGCAACAGTGCCTGCCTCTTGAATCATTTGATTCTTGGAAAGAGGTTATTTAGTCTAACTGGATAAGCATACTGGTGAGAGGCTTCCTTTACTTAGACACTGTTATTACGTGTTATTAAAATCAAGTTCATTTGAGCCATTAAATAGTTAAAATATGAGTTGAGAGCCGTCCCCTCCATATTACACTATAATCTGCAAGGATAGAAATCTGCTAAGATGTGATCAGTGGTTTGATGGATGGATGGGTGGGTATCAACTCATTAACTGATGCTACAGCATGACATACTATCAGTCTTGTAAGTTGAACACAGACATCCTATTGTGTGAAACCACTGTTGATTACTAAGCACAATAATTGGATTTATTTTTAAGCTCCTTTCATTATTTTAATATCAACTTTACCCTGTCACTCATTTTGAAAACAAATTTTGTGTCAGATTGTAAAGACATTTTTTGAGCAATATTTAAAACTCAAATTAGGCAGTATTTTTGTCCTTAAGTAGAGAAATGTGTAATCTATTACTGCTGTTCCCCTTTTAGGCCTCAGGCTAGAGAAGTGTAATGGTGACATCTTAGTGGGAGGGGTGAGAGAGCTGGCTGTTCCATCCAGGTTGGTTTCTGTTCAATTATCTAGGGAGCGTGGGTAATGGACAGCACAGGTCAAGCACACAGCTAACCTCCCGTTTACTTCAGGTTCTTTTTCTCAAGTGTTGATAAAACTGGTAGGTTCTCAAGTTCTCTTGGCTGACCAGCTAAGAGAGATGAAAAATAAACATTACTCGCTTGTCCCAAAGTAGATTGTTGAAAAACAGGGAGAACTGAACCAGCTGAACCTATTTTGATAACAGGCTTTTTATTTTTCATAGTCTTTTAAAAAACAAAAAACCTTGCTTCAGCTACAGACTCTGCCTTATTGCTCAAAGTGTATCCTAGATGATCTCTTTGAGATTGGCACAGCACATGTATAAAGGAGAAACCTGATCTTCTGAATTAGTATGCACTGAGCTGAGTGAGATAAAATTAGGTCATCATACCAGTAGGCTCGACTGTACTTTTTCCCATCGACTGTACCTAAGCTTCCTTCTTAGTTATTTTGACTTTTCTACTTATCATTGTCCTGTATGGGTAAACAGTTCTGGACATCTGAAAAACTAAGTAATTTTCACTGTACTTAAATGGCAGTTCTATGCAAAACCTTTTGCTTTGCAGATGACTGCCATCTTTCCACCTTGGAGACAGTGTTGGCAACATGGCTCACTTTGAAGATCCTTGCATTTGAATCCTTAAGACTGTGGTATTTAGTCCTTGTTGATTGTTACCATGTAGCTTTCACATCAGTCCCTAGCCAACAAGTGGCACCCTTAGGGCTGAATGTGTTAATATGAAAAGACTAATTGCAAGCCTGGGTATCTGCTCACCTCCTTTTCCAACCTGCCTATTCTGACAGGTAGCTGTAAATAAATGAGATCTTTTGATCATTAGTGGAGCATCGTTGGAGGTACAGATGAAGATTTCATGTCTTCCTCAAATCAGTTATTTGCAGTACTGTGAGTTGAAACGGCCTGTCAGTCCACTACGGAAACTTTCTTGGCACCAAAGAAAAGCTTTTTTCTTGCAAATTATGGCACCGAGAGGCATGAAGCTATTACTTTAAGGTTGGTTCCTGTCCAAAAAAAAAATAAATAAATTTTGGGTATGACGGGGGTAGGATGCACAATAGCGTTCTACACTCTGCCTAACCATGCCCTGCACAGGGCTTTTAGAATGCTGAAGAGGTGCAGCTCTAGCTCTCCTTGCCCTTGCTTTATATCCATCCGTCTTCCCACTCTTTTCCTCTCCCCAAATACTTGTATACTACACTAGGCCAACATTAGGCACTGGGGGATGTAGCCACATGCTATCAACTGCATGTCTCTGTATACCTCATACAGCAAACTGGGAGTAAGAGGTAAGCCCTTTTTGGGCTAAACTGCAAGAGATAGTATTCCAAAAAGCAAAACACACTGATTGCTTTTCAGTAGTTTTAAGTTCACTGGCCTACTGTTATATAACATAGTAAGGTCAAAAGTTTTGACATTGGATGTGCCATGAAACTCATACTTTGAGTTGAGAGAAATGGAGAGGTTCAGCCTCCTAGAACCTGAAAAACCTAGAGTGGTGGGCTATCTAAACTTCTCTATCTGGTAAGATGTTCTTGGTTACCTCTTAGGACAGCTTGTCAACGACCCAGAGGTGGCACAGGGAGAGGCATGTCTCTGTACTACACATGGGTCTTACATCACGCAAACCACTGCAGAAGGTCCCTGACTTAATATGGTTTGACTTCGTGATGGTGTGAGTGATATACATTAAGAAGAAACTGTAGTTCTGGATTTGGATCTTGTCTTGGGCTAGCCATATGCAGTACGGATACTCTTTGCTGGGCAGTAGCAGCAGGCAATGGCACCCCACTCCGGTATCCTTGCCTGGAAAATCCCATGGACGGAGGAGCCTGGTGGGCTGCAGTCCATGGGGTCGCTAAGAGTCGGACACGACTGAGCGACTTCACTTTTCATTTTCATGCCTTGGAGAAGGAAATGGCAACCCACTCCAGTACTCTTGCCTGGAGAATCCCAGGGACGGAGGAGTCTGTTGGGCTGCGTCTATGGGGTCGCAGAGTTGGACACGACTAAAGTGACTTAGCAGCAGCAGCTCCTAGTCAGCCATGCACTCATGAAAGGAAAATAACTGACAGACTTAGAACCAGTTTTCCACTTAAGGGCAGGATTCAACACATTTCACAGGATATCTGATTCCTGTGTTGTAGAACAGGCTTTGTGTTAAATGGATTCAGCCCAACTGGAGGTTAATGTTAAGTGTATTGAGCACTTGAGGTGGACGAGGTTCATAAGCTATGGTGTTTAGTAGATTAGGTGCACTAAATTCATTTTTGATTTAAGGATATTTTCAACTTATGAGTTTATCAAGATTTAACTCTGTTGTAAATAGAGGAAGGTCTGTAAACTTCTTAATACGGTGAGGGGAAGCTGTCAGTTTAACTCCTTGTTCCTAGCTTTACCACGTTTAAGCCTATACTTCCATCTTCTGTCCTACTGCTAAGCTAAGTCGCTTCAGTTGTGTCCAACTCTGCGACCCCATAGACGGCAGCCTACCAGACTCCTCAGTCCCTGGGATTCTCCAGGCAAGAACACTGGAGTGGGTTGCCATTTCCTTCTCCAATGCATGAAAGTGAAAAGTGAAAGTGAAGTGGCTAAGTCGTTTCCCACTCTTCGCAACCTCACGGACTACAGCCTACCAGGCTCCTCCATCCATGGGATTTTCCAGGCAAGAGTACTGGAGTGGGTCGCCATCGCCTTCTGTCCTATGATCGGTCAAATCCAACTGAAAATAAAAGCAGCAAGCTTTTGGGACTTGGCTATTTTCAAGTATTCCCAAACGTATTTCTAGGGTGCAGGACCAAACAACTTAACCAAACATTAGGATCTTTAATTTTTAGAATGTTTTTGTTGTGTTGAGACATACTTAGCCACATCTAAGTCCCAGCATGGCAGATCTTGGTAATTTCCCATCAGTCCCACGTGCACAGGCCTCCCATGGCTTAAGTGACGTGAACTTACAGCTGCACATGATGCTGATGTTTAGCAACAAGAGGTGAGGGCTTAAACTGCTCATTCCGTCACAGTAAGCCCAGTTTCTCCTGAAACTTAAAAAGATGGTTTTTCTAAAAGCACCATCTAGTGGCCAAACCTCAAAATACTAATAGGCTTACGAGACATTCTCCTGTTAAGAGCTTATAGACTAATTTCAATAATTTGAGTCTTTAGAAGTTACAGTTACATGTTCAACAAAACTTCATGATATTGGAAAGCTTTATATTTGATATGTCAGAAGCTGAACCTTGTCCTATTCACTCCCTTGTACTTCGATGTCAGGAGACATTTCCCCCTTGATTGGACTGTAGCAGGTAGCCAACCCTACCACAAGAATTTAAAAGTCAAATGCAGACTGGAGAATACTTGTGGTCTGCTAAACCAGAGCAAAATCAGTGGGTTAAAAATGACAGGTTATCAAGACAAGGGAAATGCCTGCCCTCACAGTTCCTTAAGCTAAGAATTTATTGTTTGGAAGGTCACAGCCCACCAGTTAGAAAATATAAGGAAGGAAAAATAATGTCAAACCCTAAACTCAGTCACATTTAATTCCCCCCTTTATGTTTTATTTTCCGCAAGCATATTAGTATTTTTATCATCTTTTATAGTTGAAATAGCAGTGCTTAACCAATCAAGAATTTGTACCTCTTCACAAGCAGAAAAAAAAGATAAAAAGGTTAAGGACAACATTTATTGCTACCAGTGGCTTTTATCATCAGTACATGGTTCTGACTGCAATACCTTCTTCAGACTGCACAGGGAGCTCAGAATCCAGAAGTCATTAAGAGAAATACAGGTAGGTTGGGGAGGCAGGGGGATTAACTGATCAAGAAAAATCCTAATGGCTTAACATAAAACTAGGGTACTGAATTCAGTTAATACATGTTACAGATCCCAATCACAGAGCTGCCCCAACATCTAGAGAGTCTCTCCTGCTGATTATAAATGAGTGAACTGAGCAGTTTAAAAAACCTAACTTTAGCTGTTACGTTTCTTTAGTGAGCACCTCGATATAGTCTTTATCACAAATTTTTATACAAATGTCAAAAATCCTTTCAACAAACCCAAGAGTGTCTTAATCACGTGCCACTTTTAAGCTTCAATTTAAGATAAACAAAAACTGAAAATAATTTTATTTTCAAACTCTAGAAATTGAAAGGAGACAAAAATCAACAATGGTAACAGGGGTCCTTTTTACCACCTGATTCGTATGGGGCAATTTTGAAGTACCTTTTCCAGATTAATTTGTATTTGAATCATGGATTAAACATGGCTGTCACACTGAAATAATTTGTTCACTAGATTGCTAAAAATAAACTTTGAGGGTTTCCTCATCAACAGGCCATAGATCAACATGCATAAAATTCATTTAGTATTCAAAGAAGCAAGCAAAAGCAAGAAGAAAATTAAATCAGGATTCTGGGACAAGGTTTGCTAGCTAGGAATTTTGGAATTTAAAAAAAAACACTGAATGTGAGTTTCTGACACAAGGCAATCTACACGTTACATTTTAGCAGAGAAAAGGGTAGAACTGACAAATACTACAAAGGAATTTTTTACTAAAATTTTTTTTGATCTTTAGACTTTTTTTTTTGGTCTTTAAGTGCTTAAATATTGTTGAATTATAATTAGTCATACAAATCAACTGGGTTTTTTCCTCTGGCTCATTTCAAATCAGCCTGAAAAGATATATACCTTACGTAGCCTATCCTGGTTTTCCATGCTCCCATCCCGAGTCGTCTACCTTAGTTTGCACTTGAAGGTAACTCTTGCAGCTACATGACAGAAACAGGCTGCAGAGGTGGACAAGGAGAAGCCTGTCCCTCTTGCCGTGATAAATCAGTGCCACACACAGAACCCACACTTTCGGAAGCGTTATCTTCGTTATAGAGCCGTTTGATCCCATCGTAGAAGTCGTCCACTTCCATTTCCTCCACTTTGCGTTTGGCAGAGGCATACTTGCACCCATTGGCAGCTGGGAGATGGTGGCAGAAGGCTGCTGGACCTCTGACTGGCACTTCTGGTTTGCTGTTGTCCTTGGAGAAGTCTGGGCCTGGGACAGAGGAGGGGTGTAATCTGAACACTCCTCTGTCACAGGTCACCAGGGTGTGCTTGAGGGGACGGTAGACATAAACGGAATTTAGAGGCAGGGAAGACTGCAGAGTAGAAAGGTGATGTGCCACAAGCTCCCGACAGTGGATCAGCTGGGAGCTATCCATCTGAGCCAGGCGAGAAAGAAAAATAATCAGTGGAGGTGGCTCTGTCCTTTCTGCTAGCCACTTTTTCTCCTCATGCCCCGTCCCCCAAGGCTTCTCTCCTCACATCTTTTACCTCCAACTCATCTAATTCCTCCAGCCTAACCCATCATTTTTAGAATGTGTGTCCAGATCTGTATTTATAATATAAACCACTTTGGAACTTGAATTCTCTATTTGCAATTATATGCTGGACATCTTCATGAAAGTAGAAATTATTCTTTTTTCACTGATACATATCTAACATCTGCTTTTTGTTCAGGCTATCTCCCCTGTCCAGAAGGCCTTTCACCTCACCCTCTTTGCCTCCTCCAACGTCTTTAGTGAAGACCAAAATACAGATGATTAGATATTAATATATATACTCCCTTATATATATATATATTATAAAGATACATATTATATATGTGTGTGTATCTATATACACAGACACACACACATACATACACATGCTTTCGGCTCTAACAGCAAACAATCTGTCTGGAATGCAGAAGACCCAGGTTCAAGATCCCCTGGAGAAGGAAATGGCAACCCACTCCAGTATTCTTGCCTGGAGAATCCCATGGACAGAGGAGCCTGGTAGGCTACAGTTCATGTGGTTGCAAAGAGTCAGTCACAATTAAGTGACTAACATTCAATGTATAGATAAACAAAATCCATTAAGAATTTAGAGAAGCAGCCAGAGGCAAGAAAAAATTTAAATAAGGGATGGGGAAGGCTGTCTAAGAATTTTTGAACAACTTTTTTTTTTTAAACAGAGTAAATGAAAACCTTTCACAAGTTGTATTTCTGTAGCAAATAGCAGGCTTGACAGCACTAGCAAAAAACATTTTTGCTAAGATTTTTGTTTAATGAGGAAGTTTCACTAACTCCTTATCCTTCAGGATAATTCAACTCCTTCTTATCCTTCAGAATAATTCAGGTATCAGTCCTTTTTGAAGCCACCCCTGACTTCCCTTATCCCTCCCAAACCCCAAACCCCAGGATCATCCGTTTTTGTATCAAGCTGTTATCATACTTACCACACTGTGTTAGAATAATCTATTTAACCATTTACACTTTTCTACTACAGACTATAAGATCCCAAGAGGTAGCCATTGTATCATATTGATTTTTATTTAAGTTTCTAGCACCAATGACTACATGGAAGGCCTTCAAAATCTTGTGATAGAGTCTAATTAAATTAATTAGTCTCTTTCTGCCTTACTTTCCCTACAATTATAGCCTTAGTCAAAATTCCTATACAACACAAATTTAAATTAATTCCTCTATTTAATTCCTCAGCACCCCAAATGCCTACCAGAAATAATCTACTTCTTTAGTTCGGAATTAAGAAGGCTCTCCACAATCTGACCCAACCTTCTTTTCCTGTCTTGTGTGAGCTGTGTGCTCAGTCATGTCCAACTCTTTGCAACTCCATGGGCTATAGCCCCCAGGCCTCTGTCCACAGAACTTTTCAGGCAAGAATACTGGAGTGGGTTGCCATTTTCTTTTCCAGGGTATCTTCCTGACTCAGGGATCGAACCTGAGTCTCCTGCATTGGCAGGCATATTCTTTACCACTGTGCCACCTGGGAAGCCTTTCCAGTCTTATTTCCTCTTGCTGCTGCTGCTAAGTCGCTTCAGTCGTGTCCAACTCTGTGTGACCCCATAGACAACAGCCCACCAGGCTCCGCCGTCCCTGGGATTCTCCAGCCAAGAACACTGGAGTGGGTTGCCATTTCCTTCTCCAGTGCATGAAAGTGAAAAGTAAAAGTGAAGTCACTCAGTTGTGTCCCACTCTTTGCGACCCCATGGACTGCAGCCTACCAGGCTCCTCTGTCCATGGGATTTTCCAGGCAAAAGAGTACTGGAGTGGGTTGCCATTGCCTTCTCTGTATTTCCTCCTAACATATCCCAATTTGTGCTCTGTATTCCTTTCAAACAAACATGCTCTCTACTCTGCACAAATTTTGCCCTTTCTTACTTTACCCTTTTGAAACTGTATTATGTATTCCTTCCAGGTCTGGCTAACTGCCACCACCTCCAGGAAGTCTATCTTGACTAACTACCAGCGATCACTTTCAGGCTGATGTATTCTATAGGTATCTTTGGACATTTCTCAACCAATTCTTATTCATACCTAAAAAACCCTGTAGCACACAGTATGACTTTGCAACACCACAGAGAAAATAAAGGAAAATAACATGCTCTGCAAGAACATATTTGGTGACAAAACTTTTTATCTCTAAATATACTCCTTGCTGGAACTTCCCCTGCAGTCTAGTGTTAAAACTCCACCTTCCAATGCAGGGGGTGACAGTTCAGTCCCTGGTTGGGGAACTAAGGTCCCACATGCTACAGGGTGGTGTGGCCAAAAATTTTTTAAATAATCATACAATGCATTAAAATAAACTCATTACCTATTACCCAGGAAAGTATACAAAGATGAGAGGCTAGTGTTAGTCATCATGTACAAATGTAACAGTGTCTGAAATTACCAGAAACTACATATGAAAATGACCATTTTTCATATGTATTTTGTTCACCAATTTTTTTCCCCTAGTTTGAAAGGCTCTAGCTAACACCCTAACAGGCAAGATATTATTAACTAGTATTAGAATTTATTTTCTCTTAAAACAAAAAAAGTTATATAATAACTTTCAAGATTATAACTGTAGGCTAAGGCTTATCATGTCCCAGGGATGTGAAACAAGCTAAGCCATGCTAAAAACAGTGGAATGGGACTTCCCTGGTGGTCCAATGGCTAAAAAGACTGTGCAGGAGGCCTGGGTTTGACCCCTGGTGAAGGAAGTAGATCCCACATGCTGCAAATAAGACCTAGTGCAGCCAAATTAAAAAACAAAGACAGTGGAACAAAGCACACAGGAGAGGGATGGGGCTTCAGAGTTCTTTAAGGCACCTGGTACTCCAGGCCAGGACCCCACTTCTTCAAATAGCCTCCAAAAGACAGGTAACAGAGAAAAAGGAATTGGGACACGGAAAGAAGACTACAGTGTAAAAAAAATTATGTCTAAGAAGTAAGTACCCAGTTTATTATGTTGTTCTTCAACAAATGAATGACACTAATGGCCGAGAAAAGTAAAAATATCACAAATATTCTAATGCCTTAGTCACTGGGCATAGTATCACAGAAGAAGCCTGAAGAAAAACATGTTTTTCAAGTAAAAAGAAGACTGTGTCACTAAAAACTTTCTCTGTGGAAGTAGTAAGTAAATGTGAGGACTGGCAGAAAACAGGGCTAGAAAGACACTGAAGGTTTTACAAACTGCTACCATCTAATGAAGCTTCGCAAGGTGGTGCAGTGGTAAAGAATCTGCCTGCCAATGCAGGAAACGCAAGAGGCGGGTGTGATCCCTGGGTCCGGAAGATCCCTTGGAGTAGGAAACGGCACCCAGCTTCAGTACTGCCCTGAAAGTTCCATGGACAGAGGAGCCTGGCAGGCTATATCCAGGGGTCAGAAAGCGTTGAACACAACGGAGCATGCAAGCACACACAGACCATCTAATGATGGTCTACCCAAATTAAATCCTCTGTCCAAAGTAATTCATCAACATAAATTCCTTCTATTGCAACCTGAGTTTGTTCTAAGAAAATAAAATATGGCCCTTGCTAAGATACAGTGGAAGAAACAAAATAAGCATATATACTGGAATTACTGCAACTTTAGACACCAGACAAGTTCTCTAACATAGAATGATTTAAAATGAACATGTTCTAGTTGCAGAGTGTCAAGAGAACATTTATTGTTATTTTTTAGGACGACCATCTCCCTCAAGGGTAACTATTTTCAAGTATCCCTTGCTAGAAAAACAAACAGAACTGTAATTCAGCTTACCAAGGAGGTAAGGCAAATAGCCTTGAACATTTACAGAGCAGACAGCCGAACAGGTTACTGATGGGAAAGGGGGATCGGAATAGCATTATGTAACTGATTCAGATGGACCCAAAGCCCTGAAAACACTAGTGCCATAAGGAGTCAGACTCGAGGCACCTTCAGGAAGGACTAGAAGACCTGGTGGGGAGGGCCTGCTTCTTGAACTCCATACTCTTAACACTACACCACAGAGGTAAACTTATACTTTGACTAGGGACCTTGGTTAGGGACAGGAAGTTAAAGTTAAGTGAAGTCGCTCAGTCGTGTCTGACTCTGCGACCCTGTGGACTGTAGCCCGCCTGGCTCCTCTGTCCATGGGATTCTCCAGGCAAGAATACTGGATTGGGTTGCCATTTCCTTCTCCAGGGGATCTTCCCAACCCAGGGATCAAACCCGGGTCTCCTGCATTGCAGGCAGATGCTTTATCGCTTTAGGGACAGGAAGACCACCAAGCTCATCTGGGGAGATTTAACATCCTGAGATTATCAAGGCAGATGGCATCAATCAGAGGAGAACATGAGTACAGCCACAGAAACAGAGCAATGAGAGGAGTAAGAAGAAAGAGGGTTGGCCAGCTCAAAATGATGACCAAAAGGTAGCATAAGAGGTAAGAGGGGTGGTGATGTGGCAGTACAGTGGGTGAGGGGACTAGAAAAGACAAGAGAAGGCTTGCCTTTCAAACCAGGAAACACTCCCTGTACTTTGTCTGAAGTTCAGAGGGAACACAGGCAGAGCTGCTGACAATGGGGCCCCTCACAGCATGGACGCCTGTGATGGACCAATAGCAGTCCTCTCAAACCACGACACTGGGAAACATGTCAGAAGTAATGTCGGTACCATCTTAGCAATCTGATGCAAGAACTTCCTATACAACAACTAGAAATCCAGGAGGAGTATCTGATATTACTATGGCTTTGTCACAGGTCTAATTACAAAGATACTAGACTTAGTGTTCCTATGTGAACAGAGATGAACTTAGCAAAAATAACTGTCTTAAAGAATAAGGAGCCACTCATATTTGGGCCTGGGGAAGGCAATGGCTACCCACTCCAGTAGTCTTGCCTGGAGAATCCCATGGACAGAGGAGCCTGGCGGGCTACAGTCCATGTGGTTGCAAAGAGTTGGAGACAACTGAGCGACTAAGCACAGATTTGGGCCACTAGGATTTCAGAGAATTGCTAAGACCAAGTCTCAAACTCTCTGAAGTTTTGTGATCTTATGTGTGTTTTTAACTGTCTTCCTCATTATAACTTGACTACTACATGGAGCAGAGACTTTTTTTGGAATCACTGTATCCCCAATACCTTGACCATAGATTTCTCAATAAATGTAACATAACTATATACATATATAAGACAATGGAACAGTGGTTTTCAAACTATGTCCAAACAGCTTATGAAAGAGAAGAGGCCATGTTGAATAGGACTGCATCTGATAGGCTTCTGCCCCAAACACATATTACAAAGTAATACTTTACTATTTAGGATTTGGGAATTGTGCGTGTACAAGATTTGGGGGGAGGCGGGTGAGGAAGAGTTCTATTTCTAAAGAAAACACTGAAAACCACTGGACTACAATCTTCAAGATTTTTATGGTATAGATAAAGCACTGGGGTTTTTCTAGTTTTCTTTACTACCAAGTTTTGTGTGTCTCTGAGAAAATCCCAAGTTCTCTGCCCTGCAGCTATAAAATAAAGAGTTTGAATAATCTGATTTTTAAGAAGGTTCCTTCAAATTCCAAGCTTATAATAATACCTGGGGAGAACAGTTTTGGTGAACACTTTCTTTTAGCACCAGAAGACTTACAATAGAGAATAAGCATATTCTCTAATGTTCTTCAGCAAAGAACAAGCCATCAAAGCTACAGAATATACATGTTATTTACAATATTCTTATTTACGGTTCAAAGCTTGTCCTTTCTCACTGCTAGTAACTCTTCACATAGCAAATTTTCTCTGCACTAACTTGGAAACAGGCACAGAAACAAAGTCATGGAGGCATTTAGAGCTATGTCCTTCATTCCAATAAAGATGAAAAATGTAGGAGGTTCTCTTAATGTCCCTTCCCCCACTTCCAGAGTCTAATGTAAATGATTAACATTCAACTTCCTTTTCCAACACTCAAGGTAGGCAAAATAAGTGCTCTGTGTCACACTATTCCCTTAAGTGGTAGTTTTTGATGTTACTTTCTAAAAATTCTCACTAACTAGCAACTATCTCCCAGGGTTTATTTTCATTATAGCATTATTTCAATAGAAAAAAACATTTCTCAATTATTTCAATGTAACAAATGCAAGTAAAAGAAGGTATCTCCTTGTGTATGGAGAAACAGCCTGTATTACACTAATATCATGGGTCGCAGGGAAGGAGAACAAGCTGGGCTATGCTAAAGCAGAATAAAACACAGCTAAGAGGAATAGAGCTCTAGTTGATATATTGCTCTATTATCATCATTCTTTTTATGAAAAGATAGCCCTTCTCTGCTCACAAACTAAAGCATGAAATTCTCAGAGCTGAGAGGCTGCCCTAAAGTATATTTTATAAGTCTGCTAACTTTTTTTTGGTCTGTTAGCTTTTACAGCTTGTATCTATCAACTGTTACTGTCTTACAAAATACCAAATTCAAGTATTATTCTCATTTTTATTTTATAGAATTCTTTAATAAGTTTTATCAACTCAAAGATTGCAGCTGTTTGCTGAAGTTGGTTTTTATATTACATAATGTTTTTATGCTCAGAATTTAGCAGTCTCTTCTCTAAATAAAATTTAATAAAACAAATCAGAATAACTATTGCCAAATGAGAACAAACAGGGACATATAAAAGGGAAAGTAGGCTCAAAAGTCTTATTAGGGACTCATTTGGCTAAGGGGTATGGTTTGCAGCAGATCTAAACTCGTAGGTTCCATTTAATGCCATGAACAGAACCAGTAAGGATCCTCTCCAAATAGTTGCTAACAGAGTAACCATTATTAACTTTTCATTTGAATTTCAAATTTTCATTTGAATGAGAATTTTCTCCACTAAATTTTTAGTTTTTATAGAGATAGTTGATAAAAATTCAACCAACCTCAAACATTTTATATCAATTTGCAGATAAAGCTACTCACCAACCTTAGGCAACTACTTCAGAAAGTCCTGGAACTTCAGGAATATACTTTCTATTTGCCAAATACTTCCTTCTCTAGCCAACAATAAATTATCTGCTTGTCTAAAAAGCAACTTCTTGTGGTTTATGTTTTTGCCTTATCTTTTAAAAAAAATGAGTTAACTACAGAAGTACTGTAATGAAGCCTAATAGGTAGTAAGGTTCTTCATACAAAATCAATGGAGACTATATTAGCAAGAATCTTAGTTATCTTTTAAGATTAAGATTTTCAGCAACCTAGAAGGTTAGATGGTTAGACAGCATCACCGACTCAGTGGACATGAATTCTGAGCAAACTCCAGGAGATAGTGAAGGACAGGAAAGCCTAGTGCTGCAATCCATGGGGTTGCAAAGAAGTTGGACATGACTTAGTGACTAAACAACCACCACCACCTAGAGGAGGGATGAAAAGAATCGAGAAAATACTGTCTAGGCTTTAAAAGAGAAAAAAAGACGTCTAACCTATACATTTAAAGTGTGTAATAATACTTCGTCTGCCCTTAAAAATAAGCTGCCATTACAAGATTAAAAATATCTTACTTTTATAACTATCTGCTAACCCTATTTTCCCAGTAAGAGACAAATGAATGCCATTTAATTAGACTGACACCTACCTGTGCTTTCTGAAGCAGTTCAATTGTAAGAGGAAGCCAATCAGGAATGAGTTTCTCCATTTCCAGACTAACCATCGCCAGGGCAAGCATGGATCCTTTGAACTGCAGAAGTTGGCTGCAGGCCATACAGTGAAGTAATTGCTTGGTAAGGAATGCCAAATGTTGAGATGGGCTCAGACTGGGCAAACTAAAAAGTAACTGAGGCCTAGTTGACACTGCAATGGCATGGAACTAAAAAAAAAAAAAAAAAAATTAAAATTAAATCACAAGAACATCATTCTAGTTACTTAAATGTCTAGATAAGCTATGTACAGAAGTTCATGTAATCTCAGGTATTACTCAATTTCTAAGTTTGCAATTTTAGCTTCAGTGATTTGACATATATCTTAATTTCTACTTTTTCCTTGGCTAACTGCAGTAATTTTCCTTTTCCTAAAAATCAGAACAACAAAAAAAAGGACTTCGCTGGTGACTCAGGGGTAAAGTATCTGCCTGCCAATACAGGAGACATGGGTTTGATCTCTGGGAAGATCCCACATGCTGTAAAAGCAACTAAGCCCGTGCAGCAGAACTACTGAGCCTGTGCTCTAGAGTCCAGGAGCCACAACTACTGAGCCCACACGCTCTACAGCCCCTGCTCCCCAAAACTAGAGAAAAGCTGAAGCAACAACAAAGACTCAGTGCAGCTCCCCGTCCCCGCAAAAAGAGTGGGCAATCTACTTTTCAAGTTACTAAAACAGGACTATATACTCAAGTAGGAAATTGAAAGACTTCAGGTGAATTTACAATGTGAAGAAAATCCAATGGTGTGGCTGTGTGAAGATCCCAATTCAACTTATCCAGAATAATTCTCTCCATCCGCAGAATTTCAGAAGAAGAACAGCCACAGAAACTGTCTCTTGCCAACACCTTCAGTACTGGGATTCTCTAGACAAAGCAAAAGGGGAGGAGGCAGGGAGGGCAGGACAGAAAAAAATTAACTCGTTTTTTCAGTTTTTGTTTTGGTAAACAGAAAACAAGCTAATAAACGGATAAAACTTTCAACAAAGAGACATGACTAATCTTGAAAATAGTTACCTCGTCTTCCTCAACAGTCTTGGCAGCCAGGAAAAAACAGCTGATTGCAATACAACTCAGGTATTTTGGGTGGGCCTAAAACAAGGAAGAGAGAAAAAACAACTTCAGTGATTTGTCAAAAAGTTAAAAAGAGTTTATTTTTGGAAACTAGATATGCAGACGAGGCAAGTATGCACACAACCCTGTGGAATTCAAATTAATCTGGCTTTCATTCACTGCTTTCTAGGATCAGAGATAACTTATAACCCCAGCCATATTACACACTCTACGGAAATACTAAGATCATTCTCTTCCAAGTTCAACCAATGCTAGTTAGCCAAAGCTAATTTCTATCCATCAGAGGTGAGCTTGATTTTAGAAGACATTTTTTTACTTATAAAATTCCCCCAATTAAAAATATATTTGTGTATTTTTAAAGCTGGTTTTATTTTATCTGTCATATCAGTTAAGATTAACATACAAGATGTTAGGGGAATTAAGAAAGGAATATAAAATGAAGGCTATTATATTGCATACTTTACAAAGTGACATGCTAGCAAATTTTCTAATTAAACGTTCACCCAAAAAATTATATATTCAAATCCATGATAAGAATGAAAGGCTCCTAAATATATACAGAATCAATCACGGTGGGGAAAATCTTTCTTAGATTTGACACCCTTAGGAGGGCTCGAGTTTGCCTGTTTTCCGTATCTATAATAACTTTCTACCCAACTGGTAGAGTAAGAGTCTGCCAATTCAGTTTTAAATAATCAGGACAGGGATTTCCCTGGAGGTCCGGTGATTAGGATTTGGTGCCTTCACTGCCGTGTCCTGGGTTCAATCCCTGGTTGGGTTACTAAGATCCCACAGCTATATGGTGTGGCCAAATGAATAATCATGATAGTTTAGCCTTGATTAATTATTTAATAAATAGGCCAGTCAATAACCAATGCCTCAATGGAAGTAGCATACAGTCTAGGAATCTTCCATCCCTCTTCCTGTATAAGAAATAAAGGGTTGGTTGCTCAGTCATGTCTGACTCTTTGCACCCCATGGACTGTAGTCCACCAGGACCCTCTGTCCATGGAATTCTCCAGGGAAGAATACTGGAGTGGGTTGCCATTCCCTTCTCTATGGCATCTTCCCGACCTGGGATCGAACCCAGGTCTCCTGCATTGCAAGCAGATTCTTCACCATTTGAACTACCAAGGAAGCCCATATGAGAAATAAAAGCCAGTTCAATTCTATCAATATTTTAAAGTAATCATTAATATTAATCAGAATATTATGTTTAGAAAACATTGCCATAAATATTATATCTTGCTTTACAGATGAGAAAACAGTCTCAGAGGTTAACAGAGATACCACAAGTGATCCAGAAAGTGAAGTCAGATCTTGTGGCTCTGACAGTTTTTCAGGTTCTCTTATTTCTCCCTGTGTAACAACGTATCAACTCCATATCCTTGAGGAAATCAGAGTTCATTACAGACAGTCCAACAGTTAGCAACTCTGGGTAGGCAATGAAATCCCCAAAACAAGGGCACCAAGAGTAAACTTAGTACTGTAAAGAACCCCAACAGCAAATATGTGGGGTTTTTTTTGTTTAAACAGACAGTAATTTTCAATCCTGGATGTACATCAGAATCATCTATGTAGTTTCTTTATTTAAATAAAAATGTTCAGATTTCACCTACTAGAGATTCAGATTTAGTAGGTCTGGGATAAGGTTCAAGGTCCGTACTCTTAAAGTTCATAGCACCTTTTTCTGCACAGCTAGACTTGAGGCTCCATTCTTGTTGCAATCTTTTTATGGTCTGCTTTAAGCACCTTTAAACTATGAATACATTTTAAATTAATTGTTTCAATATAGATTAGCCATCTCTAAGTAAGCATCTGATGCTAGTAACATCAGGCCCCATGGTATCTTTCTCTGTGAAAGGGAGCTTAGCTACAGCAGGGGAACAGGGAGAGGGGAGGAGGACTTGATGCTGAAATAACTGTTGGCATCTCAGTTAACCCAGACTTCAGGCAATTAGGATCATCATAATTTAAGTCTCTCAAAAGTAGAGGTCTGAAACATAAAAAGGTAACTGAGTGGCCATCCAAATTCTTCCATTCCATAATTCTTTGGCTTCTATTTGTTATACCAAATAACAAAAAATACAGTACCCTCAGCACTGAACTCATAGTTCCTGCAACATATATATATTCCTAGGGATACAAACGATAACTGAATTGCTTTTTTGTTTCATGTCTTGCTATTGAATAAATGTTGACTTTCTGCTTTAGATCTGCTAAGGGCCTCCATGACTGACTTCACATCATATAACCAATGATATACCAATAGGGATAACATAAAACTTATTTGTAATACTGCCACTGAACAAAAAAACACCAAAGTTATGTAAAACAGTTCAGTTTTCATCTTGTTATACTCCAAATGTATGCTGCTAGAAAGTACTTATATGCTGTTCAGAAAACTACAAAAAAGAGATTCAATAAATAAGTAGTGACAGAAAAATATGCAATAGGCTTATTATACTTTTCTAGTCTGATTCACTATTCACAACTAGTATTCAAGGTGTTAAAAAGATGACTAAACTTTCTACCAATGCTATAAAAGAAAGACATAAATTTCATTGGTTAAGTATAAGCTATGAATACTTACAGAATATAATCGGAAACATTTCTGAAGACTTAAAGCAATAATAGAAGACATCATGTCTTCTTACAGATATATATCTTATCTTTAAGAAGGTTTTCCATTCCTTTCCACCTTGTAGAATATTCTACTAATTGCCCCTGGTGCGGCATATAAACCATTAAAACAGAAGTTGTATGTAAGTATATTCTAGAATATTTACCTTTACAGTAGCTAAGAACCTGTCCAAAAGACTGCTAGCCAGAGCAAATGTTTCTGGGTAAAGGTTGAATTGGTACTTGAGTTTGGCCAGCCACTGAATCACTTCATCTCTCTGCGATGGAGAAACATTCTATAAGGGAACAATTAAAAAATAAAAGAGAATAAGTTTCAAGTTATCATCAAGATATATTTGCAATTCTCACTTATAAAAGGTTAGCAAATGCTATGGAATATGTGTTTACATGTTAGAAAATGTTTCTAAGTTTATTCAAAATCTAACAAACTTGAGATAAAGGAAGATAAAACCTTATGTATTAGTTGCTGTGCTGTGCTTAGTCGCTCAGTCGTGTCTGACTCTTTGTGACCCTGTGGACTGTAGCCAGCCAGGCTCCTCTGTCCATGGGATTCTCCAAGCAAGAATACTGGAGTGGGTTGCCATGCCCTCCTCCAGGGGATCTTCCCAACCCAGGTCTCCTGCATTGCAGGTGGATTCTGAGCCACCAGCGAAGCTACGTAGATGCTAGATACTTCTCCAGCAGAACAACCTACATATCTCCAGACATTTCCAAATGTCGCCTGGTGAGCACAACTGGCCCCAGTTAAGAACCCTATGCTGATATAACACAGTAATCAATATCTCAATCAGCTAAAAAAGGGTATCAACTTTCGGGTGATACAGCTCACTTTAAATTACTTTACAAATATATACCCTTCTGCTACTTTGGTAAATAAATAACTGAGTCATTCACACAGTTTTTAAAGTAAATGAAGCATTGCTCTTTTTTAATGTGAAATCAGAGAATTAAAAATGTCCCAAGTACTTCTTTTCTCAATCTATCATTTAAGTCATTCCAGTATAACTATAGAAAATATAAAACTCGTGTAACTTGGCTATGGAGTACAAAGTTGACTTAGTTACTATCAGAGTCATAACAAAGCAAATATCTT
This sequence comes from Bos javanicus, assembly GCF_032452875.1. Lineage (NCBI taxonomy): Eukaryota > Metazoa > Chordata > Mammalia > Artiodactyla > Bovidae > Bos > Bos javanicus. The sequence goes on from NC_083873.1 coordinate 92,181,197, forward strand.
TATTTTATCTTCAGCTTTTCAAAAGCAAACAACATGTAAACGATGGGAAGAGTGAAATGGTTCCTCACAAAATGAAGAAAATGTTTGTAAATCATATATCTAATTAGGTACTTATATCTAGAATATGCAAAGACTCCTGAGAGTTTAACAGAGACAGAAACCAAATTTTAAAATGAGCAAAGGGTCTAAATAGATATTTCTCCAAAGAAAATACACAAGTCGCCAATGAGCACTTGAAAAGATGCTCAACATTATTACATACCAGGGAAATGCAAATCAAAATCAAAAGGCAGTATCTCCTCTCACCCACAAAAATGACTACAATAAAAAAAATTAGTAACAACAAATTCTGGCAAGGATACGGAGAAATTAGAATCCTCATTCATTCACCTACTAAGAACGAAAGATGGTACGGTTACTTCAGAAAACAATCTAGCAGCTCCTCAGAAGTTTAAACACAGAATTATCATATGACCCAGGAATTCCACTCCTAGGCATATACAAAAAAGATTTTAAAACAAGTATTCAAACAAGTATTTGTACACTAATGTTCACAAGTATTTGTACACTAACGTTTACAACAGTAACTATTCATAATAGTTAAGAGGCAGAAACAACCCAAATGCCCATCAACTGATAAATGGATATAAATAAAGTGTGATATATCCATACTATGAAATTTATTCATCAACAAAAAAGAATGAAGTGCTGGGATTTTCCTGGTAGTCCAGTGGCTAAAACGTTGAGCTCCCAGTGCAAGAGCCCAAGTTCAATTCCTGGTTAGGGAACTAGATCCCACATGCTGCAACTAAGATCTCACATGCTACAACTAAGACCTGGAGCAGTCAAATTAAATAAATAAATGTATTTTTTTAAAAAACAGAATGAAGTACAGTCATGCCATAACATGGAAGACCCTTGAAAACAATATGTTAAGTGAAAGAAGACAGTCACAACAGACCATGTATTATATGATCATGTTTATATGTAATGTCCAGAGTACACAAGTCTATAGAGATGAGCAAAATAAAGGACAGAAATGGTATGGACCTAACAGAAGCAGAAGATATTAAGAAGAGGTGGCAAGAATACACAGAAGAACTGTACAAAAAAGATCTTCACGACCCAGATAATGATGATGGTGTGATCACTGACCTAGGGCCAGACATCCTGGAAGGTGAAGTCAAGTGGGCCTTAGGAACCATCACTATGAACAAAGCTAGTGGAGGTGATGGAATTCCAGCTGAGCCATTTCAAATCTGAAAAGATGATGCTGTGAAAGTGCTGCACTCGATATGCCAGCAAATTTGAAAACTCAGCAGTGGCCACAGGACTGGAAAAGGTCAGTTTTCACTCCAATCCCAAAGGCAATGCCAAAGAATGTTCAAACTACTGCACAATTGCACTCATTTCACATGCTATCAAAGTAATGCTCAAAATTCTCCAAGCTAGGCTTCAACAGTATGTGAACTGAGAAGTTCCAGATGTTCAAGCTGGATTTAAAAATGGCAGAGGAATCAGAGATCAAATTGCTAACATCCACTGGATCATAGAAAAAGCAAGAGAATTCCAGAATACCTAACTTTTGCTTCATTGAATATGCCAAAGTCTTTGACTGTGTGGATCACAACAAACTGTGGAAAATTCTTAAAGAGATAGGAATACCAGACCACCTTATACCCCTCCTGAGAAACATGTATGCAGGTCAAGAAGCAGCACTTAGAACCGGATATGGAACAACGGTTCCAAATTGGGAAAGGAGAACGTCAAGGCTACCGTCACCCTGTTTATTTAACTTATATGCAGAGTACATCATGCGAAATGCCAGGCTGGATAAAGCACAAGCTGGAATCCAAACTGCCAGGAGAAATATCAATAACCTCAGATATGCAGAAGACACCACCCTAATGGCAGAAAGCAAAGAGGAAGTGAAGAGCCTCTTGATGAAAGTGAAAGAGGAGAGTGAAAAAGTTGGCTTAAAACTCAACATTCAACAAACTAAGATTATGGTACCCGGATTCATCACTTCATGGCAAATAGATGGGGAAACAATGAAAACAATGACAGACTATTTTCTTGGGCTGCAAAATCACTGCAGATGGTGACTGCAGCCATGAAATTAAAAGACGCTTGCTCCTTGGAAGAAAAGCTATGACTAACTTAGATAGCATCTTCAAAAGCAGAGACATTATTTTGCCAACAAAGGTCCATAAAGTCAAAGCTAAGGTTTTTCCAATGGTCATATATGAATATAAGAGTAGGACCATAAAGAAGGCTGATCACCTAAGAATTGATTGTTTTGAACTGCAGTGTACTAGTTACAGCATTTAATAGAAATCAATATCCAGTATTCTCTTATTTATTAAATAAAATTTTCACGATGTCATCACACCACAAATCTATATAATCAAATTAAGGTTTTAAAGTTTAGGTAACATTGTTACAAACTATAGTAATTTTGGAATTAAGTTTTCTCAATTCCTGAGAATAAGAAAATTTAGTAAGAATAAGAGAATTTCTTTCTAAGGCAGCAAACAGACATTAAACTATCTTAAATGGGCCATGATAACAGATTGATAGTCCATTAAAAACAAAACTAAAGTCAACAGGAATAAATGAAAGATACCAGGGACAAAAGATGAATATACATTTAAAGATGAAAGGATACTGAAGGGGAAATGAATCTGAATTTATCATTAGAGATTACTATACAAACACTATTATCATTTTAATCTTCCTACATATTATTTTTAAGTTTTGGATTCAGGCTTAATTTTCAAAAGGTACATACTTTAAAGCAATATTTATTTACTCTTCAGTTTTATAGGAACCATAAAAACAAAACAAACCTAGTAATACTTAATTTACTACTAATAAATAGAACAGATATACGTAAGTACTGCTGCTGCTGCTAAGTTGCGTCCGTCGTGTCCGACTCTGTGCGACCCCACAGACGGCAGCCACCAGGCTCCGCCGTCCCTGGGATCCTCCAGGCAAGAACACTGGAGTGGGTAAGTATTGCTGTCAGGTAAACACACAAAAGTACAGAAATGGCTCCGTGATTAGTGGAAAAGACCATTTTCAGTAAGTGAAGGTTCCAAACAAGTAAATGTTTAACCTAAGCACTGCAGGATTCACCATCATAACCATTTTGGATGGAAATCTCTTTATATTATTCATCTCATTCCTCAGAAAGCACAGAGACCACAGCTTAAACCTTTTTCCTGATCACTCAGAGTCAACTTTATGAAATTAATTCCTCTATCACAGAGAGATGCATTAAGAGTTATTAAAGTATGAAAGGCTGTACATCTTGACAGTGGATCTCCTCAAATAGGCACTTCAGCTAGAATTCCTTCTCTCCTTCCTCTTGGTTTTCTTTAGTGTTGCAAGAACAGTGCCAGGTGCTCCTTGTAACCTCTGATAGTGCACTGGCCAGTTTCCTTTATTCCAACTCCTCTGTCAATTTTCAGCTTTGACCCCAAAAGTAAAGTATTTCTTTGTGGCCAAACCAACTAATCACACATACATAATTTTTATATTTAGCTCTAAACTCAGTTATCACTGGCATTTATGATGGTTAGCTGCCATATATATTTGCCTCCTGGTCAATTCCTTTTGTTATATAAAAACTGACTCTAGAATACTACACAAGAAATACTGACAAGAAAATGAGACAAAGATGGTTTACAACCTTTTATATTAATATCTCACCACCAAAGTGGTGTTAAGACTATGAACAATAATTTGAAAACATCTGATACTCAAGACATTTAACTCAGTTCATAATAATGAACATTAAGTGTGGATCATACAACAGGCCATGGGAATACAATGAAGAATGACAATCTCCCTGTTTGAACTTTAAAGCAAAGCCTCATGATGAGGCAAACAATCAGAAATCATTAATAAAATACGGTAACGTGAGAACAGAGGTATGCACAGGGTGAGGGGGGACACTGGAAGGGCGCCTGGCCCAGTGTGGGTGCAGGACAAAAGGCTCTAAGAGAAGACAGCAACTACCTTGTGTCTTAAGAGTGAGGGCAGGGGGTGATCACTCACAAGGCAAGGAAAAGAACTAAGTATTTTAAACCTGTGAACTTTACTCTGAAGGACAGGACTGATGTCAACCTGGAGTCAACTAATGTCAACAGGACTAATGTCAACACAATAACCTAGTGTTAAGCTCCTCAGATTTGCAAATAAAAATCAAGGTGAATGGAAAAGACCGCTAGAATGGATACTCTAACAACTAGTGATACAATTCAATGAATCAAAAAGAAACATAAAGCTGCTCATGGGACTGAAGTTGTGGGCTTGAAATGCTTGGGGTATACCGGGTTACAGGAAAATAACGTCCTAAAGAGACTACTTTCCAACTTGACAGAGGAACCTGGAGTTAGGTTATTAAAGCCAGGATATTAAAGCCAGCAGTTGGATCCTCACTCTCACAGAAGGAGTCTGAAAAAGTCAGCAAAATACTGTCTGGATCTATGGCTTCTCTAGAGGTGGGAGAAGTAGACACAGCCCTACAGCTAGTCCCTCGGTACTGGTTTTAAAATATTCCATTTTCCACAGAGCCGTGAGGTGTTACTTTTAGGAGCTGGACCAGGAGCCCCACAGGTCCCTGGGAACCAACTGAAGCAGCCACAAAACTTTTAGATGGAGATAATTAAACATTCAAGAGAAATTAAATTTCTACAAAGGGGAGCTTTTATTTAAAAATGCAAAAAAAAAAAATTGCAATGTTAATTAAGCCATCCGAACAATTCAATGAAAATGAAATAAATTAATACAAGGAGAGGCAGATGGTGATACAATCTGATGAAAGTGGGTAGGCTTTTAGGGAAGTGAAAGAATAGTGATCTAGAAGAGCAATAAGGAGCAAAAACAGCATTAATTCAATACCTTCAGGTCGGATATAGGGGGGAAAAATCCCTAAATAACAGATTACATTACATAATGTGACTATCTGTGTTTGACATTATGTTTACAGATAGTCACATAATGTGACTATCCGTGTTTGACATCATGTTATTTGTTAACAAATAACACATGTAAGAAGTCTCACAGGAGGAGGACATAATGTGCTGTAAGGAGAGGTAGAACACACGAGAACATAGCTAAATAGAGATTTACATATTACAACTAAGTGATTTAACTTGTGTGAAACACAGAGAATGCAAACAGCAGTTAAACGTTAGTTTTGTCCTTTCCTTCCTCTACAAATACCCAGTGGTTTGTGATGCCAGAAGAAACAAATTTACAAAATGTTACTTATAAATAGTTCTTTCAAACCAATTATAATGCAAATAATTATGAAAGAAAACATGACACTCTTTGGACTTTAACATACTTTGTATTAAAAAATCTGAGAATGGAGCCAAGAAAGCATTCTTGCATGGCTAGTATTATCATTACTAGCCAAAACTAACAGAAACCAAAAAACTCCCACAAAAGATCAGTTTGCAAAGACTCACTCATATTTCCTAATCAAGAGATCTGTTTTCTCTTATATGGATTGCTCAAATAGGGTTAAGAGAATTCAGTATAGTTGTTGAACAACTAATCCCAAAGAGAATTTATAATGGTTTGATTCAACATGGTAAAACACAGAGCTTTCTGCTATTCTGATTATTAAAACACAAATTCTGTCTAGCTTTAAACTCTAAAAGGTTCACCATTACCTAAAAGATGAAGTATAATCCCCCAGGCAGGGCATGCAAATCCCTCTATGACCTACCTCTCCAGCCTCACTCACCTTCCATCCCTTTCTGCCTTAAAATGCGCAAGAGCAGTACGTCTATCTAGGGTTTCTTCCTTACTCCTGTAATGGTATTTTATATCACTGCTCCCTCTGGTTGAAACACACTTCTTGCTCTTTTACTTGCTTTTTTATTTATCCTTTAAGAGCTTTTTCAACCATCACTTCCTACCAGACACTTTTCCTGATTACTCAAATTGGGCTAAGTACTTTCCTGTGCTCCCACATCATCTCCTGTCACGACTGTTCAATACCTTTTAAAAAAATCACCTTACTGCTTTTGGCTATGACTGAGTAGGGAGCAGCAAACCTACACTCTAGTTGAGAACAGCTAAAAAGGCCACTAACACTGACAGAAAGGCATCAGAACTGCTAGGACAGCCAGGCCTTGAGGAGCCGAGATTCCAGAGAGGAGGCAACAATTAGAGATGAGTCAACACTCTGCATAGCTTCTCCTTTCAGGCATCTGCCCATCTTGTGAGTATGGCTAGAGCTGTAAAGTATGAGCAAAGAAACCAACAAGGTTTTGGGGAGTCTTAAAAGGCAAGAGTCAAAATTTGGTGACTTGAAGAGCCAAGAACCTAGCGGGAAGAGGGAGGGTCAGAAATCTGAATGTGACACTCAGCTGATTTTCCTCTTAATTAATCTTCTGAATGAAATTCTGAAGTTGGGAAGGACAAGGCTCTAAGTGGCTAAGCAGAAAGTCTCTGAAAAGTAAGAATGAGCTCAGGGAAGAATGTAGCACCCTTCCAGGAATAAGGGCACTAGTAAACACTCCAAGCTCTCCGCTGGAATCCTTGGCTACTCTCTAGAAGTTGGAGACAACCAGAAATAGATGAAGCCATACTCAACAGCAACCCAGCCTCCCATCAGCACAGTCCTTCAATGGATTCAAGCTTCTTCTTCAGTTTGCCCAGCACTGGGAAGATTGAACCCTCCTGCAGAAAAAAAAAAACATCTAGAGCCTCTACAATTTCTCATGATGTTCAGCAACCAATCAAAAATAACCAGGCATGACAAGACAAAGAACCAAGTAATCAAAAACAAGGGAGAAAAAAAAGGGGGACAACAAAGATCTTGGTCTTTGCATTATCAGAAAAGGACTTGATACACAGAGAGGAAGGAAGACAGATGAGAAGATGAAAACGTTCACTAAAGAAATGAAATCTATAAAAAATCCAAAAGGGAAATTTTAGAACTGAGACATGTAACAACTCAAATTAAGAACCTAATATGAAATCTAACAACAAACTCAGTAAGAGTAGACAGCGATGCTTTATAGCACTAAATGAATTAAAAAAGAAAACATTTCTCTTGAGATAAAGCATCTATATCTCAAGATAAAGAACAGAAAACTATACAAAAAAAGTAAAAATAATGGAAAAAGAGCAAAACTTAAAAAAAAAAAAAAAAAAAAAGAATGTACAATAGGGAAAAATCAACAGAACTGCAAGACTGACAGACCTCTAGAAAGAGTGATCAAGAAAAACCACATGCCAACTAAGGAATAAAAAAGGGAATGTTAAAGAGAGAATACTCTGAATAACTTTATACAAATAATTTGAAACTTTAGATGAAATGAATTCCTTAAAAAACACAATTCACCAAAACTGAGACAACATTTAAATGAAGATCCGATTAGCCTCATACTTACCAAAGATATTAATTAGTAAATGTTTTACCCACAAATAAATCTCTAGGCCCCAGGGGCTTTGAAGTGAAACCATCCAACATTTAAGAAAGAAATAGTATCAATTTAAACAAATGGAGAGCACTGGGGGAAAAAAAGCAGGAATAATTCCCAACTCATTTTACAAAGCCAGCATAACTTTATCATGAAAATCTAATAAAGGCATTACAAACCAATCTTACCCATGACCTTAGATGGAAGACTCCTAGCCAAAATGTTAATAAAATCCAATGATGTATAAAAATTCAACACTTATTCATAAAAAAAACTCCAAGCAAACTAAGGCAGAGAAAGGAATTTCTTAGTCTGATAAAGATTAAAAAATATATAGCAACTAGTAGAGTTAATGGTAAAACATTGAAAGCTTTCTCCTCAAATGGAGACTTCAGCAGTATTCTGGAAACCCTAGCTAATTCTGACAAACACGAAAAAAAGAAAGTTGTAAGGACTGGAAAGAACGAAATAAAACCACGATTATTCACATTTGACATGACAGAGTATACTAGACAGAAAATCCTAGAGACTCTGCAAACTACTAAGTTAGTTAATTTAGTACGGTCTATATAAAAATCCACCAGCATACAGAAGCAAGCACATAAAAAATTTAAAATGATACCATTTGTAATAGCCTCAACAAGTCTCAAATACCCAGGAATAAACCTAAATTATCAAACATTATTAAAAGAAACTGAAGACCATCTTTAAAGAAAAATGGAGAAATACTCTATGTTCATGGATTAGAAGACTCATAAACATGTTCATTCTTCCCCAAATCAATCTACAGATTCAGTAAAACCAAAACCCCACAATTTTTTTGTTTTTTGAAAACTGGCAAGTGTATTAAAAGTATTGATACATACAGAAGAGCAAAGGGCTTTAAACAGCCAAGACAACTGTTAAGGAAAAAAAAAAAAAGTATATGCCACCAAAGACATTATTATGCTACAATAACTGAGGCAGTGTGGTATTTAAGAGAAGTGAAGAGATCAATGAAGAGAGGCAAGAAACTGACCCACAAATGTATTTACTCATATACAGCAGTCACGTCATTAATAACAAAAATACATTATGGAGCAGTGGCACAAACTGTATTTCTAATCAATAGTACTGGTTTTCTAAATGGAGAAAAATTATTTTTGACTCCTACTTCACATCATATCACAAAGGGAAAAAAAAATTTACTACTTTGGGTGAGGCAAACATTTCTTTAAAAGGACTAAGCAAAAAGGAAAAAATTTCTGATATTTGGTCATTAAAAATTAAGATCTTCTATTTATCAAAAGTCAACATACACAGAGCTGAAGATATGTATAATACACAGAGCCTGCAAAACAAAAAACTTCTAACAATTTAAAAAGGAAATCAACAGAACCCAGGTGAAAGATGTGAACACACATTTCACCAAAAAAGATAGTCAATGGCCAATTAGCACATGAAAAGCTGAATTTCATTAGCTACCCAGGAAATGCAAAATAAAACCCAATGTGACACTATTAACACACTCACGAGAGAATAATTAAAATGAAAAAGACAATATCAAGGTTCACAAGGATACAGGGCAACCTGGGACTTTCATACTCTGCTGTAAGAGTAAAAAGAAAAAAATGGGGTGTAAAAGTGGTATAACGACTGGGGTAAGTAATACAATTGGTGGTATCTGCTAAACCTGAGAATACACATATTCTAGGTTCTAGCATTTCCACTTCTAAGAACATACTCAACAGCAATGTACAAGTATGTTCACCAAAAGACATACACAAAAAGACTCTAATGACCATCAATAGAAGAATGGATAAATGAATCCCTATGATGAGATGTTACAACAAAAAAAATAAAATAAATAATAATGCTGAGCAAAGCAGCCCAGGACATATTTTATTATTCCATATATAAATATAATTCAAAACAAAGAAAGACTAATCTCTGATATATATAGGCTAATGTTTCTTTGTGGGGAAAAGATAGATGATGGTAAATATAAGACATAAGAAGAGCTTCTGAAGGTGCTGGTAATGTGGTTAGTGTCATTTTGTGAAAATTTATGAGTTGTACACTCTATGATCTATATATACTTTAAGAAAACTGTTTACTTAAGGAAAAGAAAAAAACCAACCTAGGGGCAAAACAGATGTATTTATTTACCAAATCTACAGATGGTTCAAAAATGACAAAGTTAATATATTAGAGCCAGACATCCTGCAATGTGAAGTCAAGTGGGCCTTAGGAAGCATCACTACAAACAAAGCTAGTGGAGGTGATGGAATTCCAGTTGAGCTATTTCAAATCCTAAAAAATGATGCTGTGAAAGTGCTGCACTCAATATGCCAGCAAATTTGGAAAACTCAGCAGTGGCCACAGGACTAGAAAAGGTCAGTTTTCATTCCAATCCCTAAGAAAGGCAATGCTAAAGAATGCTCAAGCTACTGCACAACTGCACTCATCTCACACGCTAGCAAAGTAATGCTCAAAATTCTCCAAGCCAGGATATAACAATACGTGAACCATAAACTTCCAGATATTCAAGCTGGTTTTAGATAAAGGCAGAGGAACCAGAGATCAAATTGCCAATATCTGCTGGATCATCGAAAAAGCAAGAGTTCCAGAAAAACATCTATTTCTGCTTTATTGACTATGCCAAAGCCTTTGACTGTTATTGTGGATCACAATAAACTGTGGAAAATTCTGAAAGAGATGGGAATACCAGACCACCTGACCTGCCTCTTGAGAAACCTATATGCAGGTAAGGGAGCAACAGTTAGAACTGGACATGGAACAACAGACTGGCTCCAAATAGGAAAAGGGGTATGTCAGGGCTGTTTATTGTCACCGTGCTTATTTAACTTATATGCAGAGTACATCATGAGAAACGCTGGGCTGGAGGAAGCACAAACTGGAATCAAGACTGCGGGAGAAATATCAATAACCTCAGATATGCAGATGATACCACCCTTATGGCAGAAAATGAAGAAGAACTAAAGAGCCTCTTGATGAAAGTGAAAGAGAAGAGTGAAAAAGTTGGCTTAAAGCTCAACATTCAGAAACAAAGATCATGGCATCTGGTCCTATCACTTCATGGCAAATAGATGGAGAAACAGTGGAAATAGTGGCAGACTTTATTTTTCTGGGCTCCAAAATCACTGCAGATGGTGATTGCAGCCATGAAATTAAAAGACGCTTACTCCTTGGAAAAAAAATTATGACCAACCTAGACAGCATATTCAAAAGCAGAGACATGACTTTGCCAACAAAAGTCCATCTAGTCAAGGCTATGGGTTTTTTAGTAGTCATGTATGGATGTGAGAGTTGGACTATAAAGAAAGCTGAGCACCGAAGAATTGATGCTTTTGAAGTGTGGTGTTGGAGAAGACTCTTCAGAGTCCTTTGGACTGCAAGGAGATCCAACCAGTCCATCGTAAAGGAAATCAGTCCTGAATGTGCATTGGAAGGACTGATGTTGAAGCTGAAACTCCAATACTTTGGCCACCCGATGGGAAGAGCTGACTCATTTGAAAAGACTGATGCTGGGAAAGATTGAGGGCAGGAGGAGAAGGGGATGACAGAGGATGAGATGGTTGGATGGCATCACCAACTCAATAGTTATGAGTCTGAGTAAACTCGAGTTGGTGATGGACAGGGAGGCCTGGCGTACTGCAGTTCATGGGGTCGCAAAGAGTCGGACACGACTGAGCGATTGAACTGAACTGAATATATCAGATGATGATGTTGTTTAGTCACTAAGTCGTGTCCGACTCTTTGTGACCCCTAGGACTGTAGCCCACCAGGCTCCTCTGTCCATGAGATTTCCCAGGCAAGAATACTGGAGTGGGTTGCCATTTCCTTCTCCAGGGATCCACACTGCAGGTGGATTCTTTACTGCTGAGCCACCAGAGAAGCTCCAATATATTAGGTAATAATTTTAAAGCTAGAAAAATAGGCCAGCATCAATTTATCAACAGATAAACGTCAACAATTTAAAATTTTAAGAATAAATATGAAACAGTGCATCTAAGTCAAAAACTTAAAAAGTACATCCAGGATAAGGGAAATTCTACTTAAAAGCAGAGAAACAAAACAGAAAAGGTTTTAAAAACAAGTTCAGTATAATAAGCCAACAACAAGACATTACTGCCAAAACAATTTCTTTTTTTTAATTTAGGGCTATACTAATGAAATTATCAAGCCAAGATAAAGTGAGGTAATAGTTTCATTCCACTGCTTATTAATGAGCACAACCTGAATATCAATGATTTAAGAAACATGGTAAAAAGAGTGTATGCAGAGGGGAAAAAAGTAGATGGTAAAAAGGGGAAACCTTGTCAAGTGAAAAATGGTTCAAGAACAAAGGATATATAATTGGAAGAGAGGACTTTTCAAGCTTAAAAGGATTATAAGTAGACAAAAGAGAACAAACTTATCCTGTACTGCTTCAGTGTACAGAATTAGAACCAACAGATAGCCAACTGAAAGAAGCAGTTTTCAGATTCAATTCAGGAAAAAATCTCCAATAACTGGTAGAGCTTTTCTACGGTGGAATAGACAAAGTAGAGGATCATTTATCAGAGATGTCAAAAAACTTTTTTTATTATGTGATTAGACCGAATCAGTATTTCCCAGACCTAACACATATTAACAAAGTGAAGTTAAAGCTGCTCAGTCATGTCCGACTCTTTGCAACCCCACGGGCTACACAGTCCATGGAATTCTCCAGGCCAGAATACTGGAGTGGACAGCCTTTCCCTTCTCCAGGGGATCTTCCCAACCTAGGGATTGAATCCAGCCTCCCACATTGCAGGCGGATTCTTTACCAGCTGAGCCACAAGGGAAGCCCAAGAATACTGGAGTGGGTAGCCTATCCCTTCTCCAGTGGATCTTCCCTACCCAGGAATCAAACTGGGGTCTCCTGGCAGGCGGATTGTTTACCAACTGAGCTATAACAAAACCATGATGTTTTTTACAATACAAATTCCCATAGTTGCCACCCAAGTCCAGTAGTCTGGGAGAGGAATCTGCAGGACACCTCCTGGTGATTCTCATACACCGAGGAGCCCAGTGATTCAAGATCCTACATTTGGAAACACAAAATTAGATGGCCTTTAAGGATCCTTAGATTTTCAAAATTCTAATGAAAATCATCTTTATATAAACAGTCTGAGGCAGATTTATCTTTGTATCTATTAAAAAAAAGTATGTCTGAAAGTACATGTCACTTTAACCAGTCTTCAGTTTTTTCCCCTGAATTTGTAACAAAATTTTTGTGTACTTGAAAGTACTATTAATATATAAAAGAACTTCTCTAGCCTGAATGAATTATAAAAAAATGATAATAAACGTTCATTTAACAAACATTTACTGTGAGCCAATTATATGCCAGTAAACTAAAGTCATCGAAAAAGCAAGAGAGTTCCAGAAAAACATCTATTTCTGCTTTATTGACTATGCCAAAGCCTTTGACTGTGTGGATCACAATGAACTGTGGAAAATTCTGAGAGAGATGGGAATACCAGACCACCTGACCTGCCTCTTGAGAAACCTATATGCAGGTCAGGAAGCAACAGTTAGAACTGGACATGGAACAACAGACTGGTTCCAAATAGGAAAAGGAGTACGTCAAGGCTGTATATTGTCACCTTGCTTATTTAACTAATATGCAGAGTACATCATGAGAAAACGCTGGGCTGGGAGAAGCACAAGCTGTAATCAAGATTGCGGGAGAAATATCAATAATCTCAGATATGCAGATGACCCCAGCCTTATGGCAGAAAGTGAGGAAGAACTAAAAAGCCTCTTGATGAAAGTGAAAGAGGAGAGTGAAAAAGTTGGCTTAAAGCTCAACATTCAGAAAACGAAGATCATGCCATCTGGTCCCATCACTTCATGGCAAATAGATGGGGAAACAGTGGAAACAGTGTCAGACTTTATTTTGGGGGGCTCCAAAATCACTGCAGATGGTGACTAAAGCCATGAAATTAAAAGACGCTTATTCCTTGGAAGGAAAGTTATGTCTAACCTAGATAGCATATTCAAAAGCAGAGACATTACTTTGCCAACAAAGGTCCGTCTAGTCAAGGCTATGGTTTTTCCTGTGGTCATGTATGGATGTGAGAGTTGGACTGTGAAGAAGGCTGAGCGCCAAAGAATTGATGGTTTTGAACTGTGGTGTTGGAGAAGACTCTTGAGAGTCCCTTGGACTGCAAGGAGATCCAACCAGTCCATCTAAAGGAGATTGGGTCCTGGGTGTTCTTTGGAAGGAATGATGCTAAAGCTGAAACTCCAGTACTTTGGCCACCTCATGCGAAGAGTTGACTCATTGGAGAAGACTCTGATGCTGGGAAGGATTGGCGGCAGGACGAGAAGGGACGAACAGAGGATGAGATGGCTGGATGGCATCACCGACTCGACGGACGTGAGTCTGAGTGAACTCTGGGAGTTGGTGATGGACAGGGAGGCCTGGTGTGCTGGGATTCATGGGGTCGCAAAGAGTCGGACACAACTGAGCAACTGAACTGAAACTTAAGTCAAATCATCAGGAAATTATAATAGTGTGTGCTATCATATGTGAAGAACAGAGTGTTGTAGAAGCAAACTGAAGGGAAGTGATAGATGTGTAATATATTCTTGCGTGACCACTCTACTCTGTCCTAAACTGTAAGACAGGAGATGAAAATTTTAAGAAAATGACCTTGTAGTAGTGTTTAGGTGAAAGTAGAGGTGGGGAGAAGAAAACTAGAGGAGAAAAAGCTTAAAAATATTTTATTTTTCCGCTTTAACCAGCACCAAAAAAAAAAAAAAAGCCCCAAAATAAAAAAATTGGTTTAGAGACAAGACTATTTCTCTTACACAAAGAGTGAAAAAGGAGGGAAATCACAGTTAGAAGAAATTGTGAAAAGGGAAGTAGAAAACCAGTCCCTGAGAGTTGCAGAAGAAAATAAAAGAATTAGAACAGGTAAGTGTCCTTGAGGTTCTTCTGTCAAGCAGCTCAAGCCCCTATAGCTCTTCACTCCCATCTCTATCTTATTTCCTATCACCATCAGACTAAGCCCACATACATTTTACAGGAACTAAGTAGAGCTTCTAGGATTGCCTGGTAGCTCAGATGGTGAAGAATCTGCCTGCAAGGCTGGAAACCCAGGTTCAATTTCTGGATTGGGAATATCCCCTGGGGAAGGGAATCGCAACCCACTCCGGCATTCTTGCCTAGAGAATCTGTGGATTGAGGTGCCTGGAGGGCTACAGTCCATGGAATCACAAAGAGTCAGACACGACTGAGTGACTAACACTAAGTAGGGCTTCTACTTGGCATTACCAAAGGCAAAACCTTAAAAAGATCCGTCTTAGAAGTTCTGATCCTGTTCTGTTCTCTGGTATTACACATTAATAATATCTGTTAAAATAGCTATAAAAATAGGTCAGAATAAGTGACAATATAGCAATATACTATCATCTTGATAGAAATCACCTTCAAAGACCATGTTATAAAAGTTTATCATGCATGCTGGTTGCATGCTGACTTGAGATAATAGGAGAAAAAAATGGTTTTAAAAGCAGATGTAATAAAGCTTTGAGGCTTATTAGAATGTCAGAACATAAGAGCAGAAATTTGTTTTTCTCACAGTTGTATCCCCAATGCTAGAACAGTGCTCAGAATATCATACTTAAACATTTACTGAATGACTGAATCATACAAGCATATAAAAATAAAAAGTATAATGGGAAGAAAACTGCCTCAAGTTCAAAATTATAACTCTACTACTTACTATTTGAAATCCTGAGCAATTTGGGACTACTGCCTTTTTCAAAGGATCAAGTGTGTGCGATCTTATGGACTCTATAAGGGAAGCCCTCAAAGGATCAAGTAAGATATTAAATGTATTTGATAACACATGCAAATGGTCCTAGTATAAAAGGCTTTCAGATTAACTAATTTTCCTTCCCTAAACAACAATTAAGTAACACTAAAAGCAAAACATGTATTTCTTCAGCTTGTGGGAAAGAAGATAAAAGTAGGCTGGAATTAGAAAAAGCACATAGACATCAATAACCTATGGTGTGGTGGTTTAGCACTACGTCATGTCCGACTCTTATGACTCCATGGACTGCAACCCACTAGGCTGCTCTGTCCATGGAATTCTCCAGGCAAGAATACTGGAGTGGGTTGCCATTTCCTATTCCAGGGGATAGAAATTCTTCCCAACCCAGGGATTGAACCCAAGTCTCCTGCATTGCAGGGGGGATTCTTCACTGTTAAGCTACCAGGGAAGCTTAGATACTGTCATTTGCTTACACATACTGAAAATTTATTCGCCATATTCTTTATCCCAAGCACAAAGCTAGGTACTAGGGATAAACGATGTGTTCAGTTCAGTTCAGTTGCTCAGTCGTGTCCGACCATTTGTGACCCCATGAATCGCAGCACACCAGGCCTCCCTGTCCATCACCAACTCCCAGAGTTCACTCAGACTCACGTCCATCGAGTCAGTGATGCCATCCAGCCATCTCATGCTCTGTCGTCCCCTTCTCCTCCTGCCCCCAATCCCTCCCAGCATCAGAGTCTTTTCCAATGAGTCAACTCTTTGCATGAGGCGGCCAGAGTACTGGAGTTTCAGTCTTAGCATCATTCCTTCCAAAGAAATCCCAGGGCTGATCTCCTTCAGAATGGACTGGTTGGATCTCCTTGCAGTCCAAGGGACTCTCAAGAGTCTTCTCCAACACCACAGTTCAAAACCATCAATTCTTTGGTGCTCAGCCTTCTTCACAGTCCAACTCTCACATCCATACATGACCACAGGAAAAACCATAGCCTTGACTAGACGGACCTTTGTTGGCAAAGTAATGTCTCTGCTCTTGAATATGCTATCTAGGTTAGACATAACTTTCCTTCCAAGGAATAAGCGTCTTTTAATTTCATAGCTGTAGTCACCATCTGCAGTGATTTTGGAGCCCCCCAAAATAAAGTCTGACACTGTTTCCACTGTTTCCCCATCTATTTGCCATGAAGTGATGGGACTGGATGCCATGATCTTCATTTTCTGAATGTTGAGTTTTAAGCCAAGTTTTTCACTCTCATGTTATACCAGTAAATTTTGGAGAGTAGACATATTCACAGCTATTTGTTAAAAAAATAAAAACTCTAATTATATGAAATTTCTAAGAGAAAAGGCATATCTTCAGTTCAGTCACTCAGTCGTGTCCGACTCTTTGCAACCTCATGAATCACAGCACGCCAGGCCTCCCTGTCCATCACCAACTCCCTGAGTTCACCCAAACTCATGTCCATTGAGTCGGTGATGCCATCCAGCCATCTCATCCTCTGTCATCCCCTTCTCCTCCTGCCCCCAATCCCTCCCAGCATCAGGGTCTTTTCCAATGAGTCAACCCTTCGCGTGAGGTGGCCAAGATATTGGAGTTTCAGCTTCAGCATCAGTTCTTCCAATGAACACCCAGGACTGATCTCCTTTAGGATGGACTGGTTGGATCTCCTTGCAGTCCAAGGGATTCTCAAGAGCCTTCTCCAACACCACAGTTCAAAAGTATCAATTCTTCGGTGCTCAGCAAAAGGCATATAGCCAACAGTAATTAAGAGGTAAGCTGGTGATTATCTTTCTAGAAGTTTTCAACACTGACACGACCTTAGTAGGTTATGTAATTCTCTACTAATATTTATGAAGGAAAAAGTTTTTGATCACTAAAGATAAGGATGTGATTATGTTCAGCCTCTAAGGTGAGCTATGTACCTAGAAATAAAGAAGGCCTCCTACTCTAAGTATTGTGCTACAAGGAAAGGGAAGGGACATACTTATATTCCTAAAGGTGTAACCCAGATAAAACAAAATAGCAAACAGTTCATTTTTTCTCATATAAAGAATATCTTTATAATATACATATTTATATACATATTTCTCCAATTCAGTGTCAAGATACTGTTACACATAATAGTGGTAATAAAAGCCACCTATCTAGAGTGAAGAGAGAGAAATCTTTACCTGATTTGTAGGTATTTTCGGCACATTCACTTTCCACATCTGGGCTTCCCTAGAGATTGCCTTTTCCAATAGGAAAGACAATCTCTGGTTTTCCAAAGGCCCTGGAAACTTCATGATATCCTATGGATCTGCCTGCCACCCAGCTTGATGTAGCTACCTATAAAAGCAAATATAAAACAATGTTCTATATTTAATTACACATATATAGTAAGTGTAGCATTGTATAAATATGTTGGTACTTATTAAGCAATTCATAAAATAAAAATGTTATGAGGCAATATAGGATTTTACAACTCTTTAAAATACCATATATTAAAATGTTTACAATAATCATCAGTTATCTAAAACATTCTCCCTTTAAATCTGAAGTTCAGTTATAGAGAGACAAAAACATGACCATATAATTGACAGAATCTTTGGACTTTGATCAAAACATCAATGTGTCAAAACTAAGTCATAGGCTTTTTAAACTAGAAATTTTTAGAACTAGTTGTCCCAAATATTCCTGTTTAAAATCTAATCAGATAAGGGCTAAACAGTCTCTTCATTAAAAAAAAAAAAAAAAACCATTTCCACTTAGTATGAAACTATCCCCTTAAGTATGAAACCATCCTGAACTGTGCTTCCCAACAGAGTATCCACTAGCTACACAAGTAGCTATTAAAATCAGAAATGAATAAAGTTAAAATTCCTCAGTCACACTAGCCATATTTCAAGTACTAAACAGCTGCATGTGGACAGTGAATATTGCACTGGACAGACAGTACGGCAAAGGAACATTTCTATCAAGGCAGTAATTTCTACTTGACAATGCCAATCTAGAAAGCCCAACAGTAAGGTAACTGGCACTAGTGGTAAAGAATCCACCTGCCAATGCAGGAGACATAGAGATATGGGTTTGATCCGTGGGTTCGGAAGATCCCCTGGAGGAGGAAATGGCAACCCACTCCAGTATTCTTGCCTGGAGAATCCCATGGATAGAGGGGCCTGGCAGGCCCCAGTCCATAGGGCTGCAAAGAGTCGGTCACAGCTGAAGTGACTTAGCATGCAACGTTAACTGGCACTCTAAAATGAGCAAGTCTAAAAAGCAAAGTCTAGATCAGCGCAAAGCATCTGAGAGTCTGAGAGATGTTCCTACATTACAGTTAAAAAAAAAAAAAAAGAAAACCACAGAGATTTAACTGTATGTAGAAAACTGGAGACACTGTGGAAGGATGTGAAAAAAACGTAATTAGATTTGATGAAAGTTAACTGCCAAAGAATTGATGCTTTCGAATTATGGTGCCAGAGAAGACTCTTGAGAGTCCCCTGGACAGCAAAGAGATCAAACCAGTCAATCCTAAAAAAAATCAACCCTGAACATTCACTGGAAGGACTGATACTGAATCTCCAATACTTTGGCCACCTGATGTGAAGAGCCGATTCACTGAAAGAGACCCTGATGCTGGGAAAGAATGAGGCTAGGAGGAGAAGGGGGTGGGGGCAACAAAGGATGAAATGGTTGGATGGCATCACCAACTCAATGGACATGTATGTGCATGCATGCTCAGATTCTGCAACCCTATGGACTGTAGCCAGCTAGGTTCCTCTGACCATAGGATTCTCCAGGCAAGAATTCTGGAGTGGGTTGCCATTTCCTATTCCAAGGGATCTTTCTGACCCAGGGGTAGACCTGCATCTCTGGAGTCTCCTGCACTGGCAGATAGATTTTTTGGGCAAACTCCCGCTGATAGTGAAGGACAGGGAAGACTGGCATGCTGCAGTCCATGGGGCTGCAAAAAGTTGGACACAACTTAGTGACTGAACAACAACAAAGCAACTAAAAAAGGTTATTAAATTCAGAAAAAGAGATTATGCAAGAAAGTAAATATAAGAAAATATAATAAGAAAAGCTATGAAAACCTGGACAGCATATTAAAAAGCAGAGCCATTACTTTGCCAACAAAGGTCCGTATAGTCAAAGCTATGGTTTTTCCAGTAGTTATATATGGATGTGAGAGATGGACCATAAAGAAAGCTGAAAGTCAAAGAATTGATGCTTTTGAACTGTGGCATTGGAGAAGACTCTTGAGAGTCCCATGGACTGCAAGATCAAACCAGTCAATCCTAAAAGAAATCAGTTCTGAATATTCATTGGAAGGACTATGTTGAAGCTGAAGTTCCAATACTTCAGCCACCTGATGTGAAGAGCTGACTAATTAGAAAAGACCCTGATGCTGGGAAAGATTAAAGGCAGGAGTAGAAGAGGACGAAACAGGATGAGATGGTTGGATGGCATCAATGACGACTCAATGGACACGAGCTTGAGCAAGCTCCAGAAACTGGTGATCGACAGGGAAGCCTGGCGTGCTACAGTACATGGGGTTGTAAAGTCAGACACGAGTGAGCAACTGAACTGAACTGAAATATAATAATATACCACAATATTTACAAAGCAATAATAATGAAAATACTGAATAGAGATTTCAACACAAACACTGTGATAAAACTACACTGGTAGGATGAGGGAGCTAGAAGGCAGAAAGAGAGCCTCATCTTTATATTTCAGAAGAAAACATAAATAATATCTAAAACTCAAACATCAAAAAACAGCAGTAGTTATTTGAAAGTACAGTTTTTAAATAACAAGAGAAAAAGCTAAGAGTGGTTAACCTCTATGGAATGAGAAAACCTCTAGGAAATGAGGAGAGAAGAGAGTGGGGAAGTCAAGCAGCAGGGGAATGCTGTTTTTCATTGAAGACCTCGAATAACTATTCCATTTTATCAACTACGTACCTGTATTACCTATTTGCTTCAGATTCCAGGGATTCTTTAAAAAAATGTTTTAATGTCTAGTTTTAACAAAGTCCCTAATTTTTTATAAAAATTAAAATTTGAAAAAACAAAATATACAAGCCTAATCTTCAATTTCTGTGTTCCCTCTGCCCCAACTCTAGC
Source organism: Bos javanicus (assembly GCF_032452875.1). Taxonomy (NCBI): domain Eukaryota; kingdom Metazoa; phylum Chordata; class Mammalia; order Artiodactyla; family Bovidae; genus Bos; species Bos javanicus. The sequence goes on from NC_083873.1 coordinate 92,201,568, forward strand.
TAATATCCTCTTCCCTATGAATCACCCCACATATTTCACTAACTTACTGCTTAACCTACTGCAAACTACCTCTGGTTAACAGGACAGTGATTTTGTTTTTGCTTCTTTAAACTTCTGGATTTTTGCAAATTTTTTATACCAAGCATGAAGCGCTTTTTAAAGAAACAAGTTAAGTAACTTAGTGGAAAATAGAAACTATCCTGAAAGACTATCCTGAAAGATCCATCTAAAAGGTAATTTCTTCCAAGAACTATCTTCCCTATAAATTCCTTTGCAATCATATCCATCAATATCATGTTTTCGTAACCCACTGGGCCCACAGCAGCATCCTGATGAAACAGAAATAGAATCAAAGGCTCATTTCAGCCCTTGGGGCCAAAACCAAAAAACTATAACCAAAACAAACCCAAGTCTGATCTCTTTCAAAGATCAAGCCTTCAAATGTTTGAAGGCTGTTATCGTGCTCATCAGTTCATCCTCTGCAGAAATGAAAAACTATTCAAGAGTTCCTCATGTGACATGATTTTAGCTCTTCAAAATTAGCACCAATTTAATTATTAATGCCCTCTAAGATCACTAGCTACTTTTTTAAAAGAAACTATTGAATTACTGAGACAAAATTTATGCTCAGCTAAAACTCTTAAGACTTTCTAAGGTACACTCTTAGGCAAACTTCTCTACCTCCCCGCCTCATTGTGCTGGGGGCTTTTGGTGCCTTTTTGGGGGTTGGGGGAGAACATTACATCTTTGTTCAGGACTTTAAATGCATTCTTTCTTTAAACAAAGTCATCGTGTCAAATTCCATTTACTGTTATACTCTGCTGAGATGTTCTGAGATTCCAATTTTGTTGCCTTGGTACTTTTCTCAAATTCTCCACAATCTGAGATAAACAGACTCACTATAATTTCATTTAAAGTAAACATAAATATCAACCTCAGAAACACGAGTGTAAACTAGATAATCACCTGTCAAGAGGTTATTTAGAAGAAATACCTATACTGGATACAGACTCAACCCTTGAGGTTCTAAGACTTCTTCTAAACCTAATTTTAATCAGTAATTAATTATCTCTTGTCAAAACTTATTTCATTCCTTTAGGTACTCTCACCAGGGTGGCTCACTAGGATCTGCCAGCTTTCTAAAATTAGTAAGACAAAAATAAAATAAAATAAAATTAGTAAGACAAACTAAAGAAAACCCCATGCCCAAATAGCTTCACTGGTGAATTCTACCAAACATTTACAGAAACATTAAGACAAATTCTTCATAAACTCTTCCAAAAAATAAAGAGGAGGAGCCCTTCTCAACTCATTTTATAAGGCCAGTTATGATCCTGCTACCAAAACCAAAGACTACAGTAGGAAAACTGTAGGCCAATATATATCTCTTTTAAATACAGAGGCAGAATTCATCAACAAAATACTAGCAATCTGTATCTGAAAACATAAAAAGTGGATTACACACCATAACCAAGTGGGATTTAGCCCAGGAATGCAAAGTTGGTTTAACATTCAGAAATCAATGTAACACGCCACGAAGTGAAGTGAAAGTCGCTCAGTCCTGTCTGACTCTTTGCAACCCCATGGACTATACAGTCCATGGAATTCTGCCACTGGAGTGGGCTGCCTTTCCATTCTCCAGGGGATATTCCCAACCCAGGGATTGAACCCAGGTCTCCTGTGTTGCAGGTGGATTCTTTACCAGCTGAGCCACAAGGGAAGCCCTACACCATATCAACAGAAAAAACAAAACACAACAGGGAAACATAACAAAGATGTCATATTTCCTTAAACTTCAAAAAAATGGGATATAAATAATACAAGCATGGAGAACATCCGTAGGGATGTTCCAGATTTTCCAACCTACAGAAAAGTGAAACTGCAGTATCTGATCTGGCTATTGCAGATAAGATATAAACTCAATATCTGGATCCTGTAGAGAGAGGGTCACTTTTGGGTCAACTGATATAATGAGAATTCCAACAGATATGACAAAAGTAAAAGTATCAATGTTAAGTTTACTGAAGTGGATAACTTTACTGTGATAACTGATTATCTGTAGGATGGTCTCTCCTATTAACCTTGATGGCAAACACTCTCCAGAGTTCAGCACTGTGCTAAATAAATAATAATAATAGTTTACACTTATTAAGTGCTTAGCTAAAAAATAGTTAAGTGCTTATCACTTGGCCAGGTATTGTTCAAAATACTGCCATATTAACTCCTCAAACTCAAAGAACGGTATTAGTTTGGTGGTGGGAGTTTAGTCACCAAGTTGTGCCCAACTCTTTCAACTCCATGGGCTTGCTGTTCTCCAGGGGATGTTCTGGACCCAGGGATCAAACCCACGTCTCCTGCAGTGCAGGCAGAGCCTTTACGGACTGAGCTACCAGGGAAGCACATTATTAAGTTTGTATTTTTATTAAGCCTCTTTTAAAGACGAAGAAACATGCACAGAAAGGTGAATACTTTTCACCTTTGATTGTGGCATACAATCAGAATAAAACACGTACACACCGTTAAGCTTCCAATCTTAACCAAGAAACATTTGAGAGTTCTATTCTAAACCAGTATGTCACACTGCCATGAAAACTCAATTAACTCAGTTTAACTGCAAACCATCCAAGTGCACCTTCCCCAAACACGCTGATTCTACTGGTCTGCTCTTCATCAGTATTTAGAAACTTCTAGTTCAGAAGCTCGGAATTTCTCATGTCTGGTCCCAGACTAGCAAATCTGAATCCTGTCCATTCTTCCTTGTCTGTTCCCTTCTACTTTGTCTGCCACAAATGACCTGGAAAAGCTAGAAGCAGATAACACTACTTTAATTTTTTCCGAGATACAGACTGTACAGCACAGTCAAACTGTCTAGGATGGAATTCTGGCCACCATGTCCTGGCTGTCATCTAGTAGGAAAAATTAATTTTATGGAGCCTCAGTTTCCCTCATTTGTAAAATGTTTCTGACCCACCTACCCCTGTTAAGATTCAGTAAGTTCCAAACCACTTAGAACCATGCTTGTCCAATAGTAAGCCTCAACAAGTGTTACTATTAACATCATGTCACACTGCTGTTGTTCAAACGCTGAGTGGCTCTCACCGACAGAATAAAAGTTGAATACTTTTGACATTCAAAGATCTCCAGTCTAATGCCATCCTACCTCCGGAAAGATACTCTTCCACTACTTTGGTATCTAATTCTCAACTCCTACCCAAACGATCTGCAGTGGAATCACTAGCTCGGCAGAGGGCCTTCCGCCCTCTTCAACTTTTCGGTCTTCTTATCTGCCCTTAGGGTGCAAACTCTAAGCTCAGCTCCTTCGCCAGATCTCCCCACCACCCAAAACCAAGGGTAACGTTCCTCTCCCCCGCCTTCCCGTAGATTCTCCCCATCATCTGCCCCCCCACCCCGCCCCGCCCCGCCCCGTCCCGTCCCGTCCCCGGCACCGCCTGCTTTGCAAAGTGAACGATCTTCCCCCGGGCCCCTTGAGGTCTAGGGTTGGGGGTGTGTCCCCTTCTTTGTGTATCCCCCGGGCTCGCGGAGCCTAGAACGCGCACTAGGAGGCGATTTGCTGCAGCTACAAAAAAAGTTACGCGCTGACGGAAAAAATTGGCCCGAAAGGGAACCCAGCGGAGCTGTTTCCAAACTGGGCAGGTGCCGAGTTGTTGGTGAGAGGGGTGGGGTGGGGGGTGTCCGGCAGATTTCCCAGACGGAGCGCGCGGCGCTGGAGGGGGTCGCGCGCGGGTGGCGGGGACCGTCCCCGCCCCTCACCTTCTCCTCTTCTTCTTCCTCCTCCTCCTCCTCCCCGGCAGAACTGTAGACCTCAAAGTGGTGACGAGGGGTCATCCGGGGGCCCGTTACCACCTCATTTTCCTCTGCGCGCGGCGACGAGACGCGCGGGACCAGGACCGGGCCGACTGAGGAGGGAGAAGAGGGGGAAGCGGGTCGGAGGGCGCGGGAGCTGGCGCTCGAGCGGGACGCACGGCTGCAGCCGGTGGGTTGGTCAGCGAATTAGTTCCATGACGCCCCCGGACCTGAGGCCGCCGCCGCCGGTCCCGCTCCTCCAACCGCCGCCGCTTGTGCCCGGGTGGGGAGGGGGTTCCCTCTCGCCATAGGGCGGCGGGGGCCGGGGAGAGGCGGGGGGTGAGACCGGCTCTGCCCCTGCCCAGGGGAAGCGCCTCCAAGGGGAAATGGTGAAAGGGGGGGAAGGGGGAAAAAATGAAAAGAAAAAAAAAAAGGAAGGGGAAAGGGGGGAGAAAAATAAGAAAAAAGCGAGACAGAGGCGATGCCGCGTCCGCTCGCGGGGAAGGCTGGGGAGGGAGGGGAAGAGAGAAAGAAGTGCCGGCTTCCTCGGCTCCGCCCTCGCGGACCGATTCCTAGACTCGCTCGCTCTCCGTAAACAACCCTGGTCTGGTCTCTCATCCTCCCACTTTTCCCTTTCCGCCGCCTTTTCCGTCCAACGAACATACTCAGAAGTTCGGCAAAAAGCTGGGATGTTGGCAACGGGCTGGGAAAGTCTTTGGCATTGGGGTAGGAGGAGGGGTAAGGAAAGCTAAAGGTGCGTGGACTCGTTTTCCCGTGGAGCAGCGGAAGGGTTTTCTCTTCGACGGCATGGTGACGTAAGCGCCTCCTCGTCTCGCTGGAAAAGGCGTGCGGAGGCAGGAGAGTGCGCTGCGCATGCGCCCGGGGGAAAGAAAGACCAGGCTGAGTGCTCTGGTAGGGGGTGGGGTTTTATCTGGATGCTCTCCTGGCCAAACCTAGGGCTACCTAGTTTTACCAGCCCATCTTTTGTCTTTGGGGCTTGTAAAAGGATCTTTTGGGGAAAAGCCGGCGATCTGTTGTGTAAAAGTCTTGCATTCTTTGTTGACCTCGCAAAAAGTTCTGTGTTCTCTTCTCATCGTTGACAGAAAAATAGAATTTCAGGGTTTTTGTTTTTGTTTTTGTTTTTTTTTTGCTGCCACGTCCAGGGTAGGGAGATTCTCAAGTGTATTAGAGATCGGGGAAATTGCGGGGGGCATATTCTTAAGCACCTTTTTTTTGTAAATTACATTGCTGGCAGCCGGGAACCTACTTGGTAAGGCGCCAAGGAAATTCTATACTGTTAACCAACGCATCTGAGTATTTCAGTGTAGGTTTACTACCACGTCTGTTAATGAGTGTGTGATAACATATAAATGTGTTTTATTTGGGGTTTCTTTACGGACTTTAGTGATTTTTTGCTTATCTTTTAAAATTGTTGTAGTTATAAAAAGAATAGTAGAATTACAGAAAGTTTTGAAAAAGGAAAAAAACCCTCAAACTGAACTGTTTACAGAAGTAGTTACATTTGTGTTTTCCATTTCTGTTTTTTATATGCCTGTTTTTAACAGTCACTTAAATTTGTTTTTAGCTTATTCAGCCAGCTAGGTGCTAATAAGCTCTAGCAAACTGGAAGTAACTAAGACAAATAGCTTCTACCTCCGTGGAGTTTACTATCCAAACACAGAGGAAAACCGTGGAGCTAATTATCATTAACTAAAATCACCCAGTAGGGTGATTTGTTTACTTGTATGTTGCATTCCCTCTGTAGAATATAAGGTCTAGGATGTCTGGGGTCTTGCATGTTTTATTTTACCGTGTATTCCTGCATGTAAAAGGCTCTCAATACTTGATCACTGACTGAATAAACAGTTAGCAGTATTAAGATGGAAAATTGCAGGCTGCTATGGAAACACCTAATCCTAGACTAGTTAGGGATATCAGAGAAGGTTTCTTTGAGGAAGAGACATTTAAGATGATACTTGAAACCAGTGGTCATCAAAGTGGGGAAACTGTGATACAAGCAGAGGAAACAAATGCAAAGACTCTGGATCTTAGATATTTTAAAAAATCTCTAAAAGCAGTGTGGCTGGTCTTCAGAGAATTGAGGGGGAGAGCTCTGAGGTCAGAGGCAGAGGGCAGGTCCCTATGACAGAACAGGGAAGGGAAACCCAGAAAGGATTTTAAGAAGGTCGTACTTTGCTTTTTTTTTTTTTTTTTTTTACCCCGGACTTCCCAGGTGGCACTAGCTGTAAAGAACCCCCCTGCCAATGCAGGAGACAGAAGAGACAGGTTCAATCCCTGGATTGGGGAAGATCCCCTGGAGGAGGGCATGGCAACCCACTCCAATATTCTTGCCTGGAAAATCCCCATGGACAGGGGAGCCTGGCTGGCTACAGTCCATAGGGTTGCACAGAGTCTGACACAACTGAAGCGGCTTAGCACACTCACATCCTTTTTCTTGCATGGTCTGTATGGCTGCATGGTCTTCCTTCTACATAGGCAACATTTATTTTGCATAATACCATTCTTTGTTGGACAGTGAAATTGCTTATGATTTTCAGTACTGTAAGAATAATACCAATTCCATTCCCAGGTATGTAGTCAAAAGAAATGTAAACATGTCCATGCAGAAACTTGTATGTAAATGTTCAGAAGGGCATTATTTATCATGACCGAAAAGGGAGACAACACAGACAACACACACAACTGTGAATGCATGGTCAAATGTCTATACAGTGAAATGATATTTGGCCATAAGGAGGTACTGATACATGGTGTAACATGGATAACCGTTGTAAACAATGTGCGGTCTTTTGTGGCTGGCTGCTTTTACTTAGCATAATGATTCTATTTATATGAAATGTTCAGAATAGGCAAATCTATAGACAAGAGAAGATTGTGCAGGTGCTAAGTGGCTTCACTCATGTCCGACTCATTATGACCCTCTGGTCCATGGCTCACCAGGATCCTCTGTCCATGGGATTCTCCAGGCACAAATACTGGAGTGGGTTGCCATGTCTTCCTCCAGGGTATCTTCCTGACCCAGGGATCAAACTCATGTCTCTTACCTCTCCTGCATTGGCAGGCAGATTCTTTGCCACTAGTGCCACCTGGGAAACCTCAGAAAGTAGATTAGTGGTTGCTTAAGAATGGAGATGTGATTGGGAAATGATGAGTAAAAGTTTTGGGGTTTCTTTTTGATGAAAGTATTTTACAGTTGATTGGGGTGATGGTTGCAAACTCTAAGTTACTAAAAGCTACTGGATGGTGCACATTAAATGGGTGAATTATCTGAGATGTGAATTATATATCAATAAAGCCGTTACCAAAAAACCAAGGGAAAAAACAAAAAGAACAATTAACATCTTCACATGTAACTTTTTTCTGGGTTATTTGCATTTTTATGGCTTTTGATGAATACCAGTTTGCCAAAGTGCTTGGCAGAAGATTTGACTCAATTAAAATTTAACCCAGAGTATTTAAGAGCTCTTACTTCATTACATAGCCTTTGTGAAACTTAGTTTTAATAAAACTGTCTTACTGTCTGTGAGATTGCCAATGACAGTTTAATCTGTAGTTATAAGTAATTGGTAAGTAAGGAACTTGTTCCAGTTGTCCTAACAAAAAATATGGACATTCTTTTTCTTCATTATGCATTCACAAGAATTTACATTTTATTACCATCACTTTTTTATTAATAACTAATATCATTTTTTAAAATGAATTGAAGTTATAACAAATGAAAAGTCTTTGAAATTCTGTGAGAAAATAAGGCATATAAAGAAAAAGTTAATACTACTGTATTGATAGGGAATTCATATTTTTTCAATTAAAAATTTTTAGGAATATTTTGTCCCAAATAATAAACTACCTTTCTGCACATGGTGTGTGTGTGTGCTCAGTCGAATCCGACTCTTTGCGACCCCATGGACTGTAGCCCGCCAGGCTCCTCTGTCCATGAGATTTCCCAGACAAGAATACTGGAGTGGGTTCCATTTTCTTCTCTAGGGGATCTTCCCCACCCAGGATCAAACTCAAGTCTCCTGCATTAGCAGGCAGATTCTTTACCATTGAGCCACCTGGGAAGCTCCTGCATGTTAAGTACTAATAAATGAAATATATTGATTACTCACTATGTACCAGGCACTGAGCACTTTTATTGCATTCTCTTGTGTTTGTTCCTACGGCAGTCCTCTACTATAGGTATTTTTGTCATCCCCATTTTTCAGAAGATAAAGAAGTAAAGTAAAAAGTAAAAAACAACAGCAATAATAAAATAAGAGGTAAAGTAAATCCTCAAGACGGGTCACACAGCTTGGAGAGGCACAGCCAGGATTCCAGCTTGTCTTACTCCGGAGTCTGAAGTGTTTTTAGTTACCAGTCTTTACTGCCTCCCCTACGGGTATTTCTGGCTTGTGTGGAAGTCTGAACAAAAATACTCACCCTCTGGTTATTTTTGCCTTGCCTTTAAGCTTAGAACAAATATTCAAACAAAAGTTTTTAGTGAGTAGTTCATATTTGTGTTTCTAGAGAGTTGAGTTCTGCCTGAAAACAGGTTATTAACATTTTCTTACATTTGTTTTATTTCATGACTAAAATATGGGATCTTGAAATAGAAACGTGCCTTGCTTCCAGTGCAGAGTGACAGAGTAAGGAGGAAGCTGCGAAGCAGAGTGCTGTCAAAATAAAAGCTCTGCTCTGAAATGCAGTATAGTGTGAAGTGAGACCCCCCTCCAGAAATCTAGGACAAGTTGAGGAGCAAAGTCGTTTGCTATCTATAATCTTTCAAGAAAAATAATTAGAAACAGGCTGCTTACCTTTTTGTGAATATAGAAGATAAGGCTTTGTTTAATCTTTAAAGAGAGAAATTTCTAGTCTCCTTTGTCTTAAATGAAATTTTAGGGTAATGTTTTCAGCAGACAATTTATGAAGGTACCATCCTATAAGAGAAACCCCAAAAGATCAAAAGAACTGATTTAATGTCCTTATAATTACTTATCTTTAGTGTTTAGCTTCAAGATCCTTTTTACAGCCTCCAAATTACTTGTTTTCTTTAATCTCTACAGAGAAAATGTAAGAGGAGTAAAGGAGTAAAAAGTAAAGTAAACAAATGTAAAGTTTGACATTCTCTAAATGTCAAATAGACATTAAGAGAAAAGGAATCCACATTCACCAAATAATATAAAAGACCACCTACTCACTATTATTTAATTGAAGTGTAGTTAATTTACAATGTGTTAGTTTTGGGTATGCAGCAAAGTGATTTGGTTTCATATATATATATTCTTTTCCAAATTCTTTTCCATTATAGGTTATTACAAGATATTGAATATAGTTCTCTGTGCTATACAGTAGGTACTTGTCGTTTGTTTATACCTCCTACTTACTATTAACTGGAGAGAAAGTGCTCAGAGAAAACAAGTCAAAAGTTCTAAAATAGGAAACCACAAGCTGCCGTCCAGAGTTTGACCAACTCTGAATAAAAACTTGCTTTAGGTTTCTTGGTATATAAGTGCTTATTGAGAAAGACTTCACCAGGAGGGACCATTGGTTGCACGCTTTCCTAAAAGGAGCCCCAGAAGCTGCTATTTGAAATTTATAAATCAAAAAGACTTCAGTAGAAACATTCTTTCCTTGTAGTTCTTGGGAAGAAAATACACCATTAAAATAACACTGTTTTACTCTCACAAACTGTTTTGAATCCTGAACCACCAAAAAATATTTTTGTGTATCTTACGTAATCAAACTACCAATACACATTATTTCTTGTGAACCATTTATGTGGGAGGTATGGAGAGACAGGTAAACATCTTCCAAAGTGTGTTTTTAGTTTCGTCACAGCATATATTTACTGTAATCCTTATTTCTTCTCACTGAAGGAAAAGAATTATATTTGGGAAATCAATTTAAATTATCCACAATCAGGGTTTCCAAGACTTCTTTTTCACATACATCAGCTTCTTTTGTTAGCAGACAGTGAGTTAGTAAATATTTGAGACCCAGTTGAATATTGGGCTAGAAACTGTATGAGGTTCAAAGAAGCATATGTGGTCCTGTTTGTAAGAAACTTGTATTCATTCATTTCTTAATTCAATATTTATTAGCTGTGTGATCATGAGCAAATTAACCAGCTTCTCTGTAACTTCACCTCAGTTTCATCAACTGTAAAACGGAATAATAATAGTATATCTCCTAGGTTTTTATGAGGACTAAATGGGATAATGTTTACAATAGGCTTAGACCAGCATAGGACACATAGAAAACACTAATTGTTGGCTTAACTTTTCTAACCCTTTATGTACCAGGGTTGAGTTTGGTTATTTTTTCCCACTTAATAGAGTTAAAAATGGCTTACCCTCCATGAGCTCCCTGCCTTGTACAAGGGAAGAAACAGAGAGGAGAAATTCTTTATGTTGGTCAGAAAAGGCTTTTATAGACTTGAATGTGGCATTCAGATCAGATCAGATCAGACGCTCAGTCGTGTCCGACTCTTTGTGATCCCATGAACTCCAGCACGCCAGGCCTCCCTGTCCATCACCAACTCCCAGAGTTCACTGAGACTCATCCATCGAGTCAGTGATGCCATCCAGCCATCTCATCCTCTGTCGTCCCCTTCTCCTCTTGCCCCCAATCCTTCCCAGCATCAGAGTCTTTTCCAATGAGTCAACTCTTCGCATGAGGTGGCCAAAGTACTGGAGTTTCATAAATTACTTGCTATTGATCAAATTACCTTGAAACTTAGCTGTGTAAAACAATAAGTATGTAGTATCTCAAACCATTTCTGAGGCTCAAGAACTGTGAGTTCCTTAGCTGGGTGGTTATGATTTAGGATCTCTCATAAGGCTACAACAAAGTTGTTGACAGGAGCTGAAGTCATCATGGGACTGGATAATCTGCTTTCAGGTTCAGTGTCGGCTGTGGGCAGGAGGCTTCAGACTGCCACTAGACCTTTCCATAGGGCTGCTCAAGTGACCACAGTCGCCTGTGACTGCACGGGTGGTGAGAGAGAGACAGAGCGTGAGACCCAGATGGAAACTGCAGTCATTTTATAACTTAATGTGGGACATGTTCTACGGTCACTTCTGCCATATTTTGTTTACTAGAAGCAAATCAATAGGGACCTCTCTGATGATCCGGTGGTTAGGAATCTGCGTCGCAATGCAGGTGACGTGGGTTTGATCCCTGGCCAGAGAACTAAACTCCCACATGCTCGGGAGTAACTAAGCCCTTGCACCACAGCTACTGAACCTTTGCGCCACAGCTAGAGAATCCATGTGCCACAAGGAAAGATCTGACATGATGCAACATGCAACTAAGACCCAACACAGCCAACTAAATAAGTAAATACTAAAAAGAAAAAAAAGAAGCAGCAGCAACTCAGTAAATCCAGCCTGTAGTAAAGAGGAGGGGAGATACTCTTGAAGGGAAGAGTATCAAAGAATCTGTGAACATAGTTTTAAAACCACTGCAGGTATGGAGGGAAAAGTAACCATTTTGCTCACTGCACAGAAAAACATTTATAAAGGCCAGTGAGCAGCAGAAACAAAGGAGTAGAGAGATCTAAGTTTCATGACATGTAATCTGGCCATGGCTAAAGAATCGAGGGGGCTGTTTTTACTCCTGTTTTTATACAGAGAAAATGGGCTTAGAGAGGTAAAGTAACTTTCCCAGTTTATATTCTGCAGTTAGTAAATGGCAGAGCCAGATCTTAAATCCATATAATTCCAATTATAGAGTCTACAGTCTTATCACTACCTGTATTGGACAGGGTTCTTCAGAGATACAGAACCAAGAGGCTGCATCTGTGTCTCTTTTTCTATATATATAGAGGGATTTTGAGAGAGAGATTTATTTTAAGAAATTGGCTCATGGCTATGCAGGCTTGGTAAGTCCAAAATTTGCAGAGGAATACTGCAGCTCTCTGGAAGAGCTGCAGTTCAAGTCCAAATGTAGTCTGCTGGCTGAATTCCTTCTTGCTCAGCCTTTGTTATATTGAGATGTTCAACTGGTTGGATATGGCTTGCCCACATTATGGAAGGTAATCTGCTTTATCCAAAGTCCACCAACTTAGTTGATAAATCTCATCCCAAAACAAACAAAATCTTCATAAAAACTTCCAAAATAATCATTGACCAAGTATCTGGGTATCATGGCTGACCCAAGATGACACATGAAATCAACACATGAAATTATACTACCCTCTACAAAGATGACAACTTGGGGTCCAGATCACAAATGGCCCTGAATGTCATACTAAGCAGTTTGTTGGACTTAGGAAAATTAACCAAACCTACATGTCTGTTGACAGAGGAATGGATAAAGATGATGTGGTACGTATATACAATGGAATATCACTCAGCAATTAAAAGGAATGAAATAATGCCATTTGTTGCAATATGGATGGGTCTAGAGATTGTCATACTCTAGTGAAGTAAGTCAGAGAAGGAGAAATACTGTTTGACATCCCTTATACTTGGAATCTAAAAAGAAATAATACAAATGAACTTATTTACAAAACAGAAACAGATCACAGAAAAGAAATTATGGTTGCCAGGGGCAAAGGATGGAGGAAGGGGTCGTTAGGGAGTTTGGGATCAATGTGTACATACTGCTGTATTTAAAAAGGATAACCAACAAGGTCCTACTGTATAGCACGGGGAACTGGGCTCAATGTTATGTGGCATCCTGGATGGGAGGGAAGTTTGGGAGAGAATGGATACATGTATATGTATGACTGAGCCCCTTTGCTGTCCACCTGGAACTATTACAACATTGTTAATTGGCTTTACTTCTCTATAAAATAACAAGGTAAAAAAGAAAATTAAAAAGTTAAAAAAGAAGATGAACCAATAGCTCTCTGTGAGCAATATAACCTTGAACATCAAGGGTGGGGTGTTCCCATGAAATACTATAATTCATTTAGGAAATGTCTGTTGGAATATTTGTCTATCATGCTTGATCTTCAATCATGTTTTGACAAATGACAAATATAGTTTTTATTAACATTATATTTTTTCCTTTCAGTGTTTTCCTTTTTTAGTCCATGTGTTTTCAGTAATTCAGTTCAGTTCAGTTGTTCAGTTGTGTCTGACTCTTTGTGACCCATGGACTGCCGCACGCCAGGATTCCCTGTCTATCACCAACTCCCGGAGTTTGTCAAACTCATGTCCACCGCGTCAGTGATACTATCCAATCATCTCATCCTCTGTCATCCCCTTTTCCTCCTGCCCTCTATCTGCCTTTCACATATTTCGAAATGACTTTCATTTGAGAAGTATTTTTCTCCCGTTTGGACCTTTCTCTCTTTTCTTCCCTTTGATGCCTTATTTCAAGATTTCCTTTTTAAAATTGTATTTATTTATTTTTGGCTGTGATATGTCTTCGTTGCTGCACCGGCTTTTCTCTAGTTGCAGCAAGCAGGGGCCATGCTCTAGCTGCGGCGCACAGGCTTCTCATTGCGGTGGCTTCTCTTGTTGCTCAGCACGGGCTCTAGGGTGTATGGGCTTCAGTAGTTGCGGTGCATGAACTCAGTAGTGTGGTTCACAGGCTCTAGAGTGCATGCTCAACAGTTGTGGCACATGGACTCAGCCGCTCCTCAGCATCTGGAATCCTCCTGGACCAGGGATCAAACCCACGTCTCCGGCATGGGCGGGCAGATTCCCCACAACTGAGCCACAGGGGAAGCCGTCAAGGTTTCCTTTTAGTCATACCTCCTACCACAGTGAAATGTGACATCAGGAAAGAAGACAAAAATGAGGGTGAGAAACCAGTTTGTGGACCAGCTGGACTTGGTGATTCCAAAGGTATAAATATTGTTCAAGTGTCATTTCTTTGCTGCTGATGCATAAGAAAAACTGTTTCAATCTTGCTGGTGGAGCTATTTCTCTTTGTAACTAACACAGAGCAGGAAACTTTTTTGTGGAGCCTCAGAATTTAAAAATGCAATGGTCCCAACTTTTTCTTTAACCTACTCAGTCTGAGTCCCCACTGAGGACATGACACAGATAAGGAGTGGGCTGGGGAGTGTTATGAAGCCATCTGAAAGTGATATGGAATGTAAATCTATGGATACAGCCTACCAGGAGAGAAGAACAATGCTTCGCTTCAGTCATATCTGACTCTGTGCGACCCTATGGACTGTAGCCTGACAGGCTGCTCTGTCCATGGGATTCCCCAGGCAAGAAGACTGGAATGGGTAGCCATGCACTCCTCCAGGGGATCTTCCTGACCCAGGGATCGAACCCATATCTCTAGCATCACTGGCATTTGCAGGCGGGTTCTTTACCACTAGCGCCACCTGGGAAAGAGCAAAATCTAGAACACCCGTAGAGCAAGGGGTGCAACAAGTTGCCAAGGAAGGCAGAACCAGATTTGCAAAATATATAGGAGCTGAGACCTGCTAGTAAAATATAAAGCAAGGTAAGAGAGTTTGGGAGCTAAAGTTCGGGCTCTAGATAATAGCACATTTTCAGCTTTCCTTCTTAAGAACAGCAGGATATAATTTGTGAGCTTCAAAACACCCAGCAGGTGGATAACACCACTAGGTGGTTTGGTGAGTTCTAGCTGATGAACCGGAGAGGGCAATGGCACACACTCCAGTACTCTTGCCTGGAGGATCCCGTGGACAGAGGAGACTGGTAGGCTGCAGTCCATGGGGTCGCTAGGAGTCGGACACGACTGAGCGACTTCACTTTCACTTTTCACTCTCATGCATTGGAGAAGGAAATGGCAACCCACTCCAGTGTTCTTGCCTGGAGAATCTCAGGGATGGTGGAGCTTGGTGGGCTGCTGTCTGTGGGGTCGCACAGTTGGACACAACTGAAGTGACTTAGCAGCAGCAGCAGCAGCTGATGAGCAGATTTTGTGTGAGTAAAGACATCAACACCATTCAGAGGAGAAGCTAGTTTCCTAAAAAAGGAAAAATTCAATGCATCAGTGTTTCTCTGTGTTCCTTCTCTTTCTCCTCTATCTCCTGTTGCTATACTGATCATCCTACAAACTCAGTCAAGTGTGAATTCCATCTTCAGAGAAGGGCTTCATTAATAGCATGAAAGACCAAATAAAGGTTTTACCAAAATCAGTTTCTTATATTTTCTTTTATATCAACACAAATATGTCAATGATAGGAGATTTTGATAGTTTATGTAATTGTTCTATTTTTAATAAAGTTATACTTAAACCATCTTGGAGAAATATTGATAGTTTTCTTACTTTGCCTTGAAAGATTGCCCGTGGAGGTATATTTATAAATTCTCTAAGTACTCCATTCCAAAGGAATGATCCCCTTTTAGTTATGTTCCTTTGCATATTTCAGAGAGTTATTTTTAATATATTGCTCATTTGAACCATGATAATGGAAACTAAGATCCAAAGTGAAAGTGAAAGTGTTGAGTTACTCAGTTGTGTTCTACTCTTTGGACCGACCCTATGGACTGTAGCCTGCTAGGCTCCTCTGCCCATGGGGTTCTCCAGGCAAGATAATGGAGTGCATTGCCATTTCCTTCTCTAGGGTATCTTCCCAACCCGGGGATCAAACCCAGGTCTCTGAAAGATCTAACCATACAAGGTACTCTTTGCATCAACCCAGCTAATTTTGACTTAAATCTTAGAAAATGATCAGCTTATTTTGACATAAATCATATAACCACCTGCATTTTAGAGTTAAAAATTACATACTCAAAATTCACTACTCTATAATTTCCATTCCTGAATCCAAAATGTCTTCTGAATGTTTAAGAATAGTGTTGGGTAAGGAGAAAAAAATAATGCTGGAGAAGTATTGTGAGAGAAATCAAGCTTTATGCTAAAGAAACTGCAGTTTTCTATGGACTTTCCCTTTCTCCCATTATATCAGAACTTTTCCATCAAGACTTTCAGAGAGGCCCACTGATCAATTTTTATAAGTCCATTGTAACTTGGCCTCCTGACCACTATCAGGAATTTACAGTGTACATACAAATCAGTAATGAATATTAAAAGATTGATTTGAATGCCAAGTCAGTTTTTTTTTTCCACTCAGAGAATTGTTGAATATAGAACAGGCTTCCTTTGACAGCTACTCCCACATGCATTATAATATATGCACCATATTCTCTACTATAGAAATTTACAGCTAAGGTCATAGAAATGGAATCTTGTCCACATGAAAAAAACAAGCCCATGTTACTAATAACGTTGTTTTTATATTTATACATCTTGTATGTATCAGTATCTCGTTACCTGACTTTAAAATATGTTACTGCCTTAGTTTTAAAACTGTTCCAAAGCCAAGGGATTATTCACCAACTTCTCATTAGTTGCTAAATTAAAATTGAAGTTATAAAATGATGTTAGGGAGTATATGTTGATTTTTATAAGTTGAAAGGAAAGTTGAAAGTTAAAGTTGCTCAGTCTTGTCTGACTCTTTGTGACCCCATGGACTATAGAGTCCATGGAATTCTCTAGGCCAGAATACTGGAGTGGGTAGCCTTTCCCTTCTCCAGGGGATCTTCCCAACCCAGGGATCAAACTGAGCCACAATAAGTTAGGTATACATTAAACAGAGGAAGTGAGACAAAAATGTAATTTTCCCTGCTAACAATGCCAGGATCCTTTATCATAATACTAAAATTATGCCTAACATTAAGAGTTACAGTGCACACATGCTCATTCGCTTCAGTCATGTCTGAATCTTTGTGATCCCATGGACTGTAGTCCACCAGGCTCTTCTGTCAATGGGATTCTCCAAACAAGAATACTGGAGTGGGTTGCCATGCCCTCCTCCAGGGGATCTTCCCTGCTCAAGGATGGAATCCTTCTCCTTCCGTCTCCTGCTTTGCTGGATTCCTTACCACTGAGCCACCGGAAAAGCCTTAAATTAGTATAAAAACCAACAATGGGAAAGGTTCTCAAAAGATTTTTTGGGTAGAGTGTCTACTCAATACTCTATTTTTTGTATTGTTGAGTAAATGTATACATTTATTATAAACATGTAATGTAAAAGTCTATGTTTTACATTTAAAAATTCAGTAAAAACAAATTCAGTAAAGTACACTGCAGTTAGTGTGTATCCTTATCTTCCACAGCAGCTTGGGGGGTAAATGTAATGACAACAGTAATTTCTGGCTTTGAGCTCCCCCTATATAATTGGAGGCACCCCAATTCCTCCAGAACTCCAAATTCTTCTTTTCTCTTGGCAGGTCCTAGAGGAGTTCAATTGATCTCTTTGCCAGTCTTCAAAAGAATCCCATCTCTTTGTTATCTGCTTGGTTCCTTTGGCACAGCTGCCCTGCAGGCTCTCTTCAGATGTGTACTGACCTCGGCACAACACTTGGGGGTCACTGTCTCAGAGTTTGGACTTACAATCGTCCCTTCTCAGTGGCTGACTGATGTTGGATCCGGTCCCTTGTGGTCAATGTCTACGTTGGTCTAGGTAAAGGCGGTGTGAAGTGAAGAAGGGGCCCTCTCTTGGCTGGTGTTATAGTCCTTTCAATACTTTGGCCACCTGATGCGAAGAGCTGACTCATTGGAAAAGACCCTGATGCTGGGAAAGATTGAGGGCAGGAGGAGAAGGGGGTGACAGAGGATAAGATGGTTGGATGGCATCATCGACTCAATGGACATGAGTTTGAGCAAGCTCTGGGAGATGGTGAAGGACAAGGAAGCCTGCTGTGCAGCAGTCCATGGGGTGAGTGGGACATGACTGAGTGACTGAACAACAACAACAGCAGCAACAGAGTAGCTTTTTTGTCAAGTCTCTTTTCTAAATTAGACCCTCAGAGAAGCTCCTGGGAAGAATTATCTCCTGGGATGAAGTATCCTGGCCAGAGCAACACCACTCCACGTTGTATTTCCTGGTAAGTCGATGAAATGATGTCATTTTGGTAGAGTCTCTGTTTCTTCTTCTGAGACTAGGCATTTTAAAAAGTGAATTTTAAGTACCTTTCAAATTCTTTGGGAGAAGGCAATGGCATCCCACTGCAGTACTCTTGCCTGGGAAATCTCATGGACGGAGGAGACTGGTAGGCTGTAGTCCACGGGGTCACAAAGAGTAGGACACGACTGGGCGACTTCACTTTCACTTTTCACTTTCATGCACTGGAGAAGGAAATGGCAACCCACTCCAGTGTTCTTGCCTGGAGAATCCCAGTGAAGGGGGAGCCTGGTACGCTGCTATCTATGGAATCACACAGAGTCGGACACGACTGACGTGACTTAGCAGCAGCAGCAAATTCTTTGAGACTCAGCATGCAATCATTTCTCAAAGGCACAATCGAAACATGGCATGGTATGGTATAGACTGTTGCTGGTTTCAGCTGATTTTGCCAGCTACATTTACTAGTAAAAGCTGGAGTTATGTGAAACTCTTTCTGACTCAGTAAACAAATAGCTGAATATTTACTGAGCATCAGCTGTCTACAAGGCCTTGTTGTTGTTCAGTGGCTAAGTTGTGTCCAACTCTTTGTGACCCCATGGACTGTATTCCACCAGGCTCCTCTGTCCATGGGATTTCCCAGGCAAGAATACTGGAGAGGGTTGCCATTTCCTTCTCCAGGGGATCTCTCTGACCCAGGGATTGCCTGCATTGCAGGCAGATTCTTTATCATTGAGCCACCAGGGAAGCCCTTCTACAAGGCCTTGGACTACATATCAAGTGACCACAAAGCCAGGAGATAATGTTACAAAAACAAGTATATGCCTTTTGGGATATATGCAGTGATCCTGATTTTAAGGGAAAGTTGGGAACAACTATACAAATATTTTGTGCAACAAAACTAGAAATTTCTGTATACCTCTGGAATGAAATTATCCAGGAAGTCATAGAGCTCTTAATTCAGAAGGCGTTTTTTATCTGGCCCAGTGTTGGACTGGGCTTGTTGTACTTACTGTTCTTCAGAATTGGAGGTAGACCAGATAGAAAGGAAGCAAATGGCCCCAAACTCATAGGCAAGTCTACCATTTTCCAGTGGCCTGGTTTGAAATTTTTCTAAGTAAAGCAAAAGCTTCCTATTGCATTT
Source organism: Bos javanicus (assembly GCF_032452875.1). Lineage (NCBI taxonomy): Eukaryota > Metazoa > Chordata > Mammalia > Artiodactyla > Bovidae > Bos > Bos javanicus. The sequence goes on from NC_083873.1 coordinate 92,220,365, forward strand.
CTAATAGGACCTTGGCCTCTAGTCTTTACTGCTGTTGCTGCTGCTAAGTCGCTTCAGTCATGTCCAACTCTGTGTGACCCCATAGACGCCAGCCCACCAGGCTCCCCCGTTCCTGGGATTCTCCAGGCAAGAACACTGGAGTGGGTTGCCATTTCCTTCTCCAATGCATGAAAGTGAAAAGTGAAAGTGAAGTCTCTCAGTTGTGTCTGACTCTTAGCGACCCCCTGGACTGCAGCCTACCAGGCTCCTCCGTCCACGGGATCGTCCAGGCAAGAGTACTGGAGTGGGGTGCCATTGCCTTCTCCAAGTCTTTACTAGGTTATACATTTTTGGAGATCCCAAATTATTTCTTCCCTGAGGGAAACATCAAAACATCATAAAAAAATTTATCATCATCAGCAAACTATGTAACTTGTCAACTATTTTGTGCTTTTATTCTCCTTATTTTCTTATTCTCCTTATTTAATCTTCTTGTTTAATTTTTCCATGTGGGATCTTAGTTCCCCAAGAAGGGATTGAACTGGATTGAACTGCCTTCTGCACTGGGAATTTAGTCTTAAACACTGGGCCACCAGGGAAGTCCCTTGTTTAGTCATATTGAACTTACTTAAAATTGTACCTCTTATCACACTTCCAGAAGTATTCTTAGGACATACTTAGAGTTCCCACTTTTCTAAGGACTGTTAAATACTCTTTTATTCTAAGATCCTATGGAAGGCTTAGCACATCTGTCTCAACTCCCAGACCTCGGTCTACTGCCCTTGATATAGGCTCACTGTAGAGTGGGATGTCAATCATCTCTCTAGAAATATTCTGTGCTTGTCTCCTAGATTTATGTCAGGTGCCAATATATATGGAGAGAATCATCTGAAGGCCTGCATAATGATGGCGTTGTTTAGGACACTGGTTAGGCTGTTGAAACAACATACTCAAAAATACAAACACCAGAGGCCCTATCATATAGAGCCTTGTCCATCTTGTTGCTTTCCCATCGTTAGGGAGTTAGCTTCATTTTTGTGCTTGAGAATTAGCTAGCTCACGATCACATACTGAAGCCATCCCATTTGGAGGGGTAAGAGTGAAGAAGCACATAGCCCAGAAGTTGCATACATCAGTTCTGCTTATATTCTATTTCCTATGCAGTCTTTGGGTATGTTTGCATCAAGCTTAAACTGTTATTAGTAGTATGGGAGATAAAGGATATTGAGAAGATGATTAGCAAACTCTGCCCCACACTAATATGATCTAGATCTATTAAAAAATTGTTTATAAAAAGCAACAGCTGGATTTCCCTGGTGTTCCCGTGGTTAAGAATCCACCTACCAATGCAGGGGACATGCATATGACCCCTGGTCTGAGAAGATCCCACATACCTCGGGGCAGCTGTCCCATTCATTGCCACAACTACAGAGCCTGCGCTCTAGAGCCCAAGAGCTGCAACAAGAGAAGCCACCACAATGAGAAGCCCACACACCAAATCTAGAGAGTAGCCCCTGCTCACCACAACTAGAGGAAGCCTGAGGGCAGCTATGAAGACCCAGCACAGCCCAAAATAAAATTTAAAATTTAAACAAATAAAAAATAAAAGAGCTAGCAGTTGGCATTTTGGCAGATGCATAATGTCCATCCTAGTTCCCCTGATATTCTTACTAGTGTTTGGAGTGGGGTAGGGGTGCAGGTAGGAAGAAAAAAGTAAAGCAAAACTTTTTGATCTGATCTCAGTCCAAGGTGCAGTAGTCATAACTATGCTGCTGCTGTGGTTGTTTAGTTGCCAAGCAGTGTCCAACTCTTTGCAACCCTGTGGACTGCAGCAAGCCAGGCTTCCTTGTCCCTCTCTATTTCCCAGAGTTCGCCCAAGTTCATGTCCATTGAATCGATGATGCCATCCAACCATCTCATCCTCTGTTGCCCTCTTCTCCTTCTGCCTTCCATCTTTCCCAGCATGAGGGTCTTTCCCATTGAGTCAGCTGTTTGTATCAGATGACCAAAGTATTGGAGCTTCAGCTTCAGCATCAGTCCTCCCAGAGTATTCAGGATTGACTTCCTTTAAGATTAACTGGTTTGTGGAAATAGAACTGCCTTATGACCCAGCAATCGCACTGCTGGGCATACACACTGAGGAAACCAGAATTGAAAGAGACAGGTGTACCCCAATGTTCATCACAGCACTGTTTATAATAGCCAGGACATGGGAGCAACCTAGATGTCCATCAGCAGACGAATGGATAAGAAAGCTGTGGTACATATACACAATGGAGTATTACTCAGCCATTAAAAAGAATACATTTGAATCAGTTCTAATGAGGTGGATGAAACTGGAACCTATTATACAGAGTGAAGTAAGCCAGAAAGAAAAACACCTATACAGTATACTAATGCATATATATGGAATTTAGAAAGATGGTAACAATAACCCTGTATACAAGACAGCAAAAGAGACAGTGATGTATAGAACAGTCTTTTGGACTCTGTGGGAGAGGGAGAGGGTGGGATGATTTGGGAGAATGGCATTGAAACATGTATAATATCATATATGAAATGAGTCACCAGTCCAGGTTCGATACACGATTCTGGATGCTTGGTGGTGCACTGGGATGACCCAGAGGGGTGGTACAGGGAGGGAGGAGGGAGGAGGGTTCAGGATGGGGAACAGGTGTATACCTGTGGCAGATTCATGTTGATATATGGCAAAACCAATACAATATTGTAAAGTTAAAAAAAAAAAAAAGATTAACTGGTTTGATCTCCTTGTAGTCCAAGGGACTCTCAAGAGTCTTGTTCAGCACCAGAATTCAAAAGCATTAATTCTTTGGCGCTCTGCCTTCTTTATGGTCCAGTTCTCACATCCATACATGACTACTGGAAAGACCATAGCCTTAACTATATGGACCTTTTTAACATACTGTCTAGGTTTGTCATAGCTTTCCTACCGAGAAGCAATCATATTCAAATTTCATGGCTGCAGTCACCATCTGAAGTGATTTTAGGGCCCAAGAAAAGGAAATCTGTCACTGTTCCCCCCTTTTCTCCTTCTATTTGCCATGAAATGATGGGACCAGATGACATGATCTTATTTTTTTAATACTGAGTTTTAACCATGCTGACTTCCCTGCAAAAAAGTGTAACCTCTGTACTGTCACAAAGAGCCAGATTATGACTCTTTAGCCACTATACCTTGAATGTACATTAACACTATAACATATTAAAGATATAACCAATACAAGTAAGACTCTGAAGCTGAATGTGTCCCTTTGCTAATGTAACTAAAATCTCCATACTTTTGAATGTCTTTCACTTTACTTTTTGTAGGTAGGGAGCCTTCCTGTTCGGGGTCCTCATTATTCTAGCTTCATGCCCTATTGACCCTCAACCTCCTGCTTCCTTGATGCTCATCAGGCCGAGCTTCAGCACTCTGCCTGCATCGCACAGGAAGCCTGCAGACGTTAGCACATTCCACAGGATGCGTGCTTCCTTCCTTAACTACTCTGAAAACGGAGGCTAATAAGTACACCATTGTCTCCATGAGGGATCTCTGCTGATGGGAACAGAAATTCCCTCAACTCAGCATTTTAAGTAGAGGTAGAAAGGGTATTTATTGAAGGATATCTATACTTTGAAGAATACAGAGTCCTGCTTCACAGGAATGAGAAAGTCATCCAATAGCTTCTGGGATCAGATGGTCTCTCATCTCTGCTTCTCTGGGTGTATCCATTTGTTCCTTCTCCTCTACTCCAGGCATTTTTGATTTTTCTACGGCTTTTTGAGGTTCACTCCCCCTCACCAATTCTCACACGAGGCTTCTATTTGCCACAGCATCATGTTTGCACCAACATTCCCACAGCTGAGAGCTCCTCTGCACAATATGAACAGCCTCAATCTCTATATTTTGGTCCAGCTTCTGAACTGAGAACATCCAGTCAGCTCAGTCTGAATCCTGTCTACCTGGTTCAAGCAGTTGTAACCAGGAAAGTAGATTCATCTGAAATAATGACCAAAGCGTAGAAGGCAGTCTCTTAGAATGGATAGTAAGTGGAAAGGTGACCAATAGATCTAGAAAAGACATCATCTTTTTTATGTTTTTAACTCAAGTCCAAATTTGGGCTGAACAGAGTTAGTCCTGGGATGATAAGAGTTAAACATCTGTTGCAGAATATCGTCTGACCAACTACCATAACTGGTACCAGGGGATGATCCTTCGGAGGAATTAGGTCAGCTGCTCCCCTGACCAGATAATTGCTGCCTGCTGCTTTCACGCATTCATGTTCAAGAATTGGCAGCTGTAGATGCTTGTAAATTGGTATCAGCTTCTGGACATGTGGTACATTTAATCCCTGGCTTATTTCTTATTTTGAACACTGCTTTTTCATATCTCCTTTTGAAATCTCGCATGTTTTCCATCATGTTCTCTTAAATTACCCATGGATATCATTTAGAAACACAAAAGTATATATTACAAATTTACCTACAGCAGGAGTAGATTGAGGTTTCTGTGGGCTTGAAATCTATACAGTTTTAGAAACTCTTTTGAAGAAAAATAAGAATATAAAGTTATTAAGTTATCAAAATTAGGTATGAAATTAATTCTCTATTTCAAATGACCAAAGGAACACAACAGAAATGTTTTAAATAAATGGTACTTAAGTTTCATTGGGCATACAATGCAGTCATTTTCTTAAAATACAGATTTCTAGACAAGGATGACCACTCTCACTACTTTCATTCAACATGGTACTGGAAATCCTAGCCAGAGCAATGTTCATTGCAACAATGTTCACAATAGCCAGGTATGGAAACAAGCTAAGAGTCTAAACAACAGATAATGGATAAAGAAAATGTGTGTGTGTGTGTATGTGTGATACTCACACATACACACACACACACATGCAGGAATACTATTCAGCCTTTTAAAAAAAGAAGGAAATCCTTCCTTTTGTGACAGCGTGAATGAACCTGAAGGGAATTATGCTAAGTGATATAAGCCGTGTGTGTGTGTGTGTGTGTGTGTGCGCGTGCTCAGTCATGTCCAACTCTCTGCCACCCCATGGACTGTAGCCTGCCAGGCTCCTCTGTCCGTGGAATTTCCCAGGCAAGAACACTGGAGTGGGTTGCTATTTCCTCCTCCAGGGGATCTTCCCAATCCAGGGATCAAACCTGCATCTCTTGCATTGGCAGGTGGGTTCTTTGCCACTAATGCCACCTGGGAAGCCCCTGTGAGGTAACAGATGTGTTAATTAACTTGAGTGTAGGAATCTTTTCACAATTAAAGTGAAATCAAATCACATTATGCACTTTTAATATATTGCAATTTTATTTGTCAATCATACCTCAATTAAGTTAGAAAAAAACCCACACATGTAAAAAAGATGTTGTAAGAGTGCTACTTACCACACTGAGAGAAAAAATAAAAAAGAAAGCAAATTCCTGGGTCCACTCCTGACCAACTAAATCAGAATTTCTGGGGTAAGTTTCTAAACCTACATGTTAGCACCTGCATCTGCTGGTAATCTGAAGGCTACATTTTGAAGTGAACGAAGTGACTATTGTAGTGAATTAATAAGATTTTAATGATATATTTTTGTGTGTGCATTTACTAGGAATTTCAGTTATTCCTACTGTGTGAAAGAAAGACTACGATTTTTGTATACAAGGTTTAACAGAAATTTGTCATAAACTTACATTTTAATTTAGCTGTTTTGTAACCAGAAAGAATAAACCAATGTAAAGAAGGAAAAGCAGAAGCTGACAAAGATAATAATCAATATCATAATATTTCACAGGATATTTACATTATTTGAAGGAGAAAATGCCCCAAGGATGTCATTTTTCCATATTATAAAATAAGAGTAAACATATGAATACTAAATGTAACTTGTAAAAAGTGAGACTAAGTTAAAAAACTCCAATACTGTGATGACTGTACTTTATTGCATGTGTTTCACAAATTTTTATGTATATGTATATGTATAATACATGCACACCCACAGCAATTTAATAATAGTATAAATAAACTTTGCTTAGGCTTATGGGTTAAGAACAATTTTGTGAGTGAATTAATGGTCTTATCACATTAACTGATTGCTAATATGCATAAAGTTCAAAACATACATATCTGAAGAAATCACCTACATATTTATTTGTGATAGAAAAATATCAGTTAATGGAGTTTACTGAATTACAGAACTAATTTGACAGGGTTAACTGTAGTACTCAAGCACAATCTCTGTAGAATTCATATTTACAGTTAAAACATTCTTGTCTTAAGGAGGGGGGAAAAGCCTGACTTTATAGCTTCAGGGAAATACTTTTGAGTAAATTTAGGGGACTTCCAGAGGTAGCAAAAATGAGACGGGGGAAACCATCATATTATCACACTTTTCTAATAATTGGAATTCAAATTCTTGGGACACAGCTGCATATTCTCTACCCCGAAGACTGGTTCCTCCTGAGGATTCAGGTCTTCCTGGACCAGGAAAATAAAGGGAAGAACCATCACCTCGGAGTTGGGAATCAGAAATCAGATTCTAAGTGTTTGGGGAGATATGTCAGTCAAGGAAGTTTGTAGCATTCTCTAGAACGGAGCTTTCTTGGGACATGAATCATGTTTATTTTCAACAGAAAACTTTCTAGCTCCAAATGGCAAAAAAGAAAAAAAAATTCTGACTTTGAAAAATATTTCTCTCTGGCAGAATGTTAGGAAACCACTGAGCCATCTAAGCCCTGAGGCTCGTTGGCAGAGTGCACCTTCTTAATCTGCTCTCAGAGCCTCCCTGGCCCTGGGCCAGGCCCGGGTTCTCAGACTTACCATTGTGCTAAGAACAAAGGCACGTCTGGAGCGTAGCCTGCCTTCTCCAGTGAGTCTGTCTACCTCCTCCAGGTAAGTCAGGCTGTCCCAGGAGAATCCTTGGGACACAGAAAGCATATTGTGGCCCATGAATGCAGCCTTCTTGGTAGGCCTGCTTTAGAACCCGTCATTAGACAATGCCATAGCTCTCCGCTCCCTGGAAAGATTCCTGCATGAGTTTGAAAGCTGTAATGTGATTTACAGCCTTATTAATTTCAGTTGCAAACTGAGCACATACAGAATACTCTGTTTAAGTGATTAATAAACCTGCACTACACGGAGGGGCTTTGTGTCTGTTTGCCCACTTGCACTTGGCCATCGTGTTGTCAAGTTCAGCTCCAGGCTCTCAGACAAAAATTTCCAACTGTTTACTGAGCCTGTTCGGACAGTACCCATATATTCGCCACAGTCACTTTAAAAGTTGGTTTCCAATAAAGTTTGAGGCCCTGTATCTAGCATAATCTGACCTGGCTTCTAAGACATAGAAACTGGAGAACAGGGACTTTCCTGACGGCCCAGTGGTTAAGACTCTGCTTCCACTGCAGGGGGCATGGGTTCCATACCTAGTTGAGGAACTAAGACATGCCTCACGGCCAAAAAAAAAGAACTGAAACAGTCCTTGGCAACCTTCATACAGAGAAGGGGTTCTCAGCCTGAACTCTATGGATGTTTTGGGCTAATTCTTTTTATTTATTTATATTTTTGCCTAACCAGTGATTGAACCCGTGCCCTCAGCAGTGAAAGTGCAGAGTCTTAACCACTGACCTGCCAGGGAATTCCCTATTTATCTATTTTTCATTGTCATCTATTTTGATTTTTGAAGTTTTCTTTCTTTTTTTATTTTTATTTTATATTGTCAGTTCAGTTCAGTTCAGTCGCTCAGTCGTGTCCGACGCTTTGCGACCCCATGAATCTCAGCACACCAGGCCTCCCTGTCCATCACCAACTCCCGGAGTTCACTCAGACTCACGTCCATCGAGTCAGTGATGCCATCCAGCCATCTCATCCTCTGTTGTCCCCTTCTCCTCCTGCCCCCAATCCCTCCCAGCATCAGAGTCTTTTCCAATGAGTCAGCTCTTCGCATGAGGTGGCCAAAGTACTGGAGATTGTAGTATAATTGATTTACAATATTGTGTTAGTTTCAGGTGTACAGCAAAGTGATTCAGTTACACATATACATATAGCTGAGCTTTTTCATGACTCTGCGATAACCTATATACTGAGTAATTCTTTGTCAAAGAGTTGTCTCATGCACTGAAGGAAGTTTAGCAGTATCAAGTTTCTTCAAGGCCTCAAGCATGCTAAATGCTACAGCCCAGGCAAGCAGTCATCAATAGTTTTGTTCCCACCTTTAAACAGTTAGAGCCTACATCTGGCCTCTTCCCTTCAATGAAAGGCTTTGAACCCTTTTCCCCTTTAGAAGCTCTGATCAATCATCGCCAGCTTCCATCCTGAGCTCTAGGCAGGCCAGGGGCTTCAACCCACTCCTTTGTATTTCTGCCTTTGATTCTATTCTGTGAGCTACTCCCTGTCTTTCCCATGAATTCATTTTTACACTATCAAGTTTTCCTTCAGTTCAGCAAATAACAACCCTTTCTTCCAGCTGCTCAGACCAGTAACTTGGGTGTCATCTCTGATTCTTTTTTTCTCACATCCTGTGTCACTCAGAGTCCTGGCAGAATGCAATTAGCACACTAAAAGGTGTTGTTGTTCAGTTGCTCAGTCACATCCAACTCTTTGTGACCTCATGGACTGTAGACTGCCAGGCTCCTCTGTCTGTTTGATTCTCCAGGCAAGAATACCAGAGCGGGTTGCTATTTCCTTCTCCAGGGGATCTTCCTGACCCAGGAATCAAACCCATGTCTCCTGCATCTCCAGCACTGCAGGTGGATTCTTTACAACTAAGCCACTTGGGAAGTCCTTGTGGTCAGGGAAAGTAATAAGGAATGATGAAGCACCCAAAAGGGATCACTGTGGGAAGCCATTGCTACCCAAAGCCGGAACAAAGCAGGGATGAGCAGGGTTTACCAGAACCAGCAAGAGCTGTGGTGTCCTAGACAGCTGCCTGACAGGAGAGAAGGGCAGTGTTGCCATACTGTAGCCTGGCAGGGCAGGTGTCAGGCGAATAAACATTTCTGTCTTGGTCTCCCGCCCTCCAGTTCACTTCATTGTCTGAACCCAACCAAAGGAGGATAGGAGAGTCGAAGTGTGTGGTCCACGGAGGTCAGATCACCAGTGCCCAGGAGGGAGGAGCAGGTGCATCTGAAGGGACAGTTGGACTCCCTGTGTGCCCTCATCAGTGAGTCCGTCTGCTCTGCTGGAAATACATCCAGAATCCAGCTCTCAAGCTCTTCCTCCCTTATTTCTTCCTGATCCAAGCCACTGTTTCTCACCTGGACAACTGAATTAGCTTCTATTCATTTCCCCAGCTTTATTTTTTTATTTACTTACTTTTTAAAGGTTTTTTTTTTTTTTTTGATGCAGACCATTTTTTAAAAAAGACTTTATTGAATTCATTACAGTACTGCTTATAGTTTTATGTTTTGTTTTTTGGGGCACAATTCATGTGGGATCTTAACTTCCTGACCAGGGATTGAACCCACACCCTCTGCATTGGAAGGCGAAATCTTAGCCACTGGACCACCAAAAAAGTCCCAGCCCCAACTTTGTTCTTTTACATCATTTATGACCCCCTAAAATACTATGTATAATTTATTTGCTTACTAATTGCCGGGAGAAATATCAATAACCTCAGATATGCAGATGACACCATCCTTATGGCAGAAAGTGAAGAGGAACTCAAAAGCCTCTTGATGAAAGTGAAAGTGGAGAGTGAAAAAGTTGGCTTAAAACTCAACATTCAGAAAATGAAGATCATGGCATCTGGTCCCATCACTTCATGGGAAATAGATGGGGAAACAGTGGAAACAGTGGCAGACTTTATTTTTTGGGGCTCCAAAATCTCTGCAGATGGTGACTGCAGCTATGAAATTAAAAGACGCTTACTCCTTGGAAGAAAAGTTATGACCAACCTAGATAGCACATTGAAAAGCAGAGATATTACTTTGCCAACAAAGGTTCGTCTAGTTAAGGCTATGGTTTTTCCTGTGGTCATGTATAGATGTGAGAGTTGGACTGTGAAGCAAGCTGAGTGCTGAAGAATTGATGCTTTTGAACTGTGGTGTTGGAGAAGACTCTTGAGAGTCCCTTGGACTGCAAGGAGATCCAACCAGTCCATTCTGAAGGAGATCAGCCCTGGGATTTCTTTGGAGGGAATGATGCTGAAGTTGAAACTCCAATACTTTGGCCACCTCATGCAAAGAGTTGACTCATTGGAAAAGACTCTGATGCTGGGAGGGATTGGGGGCAGGAGGAGAAGGGGACAACAGAGGATGAGATGGCTGGATGGCATCACTGACTCGATGGACGTGAGTCTGAGTGAACTCCGGGAGTTGGTGATGGACAGGGAGGCCTGGTGTGCTGCGATTCATGGGGTCGCAAAGAGTCAGACACGACTGAGCAACTGAACTGAACTGAACTGAATGTCTCTCTCCATTAGAATGTAAATTCCATAAAATCACAATCTATCTTTTTAAGTGCTATGAAACTCTATACATTGTAGGCAGTCAATAAACATTTAATTAATCAATACTTAAGTTGATCTGATTTGGTTTCTGTTTATTATTATTTCCAAAGAACTTTAGATGGTTTCAGGGGCGTACAATGTAGTCTCCTTTTGTTTTAAAATTTTTTTGTGTGTATAAAAAAGAATGGATGTGTGTTCAAAAATATTAGAAGTGATTACCATTGAAGAGTGGGATTTGGGGTAATTTTCATTTTCTTTTTTGATTTTAATACTTCTGAAATTTTCTACAATGACTACATGTGATCCTTGTAATAATATAAAAATAACTACCTTTATTTCATTTTATTTTTAAATTAAAAATTATTTTATTGAAGTATATTTGATTTACAAGGTTGTGTTGATTTCTGCTATAAGTACCTTTATTTTAAAGTATTGACTATCATCAATCTGATCTTCTAGAGAAGGTTGGCAGTTTTTTTTCATCTCTTGGCTCCCCATCCCTTTTCTGACAGTGTGTGTGTGTGTGTGTGTGTGTGTGTTTGTCGCTCAGTTGTATCTGACTCTTTGCAACTCCATTCTAACAGTGGCATTGCCAAACCTTCTCCACTCTTTTTAAACTTCTCCACTCTTTTTAAAGTCTCACTGGATCCATTTCCCACCATCTTTACCCTCCTCTGTGCCATAAGAAGTGTTTCCCAGGTGGCACTATTGGTAAAGAACCCACCTGCCAATGCAGGAGACGTGAGAGACTTGGGTTTGATCACTGGGTTGGGAAGATCCCCTGGAGGAGGGCATGGCAACCCACTCCAGTACTCTTGCCTGGAGAATCCAATGCACAGAGGAGCCTGTAAGGCTACAGTCCATAGGATCACAAAGAGTCAGACATGACTGAAGCAACTTAGCATGTACATATGCACGTGCCATAAGAAGCTGTCCCATGAGATTCCAACAATCTGGCTCCCTGGTCCTCTAGATACCAAAGGTTTCAACCTTTACTTGAAATCTACAGGGCAAGAGAAAATGAGGTCAGATCATTTATACTCCCAGCTTCCTCCTTACCAGTCTTGCAGGTTGGCTATATCCCTTTACCTAAAGGCCCACAACTCCTGCAAGGGGTCCTCTCCCAAAAGCTTTCTCTGGGTAAGTGCTCTCTCCTCCCTCTTCTCCAGGCCTGGGAAAGGTAATAGTTCTCCCGCCCACTAGTCCTGGGGGAGCATGCCATCCTTTGTTTTTTTTCATCCTTGCTCACAACTCTATAGAAAGAAAGAAAGTGAAAGTCGCTCAGTCATGTCCGACTCTTTGCAACCCCATGGACAATAGAGTACATGGAATTCTCCAGGCCAGAATACTGGAGTGGGTAACCGTTCCCTTCTCCAGGGGATCTTCCCAACCCAGGGATCGATCTCAGGTCTGCCACATTGCAGGTGGATTCTTTACCAGCTGAGCCACTAACGCTCCTCAAAACTTCCATATCTTTTCTTACAAGGTCACAACTAAGCACTCAATCACATCCTCTTCCATCTCTCTCAGCAAATGGCCTTGCCTCATTCTTTTCTTTGTTTTTTTTACTAAGAAGGTCTTGTATCAGCTTTCTTTGCATTCCTCAGATGGCCATGTATCATCAGGTTACTAAAAGTAGTCTATATAATGGCCTGCTTTCATGTCTAATCTTGCCTCTCAGAGTACATAGTGTATCTTGCTCATAGCAGGGCTCTAGCCTGTGTTCCTCTTGCTTCTGAGAACATTTTTCCTTTATTGGTTCTTCTCCCTTCTCCTACAATTTAACTCTGGGTGTTCCTGATGTGTCAAACCTTGGTTTTTCCCATAACAATTTTTTTAAAGCAGAAAGCTTATCAATTGTTACTACTTTATTACTTATATTCAGATAATTTTTATATACTTGCTGTCCTATTCATTTAACTAAAGTGCAGTCCTTTATCTCTCCAATTAGACTAAATATTTTACTTGGATTTCCAATGATCTCCTCTTCCTCAAATCCAATATGATTTCACTCTCCTCAAGTAGATTTTTCCTCCCATTTGTCAGTATTTTTTCCAATGGAATCTATAGTTCTTGATCTCAAGAGTTTAAATTATTGAAGTTATTTTTAAATGCCTCCATTTTCTAGACCCCTCAACTGCAATTACTTTCTGAATTCAATTATTTTTTTCTTAAACTCACTTCTCAGAGTTCTTTCTTTCTGTTCTCATTGTTGTACTCCCCCCCTACCCCACCCCGATTTAACTATGCTATGCTAAGTCACTTCAGTCGTTTCCGACTCTGTGCGACCCCATAGCCGGCAGCCCACCAGGCTCCCCTGACCCTGGGATTCTCCAGGCAAGAACACTGGAGTGGATTGCCCTTTCCTTCTCCAATGCATGAAACTGAAAAGGGAAAGTGAAGTTGCTCAGTCGTGTCCGACTCTTAGCGACCCCATGGATTGCAGCCTAACAGGCTCCTCCATCCATGGGATTTTCCAAGCAAAAGTACTGGAGTGGGGTGCCATTCATAGGCCAAGATTATTTCAACAGTCACCTAACTTGTCTTCAAATTCCAGGTTCCCCCATTCCTATGGAGGGATTAAGATTTCTAGAATATTGCTAATATCATGTGGTTCTAAAATGTGACTCTGGGAGTTCCTGGTGGTCCAGTGACTAAGACTCCATGCCCCTAATGCAGGGGGCCCAGGTTCAATCCCTGGCCAAGGACCTAGATCCACATGCTGCAGCCAAAGGTGCTGCCTGCCACCACTAAGACCTGGCACAGCCAAACAGATAAATACTTAGAATGTGGCTCCAATCAGTAAGAACTACAAAATCAACAACTAATATGTTCTGAGTATTTGCTCTGTGTTGACTGCTATCCTGAGTTCTTTTTTACATGGGTTAAGTATTTTAATCCTCAAGAGAGTCCTGTAAATATACAATCAGAAGTTTTTTTTCCCTACAAGTCAAAGATATTCAATTTGTCCACACTCAGCAATGGTGATCTTCTTGCTGGTGTGTCAGAGATTTCCAAATCCGTAGGCTTATCAAGTAGTATCTGTCTATTAAAAAAGCACAGTGGCTCAGATACATGCTGTGATTCTTATAGATCTGGTTCTAATTAATAAAATATCAACGTACTTGAAGGGATTTCTGAAGTTAGAGTCTTTGGTACTTTATACTCTATTAATTAATAAATCCTAAAAGAATTACTATATACTCTATGTTAGTTATTAATTTATTGCCTCTTAGCTCCAAATTCACCCTTCATAGCCTGCTCAATGAAAGTGAATCTGAACAGTTTCCTTTTGCAACTGGCATAATGTTAGGCTTTGTAGAGAGCCCTAGAGAGACATTTCAGGAGAAAGAGGCATGAGTCAGTCTGGCTATTCCATTGGGAATGGATTATGAAGGAAGGACTGACTGTATTTGCAGGAAGACGAGTTTATTTGTTTATCCTTTGATTTCACAAAGTTTTATGAGAACCTACTCAATGTCAGACAATGAGGATTATTGGACAAAGAATAATAGTCCCTGGGACTTCCCTGGTGGCCCAGTGGTTAAGACTCTGTGTTTCTACTGCAGGGGACTCAGGTTTCATCCCTGGTTCAGGGAATGTTTGCATGTGGCCAAAAAAAAAAAAAAAGGAAGGAAGACATAATCTCTGTTTCAAGAAGCTCAGGCAAGAATAGAATTGAGTGCATTCATGATGATAAGTGAGAAGTGCACCCTGTAAGATCAAGAGAAGCCCCAGATGCTGTGAGAGCTGAAGGGACAACTAATCACACTGAGGAAGAGAGAACCATATTCTAGGGGAAGTCTTTTGAGTCAAATTTTGAAGGAAATAAAACCTATTCACCCGTGTAAAGAGACAAAATATGGTCAAGCCAAATTGAACTACATGTGTAGTATGTGAGATCATTGATGGGGTGATTGAATGTTGGGATGGGTGCCTGGTGGATCGATGACAGATAAGTTAGAGAAGTTGGACCCAGATTATGGAACTGGTCTATTTGATATTTAGATTGTTTCTACATTTAAAAACTATTTGCAAACAATCTCAAGTTTAGAGAAAGTTGAAAGAATAGAACAAATAACTCCCCCCCCCGAATCATTTGAGAATAAGTTGCCAACATGATGCTTAATCATCTCGTCTCTCTAAATGCCTTAGTGTGTATAATATCCACAAACAAGGACATTTTCCTTAATACAACTACCAACATTAAGAAAGTAATGTTGATCCACTCAGTTCAGTTCAGTTGCTCAGTCGTGTCCGACTCTTTGCGACCCCATGAATCACAGCACGCCAGGCCTCCCTGTCCATCACAAACTCCTGGAGTTCACTCAAACTCATGTGCATCGAGTTGGTGATGCCATCCAGCCATCTCATCCTCTGTCGTCCCATTCTCCTCCTGCCCCCAATCCCTCCCAGCATCAGGGTCTTTTCCAATGAGTCAACTCTTCACATGAGGTGGCCAAAGTATTGGAGTTTCAGCTTTAGCATCAGTCCTTCCATTGAACACCCAGGACTGATCTCCTTTAGGATGGACTGGTTGGATCTGCTTGCAGTCCAAGGGACTCTCAAGAGTCTTCTCCAACACCACAGTTCAAAAGCATCAATTCTTTGGCACTCAGCTTACTTCACAGTCCAACCCTCACATCCATACATGACCACTGGAAAAACCATATTTTTTTATAGTAAAAGATTTAGTTCAGAATAAATCCTTATGCTTAGTTGTCAGGTCTCTTCAGTTTCCTTCAACCCAGGACAGTTCCTCACCTTTCCCTTGATTTTCATTTCCTTGATCCTTTTGAAGATTACAAGTTAGTTATTTTATAAAATGCCCCTCCAAGTGAGTATGTTAGATCTTTCCTCACAATTGGATTCAATCATGCATCTTTGGTAGGTGTTTTTCAGAAGCAATGCTGTATTCCTCTCATTGCACCCTATCAGATACATGATTTCAATTTGCCCCATCACTGGTGATATTAACTTTGATAACTTTATGAAGGTGATGTCTGCCAGGCTTTTCCAGTGCACAGGTACTTTTCTTCCCCCTTATAAATAATAAATATTTTGTATGGAGATACTTAGAGAATATTTAAAGAGTCATTTCTTTTCAAAGAGTCAATTCATCCAATTGTTTATATCACTTGAATAAGTATGGACTCGTAGCTTCGTCAATGATTTATGTGTCTTTAGAAATGTTCCCATTACTCTCTGAACCCACCCTCACTTTTTCTGGCAGAGATACTCCAGTCTTATTGTACATTCCCTGCCCCAGCACTGGACTCATCTGTTTCTCTCAAGAGCCTTGGTTCCTTTTACTGGAAAAGAATATTTAGAAACCAACATCTAGGCACTAGTGGGCTCCTTGCTATAAGGGTGACACTGTTCCTAGACACTCATAACAGACTATGTATGTATACATACATGTGTTTATATCTGTGTTTATTTTTATGTTTTGTATCTATTTTTATAAGAGCCAGGAGTTGACAACAATATCCCCAATTCTAAGCCAATATCTCATTCTTATGTTCTGCCTGTATATATTGTAATAATTGTAACTTGTTTCTCTAGAAATGAGAAACCTGGCTTCCTTATCTTCAGTATATTTACTTATTTGATCAATCCCCTATATGCAACTGTTTTCCCTAATAGCCACCACACTCTCACCCATGTAAATGCCCTCCTCACCTTGACTGGGCTATGACACCCTGCTCTAGGCTCTCTCTCTCCCTCCCACAGATGCTCTCCTCTCACTGCTGGGGCTCTTGCATTCTGAGCTGAGTCAATGAACTACAGTGACCCTCTTCTCCAGTGCTTGTCTGCCATTCCACAAGGGCTACCATGGCTTTCCCCCAACTCACCCACAGGGACACCTACCTCGTATAGCCTCAATCTAATGGGCTTGTGGTTGAATTGCTCAAGAAGTGAACAACTGAATGGCAGGGAGAAAGATATGGAAAGGGGAAAAGAAAGAGAAGAGCATTCCTATTTTAAAAAATATGTATATTATCAACAGCATTCCCTTTTTGTACATGAATCTTTATCATTAATTCAAACTATTTTCTAGATTCCCAGAAATGGAATTATTGGGTCAACTGTCATAAGCTAAATAACTTAAGTTTTACTCCTGCCAGCAGCACATAGCAGTGTCTATTCTATCCTAGATAGCTTTGGGTATTACATCTAATTTTAAAAGAACTTTTTGTTAACTTTATCGGTGAAAATAATGTATGGTTTTATTTTCTGTTTCTTTGCTAGTGAGGTTGAACATTTTTCCATTTGTTTATTTAGTCATTTTTAGCTTCTCTATCATAAATTACCATTTTCTTGTCCATTTGTGTTCTGGTATAACTGGTTTCTTCTGACCACCTCCACAGTTTTGCTTTCCTATCTCTGCTGCCAACCAATTTCTGCTCAGGTAAATACAAACTAAGGATTATATTACTCTAAAAAACATAAAATTAGAAAAATAAATGCCTTTTATAAAGCTATTCAAATGTATGGTGTACTTTTTTTTTTTTTTTCCTTTTGGATGGCATAGGGGATCTTACTTCCCTGATCAGGGATTGAACCCATGTCTCCTCTGTGGAAGCATGGAGTCTTAACCACTGGACCTCCAGGGAAGTCTCCATGTTTAGTGTACTTTAAAAAAACAAATTGTTATTTGCAGATCATTTTTATCTTTTTTACTCTAGGTTTGAAAGATTTATTTAATTCTCCTCTCAATTTTTTTCACTTCATATCATTTGATGCTATGATAGTAATGCTCTATCACTGACTAACTGAATTTTTCATCATGTATCTCTTATCTCATATTGTTTTTTCATCTTAAAGTCTAATGTTTTGGGGGTTGGTATTTGCATGCTATAACATTTTCAACATCTTACTGTCAATCTTTTAGAATCCTTATGTTTTAGGTGTGTCTCCTTCTGTGAGTCAGGATCCTGGCAGGAAATAGGCAGTGCACTCAAAATGCTAATTGAAGACAATTTAATGAAGAAATTCTTTACAGAGGTGTGGACAGCATTAAGGGAACCAATAAAAGACGGTGACATACCCAGGCACTAGAAACAGGAATAAGCACAAAAAGGTCAAAGAAAGGGAACAGTAATAGTGGAACCCAGTATAAACTGTTACTGGGAGAGGGGCACCTGCAGGATCAGTGGTCTTCAGTAGAGATAACACAACCACTGAAAAACACTGTCCTGGCAGGGAGGGAAACGAGGGGAACTGATACCCTACTTCGTTCTTCTCCTGACCTGTGGTCTATTACCACTATCTGCTGCTGGCCAAACCCAAGCAGAAGTTAGACCGCGAAAGATTTCCAGGGATGCAGAGCATAGAGCTGACCCCAGAGCCAGGCAGGATAGAGTTGAGAAGAGCCAGCAAACATGTAAGCAGCTCATAGCTGGATTTTGTTGCTGTTATGTAGTCTGCTGGGTTGTGGGTTTTTTCTTTTAAATGGAGCATTTAGCCCATTTACTTATATTTGTTGAGATTACCAGAATGATTTAGTTCTAAGATGTTATTTTAGATAATGTCTCCCACTATTTATGTTTTTTTTCCTCCTGTCTTGACTATTTTTTTGAATACTTGAGTGATTTTTCTTATCTTATTCATTCCATTTCTATTATTTTAGTGGTGACTTTAGAAAGTTATCATGTACTGGATTGGACAAAAAGTTTGTTCAGGCTTGTCCCATAAGATATTACATAAAAAACCCAAATGAACTTTTTGGCCAACCCAATAACATCTTGCTTCCCTGGTAGCTCAGTGGTAGGAAATCCCGTGGACAGAGGAGCTGGGAGGGCCACAGTCCATGGGATCACAAAGAGTTGGACATGACTTAGCAACTAAACAACAGCAGCAATAGTATCTTTCAGTTCAGTTCAGTTTAGTCGCTCAGTCGTGTCCGACTCTTTGTGACCCCATGAATCACAGTACGCCAGGCCTCCCTGTCCATCACCAACTCCCAGAGTTCACTCAAACTCCTGTGCATCGAGTCGGTGATGCCATCCAGCCATCTCATCTTCTGTCATTCCCTTCTCCTCCTGCCCCCAATCCCTCCCAGCATCAGGGTCTTTTCCAGTGAGTCAACTCTTTGCATGAGGTGGCCAAAGTACTGGAGTTTCAGCTTTAGCATCATTCCTTCCAAAGAAATCCCAGGGCTGATCTTCTTTAGAATGGACTGGTTGGATCTCCTTGCAATCCAAGGGACTCTCAAGAGTCTTCTCCAACACCACAGTTCAAAAGCATCAATTCTTCAACGCTCAACTTTCTTCACAGTCCAACTCTCACATCCATACATGACCACTGGAAAAACCATAGCCTTGGCTAGACAGACCTTTGTTGGCAAAGTAATGTCTCTGCTTTTGAATATGCTATCTAGGTTGGTCATAACTTTCTTTCCAAGGAGTAAGCTTCTTTTAATTTCATGGCTGCAGTCACCATCTGCAGTGATTTTGGAGCCCCCAAAAATAAAGTCTGACTCTGTTTCCACTGTTTCTCCATCTATTTCCCATGAAGTGATGGGACCGGATGCCATGATCTTAGTTTTCTGAATGTTTAACTCCCTCCTAAACAAGAGGAGGATCTTTGAAACATTTTACTCAATTACCCTCTCCTGATTTATGTTGGGTATATTTGTTTTATAGTTAAATATATTTATATGTGATATGAATATATTTTATAATACACAGTCAATATTTATCTAGAGTTGTCTACTTTCTTTGCTCACCATTCATCCTTGCATTTTAGTCTTTCCATTTCAACTCACTTTTCTTCTTTCAATCTTTTGGACCATCCTCTGTTGAGATATATTGGTGATAAACTCTGCATATTCTTGTTTTTGCAAATGTGTTTGTTTCATCATCATTATTGAATGATAGTTTTGCCAGGTTTATAATTTCAGGATGACATCTTTGAAGACATTATTCTACTGCCTTAGGACTCTCATATATTGCTGAGAAGTGTGATGTTAGTGTAATTGTTACTCCTGGGAAGGATAGACTTTTAAATATTTTCTTTGTTTTTGGATTGCCACACTATGATATATCTAGGCCTGGATTTCCTCTTATATATCTGGCTTGGAATTCATGGCTAATTCTAAAACTGTCAGCTGGTATCTTTTTTATTGGTTCATATCCTTCTGGATGGTGAATTTTAGGTTTCAAAGATAGCAGTCACAATATCTCCCATTCCACATGCTTTTCTTACAATGTGACTTTGACATTCCTCCCATGGAGAAACGAAGTCATTGTTCTTTCTCCTTGAATCTGGGAAGATCTGTAATGTCCATGGAAGTGAT
The DNA here is from genome assembly GCF_032452875.1 of Bos javanicus. Taxonomy (NCBI): domain Eukaryota; kingdom Metazoa; phylum Chordata; class Mammalia; order Artiodactyla; family Bovidae; genus Bos; species Bos javanicus. The sequence continues at coordinate 92,240,093 of NC_083873.1, forward strand.
TCCATGTGATTTCCAAGGCTGGGAGATAAAAGGCAGAACAATTTAACCCTACTTGTCTATAGATGTGTTGCACTCTGAAGCAGCCACCATGCTGTGAGAAAGCCCATGTAGCCAATGGAAAGATCAAATCTAGGTATTTTCACCAAGAGAATTCTCAGCTGAAGTCCTAGCCAACAACTTGTATCAACCACCAGAACTTCAGATAAACTAGCTTACAGGTAATTACAGTTCTAGCCTTGGAGTCACCTCCTGGTCTTCAAGTCTTCTCTGATAGCCAACAGATACATTGGGGGAAGAAGTAAATTGTCTGTGTTGTGCTTTTTCCAAATTCTTAACCTGGAGACTCTGTGAGTACAATAATCCTGCTGGTGTATGATACCAAGTTGGGAGGAACATGGATTTTATCCAGCAGTCAATAACAGAACACTTCTGCCAGACACCTTGGGGTGAGACCAAGCTCAGACTAGTTTAAATTCTAGGGTTTATGGGTTTATGGGCAACAGAAGAATTATAAATACAGGCTAGAGAACTACTTGAGGCTGGTTTGTAACTGTATGATTAGAAGGAATAATTTTCCCTCTACTCAATGCCATGGTTTAAGTGTGACAGTTCTCCTTGTGATCCCATGAACTGGTGCATGAGTAGGGGACTGGCTTATTTCTAGTTCACCTTACATTGGGTGTCCATCCCTTTGGTTTAGGGGCGCTTTAATTAGACTCCTCACTTTGGGTAGGTTCTATTCTCCTCTTTGCTCCCTTAAAATTACAGAAAAATCAAAACTTAAGGTGCTTAAAGTCACCAGGTTTTGACAAGTGCCCTCAAAGTGAAACCAGTTTCACTGCTTTGTTTATTTGGCTAGTTTCTCATTTCACTTTGGGTTTTGGCCCATGTGTGTATATGTATAATTTTTTAACCTCTCAGTTCTTTGATGCATTTAAAAAGATGATTTGCATAGGATAAATGGAATTTTTGGTGGTTTTCAACAGATGGCTTGGACAGGACCCTGTCGTGGGCTGAGCTTTGGTACCTCCTAAAATGTATATGTTGAAGTCCTATCCTCCAGTACTTCATATGTGACTATATTCAAAGACAAGATTTAAAGTCACCTATTTAAAGATAGATGATCAAGTTAAAATGAGCCTGTTCGAGTGGGCTCTAATCAAATATGACTTGTGTTCTTTTAAGAAGAGGAAATTAGGACACAGACAAGTGCAGAGGCAAAATGATACGAAGACAGAGAGAGAAGGCAGACTACAAGCCAAGGAGAGAGACCTCAAGGGAAACCAACGAGGTCAACACTTGGATCCTCGACTTCTAGCCTCCAAAACTGCAGGAAAATAATTTTCTGTTGATTAGGCACCCAATCTGACGTACTCTGTATGACAGCCCAAGCAAACTAATAAAGGAAACCCCCATTGCATTTGGGCTTCCCTAGTAGCTCAGCTGGTAAAGAATCCGTCTGCAATGCAGGAGACTCTGGTTCGATTCCCAGGTTGGGAAGATCTGCTGGAGAAGGGATAGGTTACCCACTCCAGTATTCTTGGGCTTCCCTGATGGCTCAGCTGGTAAAGAATCCACCTGCAATGTGGGAGAGCTGGGTTCGATCCCTGGGTGGAGAAGATCCCTTGGAGAAGAGAATGGCTACCCACTCTAGTATTCTTGCCCGAGAATTCCATGGACTGTATAGCCCATGGGGTTATGAAGAGTCTACACCACTTTCACTTCACTTTCCACTGCATTCACTTATTTGGTTAATTAAGGGATACGCTATTCAATTTGTATTTCTTGCAACTTCTGTTTTTTCTAACCTCTCTTGCCATCTCCCTTTTTAAAATATGTAATTTCTCTTTATTCTTTTTTATTTTGGCCTTGCCACACGGCATATGGGATCTTAGTTCCCTCACTGGGGATTGGAGCTATATCCTTTGCATTGGAAATACAGATTCTTAACCACTGGACCACCAGGGAAGTCCCTGCTGTCTCCTTTTTGACCATTTCATGGTTTTTCAACACTCACAGGAGAGGAACATAGAGGAAAAAAAAACCCCAGTTCTTCTGCTGTACCTCCTAGTTAACATCCCATGTTATTAGTGTGATAATGGAGGGGAGGAAACTTCAGGCTAAGTCCAGTTTTTGCATAACCCTATGTATTATTCTGTATGACCCTAAATATTTCGATAATACAGCCTCTTGTTTTATTGGTTATAAATGATACTACATACATCAATGTTCAACCTACAATGCATTGTACATTGCTCAAGATCCATGAAGGTTTCAAGCTACTCAAATAGCATCAACAACTTAAAATTGCAACAGAGAAACCATCAGGATGGTTATATTCAATAGTTATATCATTAAGATATTTTAAATTTAAAAAACCACCCATTAGTCCATCTAATGGAGAAGGAAATGGCAACCCACTCCAGTATTCTTGCTTGGAGAATCCTGTGGACAGAGGAGCCTGGTGGGCTGCTCATCATGGGGTCACACAGAGTTGGATATGACTGAAGCGACTTAGCATGCATGCATGCATTGGAGAAGGAAATGGCAACCCATTCCAGTATTCTTGCCTGGAGAATCCCAGGGACAGAGGAGCCTGGTGGGCTGCCATCTATGGGGTCGCAAAGAGCCAGACATGACTGAAGCAACTTAGCAGCAGCAGCAGTCCATCTAATTTTAGGAGTTTTAGTTCCCAAAATAAAAACTTAGAAAACTTAAAGGAATTGCTATTTGTTACTTCAATTAGTTAAAAATTTACAACATAGGCAATGAATCAATTTTACTCAATGGAAATCTTAGGAAGAATTTTCTAAAAAATTCAGATCATTTTTGGAGACAATTAGATGTAACACAGAAACAGATGGAGAATCAAAAACAAATACTTGTTTTATCAGAGTAAGTCAGAATTGGGTCTAAGTACTGAGTGAGTCACAGTTTCTGTTCTTTCAGACCAATTTAACTTCAGTATAATTACTCAGGCTTAATGAAAGTGTCCTCACAATATGCGAAAAGAGTGTGATGATATGTGTACACATTTGATTGGGGAGTTTGGGAACTCTGAGGCCCTTTAATAATGAGTGAATCCTAAAATGAGGCTTTAAAAAATAATAACAAACTCAAGTTATTATACTGAGTGACCTAGGGCATTTCCTTATTAAATCAGAGCCTTACAAAATTTCAGAAAAGAGGTGGGATGAAAATATATTTCCATAGTGAAAACAAAATCAAGCTTCCTAGAAAAAGTGAAGTATCCAGCTCTGTTTTAAAAGCCTAGGAAGGGGAAATGTTAAAATTTGGAAGAAGGGTGTGTGTTAGTCGTTCAAGTCATGTCCGACTCTTTGTGACCCCGTGGACTGTAGCCCGCCAGGATCCTCTGTCCATGGAATTCTCTAGGCAAGAATATTGGAGAGGGTGGTCATTCCCTTCTCTAGGGGATATTCCCAACCTAGGGCTTGAACCTGGGTCTCCTGCATTGCAGGAGGATTCTTTACTGTCTGAGCCAAAAGCATAGGAAGGGGAAATGTTAAAATTTGAAAGTAGGGAAGGGAGCCCAAACTCCTGCTCAGGAGGCTAAGAAAAGGGAGGGCCTGGAGTTAGAAGAAGGGATGTTCTAGAGAAATCTATGAAGGGCAAGGGAAAAAGTGTGGCCACCGCCAACAGTCTCATGGGGACAGGCCTCCTGGAAGCCTTCTAGGTCTCCATTTAGGAGAGTGAGATGACTTGAAGAAGAGAAACTGGCAGAGCTGTGATTGTTTTACCCCACCACAACAGCATGAAATGATCTTGATTAGTTTCCATTTCTAGATCAACCTGTTAATAATCCTCATGCTATTTCATAGGCCTTTAATCCCCCAAACAAGGGTCAAACGGACATGGCCCCACAATGAGAGATAAAAGGCTTACAGGGAAAATTCACCGTGTTCCTACCCATGTGTGAACAATTGATCACTGAGGAGACTCGGTGACTGACAACAGAGGTTGTCCTGGTTTAGGAAGTGTAGGTGGCAGAGGAAGTCAAGGGGTGGGGTGAGAGGAGAACTCAAGATTCTCTTTTCTATCTGGGCCTCTTTCTCTTGAGTATTTGGTGACAAATAGAAGTTTCTGTGAAGGTACTTTTGTATGGTGATTTTTTAAAATTTAATTGGAGGATAATTTCTTTACAATGTTGTGTTGGTTTCTGCTGTACAACAACATGAATCAGCTATGAAGTGGAAGATGCTCAGTCATGTCTGACTCTTTGCAACGCTATGGACTGTAGCCAGCCAGGCTCTTCTGTCCATGGAATTCTCCAGGCAAGAAAACTGAAATGGGTTGCCATTCCCTTCTCTGGGAGATCTTCCTGACCTAGGGATTAAACCTGGGTCTCCTGCACTGCAGGCAGATTCTTTACCATCTGAGTCACCAGGGAAGCTATATCTATATCTACATCTATATCTATACACACATACATATATTTCCCCCTTGACCCCCCCTCACCCATCCCTCCCCTCTAGGTCATCATAGAGTACCAGGTGAGGTCCCTGTGTTATACAGCAACTTCCCACTAGCTAGCTATTTTGCACATGGTAGTGTATAATGTTTCAACTGTGAAGGTATGTTTATGTGGCAGACTTGATGGGCGTGTCTAAGCCCCATGGGGCTACCAAGGTTATGAAGCAGAATTTATGAAACTGATTTCATTATTGTCTCATTCAGTTCCTGGTGTCACCGACAGCATGAACAAAGAAGTTCATTTTCCTAGAGAACAGGGAACTGATGTTTCAATGGATGCATGCAAACCAGCTTCTCTGATTTCTTATGATTTATTCAGAAGAGTAGTCATCCCACATCTTTTGTGTCAGCAGCACTTAGTTAATAGGTACTATCTTATTTAACATTCTCTTTCTACAAAGCACTTCAGGCTACTTGCAAGAAATACACTTCATAACACAAACCATCCCATTTTACTGAAAGAGTTTTGGGTCTTGTTGCTTATCATTGTGAGGGAACAAAAGTCAGGTTTTTCCACCCAGAGTGAGTTGGCGTTCTATGCTGTCAATCTGCCCAGTGGACCTGACCCAGGCTGAGTGTCTTCAGTCAGCAACCACCAGCATTTGTGATTTTAATCATACCACTGCAGGAATTCACTGTTTATGCTGCCTCACTGAGTCATTTTTCAAACGGGCACTTGGTAACCCAAATAAATCTTTATATAAATGCAAGAGACATTTTTGAGGGCTGGTGGCAGTCTTCCAAATTCCTTACCACAAAGCTTTCTTCTCAAAGCTACCCCAAACCTTTTTTTCCTACTTTAAAAAAATTTTTTAAATGACACAAGAAGTATATTTTTATTGTAAAAGACAGTATAGAGGGACCTCCCTGGTGCTCCCAGTGCAGGGGGCCTGCGTTTGATCCCTGGTTAGGGAACTGGATCCCACATGCCACAATTAAGACCTAGTGCAGCCAAATAAGGAGAAGGCAATGGCACCCCACTCCAGTACTCTTGCCTGGAAAATCCCATGGACGGAGGAGCCTGGTGGGCTGCGGTCCATGGGGTCCCTAGGAGTCGGGCACGACTGAGCGACTTCACTTTCACTTTTCACTTTCACTTTTCACTTTCATGCATTGGAGAAGGAAATGGCAACCCACTCCAGTGTTCTTGCCTGGAGAATCCCAGGGATGGGGGAGCCTGGTGGGCTGTGGTCCATGAGGTCGCTAGGAGTCGGACGCGACTGAGCGACTTCACTTTCACTTTTCTCTTTTCAGGCACTGGAGAAGGAAATGGTAACCCACTCCAGTATTCTTGCCTGGAGAATCCCAGGGACAACGGAGCCTGGTGGGCAGCCAAATAAATAAATAAATATTTTTAAAAAGACAATACAGAAGTATATTCAAGTTCACCTTCTGTGGATATTTTTTAATGCCTCCTTTTCCAGAAGACAGGCCCTTTCTTTGTGGCTCTGGGAAGTGGTGAGGCGAGCAGGGACGGCTCTGAGCCCTTCCTCATACCTCTTTCTGTATCCTTTCCGGTATTAGTCAGGAGAAGCTATGTTCTGTTGCAGCAATAAACAGCTCCTCAAACTTCACCCAACTCACATGTGCTGAACCTACTGCAGGTTCAGCAGCTTTTCCGGGCAGCTTCCTTCCAAGTGATGACTTGCAAATGCAGGCGGCTTTCACCTTACAGCTACTCCACCTGGAACACAAGACTTTCAGACACTAAAGCAGGGGTTGAGTGAATTCACACATGCTCTCAAGTGTTGAAAGCTGGAAATGACACACATCACTTCCATTTCCCGTTCGTTGGCCAAACCCTGTGCATGGCCACAAATGAACTTTGAGGGAGGCTAGGAAGTTTTCCTGTGTGCCCAGGAACGAGAAGAAAAATAACTATGATGCCACTGCTAAATTTCTACATATTCCCTCTCTCCTTGATGTTTTTTCAGACCTAGAGCCCTGACACTAAGCCAGGATGATCTCAAATGTCCTACTTGTTTGTTGGTATCTCTATACCCATTCCTGAGCAGTAAGCTCTCTGAGGCAAATTAGAGGCTACGAAAGGAGAAGATTTGGATTGTGAATGTGATATAAGGAAGGAATGAAATCTCTTGAGTGGTAAGATCCCCATCCATGAGAAGGGACTAGCCAACAGAAATCAACTTTCCTCTCCCCAAACCTGTTTACCATCCAGCCCTACCATGGTGCAGTAGACAGGTTAATAGAGTTCTCCATCCGATTCTCCCACTGTATAATAAGGGGGTTGTGCAGTTTTCTTCTGTAAGCATCAATTTCTAGAGAGAAGTATCTGATTTCTACTTAGCCCTTGAGAAGAGAATAGATAATAATGTAGGAGAATTTTTGAAATACTGAAGATTTATCTGTAGAGGTCTATGAACTTTCTGTTTATTTATGTCTAAAGTATCGTATGCCTCTTTATTCTGCCTCCCCACCCCAGCTTTCCCTCCCGCTTCACAGAGTTAGCTGTGTTCATAGTGAACACACACACGTGCACACACACACACTCAGAGTCAGCTTCAGAAATCCTCTCCCCAAATCAGTTTCCAAAGTTCCTCTTTTTTCCCCCCAAGTCCAACTTTCCTCAGCTCTGGTTGAGCCAGATGATTATCCATGAGGTAAATGACAGGTATAATTTGTGGTTATAAAAGCCTTCATTAATTCATAGTTTAATCTAGATGTCATCTGTGAGCAAACAATTTAATTAGGCTATTAATTCCATTGGAGTGTTTGAATTTATATATCCTCCGCAACAAGATTTTTGTGCTTTCCTCATTGGTCCTTATTCCCTAGTTTTCAATGATTTAATACCCTCAGTTACAGTTTCAATACCATCATTTTTGGCAACCTATTTCCATTCCTTTGAAAAGTTTGGACTTTCTTGACCATGAGCCAGATCCCTACTCAGTGGGTGTGCAGTCATCTGACTGCAGACAGGGAGAAAATGGTTACCAGATAATTTCTCCACATCTACGAGAATGTTGGTTGAAATCTAAAGGAGAGTTAAAGAGGAATTTGAAGAGGAGCAACAGCCTCTCTATTAAGGGAGTGATGTCCCTTTGGTAGTAACTTCATCAGATTCCACTCCTCACGTCCCTCTTTGCCCACTTCTATACATCTGGGCTTCCTAGGTGGCTCAGCGGTAAAGAATCTGCCTGCAATGCAGGAGACATGGGTTCGATCCCTGGGTTGGGAAGATCCCCTGGAGGAGGAAATGGCAACCCATTCTAGTATTCTTGCCTGGAAAATTCCATGGACAGAAGAGCCTGATGGGCTACAGTCCATGGGGGTTGCAAACAGTCGGACACAACTGAATGACTTTCATACATCTGTAGCTACCAAATGAGGTCCTTTAGCACACATGCATTAAGGTGAATGAGCCAAGACAAGCTAGTTGTTGTTTAGTCGCTAAGTCATGTCTGAATTTTTTGAGACCCCATGGACTGTAGCCCTCCAGGCTCTTCCCACCCATGGCATTTCCCAGGCAAGAATACTAGAGTGGGTTGCTATTTCCTTCTCCAGGGGATCTTCCTGACCCAGAGATCGAATCCACGTCTCCTACATATGCAGGCAGATTCTCTACCGCTGAACCACCAGGGAATCTTAGCTCTTTTCTTCCCACAGCAGAGCATGCAAGCCCAGCATCTCAGGATTCTAGGACTCCAGGAATCCGTTCTCTAAACATCACAACTTCCAGATTTCTCTCTCCAGCAGGAAGGTGCTTTAGAGATTTCTCATTCACAATGTGTAACATTAAAGGTTTTAACCTAAACAGCAAAGTAAAACAGACAGAAGTAGCTAAACGGAAGTAAGACAGACCGTGTAGGTCTCCCTTCCCCAAGTGGGAAGTTTTGAGAGGTTCAGTGACTTCTTTAAAGCATCCAATAAGACATGAGGCTAGATCTCCGGGTTCTCAAGCTAGCTACTCTTTCAACCACAAGACCACACTTCCTTCCGCTCCCATTGATCTGCAGAGGAGACTGGCCGATGTAAGCAGCCAGGGTGGTGACAAGGGCATGAAGGAAAACACAATGTATTCCACAGGAGTCAAAAGCAAATCTGAATTTAGATGGCTCTTTTGAGAAGTCACTATGTAAATTCAATAGGAGGCTCTCCATGTAATTTAAGTGAAGGAAACAGCTTATTAAAAACCTACCATGTGCTAGGCACTGATAAGTGCCAGGGATACAAAGAATGCACAAAATGAAGTTCCTATCGTCATGTGTTAAAAATCATCACAGAACAATGAACAGCCATGTGGTATGCATTGCAGCCCAGCCCAGACACCCTTCACAGCTTCGAGGGCTCATCCCTGTGACTTTCTCCAGAGTCTTGACCTTGGCCAAGTGGAGCCACTTCACTGGAGTATCCCAGTCCAAGAATAACCAGGACTGACTCACTTCCTCTCTTTCATCTTCCTTCCCAGACTCAACCTAGGAAGATATCCTCATTCAGCTCTTTCCCATACTGCTTCTTCCCCCCTCCAGCTTTTTCTAAAGAACATATTCACTCAATAAAGTACATGTACTAGAACCCCTTTCCCAGGCTCTTCATCTATAAAAGCCAATCTTAAACACGGGTGTTTCTTTAGGTTACAGAGTAACCTCCTAGATGCATTGTCTAGCATAGGATTAGGAATATTATGTAGGTCTGCGGTGGTGCAGTGGTAAAGAATCCTGCCAATGCAGGAGTTGTAAGAGCTGCTGGTTTGATCTCTGGGTTAGGAAGGTCCTCCGGAGGAGGAAATAGCAACTCACTCCAGTATTCTTGCCTGGAAAATTCCATGGACAGGGGAGTCTGGTGGGCTACAGTCCACGGGGTTGCAAAAAGTCGGACATGACAGTGCACAGCACAACCTGCATAGGTTTGCACAAACTCAAAAGACCCCAGCATTTTCTACTATCTATGAGCACACATACACTGAGTATGCTACCCCACCTTCTCTCCATTTTTCTTCTAAAGACTGAACAGACTGGTTTTTCAATGTGACCTTTCAGTGACTATTTTTTGGCAGTTAAGAGATATTCTGTGGGGAATGGACTGACAGAATAGAACATAAATATGTATGTAGCTACATGAATGATGTGTGTTTTAGCATTTTCAGCACAATTGTGGCATCATTAAAAGCTATTTCTGTAAAAAAAAATGTTTCCCTTTCTCATTATAGAATAGAATAGTGGAATAAAAACTCTCAAGGGGGAAACTGTTGATCTTACTGTTGGGGCAATCATCCTGAGCAAACCTCCAATCAGATGTTTGGTAAGAGATTCAGCCATTGCATTCCTTATCCATGCATTTCAACAAATGAACTGTGATGACATGATAAGGAACAACATCAATGCCACCCTTATTAAAATTAAACATATTTTTCTTACAATACCAGCTTTTATGGTGAGGGTAGCTCCTGCTGTCCATTCTCCTAACTCTCCTCACAGATTGATTCCTCTAAACAACCACATTTTTCTTTTCCAGTTTCCTATGTAGCTAAGGCATGAATGTTCTGCCACCAACACCTTAAATATTAATAAATGAGGTTAGATTATTAGAGACAAGATTAAAATATTGGAGCCATCTCCAAAACGTGCCTCTCCTCCCACTCTGCCCAAGAGATGGTTGCTTATTTAAAGACAAAGACAGGGCAGTGTTAAAGAAAAAATTATTCACGACAGGCAGGCAGATTTCATTCCCGGGAGGCTAACTCAGTGAGGTTCTGACCCAACTCCCACTCCAATAAGGACAAGCGGGGATTTATAGCCAAGCAGGAGGATGGGGGTTGGAGGATGGGGGTTAGTGTATGGAAAATTACTAGGAGAAATCATCAGCGTTAAGTAGAATCATGTGAGAAGGGTTGACAGAATTCTTGCTAAAGGCAGGACAGAATGATAAACTTTGAAGAGTGGGAAATTTTCAGTAAACTGATTCAGCAGGATTCTTGCTCAGATGGCCTCTACAAGGATAGAGAATGAAGCCTCAGTCCTGGCCTTAATTGTCACAATAATATATCCATAGAAATTACTATTACCTTCATTTTACAGGTGAGGAAACTGAGACACAGAGAACTCAAGCAAATTTCCCCAAATCTCCCAACTGTCGGCTGAAGGATTTGAAAGTAGGAAGTCTGGTTACTGAGTCCATTGTCCAACCATCGAGACCCACTGCCTTTTTGTATGTGAGAGAAAAATTAAAGCGTAAGATCTGGAGATAGGTTTTATAGCTGACAGAGTGAGCTGGAAGGTCTGGTAGAATAATTTATAATCTCCTCTTGCTGGTTACTGTACCATCGTTACAGGCAGAATTTTAGATTAAGTAGGTCAATTTCTACGATGATCTGCAGCCCCTTAAATGAAGAGAGTTGAAAGCGGTGGGTACTACTTAATTTTTAATTGAAAATATTTTGACAGTAGCGTAATACTTATTAAAATGCAGATGAACACTAATGTTTCCTTTAAAAAAAACAGCTCTTACTGGACATTTGTATATCTGCATTTTAAGAGGACAGGAACTGCAAATTTTAGAAACCGCTCATCTTTGAAAACTCTCTAAAGGGCTCATTAAAAACTGATTTTTTTTTTTTCATTCTTTAGGGCATTAGAAGCTGTTGCACAAATGCAGCCTCATTAGGATTTTGTGTTTAGTGCCTCTGGTTTACAATGTCATTTATTATACAAAAAGCACAGTATTACGGCTATAATCTGAAAGCACAGAGACAGCAGTTACAAACGAGGTCTGGAAAACAAGATTACCAGTTTGGAAAGGAAACAGAACGCAGTATCAAGCCCCACAGTTTAGCAGAAATGGGTTGTATTGTAAGTAATACGCCCAGTGATGGACCTTCTTTCTTAATGTATCTTTTTTCTTAAATTAGTCCAAGGTCATTGCTACCATCAGAACCACTCCTCTAAAGTAAGAAATTATGCTTCTTATATTTATATCTGTGTGTTTATTACATTTCTTTTATTTGGGATGGTTAACAGTATTAGACCATTAAAGCTCTAACACAGGTAACTTTTGCAGCTACTATAATGGAGCAAAAGAGTATAATACAGAACAGATAGATTTGCTTGAGTGAAAGGAAAAAATAAAGAACAGGTCGGAGATGTAGGGTATTATGTAGGGGATGATCTACCCATGTTGAATGATGAAGTGGCTGAGATCATAAAGTACATGGTAGGAGGAAATCTGCAAAGGGAGAGATTTCTCAAAATACATTTTGACTTTGCTGGAGATCAGCAGCCTTTTTTTTTTTTTTGATGGTAGTGGCTCTCAAATGTCCTTTTCCAAGGACATCATGAGATGCAGCCATATCCATTTGGAATCACTTAAGAGCTGTTTTGTTTTAACGTGGTGGAGACAAATGGTTAACCCTTTGTAGTGGTCATTCTTTGGAATCAGTCAACTAA